>NC_091956.1:64313446-65055946 GCF_031021105.1 Erythrolamprus reginae | reverse complement strand
ACAATATTTAAAGATCATAGTTTCCTTTTCATACTAGTATGTATTTTGGGTTAGTATCCATGTAAAATATGGAAACCTGTAAAATCAGCTTTCAGCAACAGTATTCACAGTTGTGATTTAGCAGTATAAGACATAAGAATTTTTCTAATCTGAATTTTGATTATTCATATGATTTTTGTTACCTTCATGATGATCTTCCTCTATTATATTGTACCAAACTATAATCAATGATTCTGAAAAACACCCCTAAACATTCTCTAAAAGGAAGACAACATAAATGCTCTCTATTTTGTCAGCTTAAAGTCAGATGTGTTGACTTGACCTTCAGTTCTAAACTCAATGGGCACATACAGGTGACATAAACAACTCCACCTGAAAAGGTCAGGGAAGCTGCTAGTGCATTTTTCTTACTGAGACACTTGCAGGAAGCAGCTAAATAGGTTTATTTTGTCAAGAGTCAAATGTATTATGAGATGAATAACTTCATAGGAAAACAGGTGTTTTAAAATGGGTGTTTTAAAATGGGTGTCAGGAGATGGGCAACCTATAAATTGAAGTAAATAAATAAATTGAAATAAATAAAATTGAAGTAAATAAAACCTCGGATATATCATTTCTGAATCTATGATAAGCAGACATGATTTCTTTATGGAAATGTAATTGAAATAATTATTCTGCTAAAACTTTGAAGTCCCCCATCTCCCCAATTCTGGAGGAATGATAGATTTTAGAACTCAGTAAAAGGTAAGTCTTCCTAGAGTTTAGATTGACTCCTGGTAATTATATGAAAAAAATTCATGTAATTTGCTTGGAAACCAGTGGCACATTACTTATAGTAAATAATACTGTAGTAATAATAAACAATAGCCCAATCAACGAATTGCCAAACAAGCTAAGAGTAAATAGCCAAACCAAGAATTTCCAAGACCACTCCCAACAATACAGATAGGGCAAGCTTCTAGAATATAAACTGAAAGCAAAACTTACTAGCATTGATGTTACTTAGTTTGGGTAATGGAATGTCTACAAGCTCAGAGTTTATCAAGGACCTCTCAAATTATTTATTGTTGTCTTCTTAGGTTTGAATTTTTGGGTAATGGAATGTGGGTTTGGAATTTTTGGGTAATGGAATGGAATTTTTGGGTAATGGAATGTGGGTAATGGAATTTTTGGGTAATGGAATGTAGTTTGGGTAATGGAATGTCTACCAAGCTCAGAGTTTATCAAGGACCTCTCAAATTATTTATTGTTGTCTTCTTAGGTTTGAATTTTTGGGTAATGGAATGTGGGTTTGGAATTTTTGGGTAATGGAATGGAATTTTTGGGTAATGGAATGTGGGTAATGGAATTTTTGGGTAATGGAATGTAGTTTGGGTAATGGAATGTCTACCAAGCTCAGAGTTTATCAAGGACCTCTCAAATTATTTATTGTTGTCTTCTTAGGTTTGAATTTTTGGTAGTTTCTTGCCAAAGTGTTAACCTCATTTAACCCTGCCTAGAATACTAACCTATAGAATGTTAGAATTTTACAGATTTAAGATAAACTGCTCTAAACTTGTTTGTAAAAAAATACTATTACAGCAATAAAGTAGTCAATGCACTAACTGACTCTGTGGTTCTTTCCCTTAACTCCCAAACTTTAACATTGGGAAAAAAAAAAAAGTCAAAACAAAATTCAATGTAAGCAAAAACACAGTAAGAGATTACCTGTCTGAACTTAACGAATACAAATCACCAGGACCAGATAGAGTGCACCCCAGAGTCCTAAATGAAAATGACAAAGATGTCATTTCAGAACCACTGCACCATCTTCCAAAAATCCTGGAACACAGGAGAACTACATGGAGAATGGAAATGAGCTGATGTGATGCCCAATCTACCAAAAAAAAAAGGCAAAACACCCCCAGACCCTTAACAGCTTAACATCAATACCTGAGAAAATACTGGAAAAAAATAATTAAGAAACAGATCTGCCACCACCTAGAAATGAATAAAGTAATAACCAACAGCCAACACAGGTTTGTTAAAAAGAAGTCATGCCAAACCAATCTGTCACATCTGGCAAGACCACATGGCATAAGAGAAGTCTGTTATTGGTTCCAGGCAACCCCAGCTGAAGTGGGGCAATACAGGCCAGTGATTGGTTAAGACATCGACATCTGGGATGATACAAGAGCTGTCACATCGAACAGTTTTTTGCACATTCCCTCAGTTAGCCAGGAACGAGTCATGTTAGCAGGGCTTCAGCCCAAATAAAGAATTAAACGTTCCCGAGCTTTGCCTCTTTCATTCAGCACCAAATTAGCATACACATTACAATCTCATTTCATTCTTCAACACTGTGACAAACTTAATTAACCAAATAATTGCAATGGACATAGTATACTTGGACTTCAGCAAAGCAATGTAAAGAATTTTACAATGCTCTGTAAATTGTAGCCATATTTTTGCTTACCATTCAATGAGTCATCATTTTACAGTTGACAGTTTGCCAATAAATGTTGATTGTATGATCTGTAATTGTTACACAATAGGTTCAGGTACTACATATTATTGGGAAAGGTAAGAGACTGAGGAAAGTATAATTGTTTACCACTAATAATCCCTAGGATGTGGCTAAGTAGGTGATTTTTGAAAATTCATGTGATTGGAATATGTGCATTTGCCCAGATGTCTCTAATGGCTATATGTTAAGTATCAGTTTCTATTGCCCAAAACAAGGAATTATTTATTTATTGTTGAAAAGAAAAATGTATGAATATGACCATAAACATATAATCAAGTCTGACTCAAAGGAAGTTATTCTTTCTTTGGCACTGAAATGGGAGAACAGGAAAATCAATAGTCTTAAGTAATTGTTTTGTGTAGATAATGTGTTCAAATAAAATTAATTGGGGCTGATAAGGATTTGATGTTAACTTAGGAAAATAAATGTTGGAGGTTGACGTGTCAGTATATATCTGGGCTTTCTGCAGACAGGGAATTTAATCTTTGTAAAGATTAATAAATCACATTCTAAAATTATACAAAAGAAGATATATTTACTGGAAATATATTATCAGAATACACAATTAACTATGTTATATATTTATCAAAAGTAAAGTACATATTCCCTGTGACTTTGTACAAGGCAAAAAGGCAGGTGAAAGTAACTTGAGTTCAGCAATCTTTGAGACAATCAGCAGGTGGACTAATAAAGGGGGAAATAGAATAAATCCTTAAATCCCTTATCAATACTGTCTTTTGTAGGTCATAAGGTTCCCAAGAATCATTCCTGTTGGATTTATACTTCCAATGGTGCAAACAATTTGCATTTTATTTGGGAATGATTTAAAGAAGTAATGATTATTTATTCATCACAGAGAATTTTTTCTAAACAGGAACTGAGAAGAAACTAGTTTATCTGATTTAACGTATCCTAAATCAAGAAAATAATTCCCCTCCTGTTTCATTCAGGCAGCTCCCTGCTTAAAAGTAGACTGAAATACATATTGATCTATACATCCATTGTATGTGCTAAATAGTGCCCTAAATAATTTTAATTATACTTTATAATGATCTAATAGATGCATATAAAATCATGAAACAAAATTGTATCAGTTTAAATTAATTTGAGTTTTTGCATATGGAAATGGAATTAAATTAGATTCTATCTTAATTGGATTTGAATCTAATTAGAAAATCCACAATGTTTCTGATTTTTCACCCTAAAACTTAATATTATATTTTACAGTGTATTTATATAGTTTATTAATTTTCACCATACTGTTTTAGCAAATGTCTATAATATTCTGTGAATGTGAAATAAATATACAATTTTAATTCATAATAGTGTAATCCTTTTAAATATATTGTACAGTTATTATATTTTTTATTGGAAATAAAGGTGAATGTCAGTTTATAAGGGAAAATGTTATTTTATATACAGAATACACATGTTAACTACAGATAAATTTCATATTTTGCATATTTTACTATGTCACTAGATTATGTACTAAACTCATGGTTCTGCCAGTACCACTTCCATGATTTTTTAAAATACTTCTTCATCTTTTGATATTTCCCTTTCTTTCCATTTCTGTGCAAATGTAATCCTTGCCGCAATTAAAATGTGAATTATTAAATAATATATTTTTTTTTATATTTCATATCTGAGATACCTAGTAATGCCAACTTTTTCTTGTGGTGGCTACTTAGCTGAAATAACTGCTTCCTGTTGGGGCCCTAAGGACCCTGAGCAAGCAGCCAAGGAGTGGCTGGGAGGGGTGATGGGAGGCCAAAGAGACAAGGGGCACTGGCTCACAACTACAACTACAATGGGAAAAACATGATGATTATCTTCAAGTTCTTAAAAAGTTTTCATATAGAACGTGGCCCACAACTGTTCTAGAAAACAGGATATAAAATAATTTAAATTTTAAGGAGTGAAAAGATATTATTTATTATTTTTTTATTTTTTTATTCATTCATTCATTTATTTGATTTGTATGCCGCCCCTCTCCGCAGACTCGGGGCGGCTAACAACAGCAGTAAAACAGTACAACAAAATCCAATACTAAAAAACAGTTAAAAACCCATTATATAAAAACCAATCATACATACAAACATACCATACATAAAATTGTAAAGGCCTAGGGGGAAAGTGTATATTAGTTCCCCCATGCCTGGCAGCAGAGGTGGGTTTTAAGCAGCTTACGAAAGGCAAGGAGAGTGGGGGCAATTCTAATCTCTGGGGGGAGTTGGTTCCAGAGGGTCGGGGCTGCCACAGAGAAAGCTCTTCCTCTGGAGCGACATTGTTTGGTTGACGGGACCCGGAGAAGACCCACTCTGTGGGCCCTAACCGGTCGCTGGGATTCGTGCAGCAGAAGGCTTAGATTAGATTTCCTTCAGGTGATGGAGAGTCATTTTCTGGAAAAATTTAAACAGAGATTTAAACAATTTCCCAGAAATCAATAATACTGGATTCCTATACTTGAGAAGGGATTTAAATATATTATCTCTGATGTTCACCCAATTCTTACATTGTATGATTATATAAGAATAAATAAAAAGAATCTTTTAATGGTGGCTTTTTCCACAGTGCATAATATTTATATACATATTATAATAGGCATGGTGGCAGTTATCACTATCACCATTTAGTTTAGGAATAGAGTATAAAAGAAAATATTTTATAGAAAGAAGAAAGGAGTTCTGAACTGCTGAAAGAGGGAAAGCAGAGACAAAAGTCTTTTTTCAGTGCTTGTGTTATTGATATGATACAGTTTGACTTAGCTGATTTAGAATAAAAGCATGGAGAGAGAAAGAAAAATTCAAGGAAACTTTATTGTCTTCTGTTTGGGTCTGAGGGCAGTTTTATTCTTTCCTTGCTTTGAGTTTTGGGAAATCATAAATAAAGAATCATACAAAAGGAAGAAAGGAAAACATGCATGTTACAATAGCATGTGAGATATTCAGCATTGGACAATATACAGCACACAAAGGCCTTTGTGTGAAGCAGTTTGATTCATTTTAAGTACTAATACACTTATCTGGCTATTATTAATTAACTCCTTTTTAATGTGCTTGCATTACATTTCGCCCTTTCCTTTTTTTCACTTCAACAACACTGTTCTGCTGTCAGCTTTGTAACCAAATCAATATCCTTTCTCCCCTTTTTTCTGTGTCTGGGAAAAAAAAATAAACTTTTAATTTTTCTCCAAGTTCTTTTTCTACCTCAGGTTTTTGATTATTGTCAGTGTTTCTGGGAAATCACCTGACAGTTTGGCAGATACAGTTTATTTGTTTTATTATTTTTTCTTTCTCTTTTCTTGGCCGAGGAAAGAGTGAGAAAGAGAAGTATTTTACTATAATTTTATGGAGCATCAAGGTTGTTGCAATGGCAACCAAGTCAAAATTTCAGTTGACGAGGCTTCAATTTGCCTCATCAACTTCTCTCAATATAATTTTTCATTTTTTAAACAGCTGGAAATATAAAAGTTCTTTCTGCAGCTATGGAGAAATTGGAGATCCAGGAGATTAGAGAAATCATTAATGATATTTGAGGAATTGGGAATGAATTTAGATAATCAATTAGAGACTGTACAGGAATTACTTGAGAAACAAAAGAAGCGAATGACCCAGAGTAGAAAAGAGGATCCTGCAGAACAACATCGACCATGCTATCCTTCTGCACTGGCTGGAGGGGTTGGGAGTGGGAGGCACTGTTGTTCAGTGGTTCTCCTCCTACCTCTCTGGTCGGTCGCAATCGGTGTTAGTGGGGGGTCAGAGGTCGACCTCTAGGTCTCTCCCTTGTGGGGTACCTCAGGGGTCGGTCCTCTCCCCCCTGCTCTTTAATATCTACATGAAACCGCTGGGTGAGATCATCCAAGGGCATGGGGTGAGGTATCATCAATACGCCGATGATACCCAGTTATACATCTCCACCCCATGTCCAGCCAATGAAGCAGTGGAAGTGATGTGCCGGTGCCTGGAGGATGTTGGGGCCTGGATGAGTGTCAACAAACTCAAACTCAACCCAGACAAGACGGAGTGGCTGTGGGTCTTGCCTCCCAAGGACAATTCCATCTGTCTGTCCATTACCCTGGGGGGAGAATCACTGCCCCCCTCGGAGAAGGTTCGCAACTTGGGCAGCCTCCTCGATCCACAGCTCACATTAGAGAAACATCTTTCAACTGTGGCGAGGGAGGCGTTCGGCCAGGTTTGCCTTGTGCACCAGTTGCGACCCTACTTGGACCGGGTGTCATTGCTCACAGTCACTCATGCCCTCATCACCTCGAAGCTCAACTACTGTAATGCTCTCTACATGGGGCTACCTTTGAAGTGTTCGGAAACTTCAGGTCGTGCAGAATGCAGCTGCGAGAGCAATCATGGGCTTTCCCAAATATGCCCATGTTACACCAACACTGCGCAGTCTGCATTGGTTGGCGATAATTTTCTGATCACAATTCAAAGTGTTGGCTATGACCTATAAAGCCCTTCATGGCACCAGACCAGATTATCTCAGGAACCGCCTTCTGCTGCACGAATCCCAGTGACCAGTTAGGTCCCACAGAGTGGATCTTCTTTGGGTCCCGTCAACTAAACAATGTCACTTGGCGGGACCCAGGGGAAGAGCCTTCTCTGTGGCGGCCCCGGCCCTCTGGAACCAACTCCCCCCAGAGATTAGAATTGCCCCCACCCTCCTTGCCTTTTGCAAGCTACTTAAAACCCACCTCTGCCGTCAGGCATGGGGGAATTAAGATCCTCTTTCTCTCTAGGCCTTTACAATTCTATGCATGGTATGTATGTATGTATGTATATATGTTTGGTTTTTATATTAATGGGTTTTTAATCATTTTTCATATTAGTTTACTATTGTACACTGTTTTATTGTTGCTGTTAGCCGCTCCGAGTCTCTGGAGAGGGGCGGCATACAAATCCAATAAATAAATAAATGAATGAATAAATAAACTAGGCGGATATGGAAAACAAGATACTGGCAAGATGAAGAATGGATTGATTAAAGGAGATGTTATTAAATCGGATGACAGTACTAAAAGCATTAAGCATTAAGAATTGTTTTGTCAATTATCAGGCTGTTGATTGCATGTTTTACTATGAGCATATTGAAATTAGCACGAAAGAAAAATTGAAAGGATGTGATTGGGAGCCAGGGGTTGACCAGACTCAAAAAGAATGTAACATTGAAAGTGACTGGGTGAAAAAATATAAAAAGCTGATATTCATAAAAATTGAAGGTGTTAAGAAAAGAAATAGAAAGAATAAAATGGAAAAGGAGACTAAAAGGAGATACAAAAAAAGTAAAAAAGAAAGAGGTTCAGTTCAGAGCTCTGCTCAGATTAAAGAAATTGGAGTTTGAGAAGGGTTGATTAAGCTTGGAGTATTGTTTTGTTTTCTCTTTGTTTAACTTGAATTATTTTTTCTGTTTAGGTATATGAATTTAGGAATTGCTCATCTGTTTTAATAAAGTTAGAAATATTGATTATAAGATATGTAGTAGGTGATACTGATTTGGATTAATGCATAAATGGAATTGAATTTAGAATTGTTGGGGAGATTAATGATATGAATTATTTTTACTTGATTCAAAATAGAGAATATTTAGAATTTTTTCCTTAAATTGACATTTAAGATTAAGAATTAATAATTAAGTAAGAAATGGTTGATTAAATTTGGAGAATTTCTTAACTGTTTTGTTTAACTTTAATTATTTTATTTCTTTTAATTAGATATATGAATTTAGGAATTGAGTACTGATATTAATAGAGTTATTAGTATTGATTATAATAAAATACTGATTTAGATTATTAAAGGCTGATCGAAATTAGAGAATATTTAGATTTTTTTTCTTTTCTTAAAATGATTTAAATTGATTGCTATTTAATATTAACAATTAAGTAAGAAATGTAGATAAGCATTAATTGGCCTTTGGGTTGAAATAATCTTAAAAATTTTGGAAATGTACTACTTAGAGGGGGGAAGAAGTCTGAAATTTTTGTGTTATTATGCTCTGTTTTTTTAATTTGTTTTGCTAACATTTGATTGGTTATACAAGGTTTTCTTAGTGTATTGAAAACTGAAAGGAAGGAAGTACAGTACTATGGCATAATGGTTAACAAGTTAGAATTATGATTGTTGTTATCTTTTTCGAAGGAACACTAAGGAGGGAATTTAATCAAAAGAAAATATATGTACTGGATGACAAAATTAGAAAAAAAATTCTGCAACTTTTTTGATGATTGATGTTAGTTACTAACAAAATACTGCATTTTATTCATAGAAAATTAATGGCATACTCTATTGTTTGAATGTATGTTGAGAGAGGAAAAAACATTACCCCCCAAAATGAAAGGTTTGCTTTGGCCTTGAATTGCATTACCCCCATGCAAGCTTCCTCTTTCTAAGGTTGGATTTGTTGAGAGTTAATTTGTGAAAGATAGTCAGACTTATAAAATTGATTACTTGATTAGAAACATTTTTTAAAGTAATGTAGAATTATGAATGAGGATATGAGGATTTCATCATAGGAAACACAAGCATCTGATAGCTTATTTTTTAATCACAATAATAAACAATATGTGGATATACAGTATGTCCCCCAGTGTTTTGATAAATATGTAAGTCTTAAGTCATTTTCATATTGCAGATTATTATTATTATTATTATTATTATTATTATTATTATTATTATTATTATTATTATTATGTCAGTACAACACAGCAAATGAGATCACTTTGCTGGATTTTGTATTTCATCACCAGTCGGGCGCTTCCCAAGCACCTAGGACTGCGTGATGTAGCGGCAAATTATGTTTGCAGATCCCAGTAAAGTGGCCTTTTGCAATTGACAGATGGAGATTTTGTCAATTCCAATGGTTTTCAAATGTCCGCTGTGATCCTTTGGTACTGCGCCCAGCGTGCCAAGTACCACTGGGACCACTTTCACGGGCTTATGCCAGAGTCGTTGCAGTTCAATTTTTAGATCTTCGTATTTCACTAATTTTTCTAGCTGCTTCTCCTCAATTCTGCTGTCTCCTGGGATTGCGATGTCGATGATCCATACTTTCTTTTTCTCCACAATCACAATGTCTGGTGTGTTATGCTTTAGAATTCGGTCAGTCTGAAGTCGGAAGTCCCACAGTAGTTTTGCTTGCTCATTTTCGACCACTTTTTCGGGCTTATTTATTATTATTATTATTATTATTATTATTATTATTATTATTATTATTATTATTATTTGTATGCTGCCCCTTTCCGAAGACTCGGAGAGATGCACAATTGTTCACAATTCCATTATTTGAATAACATGGTTTCTGTTATTATTCATTACATAATAAAAATTGGAAAGAATTTGAATTATACAATTCAAAGTGCTATCTGTATATTCTATTTTTATTTATTTATTCTAGCATGTATTAGATAACAGATATAAGTATAAACACGATTATGAATACAAATAAAAGGAAACATTAGGACAGAGATGGTGTGCTTATTACAGAGAGTTATTGTTAATGGCGAGTATTCTGAGCAGAGTCAGGTTACAAGCGGTGTGCCACAAGGGTCTGTTCTGGGTCCTATTCTTTTTAATATGTTTGTGAGTGACATAGGGGAAGGTTTGGTAGGGAAAGTTTGCCTATTTGCTGATGACTCTAAAGTGTGCAATAGGGTTGATATTCCGGGAGGGGTCTGTAATATGGTAAATGATTTAGCTTTACTAGATAAATGGTCAAAGCAATGGAAACTGCAGTTTAATGTTTCAAAATGTAAAATAATGCACTTGGGGAAAAGGAATCCTCAGTCTGAGTATTGTATTGGCAGTTCTGTGTTAGCAAATACTTCAAAAGAAAAGGATTTAGGGGTAATGATTTCTGACAGTCTCAAAATGGGTGAACAGTGCAGTCAGGCGGTAGGGAAAGCAAGTAGGATGCTTGGCTGCATAGCTAGAGGTATAACAAGCAGGAAGAGGAAGATTATGATCCCGCTATATAGAATGCTGGTGAGACCACATTTGGAATACTGTGTTCAGTTCTGGAGACCTCACCTACAAAAAGATATTGACAAAATTGAACGGGTCCAAAGACGGGCTACAAGAATGGTGGAAGGTCTTAAGCAAAAAACGTATCAGGAAAGACTTAATGAACTCAATCTGTATAGTCTGGAGGACAGAAGGAAAAGGGGGGACATGATCGAAACATTTAAATATATTAAAGGGTTAAATAAGGTTCAGGAGGGAAGTGTTTTTAATAGGAAAGTGAACACAAGAACAAGGGGACACAATCTGAAGTTAGTTGGGGGAAAGATCAAAAGCAACATGAGAAAATATTATTTTACTGAAAGAGTAGTAGATCCTTGGAACAAACTTCCAGCAGACGTGGTAGATAAATCCACAGTAACTGAATTTAAACATGCCTGGGATAAACATATATCCATCCTAAGATAAAATACAGAAAATAGTATAAGGGCAGACTAGATGGACCATGAGGTCTTTTTCTGCCGTCAGACTTCTATGTTTCTATGTTTCTATGCATGATCCTTAAAGACCAGTTAGGAATGAGATGGGGTTGACAGTAGACAGGTAAAAGTTTTGGGGATTTGGGGAAGAAAGCACATAGTCAGGTAGTGCATTCCAGGCATGGACCACTCTATTGCGGCGCAGGCGGAGTAATAGTCGGACATAAGGTGTGGGTATAATGGGGTCACTTTTATTCAAACAACTCAACTTAACTTCTTTAACCGATTAACTTATTCAAACCGTTAACCCCACATGACCTGCAGGGTGCATAAATCAAATGGGGGCGGAATTAACTTTTAAGCCAATTCAACAGAGCAACACTCGGGCGAAAACTCCTTGAAACTGGGTGAGGGTCATGGTAAACTACACCTGCCCCCTGCACCGTTACTACGCCACCCCTGGCGTGTGGGATGGCTCGCTACTGGTCTATGTTAAACTCCAGCAAGCGAGCCACAGGAGCGACCCCCTCCCCGAACCCAAGCCGGTCGAGCCCTGTAATCCGAGAAGGAGCTCGCCCCTCACCTCAGTAGAGGTGCCCCTAAAGGAGATCACCAGTTGCTATTTACTTTATTTTCCGCCCCCTATCGGCCACCCCTCCCCCCCAGTGACCCTAAGGGGGGGGCACTAGATGGTGGGGCCACCCCCTAACCACACTCCCACGCACAGAGTGGAGTAGGCGAAAAAACAATCGCAGCTCGTCCAATTCTGCTGCGACTGCAAAAAATTCCTACTCGGCCCCCCGGAGGGCGACCCATCATATGCACCCTGTAACAGAGGGAGGGTGGGCGGGTGTCTCACGATGATCCGGGCGAGACTGCTGCGCCACGAGGCAGCCCCCTTTTATAGGGCTGCCTGGCTCGCCCGGCCAATCGGTGCCCACGCACCGCACCTCGTCATCACGGCACCCCTTACGTGGGTGCCGTGGCTCCGCCCCCAACATGGCGGCCTCCTGTTCCGCCGATCGCCGCAAACCCCACCGGCCGGTAAGTCGGCTGTGGGAATTGCGGCGCAGGCGGAGCAATAGTCGGACACAAGGTGTGGGTATAATGGGGTCACTTTTATTCAAACAATTCAACTTAACTTCTTTAACCAATTAACTTATTCAAACCGTTAACCCCACATGACCTGCAGGGTGCATAAATCAAATGGGGGCGGAATTAACTTTTAAGCCAATTCAACAGAGCAACACTCGGGCGAAAACTCCTTGAAACTGGGTGCGGGTCATGGTAAACTACACCTGTCCCCTGCACCGTTACTACGCCACCCCTGGCGTGTGGGATGGCTCGCTACTGGTCTATGTTAAACTCCAGCAAGCGAGCCACAGGAGCGACCCCCTCCCCGAACCCAAGCCGGTCGAGCCCTGTAATCCGAGAAGGAGCTCGCCCCTCACCTCAGTAGAGGTGCCCCTAAAGGAGATCACCAGTTGCTATTTACTTTATTTTCCGCCCCCTATCGGCCACAGCAGGGGTGAAATTTTAATTTATTCCCCCTGCTCCCCCCCTGCACATATATGTGCAGGCACCTCTGCAGGTCTGCTATAAATTTGTCGTTCCCTCTGTCGGTCAAGTGTACCCCGTCCTGTCTATACAAGTCTATTAGGGATGCCCTGATGTCTGGATGGTCTATCACTCCACCCCCGGCCTGAATTACCCACTTCTTAACCGCTCTGTTTACCCTCTTCCTGGCCCTATCCACCGCCATAGGGCTTCTAGCCTGCCGCCAACTCCTCCTAGGCAGGATGTTGGACCACCACACACACGTATCTGGCCACCGCTCCCAGATCACTTGCAAACTCTCCCAAATGTGCCACAGCAGATCGACACCTGTCATCGCTCCCAGATCGTTCCCACCAATGTGCAAAACCAAACAGCCCGGCACCCCTTGCACCTTCCCACTGTTGAATAACAGGGGAAGAACCTCGCGCCACCGTAGGCCACGACGGCCCAGCCACTGAACAACCACTTGATGATCCATCTCCAACTGCGTGCCGGGTGTCGTCTCACGGGCCCTCTTCTCGGCCCAGTACACCATGCTGTGGCCACATATCAGGATTCTGCGGCGCCTGTCAAGTATTCGTTCTAGAGAAAGGGAGGAAGCAGAGCAGCATCAGACGTGGCGGCCGGGCGAAACCCCCCGCCCCGCCCCACTCACCTAGGGGCGGATGTACGTCCGGAAGGCCCCAGATCTCCAGCGGCCCACTGTCTTTATATCCAGCCTGCTGAAACCTTCGACTGCTGCCAACGACGCTGCACCTATCCTGAATGAGTGAGTCCCGTAACGTCTGGGGTCCAAGCCCAGCCTTGCCAGCGCCTTGGACGTGACGGCCCAGAATTGGTACCTGGTAAGGGGTTCGCCGGACACATGACAAAACAAAAAGCCCGGCTCTTCACCCCTATGGGCCCAATACGCCACCAGAGCCGCCACCGGGCACACCCTCCGGTTGTTAGCCCGGGAAAGTCGGACCGTCACACCTCGACCCCTCTGGTCGGTCTTGGACCGTCTAAGCCTCAGGGACACCGAGCTCCTACTTAACTTGATATCCCTTGTGGTAAATGCCTGGCCGGAGCTATCGGCTCGGGAAGCTGCAAGAACCTCACTAACCCGAAAAGCCCCGAAGAACAAGGTCACCGCAACCGCGTGGTACAGTGATGCCTCATACTCAGAGCGGCAGAGCCGGCCCCACAGCTCATAAAGCCCCATCAGGTGGGCGAGCTTTAGGGGACGCCTGCTGTCACCCTGGGCCTGACCTTTCTCCCTAAGCCAACCCTCCAATGTCTTCCTGATCCTGAAATCCCCTGTGGTGTCCAAAAAGCCCCGTGACTTGGCTACGAAGGCCAAGCCAGCCAGCTTGCCCCTAATCATCTGGGCAGACAACCCACGGTGACGGTTAAGCGCGCAGAATTCGAGCAGGTGTTCGACCGGGGCAGGCCAAAGCTGATCGTATCTCCTATCATGACGAAAAGCCCAAAATTCCCTACCTGCCCGCTGGTATGATCTCCTGGTGCTGGGGGCTATGGACAAATCCATGGCCTTGCTTACGTCGGCCCTCCAATCAGCCACAGATGCTGTGGGGCTGCTTCCGGGTGTTCCTCGGCCTGTGGGGCAAGCAGCCGGAACCTAGCCAACTGCCCCCTTGACAGTGCATCAGCCACCCCGTTTCTTACCCCTGGAACGTGGTGGGCCCGGAAGAGCATATTATTGTCAAGGCATCTCGCTACCATATGCCGGACCAAACCCATAACCCGTTCATTCCTAGAGGAGAGTGTATTCACTACGTGTACTACCGCCATATTGTCGCACCAGAAGTGGACTGTCTTCCCGGCAAAACTGGTGGCCCACAGCTCGATGGCCACGACAATTGGGAATAGCTCCAAAAACGTCAAATCCCTGCAGATGGCCTCACCGCGCCACTCCTGCGGCCAGTCAGCTCGAAACCATTTGTCCTGCCACACCACACCAAAACCGGTCGTGCCCGCCGCATCGGACTTCACCTGAAAGTCCGCCTTCAGCAGCATATCCTGTCTCCACAATGACACACCGTTGTACCCGTCCAGAAACCCTTGCCACACCACGAGGTCCTCCCTAACGCTGATCCTGTGGTGCGGTTTCGTCAAGCCGACCGTCGCCCTATACAGTCTAAACATAAAAGCCCTACCTGGCGCTATCACTCGACAAGCAAAATTTAACAGGCCAGCAAGCTCCTGAACCTGCCTAAGAGTCACCTTCTTAGCGGCTCGGGCAACCCTCACCGCATCCTTGAGTCTCGTCAGTTTATCATCGGGTAGCCTACACGTTTGCGCAACGGAGTCCACCTCGATGCCTAAAAATGTCAGTCTGGTCGAAGGCCCCTCAGTTTTTTCGTGAGCCAAAGGTACGCCTAAATCCAAGCATAAATCCTGGAAACCTGTCATTCCCCGCTGACAGTCGTCGGAGCCCGCCGGCCCAGCGAAAAGAAAATCATCCAAATAGTGCACGACGGACGCAATGCCTGTACTTCTAACATGTGCCCACTCCAAAAATGAACTAAACTTCTCGAACAGCGAGCAGGATACTGAACAACCCATTGGCAGGGCCCTATCAACAAAGAACCCGCCATCAAACTGAAAACATAACAGGTCGAAATCCCCCGGGTGAATAGGCAAAAGCCGAAAGGCCGATTTGATATCACATTTTCCCATCAGCGCCCCTACTCCGCACGCCCGGACCATCGCGACAGCCATCTCGAATGGTGTGTAGCGCACCGAGCAAAGCTCCTCGGGAATGTGATCGTTCACCGATTCACCAGGGGGGAACGACAGGTGATGTATGAGCCTGAACTCTCCCGCGGCCCTCTTGGGCACCACCCCGAGTGGGGACACCTGCAGGAAGGGCAGGGGGGGCTCCGAAAAGGGGCCCAAAACCCGGCCCTCGCGCACCTCCCTCATAATTTTGTCCCGCACTACGTGGCCCACACCTGCCACAGACCTCAAATTATCCGCCAGGCAGGCCCTACGCGGCCCCCCGTATGGGATCCTGAAGCCCGCGGAAAACCCCGCGAGCAGAAAATCAGCACCTTTCTTGGGGCGGTAGCCGGTGAGCCAGTACTTCAACCTGTCCAATCTAACGGGGGTTGGGCCCCTTACCTTGAGCTCCTCCCGGTTGGGGTTTGGCAGGGGTCCCGGCGTCCTTGGAGCTGGCCCCTCCCCTTCCCCTGTAACAAGCGGAGGTCGGGTGCCTGCCATTACACAAGGCGCAGGCATGGCGAAAACGGCAATATGACCTGGAACAGGCCCCCCTGGCGCCGTACTCGTAACAGTACGGCGGGCCTCGAAAGGACGACCCAGCCGCGCTACGCTGGCCGGAGGCCGGGGTCCCCGTACCCACCGCCCGACGTCAAAAGCAAATGACCAGTGGGCGTCCGCCCACTGGCCGGGGTCGACGCTTGCTGCGTGGCCTGAAGCCACAAATCATTATGCCTCATATCCCAAGGCCAGTGTCTATTGTGGGTGGCGAACCTACGGAAGTTCTCGTCATATTGATTCCAAGCCTCGCCCCCAAACTCCTGATAAGCTCTCAGAACCATGTTCATGTACAAGATGAGCTCATGGGTCTTATGGACGTCATCTTCCACAACCACAGAGTGGTAGGCCAAAAATGCGTACGCCCACGACAGAATTCCCTTGTCCATTTTGGTGTCCTTCGGGTCATCCGACCCCTTCTTACCCTCTTTATCCCTATCCTTTTTAGACTTCTCGGGTAGTAAAATCTGAAAAATGTCAACATAAGCGCCACGCCAAATTTTACGCTTGAGGGCCTGGGACATGTGCATACTAAGCGGAGTGTCCGGGAGGCCAGGTGCGAAAGGATTATCGCTGTCAAAAGAGGTGCTGGTGGACCCAGAGGTGGTCGACCCTGAGCTATCCCTCGAGGTATCCCTCTTCCCCTTGTGCCTCCTGGCCAATACCCTTCTACACCCCCTCCTCCAAACTTGAGCAGCTGTGCGGGAGCGCCAGGTCCTATGAGCCCCATGTGTTGTGCGTTTAGTAGCCCATAGCCTGCCACGAGGCCCCCTTGGGAGGGACCACCGGTGCCTAGGCACAGGGCACTCACCCCAATGAGAAGAGTCGTCGTCTGCGTCCTCGGAGCCGGACACCGTTCTCCTGGCCTTCCTCCGCCTGCTTTTCTGTTTCGCGCGCCGGGTCCCGCGCGCCCTCCGCGGGCTGTCTGCAGACTCCGATGAGCTCCGAGACCCCTCTGCATTGGCAACGCACGTGGCACGGCCCCGCCAGGACCTGCCCCGCTTCCTTGGCCTCTCATCAAGTTTCTCAAGCAAGGAAGACAGTAGATGTGAGGAAACCGAAAGTGAATCCCCCTTCTCCTGCTCCCTCCTGGCATGCCCTGCAGCAGGGGCCTCAACCCCAGACAGCCCCGTTTCTGATCCGCTGAAGGCCACCTCCTCTGCCCCAGTGGCCTCACCTGATCCCCCCAGTGCTTCCACCGGCAGGGCCCGGCCCTGGCGGCGACCCCTCGCTCCTGAGGAGGCTCCCCTTCGGCCCACTGCGCGCCCCCGGGGGCTCACCTCCCCGCTGGGGCTGCCCTCTTCCCCTGGCCTCCTGGCCAGCCTTGCCCCCAGGGCCTCATTCCAGGTTCGTTTGGGGGCCCTTTTCCTCCCGGTGCGGCGTGGCTCGATGGGGGGGGGGCCTAGCCCTCCGGCCTGCCCCCCCGTGGCCCGCCGCCGTGCCCCCGAACGACTCCGCCCACCCCCCGCCATGTATCGTAGCCCAAATGCACCTCCAAACCCTGTGGGGGGTGTCGCCGAAGCGAACTGAGCCTCCAGCCGCCGCTCGCGGCTCTTCTGGCCTCAAAGGCCGAAGGTCCCACGACGATCGGCTGCTCCGCCGGCCTCCGGGCCTGTGACGCAGCAACCTGGGCCGGCAACAGCAGCAGCAGCCTCGCCTCACGATGATCCGGGCGAGACTGCTGCGCCACGAGGCAGCCCGCTTTTATAGGGCTGCCTGGCTCGCCCGGCCAATCGGTGCCCACGCACCGCACCTCGTCATCACGGCACCCCTTATGTGGGTGCCGTGGCTCCGCCCCCAACATGGCGGCCTCCTGTTCCGCCGATCGCCGCAAACCCCACCGGCCGGTAAGTCGGCTGTGGGAATTGCTGAAGTTGTATTGAGTTTGGAGTGGTTTTCCTTAATTTATTTGTATCCATTGTGTGTATCTATTGTGTGCTTGTGCATTGTTGTGGTTGAAGCTAAATTTAAAATTTGATTTCTAAATTTGAAACCGGTGAACCCGAACAGAACATTCTTCATTCTGTTTGAATAGCAATAAATAAATAATAAACCCTTAGATTTTAGTGTGGGAAGACTTTTTTTTTATGATGTGAAAGCAAAGACACTTCAATTACATTGGTGTTCCTGCTGTTTCCAACATAGACCTCACTTTTGTAAAAAAAACTGCCAGCATATTAATTAGGATTTTAGCCATGTTGCAAGATCTATGAAAAATGCTGTCTTTATCTCCATTTCAAATAATATTTTAGGTCTAAACTTTGTAAGGTTTGTTTTTACAGAAACATATGGTCAGGAATAATTTAGTTAATGCTAAACAGGAAATGATCACCAAGGATTTTTTTAGCAAGTAAAGAAGAAAACATTTAATGACTTGAACTCTGTCAGTGCTTAGCTTTACTTAAAAAAAAATTGCATTTCATCTACCTACTTTGAAAATAAAATAAAATCCTGCACAAGCTGTGTGCCATTCCAATAAACTTTATTCCATAGTTTCCTGTTAAATCTACAAATTGAAATATTAAGCCAATTTTTAATAACTGTTCTCAAATAATGTATTTCTTTTGGGAAATAGTATATGCAATTTGAATAAATCAGGTGCTATTTGTTCAAAAATGCATATACAATAAATAAATAGCCAATGATCCAGCATTTAAAAAAAATATTTAATTTTGCAACTCGAAAATATCTTTCCATTACTAAATTTATTGATAGAGATATCAAAAAGTAGTTTACTTGTGTCTTCAAATAATTTACCCCAGTTTGATATTTATTTATGTATTATTTCAAGATGTTCAAAGAAAAATAATAAACTCATATCAACTTCACAGTAAAATTTATGTATATTGTTTTCTTCATCTTCAAAATAATTTATAGAAAAAAGATTATTAAAATAAGGTACTAACTTGCATGGCCCACTTTATCAGGGAGAGTATATATTTGACAGTGATGTGCATTTAAAAAATGATGTTGAACATAAGTGACAACTATTCCTTTCTCACAGAATTTCTACAATAATAGTGAATGTTTGAATTTATAAATCAGGCCATGCCAAAATTTATCTGCATGCTTATCTGCATATATTATGTTTCTATAAGAGTACCACAACATCAGATTGCATAAATAATTAACCTTCTATAATCTAATAAATATTCTCATCATAAAAGTAGCAATTATATCCTTTGTTTTCTATAGCAAAACAATATAAAAATTATATTGGGAATACCTACAGAAACAGTATTTCTTTTCAAATTAGATGGAATGCTGCATTATATTTTAATCTGCCATAGTTGGCTGTGTCAATGAGTTTTCAGCAAGAAATTCAGACTAAATTTAGAATAAACACAAGACTAAACTAAATGCTACAGCATTTTTTCACACTTTCTTCTTGAACAGAGCAAAACTAACTAATGAAAAACCTGAAAAAATGTCATAAGGACAGATTCTTTTTAAAAATAATGCATTGATAGCTGCAGCCTGATTACTCATGTATGCTTTGTTATACTACCTTTCAAAAACTGGTTTCATTTAGCTGTGGTTAAGTCTTCCCTATAAATCAAGGGTGTCAAACTTGCAGCCCAACTTATATGCCGCCCAACTCCCAAAGGACTTTGGGCAGTTTCCAGAAAGTAAAAGACAACTTTTTAAAAGCAGCATATAAACATTAATTAAAAACCCTAATAAACATACCTACTCTCACATTCACACATGACCTGATCTAGGCAGTTTCTTATTCGATCAATGGCCTCAGGCCTTCCGGAAAAGCCAGGCTTTTACAGCTTTGCAGAAGGCTGTTAAATTGTATATGAATCTCTACAGGCAGTAGGTTCTATAGAGCCAGAGCCACCACAGAGAAGGCCCTGCCCTGTGGACCTGTCAGGTGACATTGTTTGGTTGATGGTACCTGGAGAAGTCCAACTCTGTGGGCTCTTATCGTCGCTGGGAGGTATGTGGCAGAAGGTGATCGCAAAGATAGTCTGTCCCTGAGCCCTTTGGGTTTTATATATCTTAATCAATACCTTGAATTGTGTTTGGAGATTGATTGGAACCAATGCAGCTTGTGAAGCATCAGTATTATATGTTGTACCTGAGCACACCCACAATGACTCGTGCTTCTGTATTTTGTACCAATTGAAGTCTCTGAACACTTTTCAATGGTAGCCCCATGTAGAGTGAATTGCAGTTGTCAAGCCAAGAGGTGATAAGGGCATGAGTGACCGTGCGAAGAGCCTCCTGGTCCAGATAGGACCATAACTGCTGCACAAAGTAAATCTGTGCAAAAGTTCCTCTAGCCACAGCTGAGAGAAGTTGATTGAGTCTCAGCTGTGGGTCTAGGAGGATGCCCAGATTGCAAGCTTGATTTGAGGGAGTTATTGTTCCCCCAGGATCAGTGATGGACAGTCATCCACAGCCACTCGGTCTTGTCGGGGTGGAGCTTGAGTCTGTTAACTCCAGGCCCTCACTGCCTCCAGACACCAGCACATCACATCTATTGCTTCACTGAACTGACATGGGGTGAAGATGTAAAGCTGAGTATCATCAGCATATTGCTGGTACCCAGTGAAGGGCTACTAAAAGTTTTACTTCCACCCTATGGGTGTGACTTATGCAGGACGCCCTGCATTTTCTTTCAACATTGTTTAGTGCAAATTGGGTGCTTTGGGGTAGAGCTATATTTTCGCTACCCTACTGCGTCCCCCCCCCATCTGGGCAGTAGCCCACCCCTGCTGGTACCTCACCCATGCCATTGGATTATCTCACTCAACAGTTTCATGTAGAACCTATGTTCTACATGTATGTCCCATGATGATGCTATGACGACATGAGCTTGACATCCATGCTATAGATTGTACTAGTTGCATCATACCTGCATCATGGATTCTGTTCACAGTCACACATATCCATCTTCCAGTTGGAATCCACTAATGAAGACTGTATAGGGCTATTCTTGAAGAATAAATGGAAGCTCATTGACACAGGCAATTAAATTGTATGTGCTGCTAGAATAGCAAATGTTTTCTCTGCTCTGTGAATTGTATTTATTGCCAATTAGCATCTAGATTGAATTCAAGGTGCTGATTTTGACATTTAAAGGTCTTCATGCCATTGGGGCAAGCCATTTGAGGTGTTTCTTCTCCCTGATTATATCAGCTCATCTCATCAGATCTTGTAAGAGACGCATACTACTAGTTTCATCTGTCAGGTAAGATGGATGTGGGCCTTCTCTGCCATGAGACCAATCTTAAAGAACATTCTCCCTCCTGAAGTGAGGTCATCTCCATGCTTGCCTATTTCTGGAAGTCCCTCAAGATCTGGATATCTAGAAACATAGAAAGATAGAAGACTGACGGCAGAAAAAGACCTCATGGTCCATCTAGTCTGCCCTTATACTATTTCCTGTATTTTATCTTACAATGGATATATGTTTATCCCAGGCATGTTTAAATTCAGTTACTGTGGATTTACCAACCACGTCTGCTGGAAGTTTGTTCCAAGGATCTACTATTCTTTCAGTAAAATAATATTTTCTCATGTTGCTTTTGATCTTTCCCCCAACTAACTTCAGATTGTGTCCCCTTGTTCTTGTGTTCACTTTCCTATTAAAAACACTTCCCTCCTGGACCTTATTTAACCCTTTAACATATTTAAATGTTTCGATCATGTCCCCCCTTTCCCTTCTGTCCTCCAGACTATACAGATTGAGTTCATTAAGTCTTTCCTGATACGTTTTATGCTTAAGACCTTCCACCATTCTTGTAGCCCGTCTTTGGACCCGTTCAATTTTGTCAATATATTTTTGTAGGTGAGGTCTCCAGAACTGAACACAGTACTCCAAATGTGGTCTCACCAGCGCTCTATATAAAGGGATCACAATCTCCCTCTTCCTGCTTGTTATACCTCTAGCTATGCAGCCAAGCATCCTACTTGCATTTCCTACCGCCCGACCACACTGCTCACCCATTTTGAGACTGTCAGAAATCACTACCCCTAAATCCTTCTCTTCTGAAGTTTTTGCTAACACAGAACTGCCAATGCAATACTCAGATTGAGGATTCCTTTTCCCCAAGTGCATTATTTTACATTTGGAAACATTAAACTGCAGTTTCCATTGCTTTGACCATTTATCTAGTAAAGCTAAATCATTTACCATATTACAGACGCCTCCAGGAATATCAACCCTATTGCACACTTTAGAGTCATCAGCAAATAGGCAAACCTTCCCTACCAAACCTTCCCCTATGTCACTCACAAACATATTAAAAAGAATAGGACCCAGAACAGACCCTTGTGGCACACTGCTTGTAACCTGTCTCTGCTCAGAATACTTGCCATTAACAATAACTCTCTGATGTCTACGCTTCAGCCAGCTTGAAATCCACTGAACTATCCAGGGATTAAGTCCAATCTTCACTAATTTATCCATCAGCTCTTTATGTAGAACCGTATCAAAGGCTTTGCTGAAGTCCAGATAGGCAATATCCACGGCACCACCTTCATCCAATACCTTTGTGACATAGTCAAAGAAATCAGTGAGATTAGTCTGATATGATTTGCCTTCAGTAAAGCCATGCTGATTTGGGTCCAATAAGTTATTGTTTTTTAGTTGCTGATTTATCCTCTTTTTGAATAGAGTCTCCATCATCTCATCTACTCTGGGATCCTGGGGGATAATCAGTCAAATTTTGTGGCTTATCCCTTTCTGATGTAATCTCTGATGTATTTTATACTTTTAAAAAGATTTGTAACTAGATTTTTAAAAGATGGACTAGTTTTAAAAGATGGACAGCCATTTAGATTTGTGATAGATTAATAAATATTATATCAGAATAGACATGAAGACAGAATGTTTCCATCTTCTGTTTTATTTTAGAGCTTAAATATTTTTGGAAGGAAATTAAGAGATTTACAAAGGCCTATTCAAAAACTTTAATTATCACAGTTAACAAGGTAACGTTTTTAAAATTAGAAGTTTTAATACTGCACAGTCCATGCCTAGTAAAGGTGTACAGCTATTCTTTGTGCTTTGTGAATTCTTATTAGAACTCTTACACAACCTGAAATAATATGTTAATCAATATATACATATCTATACTGATCAGATTTTACATTTAAAATGTTGCAACTGAATTATTAGTTGAAAAACCAGACCAATGTATATTAAAAAAACCTAATTTGTCAAAATATACATTTCGAACAATTTTAATGACAATTTCAAATACTGTAATTAAAAATGATCTCTTAATGTAAATGTAAATATAACTGTAAATATACAGTAACTTACATCCAGACATAAAGTTCACAAGAATTCTAGACAGAATTAAGAGTAATTCAAGTTAATCCTGCACATAGGACTTTATGTCAGATTTACAACTATTGTTTCCAAAATATAAATACAAATCTGTGATAAACCCTACCAGCAATTTATGTATCACATCAAATTGTTGCCATCTAGTGATCATTATATTTTGCAGCCCACTTAATATATATCCCTTGGGTGTAGATATAAATTATATATGTATTTGAATCATAATAACAACATTAAGAGCAGTGATTAGTGGACACGACTAATGATAATAATAATTGTGCAAGTGCACAACCTGTTCTCATTCAGAAATACTTAAATTCAAGTAAAGATTGTAATGTAGTTAGTCTGACTTGACTAGATTAGACATAAATTGTTGAAAAAGTGAACTTCATTTTCTATTGTCCAGATGAAAAACATTTTTTAAAAAATCAGGATTTTTTTTAAAAAAAATATGCTTGCCCTTTGTCATTGATTAAGCTTTTCATTTTAGAAGCCATTTAATAAAGCTTGGCTTTTTAAAATGAGTGAGTATGAAAGCTGAAGACATAATCTCCTCTGTATTAAATTGTGTCAAATTTATTCTGTATGCTTTCATTTAGTGTTAAAGTATACCACTGAACAATTGCTCCCCTATTCTGTTCCTTAAAAAGGTTTACTTTGACTGCTGCAATTAACTATCACTGAAGAACATTAGTTCTTTCTTATCTAATTACTGTAGCAAATAATGGAGAAAAAAATGGAATCAAAAAGCAGTTCCTTCACTAAATTGCATATACCTGGGTTTGATTTCTAAATGGTTTAAATCAAGAATTTTAGGCTACAGACTTTTGCTCAATCAATTTCATAAAATGACCTCACATTGGGGGCCTCTACTATTCTATTCTTTTAATATTTCTGCATGCAGGGCTACTGATCTGTCTATTTATTACTTTTCACATTTTTCTTTTTATTTACAAATCTCTTTTCTGCTAATAGAGAGACATACTGTATATTTCTTCAAGGAGCATAAATGCCTAGTGATTTGTCATTGGCTGAAAAAATACATATACTGTACAGTGTTCCCTCGATTTTCGCGGGGGATGCGTTCCGAGACAGCCCGCAAAAGTTGAATTTCCGCGAAGTAGAGATGCGGAAGTAAATACACTATTTTTTGTCTATGAACAGTATCACAAGCCTTCCCTTAACAGTTTAAACCCCTAAAGTGCAATTTCTCATTCTCTTAGCAACCATTTAGATCATTACTCACCATGCTCATTTATTAAAGTTTATTAAAAAATTTTTTTATTAAAGTTGGATGAAAGTTTGGCGATGACATGTGACGTCATTGGGTGGGAAAAACCGTGGTATAGGGAAAAAACCCACGAAGTATTTTTTAATTAATATTTTTGAAAAACCGTGGTATAGACTTTTCGCGAAGTTCGAACCCGCGAAAATCGAGGGAACACTGTATTATTGAACATAGTGTGTGCACTGTAATTTAATCTCTCTTCCAATTCAATGTTACAATGTTACAGCTAGGAGGAAGTCCAGAGTTCACAGTAAATCACAATGAATTTTTCAACAATTCTGTTATTTTTTCCTCCTATTTATTATATTTAATTACTATTTTCTTCCTGACTGTTTTCTTTTCAGAAAATCTAAAATGTTTGTTTTAAGAAATATCCAAGTGCATATCTTAAGGTAGTGTTTTGTATGAAACATATAATCCTTGGAGAGAAATGTTAGTACAGTATTTGTAAATAACTTTCTGAGGGGAGGGAATGGCCCATGATGGAATATCTTTCACTTAACATCAGAGAACCAAGCATAGGCAAACTTTTCAGTCCGCAGGAAAAAAGTTGTTGATTTGTGATGGAATTAGAGACCAATCATTGTAGGATGCTGTCTGACAGCCTTTGCAATGTTTATTGTTTTTATATAATTTTCCAAGCAGCAAAAGGTAACAAAGAACAACAGCATTTTTATTGGTGAATTCTGCTCGCCAATCTTTAAGAACATCCTAGATCATGTACCAGCCAGGACAGTGCCCTAAATCATCCTGGCAATGTGAACTGGGTGAGATCACGTAGGTATGCAAGGCCAGCTTGAGGTAGGCAGTTTGCTGTATGCAACCTCTACATGATCTCTTATCTCTACATATTTGAGAACCAAACATACCTGTCTCCATGCATAGGTCATCAAAACAGCACAACAAAAACAGTTTTATCTGCACCAACTCAGAAATCTCAAACTGTCCAAGGAGCTGTTGATACAGTTCTACAGAGGAATTATTGAGTCTGTCATCTTCATGTATATAACTGTCTGGTTTGGTTCTACAACACAACAAGACAGACACAGACTTCAGAGGTTAATAAGAACTGCAGAATTTTTTTTTGCTACCAACCTCTCTTCCATTGAGGAATTGTATACTGCACAAGTCAAAAAGAGGACTGTAAAGATATTTACAAACCCTCTTACATCCTGGACACCGACTGTTTCAATTCCTATCCTCAAAACAACACAATAGAGCACTCAGTGATGGGCTACCAAAATGTTTACTACCACACTGTGGGTGTGGCTTATGCATTTTGTTTCAACATCTTTCAATGCAAATTGGGTGCTCTGGGGTGGAGCTCCAAATTTTGCTACTGGAACTGCATTCCTGACCGTTCTTGTAGGAGCCCATCACTGATAGCACTACACATCAAAACAACTAGACATAAGAACATTTTTTCCTGAATGTCATCACTCTGCTAAACAAATAATTCCCTCAACACTGTCAAACTATTTACTAAATTTGCACCACTATTAATCTTCCCAGAGTTCCCATCACTTCCCATTGTAACTTTTCATTGTGTTATGTTTTTTATTATTATTATTATTATTATTATTATTATTATTATTATTATTATTATTAGAGTTGAAAGGGACCTTACAGGTCATCAAGTTCAACCCCCTGCCTGAGCAGGAAATCCTACATCACCCCAGCCAAATGGCAGTCCAATCTCCTCTTGAAAGTGTCCAAAGTTGGGGAGTTCACAACCTCCGCTGGCAGGCCGTTCCACTGGTTGATCACTCTCACTGTCAGGAAATTCTTTCTTATCTCCAGGTTAAATCTTTCCATGGTCAGTTTCCAACTGTTGTTCCTCATCCGGCCCTCTGGTGCCCTGGAAAACAGTGTGTCCCCCTCCTCTCTGTGGCAATCCCTCAAGTATCTGTATACAAATACTTCGTTTCTTGTATCCTTACAATTTATATTGACTTGTTCCTAATTCTATTTGATTGCTTATTTGTATCCTGGCTATCGCTAAGTGTTGTACCTTTGATTCTTGATGAACGTGTCTTTTCTTTTATGTACACTGAGAGCATATGCACTAGGACAAATTCCTTGTGTGTCCAAACACATTTGGCCAATAAAATTTTCATTCTATTTTGTCCTATTCTATCCCTACATGTCTCAGGGCCAAACTATTTATGGGACCGTCTCTTGCCGCATGTTTCCCAGAGACCTTTAAGAGCACACAAAGTTGGCCTCCTCCGGGTCCTGTCGACTAAGCAATGCAGATTGGCGAGGCCTTCTCTGTTGCCACCCCAGCTCTATGGAATCAACTCCACCTCCAAATTCATATTGCTCTCACCTGTAAGGCCACAAAGACCTGGCTTTGCTGGCAAGCCAGTGGACCATGAATTAATAACCATCATGCCCATATTGCATGAATGTTGTGTATGCATGTTGATTGTTTAGTTAGTGTGTGTTTTAATTCAGATTTTATAGTTAGAATTGTATATCTGACTTCTTTTAACTGTTCTTGTATTTTTATATTGTTGTAAGCTGACCTGAGTCATTTGGGATTGGGCAGCATAGAAATTGAATAAATAAATAAATAAACAAACATCCTGTTCTGTCAAGCTCTCTGGTAGAATCCTCCCGAAAATTCACAGATACAAATTTCAGACACACACACGTTTGAAAATTCAAAACAATGTTCTTTATACCGAAAATTCAAATAAATTAAGCACTCTTTTTGTATAGCAAAGAGCACTCGTCTCCAAACAAACTGGTAATTTGTACAAGCCCCTTATCATTTCTGAGATACTTAGCTTGCAACTGTGAGGCAATTCACAGTCCTTCTTCTTTCACAAAGTGAAACACACTTGGCTCTGGTTTAGTTTCAAAGCAGGGGGAAATCAGCACACAAAGGTCGAAGTCAGCAAGGCAGGCACGAAACGCAATGATCAAATAATCCTCCACAATGGCCAAACCCACAGGCTGCTATTTATAGCAGCCTCACTAATTACCACAGCCCCACCCAACCACAGGTGGCCTCATTTTCTTTGATAATAATCTCTCAGTTGTTGCTGCTTATGCATCTCTCTCCGCATGCGTGGCTGTATCATTAACTCTTGTTCCAAATCCAAGGAGGAGCTAGATAATTGATCTCCTTCTGAGCTGTCTGCCACACTCTCCTCCTCCCTGTCACTCATGTCTTCTTGGTCAGAGAAGCCTTCATCAGCAGATTCCACCGGGAGCAAAACAGGCCTGCGACATGTGGATGTCTCCCCCACATCCACAGTCCTTGGGGCAGGAGCTGGGGCAGAGCTAACCACATCACATCCTATCCTATTCTGTTCTGTACATTCTATTTTCACAGATGCTTCTGCATTATTATGATAATTGATTTTGAAATTAAGTTTTTAAACTGCTGAAGTTGCAAGGATTTACAGTATATATTCTTGTTAGTAACTAGTTTACTATAGGATGTGTATGTGTGTACATTTACCAAACAGAAGCAAATGCACTGATTCATTAGGGGATGTCTGAGTGAGAGATCACCATGCTACATGCAAATACCAGGTTTCTTGAAGAAATTTTGTTTCAGTTTTCTATTATTTCTACAGTTATTCTTAACAAGTACCTGTATATCTCTCTTGACCTATCATCTTCAAAATTTATGGCAGTGTTTTCCAATCTGGGCAACTTCCAGGTTTGTATAGGATTCAGTTACTACAGCTGTTCTAATAAAAGCTGTTACTATAGATTTTAATCTGCACAGTATTTCTTTCTTATTTTGCCAATAGGGCTGATATAAATCTTGCAAGTTTCAATGAGTTATCTTTCTTCTCTCTTCATAGTCATGAGATTTGGGGAGGGGGGGAGTTGAGCTGTCTTAGATGTTTTTACAAAGTTTCTTGACATATTTTCCTTTATCCAATTATTGCCTAGGAAGCAGATCTACCGTCTGTTGATAATATGGTCTAATTATTTAGCGTTTATTTAAATATTTATTATAGCCTTAATCCAATTGTACATTTTAATAAAATGCGAGTCACATATTAAAATATTGTTTAGCACATGGAAGTAAGAAAGAAATGACTAAGGGCCTGGCACTGGAATTATGACAATTTGCTAACTTGCTGCAGCCAATTCACTATGGCCAATTCACAATAGCCAACTTGCTGCAGCCAACTTGCTGTGGGACAACTCATCACTGCCAAATAGGACAACTCACTGCAGGAAAAGAACTAATATAAAAGAACTGCTTTAATAGAATTATTAAAGACGGGATGCAAAAGGAAGTACAGAATGAAATGTGAATTGCAAACATTATTTTAAATAATTATAATTATTTTAAATAATGAAATAGAATTGTTCAAATTGTCTCACAGTGAGTTGTCCTGAGGTGAGTTGGACAGGGCAAATTGTCCTATGGTGAATTGGCTGTGGAGAGTTGGTGATGGTGAGTTGGCTGTGATGATTTGGCTATGAAGAGTTTGACCAAAGAGACTTAGTTGTGGAAAGTTGTTCTATTCCACCTTGAAAAGTTTTACAGGCAGAAATAACAATACTTTGAGATATACCATCTACTCTCCTGCTCAGGAATCTCTGGTCCCTAGAGTGATGGATGAGACTGGTACCAAGTTGACAGGAATCAGAGATGGACTCTTCCCGGTTCAGACCGGTTGTATAGAACTGGTAATAATGTGGCAGACAGGGTCACTAGAATTGGCAGTGACCCAGGCCTGCCACGACCTTGTACTGACCTTGTAGTGCCATTGGCACGCCATCTTGTTTTTTTGCTTCTATGCATGTACAGAAGCTTTGTTTTAGCACTGAAAATGTGCGAAGCACACAAAATGCAGTGCACCATTGAATGAACTGGCATGATTAAAACCAAAACCATGTTCATGGCAATACATATATATTTAATACATATACATATATATTTAAATTGTATAAAAGGAAGTCTGCTTCAAGTTGGGGTGTGTCCATTTGGAACTTGCTTTTTATTTGCAAATAAAAGTTCTTTTTCCATTCCACCTATTTGGTATGATTAATTTGGGCTAGTCTCCCAGATTAAAAGATCAGAACATTCTGGGATAGTACTGTTATTCAAGGACATCCTCTTTATTCACTCTCTACAGTCCTTCAATCCTTGTGGATTCTCTAAACTATAAATTTTGGATTTGTCATATATCCCGGACAACACAAACTTGAACTGGCCATAGAGAAAAGAGAGTATAGTTTGTAGTAATTCACTCTTGGTCCCTTAAACTAAAAGAATTCCATGTTTCATCACTATGAAATGAACAGAATCAAGTCAGTCATAATGTCAGGCTGAAGCCATTTTAGTTGGGGTCTTTGGTCTGCCACATTTTATGCTATTTTAACATGTATTCTTTACTGTGGGAATTTGGGAGGGGGAATTGCATGAGGGCTATCCATAGGTAGCCATAACAAATTCTTTCTAGATAGTCAAGTCATCCTTTGTCTTCACACTCCTGCACTTGCATGAAGGAGATGGGTGAATCTGCCAAATTAGCAGTTGAAGATTGGTCAATGTGATGGACTTGGGGATATGAGGGCAAGGGTTTTACCTTTCAACTGGGTGGATAAACCCTGGGACTTCAGATTCATTTCTCCCAGAAGTGCTAGCACGACTCTGTTAATAAATTGGAACTTTGAGGAATACTTTGCCTCGGACTCTGATTTAGTCATTTGGAACCCTGACACATAACCCTGCCCCCATCTCAACTTCGTTAGAAGTCATCAACAATTGTGATGAATGACATCTTGATGTTATGTTCCAAAAAAAAGATCAGATAATTTGGTTTATCAAGTTCCTATGAAACTGCACCTATCCATCTTTTCAATTACTTTCTTAAGAAAGAAAGGTTGGAAATGTGATTTAAAAATATCTATAATTGTCAGGTCCAGTGATGGATTCATAATGAGGCACTCCCCTGCTTCCTTCAAGTCAAGCAAAGCCATCACCGCCCACAATATCAGAGTGAGGGTGCCAAATGTTTGCTTTATTGCTGAATCCTGGCATCTGACCACATAGCATATCATTTGAAATCTTTTCAGGTTTTGTCTTGATTCAATATCACAAAGATATCTATAGGCCACATATTTTATCTAAAGCATACGCCTACATTTTACGATTCAAGATCCATAGAAATAAAGGAAGGAGAACATATAGTTATTTAATATAAAATATTATCAAGAGAAAATACTCCAGGAGTTTTTAATATATAAGATTTGCAGAATGATTTGTGACAGAAAGTTTAAATGTTCATCAGATTCTCACTTGCTAGGTTAGCAGTTGTAAGTGATTAAAATTCCATCTTTCTAATAAATAATTAAAAATAAAAATAAATTGAAGGTGATATGCATAAAGGCCCTGAAATTTGTTGGCATCCAAGAACTCTAATTCTCCTCATTGCACTCTCCCACTCATTTCAAACAAGAAGAGGAGGAAAACTGACAGTGTCTTAGAATGGAGTGGGTGGGTTTGCTTAAATTAATCTGAAAGCCAAGAGAAGTATTTCTCCAAGGAAAATTAGTTGTTTAAACATCTTTCTGAAAAATAATGTACTGCCGATATATTTTGTAAGCTAATTTGTAGATGACCTACTAGATATATTTGTTAGCTAGAAAAAATAGCATCCTGCCATGTTATAATTCACAGAAGATCCCTTAATATGACCAAGATTGCATTAATAACTTTATTGATCAGTAAGATCTGTTACATAGATAAATTGCCTCTCTTAGTTGTCTATTGAGATCAGAATAAATCCATTTCTATCTTAATTATTTCTGGTGTATTGTGATATATAGAGATACCTCATCTTATAAACGCCTCATCATACAAACTTTTCGAGATACAAACCCGGGGTTTAAGATTTTTTTGCCTCTTCTTACAAACTATTTTCACCTTACAAACCCACTGCCGCCGCTGGGATGCCCCGCCTCCGGACTTCCGTTGCCAGAGAAGCACCTGTTTTTGCACTGCTGGGATTCCCCTGAGGCTCCCCTCCATGGGAAACCCCACCTCCGGACTTCGGTGTTTTTGTGATGCTGCAGGAGAATCCCAGCAGGGAATACCAGCAGCGCAAAAATGGGCGCTTCGCTGGCAACGGAAGTCCGGAGGTGGGGTTTCCCAGCAAGGGGAGCCTCAGTGAAATTGCAGCATCACAAAAACACAGAGGTCCGGAGGTGGGGTTTCGAGGACTTCGGTGTTTTTGCGATGCTGCGATTTCACTGATTCTCCCTTCGCTGGGAAACCCAACCTCCGGACTTCCATTGCCAATGAAGTACTCATTTTTGCGATGCTGGGATTCCCCTGCAGCATCGCAAAAGCACAGAAGTCCGGAGGTGGGGTTTCCCATGGAGGGGTGCAGTGCAAAAACAGGCGCTTTGGCTGGCCAAAGGGGTGAATTTTGGGCTTGCACGCATTAATCACTTTTCCATTGATTCCTATGGGAAACATTGTTTCATCTTGCAAACTTTTCACCTTAAGAACCTTGTCCCAGAACCAATTAAGTTTGTAAGACAAGGTATCACTGTACTACTGTATCACTTGTTTACCATTTATATTGATGATGGAGGAGATTGGCACCTTATATGTAGATTCTGGTAAATATCCCTTTCTTAAGCAATCTTCAAAATATATTCCATTTCTACATACAACTCATTTTTTTTTCTGTTGTTATCTGAACTGAACTGAGTCAGTCACATCTGTTATCCTATACCATGGCAATGTCTTTATGATATCTTGAAAATAGGTGTCCCTTATGCTAAAGAAAGCCTTTTGTTGACCATTGTAACAGAGTAGATACCAATGTAAAGAGAGGGGCGGCATACAAATCTAAATAATGATATATTCATGGATCTTCCATGAATCCCATGATTTCATTACCAAAATTCTGCATTTCATTCAGAATTAAAAATGTAACAATGCATATGAAAACACGTGATTTATGGGAGATAGCACTTAGAAATAGATTTAAACTGATAAACTGCTTCATGGTGCTTTACAGCTCTCCCTCAACAGTCAGCATATTGTCCCCAACAGTCTGGGTCATCATTTTAACAACTTCATAAGGATCGAGGGCTGAGTCAATCTTGAACTGGTGAGAATCAAACTGCTGGCAGTCGGCAGGACTAGCCTGCAATACTGCATTCAAACCACTGGACCACCAAGGCTCATTAAATAGCATCAAGTACCAATTACGTAAAACTAGCTCTAATCATGCCATTGAAGTTTTCTACCATATTTCAGCAATGTAATTTAGAACCATTTTGCAAAGGAGACGTTGGAGATTCTTAAGGATGAAAATAAAAATATCTTGACTCTCAGAAATTTTCCACTTGCATTTCCGCTTTTAGTCACACAAAAATTTAAAAAAATATATTTAAAAAATTAGATTAGTTCTTTCTTATGACCCTTTTAATTTCATAAACTCTTCTGACAGGAAAAAATGATTTGTGGTCCTCAGTTTGCTGAGAGTTTTTTCTCATTAAGTCACATCCTTACACAATTTAAATTTTGGATAATTTATAATAGTTTATAATTTATAATAGTATGATAATTTGTTAGTTCAGAGGCCCCCAAATTCCCTTTGTATGTTTCTTTTTTAATCTGTAATCCTTTTATATCATGATAGATTGATAATTTTTTGGTACCTGAATGATAGACAAAACCTCACGCCAGCATTCCTACCATTAAATTGTTATAGTCTTCATTTTGAGACTGACTTTAATTTCCAGATCATGACTTAGCATAATATTTTTTTTGGGGGGGGGGGTATGTCTTCCTAGTCATGTTTTTAATACTATCTTGCAGACAGAATTTAAAAAGTAAGCATACATTTTTGTACTTTATTTGCTACTTATAAAACTATTGGTCTTATTATTTTCCCCGCCTCCGTGGTTCAACATGGCTACCACAATTTTCAAGCAGATAGTTTATATTTAGATATCCAGAATCAGATGGACAAAGTACAACATTCTTATTTATAAACCTGTTTTCAGTCATTTCAATAGATGAATAAGATCTACAAGTACATAAAGTTACATGTGCATCTGTGAATATGAAAGCTTATTGGGTCACTGAATTTTATGAAGAGAGTTATATAAGTAAAGTTACATGGACTATTCATGGATTCATGGAGCAAAATTGTTCAGACAGCCCTAGTAATTATAACGAATATAAGCTATAGTCCACTTCTTTGAACATTCAAGTCTATTCCATAATGATAAAATTCTGAATACTTTACAAGAGAGTTGGCACAAAAGGCATTTCAAAATTACCCCAAAAGTTTTGAGGCTGTTGTTTTCATGATTCTTTAACTCCCAAAACTATATTTTAAAAAAATGGACTGTGAGGAAGATTAGATTGAAATGAAGAATTGAATTTATAATACAATACAGTAGTCCCTCGCTATATCGCGCTTCACCTACTGCGGCTTCACTTCATCGCGGGTTTTCAAGAAATATTAATGAGAAAAATCATTCGCGGATCTTCGCTGGTTCGCGGGTTTCTGAGGAAGTCGATCGGCAGATTTAAACAGCCTGCGGAACTCGATCGGCAGGTTTTTTAAAAAAAATATATCTAAAATTGTAAATACTGTATTTAAATACTGTATCTAAAATAAATACTGTGTGGGAAGGGTTTATAAACATTTAAAACAATGACAACTTACCAAACAATTACAATATAAATACTTAAATAAGTACTATCAGTAGATAAATTCCCCATCGCGGATTTCACCTATCGCGGCCAGGTCTGGAACGTAACACCAGCGATAGGTGAGGTCTTACTGTACTTGTTCTAAAGGAGATGGATTTTAAATTGATCAAAGTGCGACTGTATTTTTAAATTTTATTTTAATGATATATTTCAGTAATAAAAGGTGTCACAATATACAGTGTGCCTGATTCCTGGTGACTGTATGAACAAATATCTTTCAAGTTAACTTCCTCTAGTTATCATCTGTTGCTCTGGACAATTCTGAGGTTCTCTTAATATTCATATTCTTTATTTCCTTTTTTCTTCCATTTTCTTCAAATTCACTAGATGTTGAATTTTTCTACACCATCATTTGCTTGTATCAAACTCCCTAAATATGTTAATTTAATTTTGCAGATTATTGCCTCATAGACTAGTCACTATTTCCTCTAGGAGAAATTGATTGGATGTTTTTGAAGCTCTTTGTACTCTTAGTAACTATCTGAAAATCCATAATTTAAAGGTTTCTTTACTCTATCTCTCATGCTTTCTCAATTTTCAACTTTCATAACTGTATCTAATTCTATGAAAAGAACATATGAGAAGAATATGCTTTGTTGCTACAAGTATGTTTATGTTACATATTACTTTTAAGATTAACCCAGATGTTTTCATTTTTTAAAATTTAATAATGGAGTTTACTAACTTTGTAAAATAAAATACTATTATCTGCTTTATAAGGGGAAGGTCTGGTAGGGAAGGTTTGCCTATTTGCCGATGACTCTAAAGTGTGCAATAGGGTTGATATTCCTGGAGGCGTCGGCAATATGGTAAATGATTTAGCTTTACTAGATAAATGGTCAAAGCAATGGAAACTGCAGTTTAATGTTTCCAAATGTAAAATAATGCACTTGGGGAAAAGGAATCCTCAATCTGACTATTGTATTGGCAGTTCTGTGTTAGCAAAAACTTCAGAAGAGAAGGATTTAGGCGTAGTGATTTCTGACAGTCTCAAAATGGGTGAACAGTGCAGTCAGGCAGTAGGGAAAGCAAGTAGGATGCTTGGCTGCATAGCTAGAGGTATAACAAGCAGGAAGAGGGAGATTATGATCCCGCTATATAGAATGCTGGTGAGACCACATTTGGAATACTGTGTTCAGTTCTGGAGACCTCACCTACAAAAAGATATTGACAAAATTGAACGGGTCCAAAGACGGGCTACAAGAATGGTGGAAGGTCTTAAGTATAAAACGTATCAGGAAAGACTTAATGAACTCAATCTGTATAGTCTGGAGGACAGAAGGAAAAGGGGGGACATGATCGAAACATTTAAATATATTAAAGGGTTAAATAAGGTCCAGGAGGGAAGTGTTTTTAATAGGAAAGTGAACACAAGAACAAGGGGACACAATCTGAGGTTAGTTGGGGGAAAGATCAAAAGCAACATGAGAAAATATTATTTTACTGAAAGAGTAGTAGATCCTTGGAACAAACTTCCAGCAGACGTGGTAGATAAATCCACAGTAACTGAATTTAAACATGCCTGGGATAAACATATATCCATCCTAAGATAAAATACAGAAAATAGTATAAGGGCAGACTAGATGGACCATGGGGTCTTTTTCTGCCGTCAGACTTCTATGTTTCTATGTTTCTATGCTTTCTTTTTTCAATAGACAGTGTTTTGACTTCCATTTTGAATTATGTGCCATTGCTATCAGTCTTATTATTATTTTTCATGTATAAGTTACATTATGGGGACAACATATTATCATCTCTCCCTTTCCTTTTTCAAATTACTCAGTTCAAATTCAGTTCTTAGAGCAGCTCTTTGGTGATTGAAACATCCTTTCAAAAGAATAAGGGGCTATTCCCAAACATTCATTAACCTTAATATCTTCTATATTCTAGCATAATTAACATAACAAAAGGTTTTACTGTAATCATTAAAACAAAAGTAAATCTTCTAATTAGTTTCCCACTCTTTTCCTTTTCTACCCAATCTTATCTCTTATTTCTTGCTCTACCTTATATTATCTATGTAGCTTCATATCACACTATCTTTTATAAAATGCACTTGTTCTCTGGCAACTCTTTCGATGTGTAACTCTATTATTTTTTGTAAAATATTAAACAAAATTTCCTGTCTGTTGAATAAGTATAATGACTTGATAATTTACATATCCTTTTCTTTCTCCCTTCTTCAGAACAGAGTAGATATCATAACTTGTCCTTTCCAATCCATAGGCAATAAAATCCTATTTCATATTGGTTGAATGTGACTATTAGTGTTTTAACACCTCTTCTGCTGCAGTTTTAAATAGTTCAGTTGGCATTTTGTCTGGGCCTGGTGCTTTTCTACTTGACAGCTGGCCAACAGTCTGTTATACCTCAGTTTACACAGTAGTTCATTCCTGAATTAATTTCTATGCTAATGTTTCTGTCATTTTACAATTCCAATTATAAAAGGTTTCGCGATGGTTTATCCATATTTTAACCTCTTTTGTCTCTATTAAACCTTTTCTATAATTATTCTTTGTAGTCTTTTTTTTTTTACTCTTTGGAGTCTACGTTACCAGCAACTACTTTTTTATTATTTCCGGGATTTTTCTAAAGATGTTACTCACTGTCTTTTCCTTGATTTGTCCTGAGTTTTGGGATATATTCACTGAAAGCATTTTCTTTGCTCTTTCTTTCTGAACATTGGACATCTGATAATTAATTTCAGTCTGAATAATTTTTAACTTACCCCAACTATCTGTTAATGGGCACATCATTATTGCAATAATGATATGTGTGTGTGTGTGTACTGAATTTTCATATCAATCATGTGGTGAATAAAATATCACACATCCAAGAGATATAGCTTCCTCAATCCCTTAATATTTGAATGTTTACTGGGATTCAACCATCATAGCCCATAGTTTTGGATACCCATTGACTCAATGGCATTGAGTAAATACAGATACTTTGTATATGTGTACATGTATAGTGTATATATCAATTTAAATACAGAAATATATCATAGAATAAGTTTGATTTCACTGGGTTTCCAGTGAAATCAAACTTATTCTATGATATATTTCTGTATATCTGACAAGCTAGAAAATCTTGGTGGTACACAAGTTGCTATGAGTTTTCATTTTTTTCCTTTTTTCAATTTAATTTTTTGGAAGGGGCCTTCCTAAATTTAAGAAGATCTTGACATTACATGAATATAGTAGCTAGTACTATTAAGCACCTTTACTCAAGGCTGTAAACATATATGCTATAAATTTTATGAATATGTAACTTTCAAACTTGGTAATATAGGAAATAGTTTGTATTTTAAAATCCATGCAATCATTGTAAACACACTGTAAAGGGAATATTAGTCCTCTGTATGCTTTAATGCTTTTTGACAGAAGAGTGTTGGTAAATTCACTAAGCAGCTTACTTACTTAACTGCATAAAAGTATCAGCTTAATTGTAAATCTGGTGTTGTAACTGGATGTATTCAAATATAACAAAATACATTGGTTGGGTTGAAAGCCAAAGGAGTTTTCATTGTTTCTATTCAACCATTTTTCTAAGTCAATGGTATAAGTTAAATTCCTATTGCACAAAGCATTGGAAAGTTTTGCTATATTTGGAATGGATAAATGAAGAAGGACTAATGAATTTAAAAGAATACTTAATAAATGCAGTGTTCATGCAAAGTTACCTTATATTCAGAGGTGGGCTACTGCCCTGACGGTGGGTAGCGAAAATGGGGCTCCACCCCAGAACACCAATTTGCAGTGAAAGATGTTGAAAGAAATGGCAGGGTGTCCTGCATAAACCACAGTGTGGTAGTAAAAATTTGGGTAGTCCTTCACTGATTATATTACAATATTAAACAAAATAAAATGTAAATCCAAATAAAACAAAGCAAGTATATTAAAGTATATTGAAAGACTCTAATTCAGATATAATTTGCACTGATATTTATGAAAAAAATAGTGGGGCAAATAGAAACAATTTGGTTTCAATGTCTGCAAATCTAATATTCGTTAATAATTTTAAGAAAATCATGCTAATTTCTTAGTCATGAGACTAAACAGCAAAAAAAAAAAAAAGATGTAGGAATGATTAATTCCACTCAGAGTTATTTAATGTATATGTTTGTCTGCATACTTCAATAAAAATATAAAGTATATTAACAATAAAAGGAAAGTAAATCTGTAAGAAAGGAAATTATAGCAAATAAAAGAATAGCTTTCATAAAAAGCCATTATTCAGAATAGTCCACTGAGAAATTTTTACAAAGTGTATTTTTCCCAAAGTATGAGATGAACATCCTTGTTTCATTAAAAATCAACATGCATCTTCTCTCTCTTTTTTTTAAGCAATTTAGTTTGGAATATAACTTTCATTTTATGATGAAATATATATGGTTTTCAGTCTGGGCAGTAGATTACTGTTTTTTATCCTGGATTCTGAAGACTCATCAGCCCACATAATGTCTGTCAGTTGCTGAAGTTATAGGCTCGTTATGAATGTGGATTAAGAGGATATTAGTAACTGTGCTACATTAAGCGGATATTAGTAACTGTGCTACATCACTTTAAATGGAATAGAGCTTTGTTCTTCCAGTTGTATGACAGTAGTGCATGATTAAATGTGTTACAGATTTTATGCTGCTCCTGCAAAATGAGTTCCTTGTAGGTATTTTCCTTGTACCAAAGTTTTATCTTTACCCTCCTTTTGACTTATACATTCAATGATCCTGGAAGCAATGACAGTTTGCAGATACTTACGTGTATCAAACTTGAGGAAGGGCTCTATTCTGGCTTTGGAAATACTAATTTATTTATTTATTTTATTTGTCAAACAAGTATTTGTCAAACAAGTATAGTATTGTAGTACATGTTAACATATTGTAACGTAACATAACATAACATAACATAATATAACATAAGTAGAACGTAGTAATAGAAAGGATAATAAGAAAGGAGGACAGGGACATTAGGCACAAAAGTGCATTTATGCACGCCCCTTACAGACCTCTTAGAAAAGGGGAGAGGTCAATTGTAGATAATGTAAGGTTGAAGATTTTGGGGTTAAGAGTCAGGTAATGAGTTCCAGGCGGTGACCACTCTATTGCTGAAATCGTATTTTCTGCAGTCAAGTTTGGAGCGATTTACATTCAATTTATATCTATTACGTGCTCTTGTGTTGTTGTTGTTAAAGGTGAAGTAGTCACTGACAGGGAGTACATTATGATGTATGATTTTATGAACAACAGTTAAATCAGTTTGGAGACGACGGAGTTGTAAATTTTCTAGATTTAGTAGTTGAAGTCTGGAGGAGTAGGGTAATTTGTTACGTGAGGAGGAATGTGTTACTAAAGACACAGGGATAGTGGCTTTTATTACCGTTAGGGCAATCATAAGAATACAAGAAGAACAATGCTGAATCAGACCAAAGCCCATCAAGTCCAGCATTCTGTGTCACACAGTGGCCCACCAATTGTCCATGGGGATCTTGAGCAGAAAGAGAAGGCAAGACCCTCCCTTTCCCTGGACCCCCAACAAGTGGTACTCAAGGGAATCCTGCCTGCCTCAACCAACATAGAGGCAGCACTTGGACATCCATTTCAATAACCATCTATATGCTTGGCATCCATGAATCTGTCTAATCCTGCCTTGAAGCTATCAAGGCTGACAGCTGTCATGACCTCTTCTGGAAGTGAATTCCATAAACCAATGACCCTCTGGGTGAAGAAATATTTCCCTTGATTTGTCCTCTCTTTCTTACCGTACATAATCACCATTGTACTTACCAGCTACATCAAAGAGTTTCTGCTCTAAGGACCAGAATTGGATTATTTGGTTGCTCACTCTCAGCACTTTTCCACTCTGACTTCGGGTAGTCCTTAATGCTGAGGCAATGACTATTTTTACACATATTGGCCAAATAAAATTGTGCAGTTCAGAAATCTAGTCTGCTACAAATATTGTGTGATCATTGTGCAGCCAGACCTGCAATCAAGGTGGGTTCTTTTGTTTATTTGCTATGTTTATTTATTTGCTATGCCCCTTGTGATTACAGCATTATGCTAGTACTAGCATAAATTATTTGCTTATTTGTATATTCATTATCAACAATTCTTTTGATTTTCTTTCTTCATTGTTAGTGTACAAGAAATAGTATTTTCTTACTTATTATAAGCAACCCACGAAAGCATCTGATAAAGTGACATATTCTGCTCTGGCAGTCTCACACTACTTACCAGAGCTTACAAAACTTTTGCCAGACCCACCCTCGAATACAGCTCATCTGTTTGGAACCCATATCGCATCTCAGACATTAACACCCTTGAAAATATCCAAAGATACTTCACCAGAAGATCCCTTCACTCCTCCACTCGAAACAGAATACCCTATGAGACTAGACTTTCAATCCTGGGTCTAGAAAGTTTAGAACTAAGACGCCTTAAACAAGATCTAAGTATTGCCCACAAGATCATATGCTGCAACGTCCTGCCTGTCGGCAACTACTTCAGCTTCAACCACAACAACACAAGAGCACACAACAGATTTAAACTTAATATTAACCGCTCCAAACTTGACTGCAAAAAATATGACTTCAGTAACCGAGTTGTCGAAGCGTGGAACTCATTACCGGACTCCATAGTGTCATCCCCAAACCCCCAACACTTTACCCTTAGATTATCTACGGTTGACCTATCCAGATTCCTAAGAGGTCAGTAAGGGGTGAATACAAGTGCACTAGAGTGCCTTCCGTCCCCTGTCCTATTGCTCTCCTATATCTCCTATACCTTTCCTCTATTCCTATATCTCTTCTTCTATTCTTTCATTTATATATTCTATTACTATATCTTCTTTTCTATTCTTTCTTAGATATATTTTACTATGAGTATCTCCTCTATAACCTTCATCATGTATTTTACTATGTGTACATAGATATATACCCACTAAAACCCTCATTGTGTATTGGACAAAATAAATAAATAAAATAAAAGTATTACAGGAATTGCAGTTCAACAACGATCATATCAACCATGATATGGACAAGGGAGACAAAGACAGACAACACCACACAGGCATGGATATGATCAATTAACAAAGATCATGGATGTAATCAATTAACAACCTCTAGGCTTTGGCTATGGCTGGGCGCAGCCTATTCAGTATTGTCCCTAATGAATGGCTGACTAGAACGCACATACACACAGCTCAACTTGCATGAGAAATGGACAAGTGAGCAATTGTGGGCACCGGCCCACCACTTGTACAACTTGAACTACAGATATGCATGCTGGCCTGCCATTTTCACAGCCCAGTTCCCCTCCCTTCCCCCAGCCAATTCACCAAGTCACAAAGGTTGGTGACCACTGCCCTAAATTAAATTCTGTTAGTTGCCAAGCAATGAATTTCACCACTGGATTACAGAAATTCTTCCCTCCCAAAAGGCAGTTAGAAGAAAAGCAAATAATGTATTCTTTATATCATTTTTTATTCTTCTTTATCCTTTTTAATATTTTTTTATCCTTCTTTATTCTGTTTTGGCCAAGTGTGATTGGACACACGAGGAATTTGTCTTGGTACATATGCTCTCAGTGTACATAAAGAAAAGATACATTCATCAGGAATCATAAGGACACACATACAACCTGGGAGAAACCCGTCTTAGCAGTAGCGACTGCGAAAGAGACCTTGGAGTCTTGGTGGACAATCAACTAAACATGAGACAACAATGTGCAGCAGCAGCTAAAAAAGCCAACACAATCCTAAGCTGCATCAACAGGGGAATACACTCCAGACCAGGGAAGTCTTAATACCACTCTACTATGCCCTGGTCTGACCACACCTGGAGTACTGTATCCAGTTCTGGTCACCACACTTCAAAACAGACATTCAAACTCTGGAGAAGGTGCAAAAAAAGAGCAACCAAGATGATTAAGGGATTGGAAACCAAGACTTATGAAGAAAGACTGTGGGAACTGGGCATGGATAGCCTAGAGAAAAGGAGGGCCAGAGCGGACATGATAGCAGTCTACAAGTATACGAGGGGATGTCACAGAGAGGAGGGGATCACTTTATTCTTCAGGGCACCAGAGGGCCGGATGAGGAACAACGGCTGGAAGCTGGCCAAGGAGAGATTCAACATGGAGATAAGAAGGAACTTCCTGACGGTCAGAGCGATCTACCAGCGGACGTTGTGAACTCCAACACTCTGGACATTTTTAAGAGAAGATTGAACTGCCACTTGACTGGTGTGTTATACGGTTCCTGCTTGGGCAGGGGGTTAAACTCGATGGCCTTCATGGTCCCTTTCAACTCTAACAATAAATAAACAATGATAACCATAGGAAACAAATAAACAATCAAATCACATAAGTTATAAATAGGAGGAGATGGATGATAGGAATAATGGGAAGATTAATAGTAGTACAGATTTAGTAAATAGTTTGACAGTGTTATAGATATTATTTGTACAGCAGAGTGATGGCATTCAGTGTCTAGTTGTTCTGATGGGCAGAATTCTATAGGTAGGAGTTGAAACAGTTTGTGTCAAGGATTTGAGAAGTCTGTAAATATTTTCATAGCCCTCTTTTTGACTCATGCATTATACAGATTCTCAATGGAAAGCAGGTTGGTAGTAATTGTTTTTTCTGCCGTTCTAATTATATTATTTCCATCTTATCTTAGAGTGTTAAGGAACACAGAAAATTCAATGCAAATGAAATGCATTGCCATGCATGCCAAAGGGTATAATTGTATCTGAAGCACATATGCATGGTGCATGTGCCATCTGCTTCTGAATGCTACTTTTGACCACCCTGCTGGGCTCATGAAAATGACAGAATTCAATAAGTGCCCACAGCCACAATCACCAACAGTTTTCACCTCTCTTTTGCCAGATAATATCAGAACTACTTTAGCATGTAGTCCTGCTGGTTCATTTTTGGTTCAGTTAAGGATGATAAAAACACTGTCATCCTTGCCCATCTGTTATCTTAGTTCTGGTATCCCTTGGCTTGAGGACTGTGGTTAGTGACACAATGAAGCATGCCTTAATTTTGAATAACTAAGTAGAAAAGCCATATGGAAATTTAAAAAAAACACACAGTTGAAATGTCCTGTTTCAAGGTGAACACGCTTCGCACATCAGTATCATGCTTCAGCATAAACTAAATTGATGGCAACTAGATAAATTACAAGCACATTGAACATGAAAGGAAAGTATGTGTAGGTGTATGAGTGTGTGATGCTTAGGGTCTCCTTCCTCCTTCACGTTCTTTTGTTTCATTTTTCTGGCTCCCCCCTCCCCATTCAATATCTGCCCTTCTCATCAGAACTCCCTAGATTTCTGATGAGTAGATGCCCTCATCTCTCCCCCTTTAGTAACGTACACAAGTAAATTCCGATTTACACTCACAGTGTCAACCACATCTACCCCACACTAAAATATTTTAAGTTCATGTTATGCCTTTATTTGTTTGTTTGTGTGTGTGTGTTTGTTTGTTTGTTTGACTTCTATGCCACCCAATCCCAAAGGACTCAGAGCGGTTTACAACATAATAACAATACAAAATGATACAGCAATAAAAGAAGTCAAATATAAGCTCTAAAAAACTAACCCCAATAAAGCCCATTTTTATAAAAAACCAATCAAATCTTATGCATGCACACCATTCATCCCAGTGACCGATATGGTCCCACAGAGTTGGCCTTCTCCAGGTCCCGTCAACTAAACAATGTCGTTTGGCAGGCCCCAGGGGAAGAGCCTTCTCTGTGCCAGCCACGGCCCTCTGGAATCAACTCCCCCCGGAGATTAGATTACTCAAGACCCATCTATACCGCCAGGCATGGGGGAGTTGAGACACCTTTCCCCCAGGCTTTTTAATACTTATGTTTGGGTATGTATGTGTTGTTTGCTTTTAAAACATGATAGGGTTTTTATGTGCTTTTTAAATATTAGATTTGTTTTTGCTAGAATATTGTTTTTATTATTGTTGTGAGCTGCCCCGAGTCTTCGGAGAGGGGCGGCATACAAATCTAATTAATAATAATAATAATAATAATAATAATAATAATAATAATAATAATTCATAAAATAAAATTTAGCCATGAAAGATGGACAATTCATGGCCCCCAGGCCTGCCTGCAAAACCAGGTCTTTGTGGCCTAGCGGAAGGCCAGTAGGGTGGGAGAAGTACTGACATCGGGTGGTAGTTGGTTCCATAGAGCCAAGATGTAATGTCACCAACAAAGGCTAAACCTTCATTTTGAAGCAATGACTGTTTCCCTTGGTAGTTTATTTGAAAGATATTCTTGCTTCAGACACAATTGACACTGCATAATAACAATAGACACACAATATTCACTTCATTACTGTTTTCTCAAAACTCCAGGATGATATTATCTGTCTTATCTATTTGGCAAATCTATAACTTACTCTAAGTGTTCTAAGATTATATTAAAGCTGAAAGGAGAATCTGAGTTTTGTACGATGTCAATTTCTTGCTGAGATTATGAGAAAACATTTTTACAAAAGGTTTGAAAGGTTTAGAAAATCTTTTGTTGGCTAAAAGATGCGATATTTGGTTTTGCAGTTTCTTCCACCCTGCTGTTTTCTGAACAATATTCACAGAATGCATTCAGAAAACTCTATCAGAAACCAAAACTCAGTGTAAGAGTTAATGATCTGAATCTTGCTCATTACAAAAGGGCACCTGGCAGGAGTGTCCTTTTTCCTCGATTATTTCCTTGTGATAACTGAATTACTAGCAGTAATTATTAGAGGTGAACTTGGTATCAAAGGTTTTGTGATTGATTTCCATAGCAAATAGAATTTCATTATATACCACCAATGCTTAACGGCAGTGCACTTATCCTAACACTGCCAGATGTTGCTTCATTTGACCTCCATTCACTCCTTTCTGTCTCAGGTCCTCTGTTATAATATTTTATTATATTACATTCATTGAACATGATTCCCACACTTTTCAGTTTTCCTCCCAGTTTTCTCCTATTACCCTACTACTTTTATGAGTTAGCACTCTTTACTATCTCTTATTTCTATGTTTATTTAATAGAACACTCTATTCCAAATTATTCTGGAAGGTATAGAAGTGCAATAAAATAATACACAACATACAGAAACAGATATGTCTTAAACAAAATGTACACTTTCAATAGAGTCACATGTTTATATTATGTATATCCATTGTATCACACGGTGCACGACTACAAGTTAACTCAATAGTCTGGCTTTAAATATTTTCTCCATAATACAAATTCATAAATATTTTGGCTAGAGTCAAAACAATTTCTTCTTAATTTGCAAAATATTTAAGTAGCTGAAGGCAATGACAAATTACACTTAGGACACCAATTTTATAGATGAGGTTCTTGACCTTCTTAAGACTTTATCCAGTCAGAGATCAAGGTCCAGTTCACTACTGCCAATATGTGTGTGTGTTTGTGTGTGTGTGTGTGTGTGTGTGTGTGTGTGTGTGTGAAACTGACTGTAGATCTGTAGATCAGCAGTTCAAATCTCATCACCGGTTCAAGGTTGACTCAGCCTTCCATCCTTCCGAGGTGGGTAAATAAGGACCTGGATTGTGGGGGCAATGTGCTACCTCTGTTAAAAAGTGTTATTGCTAACAAGTTGTAAGCAATGTTCCCTCTAATTTTTTTTCCGGTGTGGGCGGAAAAGTATGTCCGAGTGGCAAATTTTCATGCCTGGGTGTGGATCAGTTAGAAACAAAAGGGAGTCACGTGACATCAGAATACAAAGCAACGGTCATAAATATGAAATGGCAGCAAAGTTTTGATCCTGCGATCATTGTGCTGCTGCGAAAGTCCTAAGTGTGAAAAGGGCGCATAAGTCATTTTTTTCAGGGCTGTTGTGACTTTGAATGGTCAGTAAATGTACCATTGTAAGTCGAGGAGAACCTGTCTTCCCCCCTAGATGTTTTCTGTGGAGCTTCAAAATGGACTCCTGATATGCTGATCTGCTTCCACTGGTCAGAGAGATAATCCTCGACTTCTGTTCTGACCCCAATGGAGGCCAACATTTCTATCACCTGAGTAAGATGGATACTAAGTGAGTTCTGCCTCACTTTACCACCTTTCTTGCCACAGTCATTAAGTAAATCCCTGCAGTTGCTTGTCAAAAGATCCCAAAAGATGTTCACATAACCCTGGGACATTGCCACCATCATAACTACGTTGTCAAGTGTCCAAAGTTTGATCCAATAACCCCTTTGTTTTTCTAACAAAGTCCTTCCTTCCTAGAAGGAAGAATAGAAAGGATAAAATGGAAAGGGGGATTAAAAGGGGATAAAAAAAATAAAAAAGAAAGGGGTTTGGTTCAAAGTTCTGCTCAGATTATAGAAATTGGAGTTTGAGAAGGGTTGATTAAGTTTGGAGTATTGTTTTGTTTGCTCTTTTTTAACTTTAATTATTTTTTTCTATTTAGATATATGAATTTAGGAATTGCTGATCTGTTTTAATAAAGTTAGAAGTATTGATTATAATAAGATATAAAGTAGGTGATACTAATTTGGATTAATGCATAAATGGAATTGAATTTAGAATTGTTGGGGAGATTAATGATATTAATGATTTTTAATTGATTGAAAATAGAGAATATTTAGATTTTTTTCCTTTTTTTCTTTTCTCAAATGGACTGAAATTTAAGATTAATAATTAAGTAAGAAATGTAGATAAGTATTAATTGGCTAAATGTTAGATGGTCTCCCTTAATTTTAAAATTTCAGCTAAAAACATTTGATACATATAGAATATAGTTGTTGGGCCTAGAGGTAAAAAGGAGCTGTGATGTTCCTTCAATATACCAGGGTGATCCGACATTAAAAAAAACCCATATGTATGTATGTATGTATATGTATATGTATATGTATATATATATATATATATATATATATATATATGTGTGTGTGTGTGTGTGTGTGTGTGTGTGTGTGTGTGAGTGTGTGTGTGTTTTCGTAGATTTTCACGGGTACAGGTATGACAGTCTTGGTATATTCGGGTTTCTTCCCGTGTAGGATTTGGAAATTTCTGGCGACGTTTTGACGAGGTCCCACTCGTCATCTTCAGGCTGGTGTTTCTGTACTTGTTCTAGGGCGAATACTGCGAGACCTGAGCTGCCTTCCTTCTATAAATACTGGTGGCTGGGTGTGGTTTGATGGCTCAACAATTGCCTGCTGTGTAGAAACTTCCTGAGGAGTCAGTGGGGTAGCTCACCAGGAAGTTTCAACACAGCTTGCAGCTGCTGAGCCTGCACTCCACACCCACCCAGCCAATAAACAATGAAAGAGATAACAGTTTGGAGTCTCTTTTGATAGGGTCATTTTTATAAACTGAATATGTATTCTGCAGCTCACTCTCTTGATAAGGTGTGATAAATGAAGAAAAGCATATCTTATTTAAATTAGAGCAGATTAAGGAAAAATGTTGTTACAAGTTAGGTTGTCAGCTCAATTATTAATGATATTTCTTCAATCAACAAGAAGCTACTGTTATAAATAATGGAAAATATTTATGGGAGGTACCGAATAGCATATATTGGCAAATTATTATTCTGTGTTTTAATCAAGGTTATAAAGAAGATGCATAGTATAAGGGTAGGGTATAATTTATCAAAGATACAAGGGGTGACACAACAAGGTGAAGTAGAGTAGTGAATAAAGTAGGCCGAAAAAATGACGTATAATCAATTGTTCATGGTTTTAGAAGATGGTTAAACATCCCTTAAAATGTGCATTTTGGATCAAGAGGTATAATAGATCTTTTAGAAGGATGAAAAGGCTAAATTAAAAGGCAGCAGAACAAGAAATATGTTAATTACTTAACAGTACATTGGCTATGAATGTACTGGAATGGAATATAGCTAAATGTTGAGCAGAGAGGTGTTATAAAGGGTATATGTAGTACATAAACTTGAGAATGAAAAGAACAACAGGCAAATTATTTTTATTACATCTCAGTTATATATTTTTTGTTAAATTTTTGTCATCATGTATCCCTTTAGTAGTACCTAAATTCTGAATGACTATTTTGTTATTTTCAACCCATATCTTTCCCTGCAATGGTTAATAAGTAATGCTAGAAAAGTTGAACCAAAGTAGAAAAACGGTCCAGATTTGGTCCTCTACTTCATCAGATATTTCTTACATTTTCAAGCAGTTATATTATTATACATGGTTCAAATGATACATGATTATGTCTTCGGTATCAGTAGTTTTCCTTTAAAATACAAGAAGGTAATATCAGATAAAATACCAGGCATTAATTTAGTAAGGTGGTGTTTAACATGAATGAATAACATCTTGGATTTAATTTAATATTCCAGTTTTGAGGCTGCCGAGCACCACAATTCTGGCAGCCTTACACTGAGAAAAGAAAAGAAAATCAATTTGTAACATGACCTCCTTCCTTTTCAGAATGATATAACAATTTATTTAATAGATCCTTTACAGAAAAATAAAAGACAAAAAAGACGCTGGAAGCTATACTACTATCTAACTGTGCATGCATCTACATTAAAATATCTATTGAATATTATAAGTATAGAAGGGAAAATATGATTTCATTACAAATTCCAATACAAATGAGCCAACATAGTCCCCATTTCCAAATAAAGGGGAAAAACCTCCAGGCAAATACATACCAATCAGTCTGACATCAATGCCTTGAAAAATACTACAAATAATAATCAAACAATAGATTTACCACCACTTAGGAACAAACAAGGTAATAACCAACAGCCAACATAGAAAAGGTGCAAAAAAGGACAACAAGTATGATCAAGGGAATGGAACACCTCCCTTATGAATCCAGGTTGCAACGCCTTGGTCTCTTCAGCCTTGAAAGACGGCGTTTAAAGGGTGACTTGATTGAAGTGTATAAAATCATGCATGGGATAGAAAAGGTGGATAGAGAAAAATAATTTTCTCTATCACACAATAATAGGATGAGGGGACACTCCCTAAAGCTCGTAGGTAATAAAGTGAGGACAAATAAAGGGAACTATTTCTTCACCCAGAGGGTCATTGGTTTATGCAATTCACTTCCAGAAGAGGTTGTGACAGCTTCACGGCAGGATTAATAATAGCTTAATAGATTCAAGGCAGGATTAGACAGATTCATGGATGCCAAGTGTATCGGTGGTTATTGAAATGGATGTCCATGTGCCGCCTCCATGTTGGTTAAGGCAGGCAGGATTCCCTTGAGTACCATTTGTTGGGGGTCAAGGGAAAGGAAGGGTTTTGCCTTCTCTTTCTGCTCAAGATCACCATGTACAATTGGTGGGCCACTGTGTGACACAGAATGCTGGACTTGGTGGGCTTTGGTTCTTCTTGTGTTCTTATGGGTTTGTCGGGAACAAATCATGCCAAACCAATCTCATTTCATTCTTCAACACCGTGACCAAATCAATAGACCAGTGAAATGCAGTGGACCTAGTATACTTACACTTCAGTAAAGCATTCAATAAAGTGGGCCACAATCTACTATTCTGCAAACTGGAAAAAAGTAGGGTAAATAACAATACAACCATATGGGTCAAAAACTGGCTGACCAATGCACCCAGCGAGTAGTCCTCAATGGATCCAAATCCATGTGGAAAGAAGTAAGCAGCGGGGTACCACAAGGTTCAGTCCTAGGCCCAGTATACTTCAATATATTAATTAATGACCTAGATGAGGGAATAGAAGAGGAACTAATCAAATTTGCAGATGACGTCAAGCTGGTGGGGATAGCTAACACCCCAGAGAACAGGATCAAAATACAGAATGATTTCGATAGAATAGCACTTTGGGTGCAAAACAATGTACAAAAAGGAAAATCCTACACCTAATTAAGAAAACCTAAGACATACATACAAACTGGGTGAAACCACACTCAACAGTAGTGGCTGTGAAAGGAATCTCAGAGTCTTGGTTGATAACCAACTGAATATGAGCAGCAATGTGCAACATTGGTTAAAAAAGCCAACACAATCTTAAATTGCATTAACAGAAGCATACACTCCAAAACTAGGGAGATACTAATATCACTCTATAGTGCTCTAGTTAGACTACACCTAGAGTACTGCATTCAATTTTGGTCACCACGCTATAAAAGAAGTCACTGAAACACTAGAAAAAGTACAGAAGAGAGCAACCAGAATGATAAAGGGACTGGGAACCAAAACACACGAGGAAAGGTTGCAGGAACTGGGCATTGGTAGTCTAGTGAAGAGGAGGTCCAAAGGGGACATTATTGCAATCTTCAAATACTTGAGGGGCTGCCAAAGAGAGGAGGGGGGTCTCACTATTTTCCAAAGCACCAGAGGGCCCGACAAGGAACAACGGATGGAAGCTGACCAAAGAGAGATTCAACTTGGAAATAAGGAAGAACTTTCTGACGGTGAGAGCGATCCACTTGCCAGTGGAGGTTGTGAATTCCCCAACACTCAACATCTTCAAAAAGAGATTGGACTGCCATTCTGTCTGGGATGCATAGGGTATCCTGCTCAAGCAGGGGGTTGGACTAGATGACCTGCAATGTCCCTTCCAACTCCAATAATGAATCAATCAATCAATCAATCAATTAATTAATTAATTAATTAATTAATTATTTTAACAAGACCATATAAATATTACAAAAAAGATCAAAAATATTTATGATTTAAAATATTAAAGACATTCAAATTTTGTTGCTTTAATTAATAATGGCCAAAAGAATTATTTTTTAAAATTAAACTGGATGTACATTAACTGCAAAATATTTTATTTAGTATCAGGTGAATTAATGGGTGTCACAAATCTTTATAACCTATGCTCTCAAAGATACCTTCAGCAATTGTTATATTAATCAGTGAAAAAATGAAGAGACGAGGTTCCACCTGAATTAAAAAAATACCATACATGTATGTCTTTGAATCTTTAACCCATTTTCTACATGGACCAAAGAATTCACACTTGCTCATAATTAAACCCTATATTTAATGCATATCTTAATTTGGAAATTCAAAGCGGACATTAACTTTAAAAATCACTTAACTGGTAGTACTTCATTCAGGACTGATTCCTGCAGATGAGGGAGGGAAAGTCTAATCCATAGCTCTTGCTATGTAGAGTGCTGCTTGGATTGATGCTGTTATCTTCTCCTCCTGGTTCACATCTACATGAAGCTGGATTCATTCAGTTCAGAGTGAGATACCATCAGTATGCAGATGTTTTATATTTCCATTCCTGAATGTCTGAATGATGCTGTATAATCATATCTCAATGTCTAGAGGCTGTAGGGATCTGGAACCTACTAAGACTGAGTGGTTCTAGAGTTTAGGACCTCCTAGTTCTGGAAATCTTCCATCTCATGATGTGGCTAGCCACAGAGATATATTCTGTACACAATTTAGGATTCTTACTTGTCTCGTTGTTCAATGGTCAGGTAGCAGTCATGGCCAGGTACACCCTTATATAGCTTCATTTTATATACTGTACAGATATCTGGACCAAGAGGCCCTACTCAAAGTCACTGACACCTTAATCACTTCCTAGTTGGTTCACTGAAATGCATTGCAAATGAATCTATCTTGAACAGTATTGGGAAGCTTCAGCTGCTAAATAATAATAATAATAATAATAATAATAATAATAATAATAATAATAATTTATTGGTTTTGTATGCCGCCCCTCTCCGCAGACTCAGGGCGGCTAACAACGATAATAAACACAACATGTACAATCCAATAATAAAAAACAACTAAAAACCCCTATTATAAAACCAAACATACACACAAACATACCATGCATAACTTGTAATGGCCTAGGGGGAAGAGCTATCTTAACTCCCCCATGCCTGGCGGTATAAATGTGTCTTGAGTACTTTACGGAAGACAGGGAGGGTGGGGGTAGTTCTAATCTCCGGGGGGAATTGGTTCCAGAGGGCCAGGGCTGCCACAGAGAAGGCTCTTCCCCTAGGGCCCACCAAACGACATTGTTTAGTCGATGGGGCCGGGAGAAGGCCAACTCTGTGGGACCTTATCGGTCGCTGGGATTCGTGCGGTAGCAGGCGGTTCCGGAGGTAATCTGGTCCATTGCCATGTAGGGCTTTAAAGGTCATGACCAACACTTTGAATTGTGACCGGAAACTGATCATGGGCAATTGTGATTACTGATTGTTTCTCATATGTGATACTTGGGCTATGATTCAAGGTACCACTGCTTACCTTTTAGCCCTTTACGGGCTAGGCTAGATTAGTTATGACTATATCTCCCTAGTATCTACCCATCCAGTTAGATCTGGCAGCAGAGGTATGCTCTAGCTCTATCAACAAGGGAGTGTCAACTGATAGGGTCCATCTGCTGAAGCTCTCACTTTTTAAAACTTGCCTCTGAGATCAGACTCACTTTTTGCAATCTTTCTTGTCTTTCACAAGTCTATTTTGCCATCATGTCTAGAGCCCTGATAGTATGGTTGACCCTGCTTTTTAGTTATACTAATTATTTATTGTCACAACTAGTCTAACCTGCTATTTTATGCTGTGTGAAAGTGTTTTATGTTTTTGATTTTTTTATTCTCTTTTTATTTTGTTAGCTGCTCAGAGTTTTGTATATGTGATAAGTTATGTATATTATTTTACTGACTTATGAGTTGTTATAATGAGTTATAAGTTATTGTTAGAGTTATGTCTTATGACTTATTAGTCATGTATAAGCTTATTAGAGTTTGTGTATATTATTTATTTGTCTCATATCTTATTATAATGTTTAATTTGCTAGTCTTTCATCTTAATTATAAAGAATATAAACAAAAAGGAAAGTATATTGTGGGTTGTGTTATTTTAAACAATCGAGATTGTGCCATTAAGAAGCAAGCTAACAAAATAAAGATAATAATCCTTTACAAGTCAATAAAACCTACTGATTAAGAAAATGTGTTTTTTTACTGTGAGAACTTCTGTTTTGACACTGCTATATTTTCCTATTATTCCAGTACATTTTAGAGAAATAAATGTTAAACAGGGTGTTTTAAATATGGTTAATCATTAAAATTATAAAATTAATCTGAATTATATTTGCTGAATGTGAAATGTTAAAAAAAATGATACATCCTTGAAAAGTAGTAAATAAAGTCAAAGACTTTTCAATAGAAGTTATATCAATTAAGTTACACAGATAAAGGTAACATGTCACTCAAGTCAAATTTAACTCCTGATGGGTAGGTCGTATTAAAATGTTAGTTGATGTATTTTGGGGAATTTAATTGATTCTGACATTCAGCACTGACATTAACCTGAAAGATTTAACAATGGTGCTTTTTTACACAATCATTTGCTTCTTTTTGCTACTAGTAAAATAGCAAAAATCATTAAGAAAAGAAAATGACTTGGTGTTTCTGATGAATGTTATGACAACATGTGTACTGTGAGGCAATCTATAAATAGATGCTGGATCTGGACTGGCGAAATAGCTCTAGAAAAAAATGTTGAAATAACACATGATTCCAGACATTCACTGCATGAAAGTTTTAATTATGATTTTAAAAATATGGAAATATATATATTTGTAACTTAAACAACAAAAATGTTCCTAGAATATGGATTTTAGAAATAAATTATTTATTTATTTATTTATTTATTTATTTACTTACTTACTTACTTACTTACTTACTTGTTTGTTTGTTTATTTATTTGTTTGTTTGTTTGTTTATTTATTTATTTATTTATTTATTATTTAGATTTGTATGCCGCCCCTCTCCGCAGACTCGGGGCGGCTCACAACAGAATAAAAACAATTTATAACAAATCCAAATATAATTTAAGATATTTAAAAAACCCCAGTTTGATTTAAAAAAACCCATTTACTAAACAAACATACATACAAACATACCATGCATAAATTGTATAAGCCCGGGGGAGATGTCTTAGTTCCCCCATGCCTGACGACAAAGGTGGGTTTTAAGGAGCTTACGAAAGGCAAGAAGAGTAGGGGCAGTTCTAATCTCTGGGGGGAGTTGGTTCCAGAGAGTCGGGGCCGCCACAGAGAAGGCTCTTCCCCTGGGGCCCGCCAACCGACATTGTTTAGTTGACGGGACCCGGAGAAGGCCCACTCTGTGGGACCTAATCGGTCGCTGGGATTCGTGCGGCAGAAGGCGGTCTCGGAGATATTCTGGTCCAGTGCCATGAAGGGCTTTAAAGGTCATAACCAACACTTTGAATTGTGACCGGAAACTGATCGGCAACCAATGCAAACTGCGGAGTGTTGGTGAAACATGGGCATACCTAGGTAAGTCCATGACTGCTCTCCCAGAATAAAAGTTCAAATGGATTTGTAATTATAGTTTTCTATTAATAAAAATAATTCTCTAACTGAAAGGCTTTTTGTTTTAAAGAAGAAACATAAAAATGATATTAGACAGATCTGGAAGGAAATAAATTCATATTGTTAAGAAAAAATGGGATAAAAATATTTGATGAATTATTTGGATTTTGCTCTTCCAAATTTTTTGCTATGATATATAGAATGTGCCTCAATGAATTTACAGAATAAGGAGCAGCTTCAACTCTAAAGTTAATTTAAATTTGGTAGGAGAACAAGAAAAGATATGAAGAAAGATGTTATAAGCAAAACTGATGAATGGTTTATTACCTAAAGTAATAAATTATTATTATTAAAGTAGGAGAGCGATTTGGATAACTCTAAGTAAAGAGATTTTTTTTAAAAAAAGGACAAATTTATTTATTAGATATACAAAAGGAATTATACAAAGATATACAAAAGATGTTATAAGCAAAACTGATGAATGTTTTATTACCTAAAGTAATAAATTATTATTATTAAAGTATGAGAGTGATTTGGATAACTCTAAGTGAAGGGATTTTTTTTTAAAAAGGACAAATTTATTTATTAGATATACAAAAGGAGTTTGTCAAAGTTTTAAAAACTATTTGGGTTAAAATCAAGATAGCACTAGCACTTTGACTTATATAACTAATTCACAATGCTTTACATCCTTCTCTAAGTGGCTTACAGAGTCAACATATTGCCCCCAACAAATTGGGTAATTTTACTGGCCTCAGAAGGATGGAGGATTGGGTCAACCTTGAGCCTGGTGAGATTTGAATTGTCAAATTACAGTCAGACATCAGTCAGCAGAAGTAGTCAATAGTACTGCACTCTAATCACTGCACCACTGTGGCTCTTCCTTAAGATAGATCTAAAACAAGCTTTGCAACTATTTGGAGAGTTAAAAATTAAGATTGATATGGAAAGAAAAAGGTCTGGATAATCAATCAGAGTTAATATAGAAAATTAGTTATATCTGATTCCTCTAACTGGACTGTTGCTGCCAACAAACAAATGGTGATTTTTTTTAGATCTTATTTTATTTTTAAATTAAGAGATAAATGATAGAGTGAAGAGAGAATATAGTGTTAAGATACCTATATGGAGATAATATACTAAGATTTAATATTAAGATATTAAAATTGCTTTAATTTACTAAGATATTTCTTTTTCTTGGAAATCTTCAGCCAGTAACAAAACCAGGATGCCCTAGTAAATTTGGCTACGATTAATGCTTCCCATACTGTGAAGGAACACTTTTTTTTTCATTTGAAATAGAATAGTACTTTCTTTTTCGTTTATCATTTATGATGCGCCTTGTTTCCATTTGTTGTAGTGGTATAGTAAGTGAAGTTTTAAATAAATAAAGTTTTATTATGAAATTGGCTTTTATCCAAAAACCGCAATAAAAATAATCATCCATTCCCACTAAATAAGTGCTATTATATAAATGTATGATAGAAATGCCTAATGGAGGGAAATTTCTAGTGATTGTCCACTGAATGACAAATTGAATATACTATTATCATCAAATGGAAATTCCATGGAAGAAAAAGAAAATACCGCAGTGGTCACTTAGATAAGAAGCAACTTTTATTTTTCCAATGTAGTTCCATTTATATTAATAAGTGATGACTGATTGTACTTCAAGGTTACTTAATAATGCCCATAAAAGCTAACATATATATTTTCGGGAAGCTTAACATCTTCAGCCAAGTACTTCATTCTGCAATCTGGCCTTGTGAATACATAGCAAACTTTTACAGAATGTAAAAGTAAAGTAAATACTGTACATGTTTACTTTAATAGCATTTCAATGCAATATGTGGAGCACTGTCATTTAATAAATAATTTAATATTTTACTACTACTTGCAATACTGCCATATAAATAAATAGTCCACAGTGTTACCTGGTCTAAAGTAATATTTCATAGTCTGTTTTTTGTCCAAAGTTTTTTTGCTCTATCCAGGAAAATCTTCTGGAGGAATAATAATAATAATAATAATAATAATAATAATAATAATAATAATTATTATTATTATTATTATTATTATTATTATTATTATTATTTATTGGAGATTAGGGGCAGCGAGAAAGAAACAGGAGAACTGGAGAGAAATCTGGAGAAACTCATAAAGATAAAAAATGTTTTATAAGAAACATCTGAATTTTAACCCAAACATATGCTGGATTTATTCAAAAATCAGTGCTTTTAGAATAACTGGGAAATTTTAAAAGCCCAAATAAATAGATCTGTTAATACATTTTCAATAAACTAAGGTCTATTATTTTCTCAATAAAGTGATGAGATCTTAAAATACCAGATTCTAAAAATTGGGATGATCGCTATATGGCATATAAAATATACAAAAATGTCTAAAATTATTCATTTGTTACTGGCAGCCCAAGTAAACTCTGATGCTGTTAGGCAAAGTGATGAGAATGTATATGTAACTAGATTAGTCTTCAAATTCCTTTCAATATAAGGAAAAAACTTAGGTTCACCCACAAGTGTTCCATACTATTGTTCATTTTGAGGATATTACAGAAGGCAGTCTTTTGCTGATTTGGAAAACTGGGAAAGAAGTAAATAGCAATAATTTTGCAAAACTATTATTGACACCGTCAAAAAGGACAGTGAGTTCCCATTCTTCCTTTGATAATTACTTCCAGAAATTGCTTGTTAACTGCTTTTCGACTATTAGGAACTTTTAAACCAACACGTTTTACAGCATTGTGTAAGTTTCAACTTTTGAGTATATAATATCAATACTATGTTTCTAAGGTAAGGTAACATTTTTAAACATTTGTTTGTTTGTTTGTTTGTTTGTTCGTTCGTCCGTCCGTCCGTCCGTCCGTTCGTTCGTTCGTTCGTTCATTCATTCATTCATTCATTCATTCATTCATTCATTCATTCATTCATTCATTCATCTTATCTATACATCATTTAAATAAAAGGTGGGTTCCTCTTGGATCAGACCATTTTGCCAAACTGGTAGCAAACCACTGGTGATGTCACAATGATGTCACGGAGCCGGATTGATCACTGCTGGTCTGTGGAGGCCGCCATCTTATTTTGAAATGTTTTTGATTTTTGGGGGGGGGGAGGTTGACATTTTTTGGGTTTTTTCCCTCTGTGCATGAGCAGAAGCTGAGTTTCCAGCACTGTGCATGTGTCACCATCTTCTTTTTGGGATTATTTGGGGGTTTTTTTTGCCATGAGGCATGGTCATGCAGCACAGGAGGAAGTGAACTGGCAGTGACCCACCCCTGATTTAAATCCTATACTGTATATGGCTGATTATACTGCCACAAAGTATTTAAAATAGTCAATACTTTATGCAAGCAGAATATACTGTTTAACACAGCAAAAACTCAATTTCACTAAAAATCAGGGGGGGGGGCAAACCTTATCACTGCTGAGAATTTGGACATGACCTGGACAGAGTCAAAGGAAATGATAAGGATTTACTTAGTGAAATTATCTGGAATAAATTTGATCCTGTGGATGACATAGGGTAATCAATCTCTTAACCAATATATTTATCACATACACACAGGTTACATATAATGAAGCATCTCTCCCACCCAAGACTAACTTCTCTATTTTCCAGTTCACTAACCTCTTGAAAAACCTCTTGCTTAATGAAACATAACAAATAAAGGGACTGTCACAAGATAGCTATTGAAAGTAGCAAATGGTGTAAGATAATGTTGCAATGACCATATAGAATAAATATACAGTGATACCTTGTCATACAAACTTAATTGGTTCCGGGATGAGGTTCTTAAGGTGAAAAGTTTGTAAGATGAAACAATGTTTCCCAAAGGAATCAATGGAAAAGAGATTAATGCGTGCAAGCCCAAAATTCACCCCTTTTGCCAGCCGAAGCGCCCGTTTTTGTGCTGCTGGGATTCCCCTGAGGCTCCCCTCCATGGGAAACCCCACCTCTGGACCTTTGTGTCTGCGATGCTGTGATTTCACTGAGGCTCCCTCGCTGGGAAACCCCACCTCCAGAATTCTGTTGCCAGCGAAGCACCCGTTTTTGCACTGCTGGGATTCCCCTGCTGGGAATTCCCCTGCAGCATCACAAAAACACCGATGTCCGGAGGTGGGGTTTCCCATGGAAGGGAGCCTCAGGGGAATCCCAGCAGCACAAAAACGGGTGCTTCACACACACACACACACACACACTTGTTTGTTTGTTTGTTTGTTTGTTTATCTGTTTATCTGTTTATCTGTTTATCTATTTATCTATCTATCTATCTATCTATCTATCTATCTATCTGTCGATTTGTCGATTTGTCGATTTGTCGATTTATCGATTTATCGATTTATCGATTTATCGATTTATCGATTTATCGATTTATCTATCTATCTATCTATCTATCTATGTATCTATCTATCTATCTATCTATCTATCTATCTATCTATCTATCTATCTATCTATTTATTTGTATGCTGCCCCTCTCCGGAGATTTGGGGCGGCTAACAGCAATAATAAGACAGCATATAATAATAATCCAATACTAAAAACAATTAAAAACCCATTATAATAAAAACCAAACAGACATACAGACATACCATGCAAAAAATTGTAAAGGCCTAGGGGGAAAGGGTATCTCAATTCCCCCATGCCTGGCGGCAGAGGTGGGTTTTAAGTAGCTTACAAAAGGCAAGCAGGGTGGGGGCAATTCTAATCTCTGCGGGGAGTTGGTTCCAGAGGGCCGGGGCCGTCACAGAGAAGGCTCTTCCCCTGGGTCCCGCCAAGCGGCATTGTTTAGTTGATGGGACCTGGAGAAGACCCACTCTTTGGGACCTAACTGGTCACTGGGATTTGTGCAGCAGAAAGCGGTCCCGGAGATAATCTGGTCTAGTGCCATGAAGGGCTTTATAGGTCATAACCAATATGTTATTAGGTATACTTTTCTTATTTAGGATGTGGCTTGTTTTGATGCTTTCTTCTCCTTTTTCTGTATAAGGACATGTTATTAACTATGATTTGTTATTGACAACTTAAGGACACGCCTTGCACATCACAGGATTGTGTAAAGTATAAAGGTTGAGCCTTGGAATTAGCCCAGAATTTGTCATGTGAATGCTCGGAAACTGGGCACTTTAAAGCTGAGTTATTCCATCCCTTCGTGATCTTCCTTCCTGAAAGTGGTGGGCACACTCAGCTGCAAAAATCCTATAAATCTTAACCAAGTAAACAGAGTTCTCAGCATCATCTTAATCACTAACAGTCTGAATCTGGGGGATCTGGGTCAGGTGGTAGTGAAAGAAGCTTTGAAAGAGGGAATGTTCTCTTGGAAAGCGATTGTGTGACACTGTCTCTTTAAGAACCTTGTTGTAGTAGTATATGACATAGGCCTTAGGAGATTCTGTTTTCCCCTCCCCCCAAAATAAGCCAGATAGCACACAATATAGTCCACATCTAGATAATATGAGAGACACAAAAAAGATCATCCTTAGTGTTATGTATCCTTGGCGGATCTGATTGGGTAAAACCTCCCCCACGGCTATTGGTTGTTGTTGGGCAGCTGAGTTTTGGGCGGGCTCATTATAGTTACATGATTGGTTGTTCTGTCAGCAAGTTATCAGCCTAAATACTCTGCCGAGCTAAGTTGATGTTGATTGTTTTGCTACCGAATTGAATAAACCTGTTCATGCCGTTACCTGCTCTCCACGGGGGTTTCTATTACCTAGCTACTCAGACAGGAGGGAATATTGTATTTTACTTGCAACATTGTACTTATAGATTGTATTTGTAGATTGAACTTCAGACTTGTAAGATTCTGAAATTAAATAGAAATAGCACATTTAGTTGTGGTACCCATGGTTTGCCACAAGAGTTTGTTGCATCTGCAGTGAACCAGGATGAAATAGATTAATTTTCATTTTAATTAAATTATTTTTAAATTATTAATTATTATTTATAAAATTATTTATTTATTTATTAGAACATTATTATTATGAAATTATTTTAATAAGATTAATTTTCACCTGTTAAGTCAGACTTCAAAAACAAATTTAGTATGGAAATAGCATTATTTATGGGTATAATTTCTGATGGGACTTAGATAGAAATGGTGTGATTTTTCCAGTAATACTGTATCTCTTAGCAACTTTCTGTACCATAAATCATATGGTTATGGGCACATTTCATGGCACACTGAAATACTCTACTGCAAAATATATACTGGTTGTCATTTGTCTTCTAGGTACAATTGAATGTCCATGTTATTACTTTTAAATCCTACGTGTGTCACGATATAGGAACTACCTTTTCCCCATTATATGTCTATCTGGAAAAGTCTAATAATCATGGCTGTTCACATGCCCTTCAGTAAAAAGACTGCCATCTTTAGGCAGTCATGGGAGCATGACTTCTGAACTATTGCTGAGTTGAATAGCATCACCTAAAATTGAATACCCTGCTCCTTGCCTTCAGGAAATTAGCAACACTTGGTTCAATAAACCAAGTTTGGTGTGAACAGTTAACACAGCTATTTTTTTAAAACAAGAAAGTTCTTCTTTGTCCCTGCTACAATGAAGTACAAATTCTGAATTTGCCAAGTTCAATTTGTATGTTAGGAATTGAAAAACTACTTTTGTCCTTATAGTTATTTTTACTTCTAGTTACTGTGATAAATTGACCTTAGAACTAGAAATTCCTATTATTAGCTTGCACCAAAACCACCTTGTTAAAGATTATGGAGGTGTTTTCTACCTTTAGGTCCAATTCCCCAGATCCCAAACTTTTCAAATTATAGTATAATACTTAAGGTAGATCAATAGTCCAAGCCCCCTAGCTTAGATTGATTTTACTCCTATGAGATTTTCATCTCATTCATCAAAAATCATTATTCCCTCTGCCATAATAGTACTTTTTTCAAAGAGTAGACCAACTAATACCTAAATTATTTTTAATATGTTTTCTATTAGCTATAATTCACCTATTATTCTTAAATAAAACTCTCTTCTCAATTTATTTGATTTACAGCTAAATTTATTTCCTTGTCATTGAACTACTACCCACTTACAAGCAATTTCTTTATACTTCCCTGTGAAAAATTACATTTTAATAGTTTTCAACATAATCCACCATTGTAATATTAGTTCTTACATTATTGGACATAATCCAGTTCCATTTCTATTTATTTTTGTGCTCCCCCTGAAGCAACTGGCTTATAATTACTTCAAACCTCAAATATGTGAATGTTAATTCTGCTAAAAAATCAAATGCTAAAAAAACATAAATCCCTACCCACTTAAAATTCTGAAGCAAGAATATTTGGAACAATATAAGGACAAATATCTTCTCATTTATTATATAAACAATTTCTACTACCCTGCCATATAAAAGAAATAGTGTATTACATGCCAAAATGTATACTTAGAAAACATATTATCTGTATTTATATATTACATGTGGATATATTTATTAAATATTATTGGAAAAAGAACTGGAATTAAATTCCTATTTCAAAAGATGATAAAAATAAAACCACAAATATTTTTACATATAAAACTATGAAGGGATAAAACAACTGGGTTTTTTTGCTAAAAGAAGTAATTTTAGGATCCTCAAGGGGGGGGGGGGTGTTTCTGTTTACAAACAAGAATCTAATAGGCCATAATGTAATATTTGCATGTATAGCTACAAAAGTTGAATATGATCCAAAGGTTATAAAGAAACTTAGTATTTTAAATTTCAGTTCAGACCAATGTAAAGCTCTCATATTAACATGGAAACCAAATGTGATTATTCTTTGATTTTGACTATCTTGTATATCATTATGTTTAATATTATATAAGAAATTCTGATTTAACATGTATTTATGAAGTGCTGTTTTAAAAGAGGAAATAAGAAAAATGTGCTTTGACAGTAAATGTATTGTTAAGCATTTCAAATAAATGCACACAGCGGGAGGGGGGGCTTTTCTGAGCAAAATAAAAAATAAGCATCATTTTTTTCATTTCATTTCTCATTTCATTATGTTCAGAAATGTTCAAATTAGTATGCCAATGCCAAAGATAGTCAAAAAATTCAGAACTTGCAGGCTAATCTATCTATAAAGTGAAATAATTGCACACAGTCGATTATTTTATATTATTATGTTTAATATTATATAAGAAATTCTGATTTAACATGTATTTATGAAGTGCTGTTTTAAAGAGGAAATAAGAAAAATGTGCTTTGACAGTAAATGTATTGTTAAGTATTTCAAATAAATGCACACAGCGGGGGGGGGGGATTTTCTGAGCAGAATAAACAAATAAGCATTAATTTTTTCATTTCATTTTTCATTTCATTATGTCCAGAAATGTTCAAATTAGTATACTAGTGAAAAAAGTATTCAAAAAAACACTTCCAGTAGCTAAAACCAACCTTTTTTTTACTCCGGGTCTAAAAGGACCTGTGTAAGTAATTTCGCCCAGCAAAAACTAAACAACCAACCACCACCACCCCTTAGAAAGAACCCATCAAATGAGACAAAGTCATATAATTTCAAGTTTCAAATATGCAGGGAAATTTTTTTACAGGGTCTCAAATTTCATTTTGGGTCTAAAAGGACCCAAGGACGACAGCAGGGTTTTAAACAAAATGGGATTTTTTAAAAGCAAACCTGACTAAACTAAAAAGGAAAAGACTAGAGAGGTTTTATGAACGAATGTAATAATGATACGGAATATAAATAAAATAATGGGAGCATAGTTTTGTTGTGCTTAATCTTGGGCTAATGTAATTTCTTTTACAGTCAAAAGAAATGACACATGGAAAAGGAAGGAGGCAGAATGAGAAGGAAAAGGAAAGGAAAGACAATGGAATGGATGAGATGAGAGTTGAATAAATCAATATTTTTCTTAAAATTCACTTCTGTTATAATAACTATGTAGAATAAAAATAATTATACGGGGGGAGGGGGAAATGTAACTGGTCTCTCAACAGGAGAAAAGAATAGCCTGGCTTTCCTTCTTCTTCTTTTCAGTGCATCCTGTTAAAAAGTCTGAGTGAATTCACAATTAAGAGAAGCTTAGTAGTTGAATTCTCAATAGGCACGAGAACAATTGACTATCCTGCCAAAGGCTCTGCACAGCTGTATGCTGACATTTAGAACAGCCTGGTGATACTATAAAAGCATGCAAGAATTCAAAGTTCACGTATCTGGACTTCAAACATTATATAAAATATTAGGTGGCATCTCTTTTACTTATTTAAGGCACAAAGGCCCAGTAATATCATTAATCTCTCTGTTCAGGTTGCCAATATTTTATGATACTCTCGCCAGTTCATTAAAAACCTTCCTTCGGCCTGGTCTTTTCAAAACCAATGACAAAAACAGGAAAAAGCACAGTCAAATTACAATCCTGACATGGGGGGGGGGAAATCCAAATTTCCAAAATGTTTGATAGCTCTAGCTATGAAATAAAAATTTTTAACAACTCAAAAGTTGGATTGTTATTATGTCTCATAATTAGCTCCAACTGCCTTGTGAATCTTCCTCCAACATCAAGGCTACTTTGGAAGCCCAGCAGGATAAATCATCCAATCAAATGAGATGATGACTTCCAGCTGCCTCTCATTCAGATTTCCCTCAGCCATATGACATGTACTGTGTTCTAGATTTACCTGCTTTAGTTCTTTTGTCTGTTCTTTTATAGCAAGGGTATCCTAAAATCTGTTTCCACTGGCAGAGCATTGCAGGAGACAGCTGAAAATGGACCTTGGCAGCCTGTTTTCACTGGCTGTGTAGAAAATTGTGTCCATTGTTCTTCATCTTCCACTAATTTTTGATTTGATCTTTGTTGGTGTTAAGGATTCTTGTCATCCAGTTGTATAATTTATGTTTGGATTGAGGTTTACTGGGATATATGCTTCTTTGTCTCCCAATGTCTCCCAACTTTGACTTGTTTTATATATATATGGTGTGTGTGTGTGTGTGTGTAGGTTTTGGCATATTTGGGTTTCTTCTCGTGTAAGTTTCAGAGATTCCTGGCTCTTTCACTTAAATGGGAAGAAACCCGAATATGTAAAGACCTACATACTGTATTCATGAAAATCTATGAATATACGGAATAAAGTGTATATATGGATAAATAAGAAAACGAAGAAAGTATGACTTACATTTTGTGTTTTATTTAGTCTTTAAATGAAAGGGGTTTTTTATATATAAGATCAAATAGAGTTTCTTCTTTTCACTTAAACTATTAAGTTGACTTAAAGTATTAATAAGGTATTCTTTTTCTGTATGGAAACTTAACTTCTAGAATAAGTAGGTGTATTGCTACCCCAAATTTATGTTAAATGTATGTTTGTTGGTTTTTTCTTTTTATGAAAAATCCAATAAAGTTTATTTTTTAAAAAAGAAAATCTATGAATTCTACGAATCTATATATTCATAGGCCAAGAGGCAAAAAGGAAGCTGTGATGCTCCTTCCATATGCTGCACTGGTTGACAATTCAAAGTGTTGTTGATGACCTATAAAGCCCTACATGGTATTGGCCCAGATTACTTATGGGACCTCCTTCTGCCGTATGAATCCCAGTGACTGGTTAGGTCCCACAGAGTTGGCCTTCTCCGGTTCCAATTGGCTAGGCAATATCATCTGGCAATGCCCAGGGAAAGAGCCTTCTCTGTGGTGGCCCCTCTGGAATCAGCCTCCTCCAGAAATTCGTACTGTCCCCACCCTCTTCGCTTTTGCAAGAGCCTCAAAACTCATTTATGTCGCCATGCATGGGGCAGTTAGATCAAGCCCCCTTCCTCTGTTTACAAGAGGTAATGTGTGGTTGTGAATGAATTGGCTGACTGATTTTATTACATATGGGATTTTAGTAGTAATTTTTAATTAATTAGATTTGTTGTTGTGTTGTTTTTGTACCCTGTGAGCCACCCCAAGTCTTCAAAGAGTGTTCTGGTTTCAGATAATTCAGATAATAATTGGAATAATTATTGATCAATGCATATCTTTGTAAAAAACACAACATCTTTATTTCTCCTTTTACTTCCATTCATACATCAGCTTTGCACGCAGTGCTTTCTTTTCTCATACACCAGGGTGACTCAACCAAAAAATCACACATAACCAGGAATGGGCTGCTGCCCAGAGGGGGGGGGAGATGCAGTGGGGTAGCAAAAATGGAGCTCCACCCCAGAGCACCCAATTTGCACTGAAAGATGTTGGAAGAAAATACAGGGCATCCTGCATAAGCCACACCCACAGTGTGGTAGTAAAATTCTGGTATCTCTTCACTGAACATAACCTTCCCTAGTACAAGCTGATATAGGAGATATAGCCTGCAGACCAGAGGCTAAGGCCACTGCCTTACAAGGCAGAGCCCCAGGTTCAAATCCCAGTAAGGGTGTGGCTCCCCGATGAAGGCAAAGAAGTCCAAAATAGATCTGTAATAATCTCCCTTCCTTTTCATTATCAGCAAAATATGTTACACATACACACACACACACACACATAATGATTTGTTCATGATAATTATGGTACAGCCTATGTATGCTACAGGACAGTGGTTTAGCCTTTCTTTAGATTTTTGATGGCTGCTTTGTCTTCTGCTTTGAGTTGGTTTTGCTTCTATGGTACAATTGCCTTAGGTTTTCAAAGGTCACTATGGCAAGTCCTATGGTTATAAATTTCCACTGATTAGTGTTATCTGTGCTGTAATTAAAGTCTTTCTGTAGGATAATGTGTTATGTAATAGATAGTGGATGGCTGGACATTTTGACAACTCTTTCAAGCTTAGGCACTTTTTTGCTTCTGGACATTTACAATGAAATATGACTATCATTTGTTGAAACTATTGTGGAAAGTACATAACCATATGTGAGAAACCTCTCTCTCTATTTTTTGTTGTGGTTGTATTTACTTTGTTATTAACTAAAGGCTTTTTTTTTAAAAAAGCTGTTGCATAGTGTTACTATGAAAATTGATGGCTTAAAAACTGAAAAAACTTGTTTTCTTATATCGAAATTTTTCTACTTTTATATTGTTAAAATATCAAAAGTAAAACATAATCATGGATAAATAATTAAGTATATGATGTGATTTAGCACAAGTCACAACAGAAATACGCTTTGTTGCTGTTATTATAGCCGGGAACAATTTTGGGGGGCACCTCAAAATCAATCTGGAAATATGTACATATCTCATTTTAAAATGCACATTCTTAAAATATATTGAAAAGGAAGTCTAAGACACAAGCAGAATTACTTCTGCAGTGCTGACAATTCAGGTACTCACATTGTATAGCATAAATATATAACAAAAGATAAACAATCTTTGAACACACAAGTATAATGTTTAAAGTCCATATTAAATGTTGCCTCACACCACAAGATAAGTATATAAATTTGATAAATATAATTTGATATTCGTATTAACTAGATGGTATTTATCAAAACCAAACCTGGCAATTTTAATTAATCAAAGTCTGAATGGATTAATTCAACAAATATTCAAATATTGAATGTTTAAAGTCCATATTAAATGTTGCCTCACACCACAAGATAAGTATATAAATTTGATAAATATAATTTGATGTTCGTATTAACTAGATGGTATTTATCAAAACCAAATCTGGCAATTTTAATTAATCAAAGTCTGAATGGATTAATTCAACAAATATTCAAATATTGAATTAGAAACATGATATTCATGTTATTTTTAATGTTTTACCATGCTTTATGCAGAAACCAAGGATATTATATACCGGTAAGTGATTATTATACATATAATAAATTGCCATAGAGCAGGCTTATTTTAATCTTTGGTACTTATCTGAAAAAAGATACTGTTTGTGGAATTATATTTTATATACAATTGATTTAAAAAACCCATTTTATATTATATTGAATGATAAACTTGGAACAGCTTAGTGAATGTTCATTTAAGTGAGCTATTACATTGAGATAATATTGTCTTAACTTTATTGTTTGACTTTAATGCAGACTTGTCATTCTTAACATGATGATTAAGATAAAATGATAACATTTGTCATACTTGTTATTCCTGTAAATCATATGTATTCTTCATTAAATGTTTATTTTGAATATCCACAAATATTTATCTAAGAATATTTGGTAGTTACAATTTCTTATAATATTACAGTTAATAATATATAATATAAATTTAAGTTTTAATTTTATCTATAAAACAAAAATAATATGAAAAATATGCTACATGTTCAAAAATTGTATATTTATAAGTTTTATTTACAAAATATTTTTCTTCAGTCTTCCTAGCTTATTTTATTTTTTGACATTACATTCTAGTTGTACAGCTATTTTATTAGAATGCAACATTTCCTATAGAAAGTAAAATCTAACACCAGATGGCACTTAAAGGTCACATATTAACCAATATATAAACACAGAATTATAATCTGGATTTTATACAGTTGAAATGAAATAACCACCAAACATGGTTAGTATCGAAGACCCCAATTTGTGTTAAATGTTTGTAGTGATCTAATATATAATTATTTGAAAATATACAAACATGAAGACATGCCTTTTAACTTTTTAGCAGAATGGTGGCTAGACGTATTTTCTATAAACAAACAAAAATCATAGAAGTACAAAACATTTTCTGTTCCCTCTGTTAATCAAAAAATTGTTTGAAAAAATGTGCACAACTCTGAATAAGGGGAAGCCAGATATTAAATTCCACAGAAAGTTTCAGTGTAATACATCAAGAACAAAATCTAGCATTAAACTTTACCAAGGCACTAAATAAACTAGAATCAAGTCCATAGACTTTCAATTTCTTTCCAATTATTTTTAGACTTACCTCCTAGCAAAGGAGAAAGGAAGAGTATAAACATTGTAAAGGCCAAACTGATAAATGCTTTTGAATTATCTCTGAATAACTAATATGAGCAATTTTATTTAGTGTTAATTTTGGTAGTAGAAGACATAAAACAATATGACTGTCTAACTTAGTTGATTGGCATATATAATTCTGCAAAATGTTTGCTTGAACTCTTATCATTCTAAATAACTTCAAATCCGAACATGAATTCTTTAGTATCTTCTGGTTTTTGTTGTTAGTCATGAAGTCATGTCCAACCCATCATGACCCCATTGACAATGTTCCTCTAGGCCTTCCTGTCCTTTACCATCCCCCAGAGTCTATTCAAGCTCACGCTGAGTGACTCCATCCAGCCACCTCATTCTCTGTCATTGTCAGTCTCCATGCTGCTTGCTATCAGCTGCCATAGAAATGGGGAAAGTGGGAAGGATTAGGTATATGGAAGGAAGAGGGAAACAGTGCTGGATGAGATGTCTCCATTTATGTCTGATTAGGGAACTGAAGGAGGGAAGTTCTCATCATCTACTGCACTACTGAAAGGACTTGTTTACAACCAGCTCAAGGTCAACCATCCCTGCATACCAAATGTAATGGCTCCACCTGAATATGTGCCCCATATGATGTGATGGGAGTATGGGGCTTGGATGATCAGCCCAGTACTTGCTCTGTAAAAGTACATTTCTTTATAATATGGAGTTAGTTTTTTTTCTTTGTTGGGTTTTGAACAGAGGTACATCGGCTTTATCAGCCAACCTGGAGAGAACTCTACCATTGGAGGCTAAGCAAAAAATTAAATGTCTAGTCCAGGCAATGACCAAGAGGACTTAGAAGCTGCTGTGTTGACTTCTGCCCCCCACCCATCATGGCTGGAAAGGTCAGAGTGGATATGTGAGCCACAAATTGAAGAGAAGCCATTCAGAACTAAAGGGTAATTGGGCATGGGTCAGATTCAGGCTCTGCAGTAGATTCATCCAGGATTGACTGCAGCCAGACATTGGAAGGGAAAGGCTGCCTAGCAGGAAGTGTACAAAGGACTTCCTGCTGACTCAGCACCTGCACCTTCTTAAAGAAGATGTTGAAAATCAGAGAGCAAATAAAAGGTATGCCTTGCCTGTCGGGAGGGAAAATGAAGAAACTTTGGGGGAGGCAAAAGTCTTAGCCATCCCTGAAGGATTTCCTAGAGTCCAGCCAGAGCCAGCGGAGTCTGTAGGAATGCAAGTGGCTGTGGCAGCCCAAGCCTCCCTAGTGGAAAAGGGGTAATCTATTGGAGGCACCGAATTCCAAAGGTTCCTTAACTAGGAATAAATATGGAGGAGATCCTAAGGCTTTGGGATTCTTCTTAACCCAAGTTTGGAATAAAATGCAGGAGTATGGGCAGGATTTTTGCTCAGAAGCAGTTTGCATTTTGATGACTCCCTGGCTGAACAAAAGGCTAGAACCAGGATGAAAACCCTGACCTAGGGAAGAAAATCAGTGGCTGCAAGCCACCCAGGAATTTCACCAGCTGGTGGTCCACATGTGGGGATGGTCCACAGAGGCCTTGATAGAATGCTACAACAATGGCCTCAATGAGGCATCTACCAAGGCTTTGTTCTTGAGGGGGAGTGAGTGAGATGCTAGTACATTATTGCAATTGAGGTGGAAATTGACAAGGCCAGAGATTGGTACAGAGGATCAAGCTGGAGCAAGCCTTCCCTCTCTGCACTGAAAGAGATCCCTAAGTTGGTTAGAGGAGGCCAGCATCAAAGACAAGATCATCAGACTGCTTCAAATGTGGGAAGGAGGAACACCGAGCTATCTGCTGGATGCTTCTCCCAACCTGCCTCTAAGATAACTTCAGTCAAAGGGGGAAAAGCCAACAATCTGACAGCAAAGAATTGCAAAATGGCTTTGAAAGGTGTGGATGTTGTTGAGTTCAGTCCTCCAAGACTGGAGGATTTGGAAGCTCTGACCACCCCTGTGGACAGTGATACCAACTCTGATGATGACTCCGGATAAGTCAGCACACAGGGCCCCTGACAATTTCAGTAGAGCTAATGATGCCAACATCCAGTGCCCAAGGTAAGATGTTAGCCCTTTTGGATTCCGGGTGCACTAGTTGTGTAATCAGCCCAGAGATAGTAGAAAAGATGGGAATGACCCTGACAACCATGAAAGTGCCCATTGCTTTTTGCCAGTTGGATGGGTCAGTAGCTGGGAGGCAGGCAGTCCACTTTGTGACTGAGCCAATTGAGATGAGAATGGGGGACCAATGAGACATTTTGACTTTTATCATAGCCCCTGGGATGGAACAACCCCTCCTGCTCCTGGCTTCAAAAATGGAACCCTTATTTGAATTGGAGAATGGGATTATTGCACGATAATTGGGATGACACAGAAGTTGATTATAATAACTCCATCCATAGCAGTGCGAGTTTTACCCCATTCAGGGATATTTCTGGTCAAGACTTGTCCCAAATCCTTAGGAGAATTCACCCTGTGTTTCACGTTTGTTTACTGAATCCTGAACATATCTCCTCACTTTGAGCAGATCAAACATCCCTTCCTGCTCCTTTGTTTATTGAAGATAAACAGTATTTTGAGGTTAAGGAAATTCTTGATTCTAGAAAAAATTCTAGAAACATAGAAAACACACACTTGGTGGCCTGGAAACACTTCCTCCCATTCTGAATGTGTGAACGAATAGGATGTTACAGCTCCAAAGCTATTGCAACTGTTCTACTCCAAATACCCTGCAATTTCCCCAAGCCAGTTCTCCTGGCAGCGCCATAGGTATCACCATCTTGTTTTTAACTTCTGCACATGCACAGAAGCTTTTTAAAGTACTGCGCATGTGTGCACACAATGCAAAATGTGCACATGCTCCCGTAGCACGTTCCTCAGTAGCAGAAAAAAAACCGGAACCTATCTCTGGGCATTTCCCAATCCAAATTTAGAACATTTAGAACAGCATAAAAGCCATATTAAAACTATAAAACTCAACACATTCAAAACAATTTGAAGTGACTTGGAAAAAAATGCAGGGAAGGAAAATAGTTAATAAACATGGTTTCCAAATAAGCAAAAATAATATTTGTTGTGGTTCAGCCTGAGTCAGAGCAAAGACCAGCTGCATCTCTGCTGGCTCCATGCCTGGGGGAGGCTGAGAGCGAAGAGGAGAGTTCTTGGCAGCCAGACAGGGGAGAATACATTCAGGAATGTGACAAGGAAAAAAGGCCTGGGAGCCCTGGGAAAGGGCTTTCGCAAGCAAGTAGCTTGGATTCTTTGGATTCTATGGAGTCATTGGATGATGACGCACAAACTCTCATTAGTGTGCGACAGAGACGCATAGATCAAAGGAGGCAGCAACTGAAGAGATACTATCAGCGTTGAATGAGGAACACCAGGGGGTTGGGTGTGGTCCTCATTAGCAGGGAAGGGTTTATAAGGCAGGCAAACTCTTTTGGCAGCGTGGAGTGTTATCACAGTGGAGTTGGAGTTATCTGCCTTTTCTCTCAGCGTTTTGTTCCTGGCTTGTGGCCCAGCAGCCTTGAAGACCCGTGGGAGGTTTGTGCCTGTTAGCAACAGCCTCGTTTGTCATCAAGGATCCTGTGTTTATGTATGGACAATTGCCTTCGTGTATCTATTTGGAGTTCCAGTGTTTTCCTGACTTGTAAGGACATTTTCTGTTGGCTTCTTTTCTCTTTACCATTATAAAACTGTGTTTGGATTCAACCGGTGTGTCTGGCTTATCTTTTTGGGTTGGTCATAGCTTCCGGAGTGACCCAGGCAGAACAATACTTTCTTTTTATTATGTATTCGTTAAGTTACATCACAAGTAAAAGGAAGAAATGACAAAGAGAAATAACTTTGTAAAAAAAAGAAGAAACCATTATTGTATTCAATATATCCCCTTGACATTTGCATAAAAACCCAGTTTGAAAATCAATTATTTTTTATATTTTCACAATATTCTTAGACTGATGTCTGAATTTGATACATAGTTAAGGTACATCAACATTCAGAAAATAACTTAAAATAAGTTACATGCAAAAATGTTTTTCTGCTTCTTACAATTTAAAAGAAGAAGAATTCTTCAGCAGCAGTCTCAATAATATTAAAAAAACATACATTTTCTATCATCTTTTCTCTTATATCCTGTCTAAATGAAGATCTATGAAAAAAAATTAATATGCCAGCCTAAAGTTCAAGGAGTTTGTTTAGCTCTGCCCTACAAAAGCATTTTGCAGTGTCATGGTACAAATAAATTCTGAATCTATTCATTGCAGTATTTAAAATCTGCAGTAATAAATAATCTGTGCTTGCATGACAGCATATCTAACATATAATCCCGGTTTATAGGAAAGAGAAAATATACAAAGACATATATCTTGCATTAACACTTCCCTGTTGTTCAACTACTTCTAGATGAAGAAAAGCAATTTGACTTTTCATTAAAATATTGTCAACTTCATTTCTCATAAAATGTTGGAGGAAGTATTATTTGAGGACCATCAGCTTTTTAATGTGATAAAAAAAGCAATGAGCAAAACCATCTAATAGAGTGCGTGCCAATCTTTCTTATCGTTAGAATAGCTGTTATATGCCAGCATATAATTTATTTAACTATATTAAAGATTAACATTTTCATAATTGCTCAAGTTAGCCTAAATTTCCAAAATGCTTTCATCTAATCTGTTCCAAAGAAAACTGCTCAATGCTATTCATATTTTCAACAGGTTGGCTTGAGAAAAATCACATCCTTATCTGCACATGCAGAAGTGAGTATGACCTGGCTGTCATGTTAAAGTCAAAATTGTTGGTCTGTTCCTTTCTGTGTCAAGTGCTATCTTGCAGAATTATATTATACTATACTCTTTAAGATGGCTAGTTCTCTAGAATCTCCCTCCTCCCTCCATATGCTCAATTTGTTTTGAGTGACCCTATTCCAAAGAGTTACATCTTTCTGAGTTGATTAGATCCCAATTCTTCCAGCACCCTGTCAGCTTGTTCCCATCAGAATAACTATTAAGCACTAGAATTTGCTGTTCTCCAGAAACTGTGTTTCCCTTTCTGCCTTTCATATGTATTCCTTGTGATTTCTACCTATTTTGCCTGAAGCTGCCTTTTGACAATATGTTGCCACTGATCTCTAGGATTCATTCTTTCCCTTTCTAAGGAAGTTACGGTGATACCTCGTCTTACGAACTTAATTTGTTCCAAGATGAGGTTTGTAAGGTGAAAAGTTTGTAAGACGAAACAATGTTTCCCATCGGAATCAATGGAAAAGCAATTAATGCGTGCAAGCCCAAAACTCACCCCTTTTCCAGCCGAAGCGCCCGTTTTTGCACTGCTGGGATTCCCTTGTGGCTCCCCTCCATAGGAAACCCCACCTCCAGACTTCCGTGTTTTTGTGATGCTGCAGGGGAATCCCAGTAGGGGAATCCCAGCAGTGGAAAAAGGGGGCTTTGCTGGCAACAGAAGTCTGGAGACAGCGCATGCCAGTGGCAGCGGCTTGGGTTTGTAAGGTGAAAATAGTTTGGAAGAAGAGGCAAAAAAATCTTAAACCCCGGGTTTGTATCTCGAAAAGTTTGTATGATGAGGGGTTTGTAAGACGAGGTATCACTGTACTTATATTTTCACTCCCTCTTTCCCAACTATGTGGTTCTTTGCATATATTATTTTGATTTTTTAAAATATGTTGGAAACAAATTAGAATTGTGTAGAGCCTTTTTTACACCATCTTCCCTTTTCAGTTATATTTTCACAGCTTCTCTATATTTTAAAAGATTCCAGATACACATACCTGGATTTGGTTAGTTTCAGGTATGGTCCTAATAACTGAAGAAGAGGGAAAAGAAAGGTAAGGAGAGGAAGACTGGGGTTTTTTTTTCTTGGCAGCTGATTAATATATTTAATTCAATTCAATTCAATTTATTAGATTTGTATGCCGCCCCTCTCCGAAGACTCGGGGCGGCTCACAACAGTAATAAAAACAGTATAATAATGGAACAAATCTAATAATAAAATATATAAAAACCTCAACAATTAAAAACCATACAGCACATACACATCAAACATGAAATATAATAAGCCTGGGGGAGATGTCTTAGTTTCACCATGCCTGGCGATATAGGTGGGTCTTAAGTAACTTGCGAAAGACAAGGAGGGTGGGGACCGTTCTAATCTCCAGGGGAAGTTGATTCCAGAGGGCCAGGGCCACCACAGAGAAGGCTCTTCCGCTGGGGCCCGCCAAACGACATTGTTTAGTCGATAGGACCCGAAGAGGTCCAACTCTGTGGGACCTTATCGGCTGCTGGGGTTCGTGCGGTAGAAGGTGGTTCCGGAGGTATTCTGGTCCAATGCCATGTAGGGCTTTAAAGGTCATTACCAACACTTTGAATTGTGACCAGAAACTGATCGGCAGCCAGTGCAGGCCACAGAGTGTTGTAGAAATTAGGACTAATATATATAAGCTATGATTTTAAGCAGGATATTTTTTTTTAAGTACTCATTGAATCTATGCCATAGTCTTCTATTTCATTATGAGAAAAGAAGTACCCTTCTAATTTACTGAATGTTTCAAACAAGGCTTTTGCTTGTGATGTTTCTTTACATTTCAAAAATAAACTGAGAGTATGAGAATGGGTGTTGGTACTCACCTGATACGCCCCTTCTCATAGGGTGGAACTAGCTTCCAAGGATGGGTTGACTTTGCCCTCTAGCCAATCAGGACTGAGTCTGAAAAGGTATAAATATTGCCCTCCATCTTAGGGCAAAGGACGAAACCAGATTCTGTGTGCATCATCCAGTCCAGTCAAACTTTATGCAAACAGTATGTACATGAACAGGCATACAAACATTACCTACAGTAACAGGTCAGAAACCACATGCCAGCCAACATGATATATACATTATATCCTGGAACCAGAAAATACCTACCCCCTCTTTCCCGACTATGTGGGACTTGGAGGCTAGCTCCACCCTATAAGCAGGGGTGTATCAGGTCGGTACCAATGCCCATTCTCCATAGTGGGTGGGCTAGCTTCCGACGGTGGGACATGCCAAAGCGGTCTGTAACTAGGGAGGGTCATCTGGCTGGGAGTCCCCATTACACATCCCTGATGGCCAAAGGCCACCTCTGCAATGCAGATGTCCATTCTATAGTATTGGATGAATGGCAGGGATGACAAGGCAGCCAAACTGCTTCAGCAGATCATGCCACAGAGGTAGGTGTGCTGTGCATTGAATGGGTACTTACTCCCATGGGACATGAAGTGAAAGAAGGTCGAAGACCAATGAAAGTACAGACGAATCCAATGATCCACAGTTGAAGAGGAATCCTTCCTACCCATGAAGGTTGGCTGAAATGAAATGAATAAAGCATCCATTATCTGAAAGGAGGAAGTGCATCATAGATAAATGCCTACAGCTCACCTTATGATGAGCCTGTGCTGCTGTTTTGCAAGGTCATTGACAGGGAAGAATAGAAACAGGGAAGGATGACCTCCTATGCCTGATGGAAGTAGGAGTTCACATTTGAGATTAATGCAGGGTCCAATCTCAAACAACCTTATCAGGATGGAAGGCATAGAAGTCACCCCTTACTGACAGAACTGCCTGTTCAGAAATCTGACGGGCTGAAGTCACTGAAGCCAAAGAAACAATTTGTATGTGAGATGACAGAGAGGAACCAATGGCAAGGGTTCAAATGGCCCCTATGTGAGGGAATCAAGAACCTTAGACCCATGGACTACCAGGGACACTGATTAACTGTCCCGCTGAGGAATCTGTGTACCAGAGGGTGCACTGACAAGAGTCCAGTGACTGACTGGCCCGCTGGCTGGGCCGGGACAGAGGTACAAGCCCTGCGCCCATGCCCAGCGCAGTGACAGCATGTACGGCATCCAGCAACACATCCAGTCACCACTGTCGGTGCCTCCACCCTGGAGCTCCCGCTTGCAGCTGACCGCCCCACCACTGCCCCATGGCTACTGCCCTGTGCCGCCACAGCTGCCATCTTCCCACTCCTACTTCAACCTCTGCTTGGTGGTGCCGCCTTCGCTGCCCGGTCCACTGCCCCGCGCCCACCAGAGCTGCTCAGCCCCGCCCTTCCTGCTGGCTGAGAGCTGCAAAACTTACCTGCCGCCACCGGGCCCCAAAGCTCACCTACCACCGCCACCAGAGAAGCTGGACAGGGTGCTTCAGCTGCAGGAGAGGCCACCTCTGTAGCCGAAGGATGGAAGCTCAGCTCTTCCCTGGAAGGGCTGTGCACACATTTGCTCCAAACCTTTTGCCAGGCTTCTGGACTGGGAAGGGGAACCAGCTCCAAAATTGGGACATTTTTGAACCGCCGCGGGACACGAGAAAAATCATTCAAAAGCGGACCATGTTTAATAACCAAAGCCCTCTTTGATATATCTCCAAGGCCATAGAGAAATGTTTGCAGAGATCTAAACAACCAAAATTGATTGGTGTTGGAAATGTGATTAACTTTGCTCATGCACAACTCTTAGACAATCAATTCAGACAAGTCAAAAACTTCAGATTAATGTAAACAATATATATGAGTTTATATGGATCCATTTTTAGACTGGAGTCCATCCAATTGATGACTTTCTATTTCAAAAAAGTTCAGTTCTGGAGCCTGCCGAATCATCCCTTTGGCCAGATCACCATTGTAAGGAGAAAGACCTTACAAGTTTCATCATGCAAGTACATATGCAGCACATAATTCTTTTATTCCAATTTCTCAAATTTCTAGTTTACTTCCTGACTGAAGATAATATTTGGCTGTATCCTTAATCTCACTCAATAAAGCTTAAATAGGGATATTTTATTATGCTATATAAATAGTGTTCTGTCGGGCTCTCTGGTAGAATCCTCCCAAAAATTCACAGGTACAAATTTCAGACACACACACGTTGGAAAATTCAAAACTATGTTCTTTATAATGAAAATTCATACTAAGCCCTCTTTTGGTATAGCAAAAAGCACTTGTCTCCAAACAAACTGGTAATTTATACAAGTCCCTTATCAGTCCTGTGATACTTAGCTTGCAGCAGTGAGGCAATTCAAAGTCCTTCTTTCACAAAGTGAAACACACTTTGCTATGGTTTAGTTTCATAGCAGGGAAAAATCAGCACACAAAAAGTCAGTCAGTAAAGCAGTCATGAAACACAACGATTAGATAATCCTCCACAATGGCCAAACCCACAGGCTGCTATTTATAGCAGCCTCACTAATTACCACAGCCCCACCCAACCACAGGTGGCCTCATTTTCTTTGATAATAATCTCTCAGTTGTTGTTGCCTATGCATCGCTCTCTGTATGCATGGCTGTATCATTAACTCTTGTTCTGAATCCAAGGAGGAGCTAGATAATTGATCTCCTTCTGAGCTGTCTACCACACTCTCCTGCTCCCTGTCACTCATGTCTTCTTGGTCATAGGAGCCTTCATCAGCAGATTCCACCGGGGGCAAAACAGGCCTGCAGCATGTGGATGTCTCCCCCACATCCACAGTCCTTGGGGCAGGAGCAGGGCCAGAGCTAAGCACAACAAATAGTAAGGCCAGGAACACTACATTCAACCAATGAGAATTAACCCCCCCCCCCTCGAAACACACACATATTTTTCTTTGAAGGAAATTTCAAAAGTAAATTCACACACACAAAAAAGTAAATGCCAGCTAGCAGCCAAAGTACAGAAAAATATTTCTGTATGACATTAGTTCTAACAGAGCCGCAATAGATACCTGTATTGAAAATGAAGAGGGAGTCCTAGATGTACTGTTGGAATGTGATAATGCATGACTCCCCCACAGTGAAAAATAAATATTTCATTCCTTGGTAGGCGGACATGTTCACTGTTGCACCTTCTTATGAAGACCAATCTATTTCACAGTAGCCAATCATTATTCCATTACATGATACACAAGATGCATTTTACTACAGGAGTGGAGATTAATACTTACCTAGAGTGAATCACCTGTAGCTATTGCTTAAAGGAAAGCTTACTGATCCTTGAAGTGTATTTAGTAACAATGTTTGAGTCTTATGGCTGCCTAGAGGTAAATAGTGCTGTTTCTGGAAACAAGGGATAAATTTCATGTATACACGAGCTGAGGGTATAGTTACTAAAAAGAATTACTATAGAAAAGGGATTCAAGCAATTTTCCCGAAGTCAAGTGAACACAGATATAAAGCTTGATTAGGGAAGACTCCATGCACATTTTACTAGGTTTTAAATGGTCTTTTTGCTTTAAAAATATAGAAGTAAATGAATGTGGTTACATTTATACTTTTAATTTTAAAGCTTCTTACCTAGTATATATAACAATTTTAAATCCCCATAACCAATATACAGTTAGTACATTCCTTTGCTGAAATTTGTTTTGTTTCTTATGAGCAAATAGAACATTTGTTCTGAACTTTACATTTTGTGCATGTTTCCAGCATCTTAACAAATCAGTCCTATGCAGATATATTGCCTACAACATGATTCAGAACTATTCACTTGGTTTCTATTTACATTTATTTTGGATTAGAACAGTATGTGTAAAGAATATTTGAATATAAAATGTTTAATCTGGCAGATTTATACTGTTGGATTTCAAATGCTTCCTGTAATTTCACACTAGTAGGATTGTTATGGTGTGATTGTTATTGCTTAGTCTGATGTGCTACTGTGTTCCTTTGGTCATATCTTTTAATACAATGGCATATTTTAATGGTCTCAATTATTATGCATGGATTCAACATATTCTGTTTATAATAGGTTGATATTACGCAAATTTAAAAATTGGGAAGATTCTAGAAAAAAGTAATGCTCAAGGTTTATTTATTTATTTATTTATTTATTTATTTATTTATTTATTTATTTATTTATTTATTTATTTATTTATTTATTTATTTATTTATTTATTTATTTATTTATTTATTTATTTATTTATTTATTTATTTATTTATTTATTTATTTATTTATTTATTTATTTATTTATTTATTTATTTATTTATTTGATTTGTATGCCGCCCCTCTCCGTAGACTCAGGATGGCTAACAACAGTAAAAAGACAATATGAACAAATCTAATATTAAAAGTAATGTAAAAAACCCCAATTTAAGAAACCTACATATAGACATACCATGCATAAATTTTATAAGCCTAGGGGGAAGAGAATATCTCAGTCCCCCCATGCCTGATGACAGAGGTGGGTTTTAAGGAGCTTACAAAAGGCAAGGAGAGTGGGGGCAACTCTGATATCTGGGGGGAGTTGGTTCCAGAGGGTCAGGGCTGCCACAGAGAAGGCTCTTCCCATGGGTCCCGCCAAACGACATTGTTTAGTCGATGGGACCCAGAGAAGGCCACCTCTGTGGGACCAAGCAGGTTGTTGTAGATAAGCGAGAACTACATTGTACTGCCAATTCATATGATTCATAAGGAGCATTTCTGAAATTAACAATGACAACGAAATATCTATAGCAATTTTAAACGGTTTATACATAACCTTTTATCAAATAAATTAAAAATTAATGCACGTACAATGCACTTCTTTGCATACAAAGACAAGGTAAAACAACATATACAATCATGGCTTTTATTTTTGCTCCTTTGGTTTTAATGGCAATTTACTAAGTAAGCAGGTAAGTAAGAGGAAGAAAGGAAGGAAATGGTTCAACAAATTCATAGGATATTTTTATTTTCTTCAGTGATTGGCTTAATTAAAACAGCTGACAGACCCATTGAAATATCAATGGGAAAATATTGTACATCTGCATATTTATGCTATTATTTCTCAACCAATTAGAATAGTGCTGGCGCAGTAAGAAATAATTCCAATCACTTCATAAAAGTTCTGTTTCTTCTCTAAGGATTCTTGATTACTTTGGACAGCGGTGGGTTGCTCCCGGTTTGGCTTGGTTTGGCAAGCTGATCGTGGCAGCAGCAGGAGGCTCTGCCCACCCACCTAGGATACTTCTGCGCATGAACATAAGCATCATGTGTGTGAATGAGCACCTGCGCATGAGCGATGGTAGTGATGGGACTTACAACTCACTACTGGCATTGATCATCATATTAATTCAGGTATGTTCAAAGTCTGAAGCAATTATGCCAAAATATACTTTACTACCTTAAAATTGGAAATGCTAAAAGAGACTCTAAACTGTTTTAGCTCCTGCCAGAAATGAAACAAAGGCAATATTATTGGGATATGGTATTGGGGAAAAATGTGAAAATATTACTGGGATCTGTTCAGGTTCTGGCTAGGAAAATGTAAGAGTGAGTCCGATTGTCTATTGCTTTTGGCAAAATACAATCTGAGTCTAAGAGCACAAAACACAGAAATGCCACTTTGTATTATTAAATGTTTCTGTATTTATATTTCCCAAATTTATATGCTTCTATTTATTTATTATTTATTTATTATTTGGATTTGTATGCCGCCCCTCTCCGAGGACTCTAAATATATATTTAAATTATGGCCATCTGGTGAAAAGTATGTTTGTGCTTCTGAAAAAGGTGTGTGCGCGTGCGAGAGAGAGACAGACAGAGAGAGAGAGAGAGAACACCAAAACCTTTCAGTTTTCACATCTCCTGCTGTCACCTTTTTTGAAGCAAAAGCTGAATTTTGCCATAGCTGGGAAGTTGTCACAAAGGAACTTTAGTGCAGTGTTTCTCTTTTATCTCCTTTGTGGCAGATTGTCATGGGATCACATACTATGTTAGAATGACAAATTGTAAAGCATTGCAGAAAAAACAGTGAGAATCTTATTAGTTTGTCTAATAAGAAGAGCAGAAAAATGAATATAATCTGAACCTTAAGTTTAAATCTAAACAGGCTGCTTCTACAGGTAGTCCTGTTGGCATAGGGGTGATGCCTGTAGAGCAGCTCTGTGCTTCCGGGACAGGGGATAAATAGGGTAGGCTGGCTGACAGAGGAATGGTGGGGTGTTTTTTTTAGTTTATTCAACATATTATGTTTAAAACAAACATAATTTTAAAAAATTAAATAGTAAATAAATTTAAATTCTTATTTTAAGATTTAAATCTTGTAGGAGATTTCCTTCATTTTAAAAAGTCATTTTTAATTAAACTATGATTTACAGAATCTATACAAATAATCCCTGATTTCTTTAGTGACTGTCACTATTACAATGAAAGAAATGCAGTAAGACCCTTCATTACAATAGTAGCATCTCCATGATTACATGATCAAAAGTTAGATGCTTGGTAATCAGCATTTTTACGAACTTAATTGGTTCCAGGACAAGGTTTGTAAGGTGAAAAGTTCATAAGATGAAACAATGTTTCCCATAGGAATCAATGGAAAAGCCACTAATGCGTGCTAGCCCATTAGGAAAATCCAAAATATTAAGACTTTTTTTAAAAAAGAAGCAATGGGCAGACGAAGCTGAGGCGAACGGAGTGGCGGGAGAGACAGTGAGAGGTGGCAAGAGGTGGCAGTTCCAATAAAGCAAGGCGTAAAGAGCCTCTCTTGAGCTCCATGAGTCTTTCCCTCCCGTTTTTGTCCCCCTCCACTCTGCTCATCTCCCCCACACCTTTCTCCTCTCTTGAGTTCCATGAACTTTTCCCTCCTGTTTTTGTCCCCCGTTTTTGTCCACTCTGCTCATCTCCCTCACATCTTTCTCCTCCCTTGAGTTCCATGAGTCTTTCCCCCCGCTTATCGGAAAGTATAAATTTCAATACAGAAAAAAGAATACATAATTGAGTATATAATTGAACATTAAAAAAATTGATTTGTTAAACTTTTCATTTTAAAAAAGAATTCTTCTCATGATAATTCTTAATAATAATATATAATATATAATATACAGTGATCCCCCGGTTATTGCGTCCCCGACCATTGCGAACAGGCTAATTTGCGATTTTTCAACCCGGAAGTCAAAACACCATCTGCGCATGCGTGCCCTTTTTTCTATGGGCACGCATGCGTAGATGGCGCCGGGCAGATCAGCTGCTGGGCGGCTTCCCTGGGTTTTCCCCCTCTTGCTGGCGGGAGGGCGAAGCCCCCCCAGCACCCGCTCGCCCGCCCTTCGCCCGGCCACCCACCCTTCGCCCGCCCTTCGCCGCTCACCCGCCCTTCGCCCTTCGCCCGGGAAGTTCGCCAGGAGTCAGCAGAGAAGCGGCGCGCCTGTTTTAAAATGATCGGAGCCAGCCTGGGAGGGCTTTCCAGCAACCCCCGAGCCCGGGTTGCTGGAACGGAACCCCCGCAATGATCGGGGGATCACTGTATAACCTAATTCTACTATGTTTCTAAAACCAAACTTTGTTTATCTAACACTACTACTATAACCAAAAGAAATATTATCCTTACCAAAACAGTTTCACATTTATATCTTAATTTGCTATTATTTTTTTCTTATTTATCCATATATAAACTTTGTTCCATGTTTCGTAAAATTTTGTATCTTCTTGATCATTTAAGCGTCTTGTCATCATATCCATCTCAGCGCAGTCTAGTATTTTTGTGATGACTTCTTCTTCCCCATGCAGTTTTTAAAGGGGGGAGTTTGTCACTGGGATTCAAAGCAGCGTTGGCAAAAATGAAGGGAATCCCAGGGAGAGGAGCCTCAAAGAAATCCCAGTAATGCAAGAACGGGGCACTTTGGCTTGCAAGGGAAGTTTGGAGGTGTGGATTCCCAGGGAAATTCCAGTGCTTCGGGGTATCCCAGCAGCTGCTGCTCAGGTTCATAAGGTGAAAATGGTTCGGAAGAAGAGGCAAAAAAAATGTTAAACACTGGGTTCGTATCATGAAAAGTTTGTATGAAGAGGGGTTTGTAAGATGAGGTATCACTGTATTTACAATGGTTAGTATCCAGGGTACATTATCTCTATTTTCAACCTTCTCACCCCCCAAAAAAGCCTACTAGAAAGTAAAGTGAATCTAGAAAGTAAAGTCAAGCTGAGCTTTCTTATAATTTGAACTCCCCTTTCTGTATGACACAGATATCTAGGAAGATTGAATTTACTTAGATAAAAACCTCTAATATATAATTTAAAAAAGGGATTCCAGGGTTTGCTCAGATATTTGATAGGGTTTTTTTAAATGCCAGTGCTGAAGAGCCTGATGATTGCTTCACCTAAAACAAGAATGGCACAGCTTGAAAATTCTAATAAGCAACTTGCTATTGATTCTTCAGGATGAAGAAAACCATTTGCAGTTGCTAAATTGCAAACATAATTACAACTTCTGAACATTCCTTACAATGCCAAGGAAGATAAGCCCACAGGAATTTTCAGACAAAAAAAATGGAAAATCTAATTTTTATATACAGATAGTATTGCAAGCTTATATGCTGGAGCTTATATGATAGCTTGAAAATACTTCACAATAATATATAATATATTTTAAATAATTCTGCATCAGATGAATTCCTGACTTGGTTACTTTTCAATCTCAACCATTCATTGAAGGAATAAATATATTATCTGTGCAATTCAATAATTATTGTTCCCCAAAAACAATATAAATTGCTATGAGAAACTATAATGCCACTTGGTTGGTATTTGTCAAATAATTTGTTTTTACAAACTTTATAGAAATAAAATAGGCTTGAAGAGTCCCACTGCCCCCCCAAAAAATATTCCACAAATGTAATGGTTAGTTGAACTACTTTTAAACCATATATGTGGTTGTATTATTCCTTATATATTATAATATATTAACAAGAGAGATCATAGCAGCAAAAAGGAACTACTCTGAAAAGCTAAAGAATCAATTCTCAACAAATGAACCAGCAAACATGTGGAAAACCCTCAAAAACATCACTGGTTACACCAAACCACCATCCCAAGCTGAAGGAGATCAGCAACTGGCAGATGACCTGAATGTGGTCTTCCACCTATCTGCACAACCTCCACCCCAGACACACCAACAACAGCCAAATCTTCTACAACTGAACCCATCCCATTGGGTTTACAACCCATATTGATCACAGAAAAGGAAGTGGAAAATCTATTTCACAGACAGAAGCCTGGAAAATCATTAGGCCCAGACAAGATAACCCCTTCTTGTTTAAAAGTCTTCAACAAATCACTAGAGTTGTGCTATGTTCCTTCCTGCTTCAAATGCTCTACTATCATCCCAGTGCCTCCATCAAAGAATGAATGACTACAGACCAGTTGCTCTAACCTCTGTAGTTATGAAAACCTTTGAAAAGCTAGTGATGTTCCACTTGAAAACCATCATGGATCCACTGTTAGACCACCTGCAATTTGCATACCGAAAAAATAGATCGACAGATGATGCTGTATGGCTCTACATTACATCTGTCAATATCTTGAATCTCCAATTTTTTTTACTAAGTCTGCACTTCTATTTCTACTAGTTTTTTCTCATCATTCCTATCATCCTTTTCCTCCCACTTAGGACTGTATGACTTTAACTTGTTGTTTGTATCCTAAGATTTTTTAATTAATATTGTTTCTTCATTGCTTATTTGACCCCTACAACAATCATTAAGTGTTGTACCATATGATTCTTACAAATTTATCTTTTTCTTTTATGTACACCAAGACAAATTCCTTGTGTGTCCAATCACACTTGGCCAATTAAGAATTCTATCTATCTTATAAAGCATGGAAAAAATGAAGAACAACATTTGGGGGGAAAGTTAAGGAAATTCCAGGTGCCAATACAAGATGACATATATCAGAATTATACCAGCTTTTCAAATATTGAGCAAAAATTTAATTCCCTCAATGCACTATACAAAAATATTAATTAAATAGCATTAAACAAAACATTAGGAGCAAGAGGGAACTGATAAAATATTGCTTTGTGACTATAACACATAGAAGAAAGCAATATTGTTTTATTATCAAGAGTAAAATATAGAATGATCTGATTTAATAAATCAATATGTGTTTTAATTTTTATTCTTGTTCCATTTCTTGTATTAAATTTTATAGAATGTAGCTCTTACGAATATTACGCATGAACAAGCTGCACTTTTATTGACTCAAGAAATAAGAGACCCTATTATAAATCTAAGAAGATAGGAAAGCTCCTGATTCTGATAGCTGGATAATGGGGTATTTTCCACTCCCTACTCCTAGTAGTACTGAAAGTATATAATGATAATCTACTCACCCCAAAATTCATTCTATGATGTATATAAAACTGTAATCTTGAAGACTGGTAAAGACTGATACTAATTTGCCACCCAATAGCTTTATTAAAGTCTGGATGATTAAAAAAATCCATGATTCTTCATCCAACATAAATGGTTTTTATGAAAGGTCAAGAAGTACTGTATCTAATAATCTTAGATTATTAATTAATAGTTTAGGTGACCATGATGCACAAAACACTATGGTATCAAATGATGCTACATGTTGATGTTAAAGTGCAGAGGTGACTATTAAAATGTTATTGTAAGATAACAATCTTATGACCGACATAAGAATAGACTGGTAGCATTTGTGTAATTGCATTGTAATACACATTTTGCTGTTTGCTCTCCTCTCCCTTTCTAACAGGAAGAGTCCAAAATCTAAACTCAGATATGAAAAAGATTTTTGCCTAGTAAACATTATGAAAGGGGGTAAAATGTTTAAAGGAGTTAATAATAATAATAATAAAACATGGGATAATGGCATTTCTTCAATGTGACATATGAAAAAATAGTTGTCTTTCAACACACATCAGGAAATATACATATTGAAAATTTAATCATATATTCAAATGAAGAATTATGAAGAATATGAAAGCAAATTTTAATTTAATTGTAAGATAATGGAAGCAAACAGAAAAAGGAAATTGCATACTGCTGAAAGTCATGAAGTCTTTTTGTCATTTTGCTTTCCTTCTTGATGAAAAATAGTATTGAAACTCAGGCCTTTTCATTTTCCTCAGTGCAGTGACATTTGAGAGTAGTAAAACAGTACAATGCCATCTGACTTCTTTGTCTATTTACAATGGGAAATGTCATCAAGCATTCAAAATGTCACTACCTGCTGGGGTGACATCAGACACACATACACCTAACAGCTGTGGAAAGTCAGCTCGCTACCCTCTCTTTCCACAAATATAAGAGCTCTGTGTAGTCATATATAATCTAATTATGATAATCTCCTTTTGATAGTCAAATAATATTGAGTGTAATACCTACAAAATGAAGTGAGGGGCAAACAGAATAGAAGGGATTTTCCTAAGAGCATAAATGTGTGCTAACACTGCCTGCTGCAAAAAGCCATTGATTATTGTTGGATGTATAAATGTGCACCAACAGCCTTCTGTAAGCCTTTTTACTAGGCTCCTTCTTATTTGAATTAAACACCCTTTAAAGGTCTTCGAAACTCATAAACCTACACATTAGTCCTATGTTGGCTAGACTCATCTATCACCTTTCTTCCAGGATCTCTTGGATTGAAAGTTATTTCAATTTCCAATATTTCCTTGCACCAACAACCCTGTTAGGAAGGGGTGTTGTTTGACTCCAGATCTCACAGCTGAAGACTCCAGATTTCACAAATCTCATAGCTTAAGATAAATTTGATCCTGGATTTCTGAGCACATCACATCGCCTCGAATTTCACTGATGAATTATTTTATACTAGACACAATTAATCTGAACTGTATGGTGAGAGAATACAGACAACATTTGCCTTTCAGTAAGAGAGTTTTTCAGTTTAAACAATACAGAGTCATATCTACAATGCTTGTATATATATACCTCCCCATATAAATTTTTAAAATCAGTCTTCAATTTTAGTGTGCTAAGTGACATGGAAGTATTGACTAAAATAAATCCCTGGGTTGATTGATTAAGAATACAACTATTTTTTTTATTTATTTAGAACTAAAATTGGTTCTTCTCTCTAGAATCTATTCTAGAGAAAATTGTTTGGTTCCATAGTCAAATATGAGTGCTTCCACTACTTATCACATTATGAGAGAAGCTCTGGAGAGGGGCGGCATATAAGTCTAATAAATTATTATTATTATTATTATTATTATTATTATTATTATTATTATTGTTGTTGTTGTTGTTGTTGTTGTGTTTGTTGTTGTTGTTGTTGTTGTTGTTCTTCTTCTTCTTCTTCTTCTTCTTCTTCTTATTATTATTATTATTATTATTATTATTACCATTACTGAAAATATTTCCTCGTGGCTAAAGTGTACATATTGTAGCAGAAATGCTAAGTTTACAACCAAGGCAGTGGTCCTAAGTTCCCAATACATTGAACAAATTGGGGTACTGTGATTCATTTATCTGATTACTGACTCATTGTGTATATGTCTTTTACCACTATATTTCTTCCTATATATTTTATTCTGGAATTAGACTATAAATAAACAAAAGAACTGTTTTGTTTTGTTTTATTATATTATTATTTTACTTTATTTTTTATTACTTATTCTGAGGCATAGAATAAACTGGACAAATGAGACATTGTTTACCTATGTGTGGCTTTATAAGTGTAACTGTTCAGTCTTCTAGTTAATATTCTAGCAGCTGTGATAGGAAGACAAATAGCTGCTAGACTGCTATCTAGCAGATAGTCAATATGTGTTTAAAAATAAAAGGCATTTATGTAAGTACTGATAATAAGATCACATTATTCCAAATCTGAAATCAATACCATTAATTTGTGAACAAAAGTAAGAAATGATAAATAAATGCATGATTTGAACATATGGAACTAAAAAAGGATAAATTTAGATAGAAGATGATAGATAGATACTGTAGATAGATAGATAGATAGATAGATAGATAGATAGATGGATGGATGGATGGATGGATGGATGGATGGACGGACGGACGGACGGACGGACGGACACGGACGGACGGACACAGACAGACAGACAGACAGACAGACAGACAGACAGACAGAAAATAATAGACAGACAGACAGATACATGTTCCAACATGCTCTGTCCAGTTTATCATATTTAAAGGATATACAGTAATACCTCATGATACGAACTTAATTGGTGCAAGGAGGAGGTTCGTAAGACGAAAGGTTCGTAAGACGAAACATTGTTTCCCATAGGAAACAATGTAAAGTCAATTAATCCGTGCAACCAAAACCCCCCCGCAAAAAACGGCTTTCGGCGACTGCTGGGAAGCCGCGTGGCTGTTTTAAAAGGTGACAGCCGGCCTGGGGGGCTTCCCAGCACCCCCCAAACCCCGAACCCGGGTTCGGGGGGGTGCTGGCAAGCCCCCCAGGCCGGCTGCGACCTTTTAAAACACCCGCGCCACTTCACAGCTGTCTCCCGAAGCCGAACGCGGAAGTTTGGCTTTAGCGTTTGGCTTCAGGAGACAGCTGCGAAGCGGCACGGGTGTTTTAAAAGGTCGCAGCCGGCCTGGGGGGCTTGCCAGCACCCCCCCAAACCCCAAACCCGGAGGGGGTGCTGCCAAGGCCCCCAGGCCGGCTGCGACCTTTTAAAACACCCGCGCCGCTTCGCAGCTGTCTCCCGAAACCGAACGTGGAAGTTCGGCTTTAGCGTTCGGCTTCAGGAGACAGCTGCGAAGCGGCGCGGGTGTTTTAAAAGGTCGCAGCCGGCCTGGGGGGCTTGCCAACCCGGGTTCGGGGGGTGCTGGCAAGCCCCCCAGGCCGGCTGCGACCTTTTAAAACACCCGCGCCGCTACGCAGCTGTCTCCTGAAGCCGAACGCTAAAGCTGAACTTCCGCGTTCGGCTTTGGGAGACAGCTGCGAAGTGACGCGGGTGTTTTAAAAGGTCGCAGCCAGCCTGGGGGGCTTACCAGCAACCTCCTGAACCGAACCCGGGGTTCAGCAAAATTTTGCCTCTTCTTACGAACTTTTTTCGAGTTACGAACCGGCGTTCTGGAGGTTTCTGGGAAGCCCCACCGCCCGGATTTCACCTTTTAAAACAGCTGCGCGGCTTCCCAGCAGTCTCCAAACGCTCGAAAAAAGTTCGTAAGAAGAGGCAAAATGTTTCTGAACCCCGGGTTCGTATCACGAGTTGTTCGTAAGACGAGGGATTCGTATCTTGAGGTACCACTGTACCTAGTTAATGATACTGCAAGTTAACCCTGTTAATTTCATTTGGTTGTCTACATATTTGCATATATTTCAGCTAATCAGGTAATAGAATAAGCTTATATATTACTCATGTGTATTTAGATGTTTATAATGGAACAAATCAGAGGTGGGTTCCTCCTGGTTTTGACCGGTTCCCCTGAACTGGTAGCAACCCGCTGGTGATGTCACAATGATGTTATGGAACCAACTCAGTTGGTGCCAGTCTATAGAGGCCACCATTATTTTGGGGGCGAGGGGGGATTTTTTTATGAGCAGAAAAAAGCTTTTGGCCCTTCACATGAATCACTATCTTGTTTTCTGCTTTTTGGGAGGATATTTTTTTGGATTTTTTGCCACTGTGCATGCGGGAGAAAGCGAACCAGCAGCAAGATAAGTTAGAACCAACCCCTGGAACAAATATAGTACTAGTAGCTGGATACCTGTGCTTTGCTAAACAAGACCCTATGTAATCGGGCTTGAAAATGGACACTTAAAGCTTAGAAACATAGAAGATTGACGGCAGAAAAAGACCTCATGGTCCATTAAGTCTTCCCTTATACTATTTCCTTAATTTTATCTTAGGATGGATATATGTTTATCCCAGGAATGTTTAAATTCAGTTACTGTGGATTTATCAACCACGTCTGCTGGAAGTTTGTTCCAAGCATCTACTTCTCTTTCAGTAAAATAATATTTTCTCATGTTGCTTTTGATCTTTCTTCCAGCTAACCTCAGATTGTGCCCCCTTGTTCTTGTACTCACTTTCCTATTAAAAACACTTCCCTCCTGAACCTTATTTAATCCTTTAACATATTTAAATGTTTTCAGCATGTCCCCTGCTTTCCCGTCTGTCCTCCAGACTATACAGATTGAGTTCATTCTTTCATGATAATTTTTATGCTGAAGACCTTCAATGCAGTGATGCATTGATACTTAAAGCTTGAAAATTAATAAATAGTTATGATCGGAAGTGATGCATTGACACTTAAAGCTTGAAAATTTAGGTAAAATGTGTAACTCCTTAGCATTAGAGTGTGTTAATGTAAGGCAACTGGCAGTTGGAACAGAGTTCTTTTCAGGTGTGAAGAGTGAGCAGAATGTCTAACATCCAGTATACAGGACAGATGAGTCACGCGCTGGCCATGCCCATGCCCAGTTTAGCAAAGGGTGTGACACTGTATAATAAATACTAATGACCTGATTGTCATTTTGAAAAAGTGTTTATTAGCGAGCACCTAAAAGCCAAAAGGAACTTATGTGCCAAGTTTTCAGTTTGTAGGCTTTACAGTTCTAGAGATTTTGTGATGAGTGAGTGGTATTTTGTTTTTATATACGCAGATTTCCTCCAAGGTAAATTAAGATCGGTAATTTAATTTTCAATTTTCAAGGCAACAAATAATCTTCCCTGCAATAAACTAAGTAGGAGCTTCCAACCAGATAAAAGCACTTTCTTAAAAAAAAAAAATACTGAATGAAGCCATTGATTTTTTTACATATTTACATTTTGTAAACTCAGCTAACTCCTTCTCTGAGAGTGGCCATTGGCAACTTAATATAATAGTTATGCAACTGTAGTGGTTCATATTTTAGACACAGGAAGAGAGAGAGTGCAACATGAACAACACAAAATACTAGTTTGATTGCTTTTAATATCATATTGGGTGACAAGAGTTTTATTACATTACAAATAAATTCAAATATACTGTATAAAGCGCAGACACCACTCAATCACTTGATTTATTAGAAAAACAAATAAGTGAGTTGTGAATGATACATTTTAACTTTGTGCATGATGAAATGTTCATAATTAGATAAAGGAGGCAATGAAATAGATTACCTTCTGTGAAGCTAACTTTATTTCTTGATGCACGATTTGCTATTTGCAGCCTTGCAACTAACTTTCTTTACTTCACAATTAAAATAAAATGGAAATTCTTATCTGTATGTCTTGAACAGGAAGACAATTTCCTTCAGCAGAGAACGGAAAATGATACTTTTGCTGAAACTAACATTTTGTACTTTAGTGGATAATTCTATGTAAGCATAATAGGATTTTTTCCCCCAAATTGGAAAAGGAAAATAAACAGTTTAATGCAAGCAAATGCTCTGTTTTACTTGCATCATGTAATTCTTTAATCTAAAAATCCTTAAATTAGGTTCATGTTTTCATTCAAATGGATGAGAAAAATGTGCTGTCATGGGATTATAAGAAGATATGGTACACCAACAAAATTGCTACCTACTATTTCCAGCAAAATCAAGTCAGCAATATCCTTGCTTAGGGCTGTACTACTTTTTCTCCCTTTCAAAACTCTATTACTTCCCTGGATATGTATTAACTGTGAAGGGCAGAGAGCAACAGAAAGCAAGTTTTATTTTTTTTTAATACTCTATAGAATTTTTCCCCATTTCTCAATATAATGTGAACATGTTCTTTTTTTAAAAAAAATCTCTTCAAAATAGTCCCATCAGCATCATCCTGTGGCTTCCTATTACCAAGGCTGATGAAAAATTGTTTCAAGATTAAAACAACCACCACCACCACTATAAAACTTAATGTTTGCATGCTAATACAATGGAGGTCAGTTTTCTGTCTTCCTATAGATGTTTTTGAATAAATAATGTCAATCAATGATATTGAAAACATAATTTTAAATGCAATTTTTAGTTATTTTAAAGATTTTTATCCAACAAAAACTTAATCTGAACCTGTCTGCTCTACTTTTTACAAGCTAACTCCAGTAGTTTATTCATTATTTTTCATAGGTAGAATTATTTGTTTGTTTGTATGTTTGACTTGTATGCCACCCAATCCCGAAGGACTCTCATCTGACTATATTGCTAACCAAACTAATATACTGTATATTTACCTAGAATGCTATAATGATAGCAATTGTATAGCTCTTCTTTGTATAAATATAAAGTTGTGGATTCAAAACTACTCATCACTTTTAAAAATGCTATTTTTTCCCCAATTAGCCATTTTCCCCAGGTTTCCCCTCTCTTGCCATCCTATGAATGAATGAATGAAGCAATGCACAATTTCAATGTTTTTCCAATTACCTAAGAATTTAAAATAACTATAAAAATTATAAATAGGTGCATGAATGGTGTTGACGTCTGCTACTGAAGAGTCATGAGGCAGATTTAGTAACAACAGCTCTTTATTAGTATCAGTGAAGCTCCAGCAAAGGACCAGATAAATTATAATTGTTATTTATTTTATTTATTTATCTATTAGATTTGTACGCCGCCCCTCTCCAAAGACTCGCAATAAAAAAACTTATCTGCCTTGGAATATGGCCCCTGATGGGGCCAAGAGGCAAAAAAAGGAGCTCTGATGTTCCTTCAATAAACCAGGGTGATTCGACAAAAAAAATGACACATAACCCATCCCTGGTACAAGCTGATACAGGAGTTGAGCCTGCAGCCTAATGGCTAAGACCTCTGTCTTACAAGGCAGAGGCCCTGGGTTCAAATCCCAGTAAAATGGTGTGGCTACCTGTTGAAGGCAAATAAGCCCGAAATAGATCTATAGTAGTCTTCCTTCCTTTTCAGGATCAGCAAAAATAAGTTACATCTATAGATTATAGCTATATTAAAAAAGCTTATCTGCCTTGGAATATGGCCCCTAATGGGGCTGAGAGGCAAAAAAGGACCTGTGGTGTTCCTTCAATATACCAGGATGATTCGACAAAAAATCATATATAGATGATTTTATACGTATATATATATCATATATGATATGATATGTATGATATCATACCCAGATAGGGGTGGCATACAATAATAATAATAATAATAATAATAATAATAATAATAATAATAATAATAACAACAACAACAACAACAACAACAACAACAATAACAATAACAATAACAATAACAATAACAATAACAATAACAATAACAATAACAATAACAATAACAATAACAATAACAATAACAATAACAATAACAATAACAATAACAATAACAATAATGGCATTGAAATGCCAAATGGTCAAACCATCAAGTGCCACCAGCCAGACGCCTACAGATACTTGGGCATCTTGCAACTGGATAATATCAAGCATGGTCATGTGAAAACTGTGATCAGAAAAGAGTACATCCAGAGGACCAGAAAAATTTTGAAGAGCAAACTGAATGGTGGCTATAAATACTTGGGCCATACCTGCCATTAGATACACAGCTGGCATAGTGAACTGGACTCAAGCAGAGCTGGACAACCTGGACAGGAAAACCAGAAAATTAATGATGATCCATCATGCACTACACCCCCACAGTGATGTTTACAGGCTGTATTTACCAAGGAAAATAGGCGGCAGAGAACTTTTGAAAGTGAAGCAGACAGTAGAAGAAGAGAAGTATGCATTAGCTGACTATGTGAAGAAGAGCAGAGTCATCTTTGATGGAAGTCAACAATAGGAAGCTTCTCAAGGTGAAGCAAACTAAGGACCAGTACAGAAAAACTGTAGTTCAATGTCGTATGGACAGTTGGCGAAACAAAGCATTGCATGACCAGTTCTTGGAGAAGATTGAAGGCAAAGTGGATAAAGAAAAAACCTAGTCATGGCTTACAAGTGGAACACTCAAAAAGGAGACAGAAGGACTAATACTGGTGGCACAAGTAGAGGCCATTAGAACAAATGCTGTCAAAGCCAGAATTGAAAAATCAGCAGATGATCCAAAGTGCAGACTCTGTAAAGAAACAGATGAAACAATTGATCACATACTCAGCTGCTGCAAAAAGATCACACAGACTGACTACAAGCATAGACATGATGCTGTGGCACAGATGATCCACTGGAACTTGGGCCAGAACTACCATTTCCCAGTGGCAAAGAACTGGTGGGATCATAAGCCTGAAAAAGTGGTCAAAAATGAGCAAGCAAAACTACTGTGGGACTTCCGACTTCAGACTGACCGAATTCTGAAGCATAACACACCAGACATCCTGATTGTGGAGAAAAAGAAAGTATGTATCATCGACATCGCAATCCCAGGGGACAGCAGAATTGAGGAGAAGCAGCTAGAGAAATTAGTGAAATATGAAGATCTAAAAATCGAGCTGCAATGACTCTAGCATAAGCCAGTGAAAGTGGTCCCAGTGGTACTTGGCACGCTGGGCACAGTGCCAAAGGATCTCAGTGGACATTTGAAAACCATCTGAATTGACAAAATCTCCATCTGTCAATTGCAAAAGGCCGCTTTACTGGGATCGGCAAACATAATTCGCCGCTATATCACACAGTCCTAGGTGCTTGGGAAGCACCCGACTGGTGATGAAATACGAAATCCAAATCCAGCATGGTGATCTCGTTTGCTGTGTTGTATTGACATAATAATAATAATAATAATAATAATAATAATAATAATAATAATAATAATAATAATAATAATAATAGTAATAATTGTAATAATTGAAATAATTGAAATAATAGTAAAAGTAATAACAATAACAACAACAACAAACAACAACAAACAGCAACAATAACAACAACAATAATAATAATAGTTGTAATTTCAAATAAATGTTCATAAGCTGAAGACCACATGTTCTATAATATCATTTTTTTAAAAAATCCTGCACAATTTAAGTACCATCCTGGTACTTGTGAAACAAATGATTAATTGCTCATTCACAGTTTTTACAAGCTGGACAACTATCAAAATATTAACCATAAACTCAAATGACACTTTGGAAATTCTGTACAAAGAATCATTGCTAGACCAGATATCTAAACGTTCATGTAGGGACAAAGGAAAGTAAGATTATATGGTTCATATTTTAACTTACATTTTTGTGATGCAGGATGGAAGGTCTGAGTCCTGGTTGACCAGTTTACAGAAGGGTTGGATGAAGACCTAAAAGATGAGCTAGTGAAGCAAAGCATCTCCATCACAATAGGCATACTGCAGAGCCCATCAGCCAGTGTACCCTAGCAGGAACTAGATGATAGACTTTCTCTGCTGCAGCCCCTATTTAGTGAAATATTATCCCTCAGAGATTAGAGTGGAATCTAACCCTATTGGCCTTGGTTCAAAGTTGTAAAAGGTTGGGTACCAGACCTGGTCTTTGGAAAGTGTTAAGGATAATCACTTATTGGCTTTAGTTAGTTACGGTAATTATCTCGACTGCTGTATCTCTTTATTTTCTGGATGTCTTTACTGTTTTATAATTTTAGAATTTTAAGTAGCTCAGAGTTTTTTTAGTTGAGTTGGGCAGGTACAGAAATTGAATAAATAAAATAACATTAGGTCACCTAGCTTTGTTTCCCATCTGCTTTGCCCTGAAATGTTAACATTTGTGGAGTTCATCAGAATAAAAATGGAATGGAAATGTTTGCCATCATGTGTTTACATTACTTTCTTTAAAATGTCCAAATATGTAGAAAATAAGAAATAGTATGAATGTGTGAAAATATGTAAATTAAAACCTTTTGGAAGGCCATATTATTTTTAATCATTTGAAATAACACAACTGTTTTAAAACAAAGACTTTCTCCCACACATTCAATCAGGTATAAACACTGTTTATGTAATTTATTTTATTGCAGTTAAAATAATATCCAATGGTAATTAATTAATTTTCTTCTAAGTTAGCTGAATTTTTCCACCCTATATTGTTATTTTTGGAAATTAGATATTAAAAGGTCACTGAAAAGTCCTAAACAATCAGATATTATCTTTCATAACAGTTTTGTTCATTATCATTTAATATCAGGTTGTATTTAAAAGGATAACTTTTAAATTACACACAATTGCTTTATTAGTACAATTCTACAAGCAGTATTTTGTAGATATTTGACAAACATCTACAATTTTTTATTTGTTGACTTCTTTATATTATAAATAAAAAGACAAATAACCAATTTAGTATAGTGTTAAGGTACCTGGCTAGAAACCAGAAGTCCCACCTTGGGTATAACGCAACAGGGTGATCTTCTCTCAGGCATTTTCTACAGGTTAGGTTAGGTTAGGTTTATTGGATTTATATGCCGCCCCTCTCCGCAAACTCGGGGCGGCTCACAACAATAATAAATACAGAAGTCCCTCTACCTTAGGCTAGGGAATTTGAACATTTCTTTTAGCTGTTTCTAACAATAAAGGCATGCAGTGGCTCAGTGGATAGGACACTGAGCTTGTTGATCCAAAGGTCAGAAGTTCAGTGGTCCAAATATCTGGGGCGAATGTCCATTATTTGTCTCAGCTTCTGCCAGCCTAGCAGTTCAAAAGCATGTAAAAAATACAAGTAGAAAAATAGGGACCACCTTTGGTGGGAAGCTTAATAGCATTCTGTGCACCTTTGGTGTTTAGTCATGCCACATAGCCATGGAGAAATCTTTGGACAACACTGGCTCTTTGGTTTTGAAAGGGAGATAAGCACCACACCTCAGAGTTGGGAATGACTAACAGATATGTGTGATGGGAACATTTACATTTAATAATAAAGGCATGATGCAAATAAATAAATAGATAAATAATTGTATGGGAAATGTGTTCCCCTCATACATATTGACTTCTGGGTTGTTGTGGTTAGCTCTGCCCCAGCTCCTGCCCCAAGGACTGTGGATGTGGGGGAGACATCCACCTGCTGCAGGCCTGTTTTGCCCCCGGTGGAATCTGATGATGAAGGCTCCTCTGACCAAGAAGACATGAGTGACAGGGAGGAGGAGAGTGTGGCAGACAGCTCAGAAGGAGATCAATTATCTAGCTCCTCCTTGGATTCAAAACAAGAGTTAATGATACAGCGATGCATGCGGAGAGCGATGCATAGGCAACAACAACTGAGAGATTATTATCAAAGAAAATGAGGCCACCTGTGGTTGGGTGGGGCTGTGGTAATTAGTGAGGCTGCTATAAATAGCAGCCTGTGGGTTTGGCCATTGTGGAGGATTATCTGATCATTATGTTTCATGACTGCTTTCCTGACTTTGACTTTTTGTGTGCTGATTTTTCCCTGCTTTGAACCTAAACCAGAGCAAAGTGTGTTTCACTTTGTGAAAGAAGGACTGTGAATTGCCTCACAGCTGCAAGCTAAGTATCACAGGACTGATAAGGGACTTGTATAAATTACCAGTTTGTTTGGAGACAGTGCTCTTTGCTATAACAAAAGAGGATTTGGTTTAAGTGAATTTTCATTATAAAGAACATCGTTTTGAATTTTCAAACGTGTGTGTGTGTCTGAAATTTGTACCTGTGAATTTTTGGGAGGATTCTACCAGAGAGCCCGACAGAACATGGGTGAGATCATCTGAGATCAGTTTTCGAGGAATGCCATTAATGTCTCTTGTATGGTGCTGGTATTTACAGTGTCACATGTATGAAGAAGGAAAATATGCTAAATTGCTTCCTTTTATTAATATTATAATATCTTTTTTATTCCTAAAACGTAGGAATGGTTGTCAACAAAAAGTGGCAGCTTTCATTATTGTCAGAGAATTAATGATAGTTGTTTTGTATTTTTCTTAAAGTTTTGCATTATCAGAACACTTACTTTGAATAACCCTGATTGCTGCAGGCTTTATATGCTTAGCCAAGATCTCCTGCCAAGTACAATAAGGCCAATGTTCTACAAGAAAGCCTGAGTTATGAGGGAATTCTCACACTAGCCCATTATCTCTCTGTAAATGCTAGTGAGAAGAATGAAATGGCAACTTATATACTTTGGTAGTTACATATCTTAATCTTAAAATGTAAGCCATGTGCCCTTATTATACCAATATCCAAGGTTGCCAAATAAGAGGGTACTGGAGAATCAAATAGCCTTGCTCCTTTTCTTATTCTCCTACCACTGCTGTTTGTGAAAGTGGAAATTAATATGTTCTCTGTGTACCAATTTTATGGAAATGATGTCCCCTTCCCCATTATCAGTTGAGAAACAAAGATCATAATTGCAATCCTCTAGAAGCTGGGTACATAGCAATCAATGGAGTAAATTATAACCTTGATTTCAGCTTTTGCTTAAGATATTAAACTTGCTTATAATACTTTTCTTTGTGTTTATATGTTTTGTGAGAAGTACCAGCAGTACAGAGCAATTGCAGGAATATTTGTTGGTGCAGTTGGAAAGTAAGTTAACCTCTTCTTTTCAGGTTGTGTATTAAAAAAACACTTTACTTTAATCAAAAATAGAATAGAATTTTTAATTGGACAAGTGTGATTGGACACACAAGGAATTTGTCAGTGCATATACTCTATCTCAGTGTGCATAAAAGAAAAGAATAATAAGGTACAACACTTAACAATAATCTGGGTACAAATAATCAATCAAATCAAATTAAGGACCAATCAATATAAATTGTAAGCAACAAAGTGACAGCCATGGGAGGAGATGGGTGATGGGAATGAAGAGAAGATTAATAGTAGTGCAGACTTAGCAAATAGTTTAGCAGTGTTGAGGGAATTATTTGCTTAGCAGAGTGGTGGTATTCAGGAAAAAACTATTCTTGTGTCTAGTTGTTCTGGTGTGCACATTTATATAGCATCATTTTGAGGATAGGAGTTGAAACAGTTTGTGTCCAGGATGTGAGGGGTCTGTAAATATTTTCACAGCCCTCTTTTTGACTTGTGCAGTATACAGGTCCTCAGTGGAAGACAGGCTGGTAACAATTATTTTTTCTGCAGTTCTAATTATCTTCTGAAGTCAGAGAAGAATCAGACAGTTATAGAGGAGTAGATGACAAACTCAATAATCCCTCTGTAGAACTGTACCAGCAACTCTTTGGGCAGTTTGAGCTTTCTGAATTGGCACAGAAAGAACATTCTTTGTTGTGTTTTTTGATGACATTTTTGCTGTTAGGTGTCCATTTTAGATCTTGCAATATGGTAGAAACTAGAAATTTTAATGTCTACACTGTTGATACTGTTGATACTAGTATTGTAAGAGGTGAAAGTATGGGCACCTAAAGACTACCACCATTTTTACAGTTTTTATTATATTCAGTTTCAGATTGTTCTGGTCGCACCACAAGGTTAGATGTTCAAGCTCCGGTCCATATACAGATTCATCATTGTCTCGAATGAAGCCAATCATTGTTGTGTCATCTGTGAACATCAGTAGTTTAACAGATGGATCGGTAGAGATGCAGTCATTGGTATGTAGAGAGAAGAGAAGTGGTAAGAGAAAAAGTCCTTGAGGGGGCCCTGTGCTAATTGTACAGGTATCTGATGTGATTCTGCTTAGCTTCACATGTTGCTTCCTGTTTGTTAGGAAGCTTATGATCCACTTACAATCATAATGCTTATCTACAAAGAGGACCCTTGTTTAGGTCTTTGGAGATTCAAGATGTTGTAGGATGTAATGTAGAGCCATATTAACACCATCTGTTGATCTGTTTGCTTAGTATGCAAATTGCAGGAGTTCTAACAGATCCACGAGGATCTTCAAGTGGGACATCACTAGCATTTCAAAGATTTTCATAAGATGTTAGAGAAACTGGTTTGTAGTCATTCAGTTCCTTAATGATGGGCTTCTTCAGCACTGGGGTGACATTAGAGCATTTGAAGCAAGAAGGAATATAGTACATCTCTAGCAATTTATTGAAGATTCGGATAAAGATTTATTTATTTATTTATTTATTACTTAGATTTGTATGCCGCCCCTCTCCGAAGACTCGGGGCGGCTCACAACATGTAAAAAACAAATCATAAGCAATCAGACAATTTAAAATATTTAAATATTTAAAAAACCCCATATGCTAACAGTCACACACACAGACATACCATGCATAAATTAAACGTGCCCAGGGGAGATGTTTCAGTTCCCCCATGCCTGACGGCAAAGGTGGGTTTTAAGGAGTTTACGGAAGGCAGGAAGAGTAGGGGCAGTTCTAATCTCCGGGGGGAGTTGGTTCCAGAGAGTCGGTGCCGCCACAGAGAAGGCTCTTCCCCTGGGGCCCGCCAACCGACATTGTTTAGTTGACGGGACCCGGAGAAGGCCCACTCTGTGGGACCTAATCGGTCGCTGGGATTCGTGCGGCAGGAGACGGTCTCGGAGATATTCTGGTCCGATGCCATGAAGGGCTTTAAAGGTCATAACCAACACTTTGAATTGTGACCGGAAATTGATCGGCAACCAATGCAGACTGCGGAGTGATGGTGAAACATGGGCATACCTGGGTAGGCCCATGACTGCTCTCGCAGCTGCATTTTGCACGATCTGAAGTTTCCGAACACTTTTCAAAGGTAGCCCCATGTAGAGAGCATTACAGTAGTCGAACCTCGAGGTGATGAGGGCATGAGTGACTGTGAGCAATGAGTCCCGGTCCAGATAGGGCCGCAACTGGTGCACCAGGCGAACCTGGGCAAACGCCCCCCTCGCCACAGCTGAGAGATGTTGTTCTAATGTGAGCTGTGGATCGAGGAGGACGCCCAAGTTGCGGACCCTCTCTGAGGGGGTCAATAATTCCCCCCCCAGGGTGATGGACGGACAGATGGGATTGTCCTTGGGAGGCAGAACCCACAGCCACTCCGTCTTATCCGGGTTGAGCTTGAGTCTGTTGACACCCATCCAGGCCCCAACAGCCTCCAGGCACCGGCACATCACTTCCACCGCTTCGTTGACTGGGCATGGGGTGGAGATGTAAAGCTGGGTATCATCCGCATATTGATGATACCTCACCCCATGTCCTTGGATGATCTCGCCCAGCGGTTTCATGTAGATGTTGAATAGCAGGGGGGAGAGGACCGACCCCTGAGGCACCCCACAAGGGAGAAACCTAGGAGTCGACCTCTGGCCCCCCACTAACACCGACTGCGACCGGCCAGAGAGGTAGGAGGAGAACCACTGAAGGACAGTGCCTCCCACTCCCAACCCCTCCAGCCGGTGCAGAAGGATACCATGGTCGATGGTATCGAAAGCCGCTGAGAGGTCAAGGAGCACCAGGACAGAGGATAAACCCCTGTCCCGGGCCCGCCAGAGATCATCCATCAACGCGACCAAAGCGGTTTCCGTGCTGTAACCGGCCCTGAAACCCGACTGCCGGGGACCTAGATAATCGGCTTCTTCCAAGGACCGCTGGAGCTGGAGTGCCACCACCTTCTCGACAACCTTCCCCATAAAGGGAAGGTTGGAGACTGGACGATAGTTGTTAAGTACGGCTGGGTCCAGGGAGGGCTTCTTGAGGAGGGGGCGCACAAGCGCTTCTTTATAGAGTGATGGAAAAACTCCCCTCCCCAAGGAAGCGTTGGTAATCTCCTGGGCCCAGCTCCGTGTCACCTCCCTGCTGGCCGAAACCAACCAGGAGGGACACGGATCCAGTAAACAGGTGGCGGAACTCACAGCTCCGATGGCCTTGTCCACTTCATCAGGTGTCACCAGATCAAACTCCTCCCAGACAGGTGGACAAGTACGTGCCCCAGTCACCTCGACTGACTCATTGTCAGTCGACTCTGTTATACAATTGGAGTCGAGATCGGCCCGGATCCGAGCGACTTTATCAGCGAAAAACGTGTTAAAATCCTCGGCACTACTCTGCAAGGGCTCCCCAACTCCCCCCTGGTTGAGAAGGGAGCGGGTCACCCTAAACAGAGCGGCCGGGCGGGATTCCGCTGATGCAATCAAGGCGGCATGGTACGCGCATCTTGCCGCCTTGAGCGCCACTTTGTAAGTCTTAATAAAAGCTCTTACAAGTGTTCGATCGGATTCAGACCTACTCTTCCTCCATCGCTTCTCTAGACGTCTCTTTTGGCGTTTCAACTCCCGGAGCTCCTCGTTGAACCATGGGGCTCTACGGGGTCTAACGCCTCGGAGAGGTCGCAAAGGCGCAATCCGGTCAAGAGCCCCCGCTGCAGCCGTGTTCCAGGCCTCCGCGAGAGACTCCGCCGAACTGTGGACGAGTGCCTCTGGAATAACCCCAAGCGCCGTCTGAAAGCCCTCTGGGTCCATCAGGCGCCTGGGGCGGAACATCTTCATTGGTTCCGCCTCCCTGCGGGGGAGGATTGGAGCCAGGAAGTCAAGCCGTAGTAGAAAATGGTCTGACCATGACAAAGGCAACACTTCTAAGCCCCTTAGTCTCAGACCATTACTCAATTGCTCGGAAAGGAATACCATGTCAGGTGCGTGCCCTCCCTCGTGAGTCGGACCCTGAACTACTTGAGTCAGGTCCACGGCTGTCATGGTGGCCATGAACTCCTGTGCCAACCCAGAGGTTTCGCCGAGTGACGGCAGATTGAAGTCCCCCAAGACAATAAGTCTGGGGAACTCTACCGCCAACCCGGCTACCTCCTCGAGTAGCACAGGCAGGGCTTTTGACACGCAGCTGGGAGGCAGGTACGTGAGAAACAAGCCCACCTGAACTCCTAAGTCCAACTTCATCAAGAGAGACTCGCAACCCGCTATTTCCGGAGCAATGAGTCTACGCAGGCAAATGCTCTCCCTGGCTACAATAGCCACTCCTCCCCCCCTCCCCTGGGGTCGCGGTTGATGCCATATCTGAAACCCGGCTGGGCAAATTTTGGAGAGAGGAACACCTCCCTCCGGGCCCAGCCAGGTTTCAGTAATACATGCCAGGTCGGCCTCCTCATCCAGGATCAAATCCCGGATGAGGAGAGCTTTATTAACCACCGACCTGGCATTCAACAGCAGCAACCTGAGCCCAGGGCCAGAGTTACACTCATCACCAGTACCCAAGATTGGGCTCACAGAGCCAGAACAGGGGACCGTTATTAAGCAACGGTCCCTCGTTCCCCTGGAACGGCTAACTCTGTGGCCCCCGCCATATCTGCCTCTCCCCAGCAACACAGGGATATTCCGACCCCCTGCCACCCCAGAGATCGGTGCCCCTCCCTCTCCTGTCTCCCGGGCGTCAGGTGGGCCAGACATATCATTCACACTACTATCGATACACTCATCCATACCATACCCCCCCCCACCCCCGCCCATCCAATCGTACCAGTCATTCCATTCGTAACCACAAGTATGTTTATCCCAGTCATCCATTACTTAAAGCCCCAATTTCGTTAAAAATCAATTAAATTAATAATAGTATAAAAAGACAGTTCAATTTAAACACTAAAAACATTAAAATATAAATATATAAAATATACGCTAAAATTATAAAATTGATATCGATGGTAGTATAAACAGATCTTTAAAAACTCTTCAATCATCAGAAGTTAGTCAGTCCAGGCATGATGTTCTTCTGGTCTTCAACGGTCTTAGGTCTTAATCTAATTTAAGAGAGTCTTGGTCTTAATTTCTCTCTTCCTGATGTCTTTTTTAAAACAGTCCACAAGGGGGCGAAGTTCTTCAATTTATCCACAGTCCGGAAGGGGTATAGTCTTTTAGTAATACAGATCACAAATTAAGGATTAAGAGAGGAGGAAAAGGGGGGGGGGAAGGGGGGGGGAGGGGAAGAGAGTTCATGGAATAATTTCCAGTTTTTAACTCCCCTTGGCCCCCAGTAGCTCTCACCCACTGGTGCCAACGGGAGGAGGCTAAGTTGATTGCTCTTAAGTGTCCTCGTTCATCTCGGGGGCTCCGTTTCTTCCCCGCTGACTCTCTTCCCCATATTGCCTCTGCCGTTTCCACTCCCCACAGCCCCCCATAGCTCCTCTTAACACCTCTCCGCCGGCGCTGCGAGCCTCCGACCTCTGTCCGGTCCCGCCGCCATTTTCCGCGCTGGCCAGATGTTCCTCCGATGCCGCGCTCTCTATAAGCTCTCCCTCGGCATCCTCGACACCTCCTCGGCAGTGACATGGCGTTCCTTCGTCCTCTCCTCTCTCCTCTCTCCAGCAAAGCTGCAACTCCCAAATGCTGTATTCTCTGTGAGCTCCGCCAAACGCCAAACGCCACCGAACGCCGCCGCCATCTCCGCGTCTCAGCTGGCCACCTTTCATTGCCGCGGTCTTTCTCAGCGGCCCCCCCAGCAGGCGGGAAAACCTTCCCAGCCCTCAGGATCATAAAAATAGGGGGACAAAGTGGCCAGCGGACTCTGACCCGTCTCCAACCGACTTGAGCCTGGATTGACCCATTTTTCTTGATGATTCCGTTGTTTCAGAGGAGCAGCAGACCCACCATGCTCCCCCACTGCTCACCCGGAACCGGTTAAAGATGGGGTTCAATTGGTCAGCACAGACTTTTAAACAGGTATAAGATGAATCGTGCAATGATCAGAGTGCCCCACAGCTGTTTGTGGTAAAGACCAATAAGTATATTTTTAAATGTTGTGTAGCAATGGTCTAAAGCAGTGATGGTGAACCTATCGCATGGGTGCCACAGGTGGCATATGGAGCCATATCTGCTGGTACATGAGCCATTGCCCAAGCTCAGCTCCAACATGCAAGTCAACTGATTTTTGGCTCACACAGAAGCTCTGGCAGGCGTTTTTGACTTCCAGAGAACCTCTGGAGGGATGGGAATCGGCGTTTTTACCCTCCCCCAAATCCAGAGAAGCCTTTGGAGCCTGGGGAGAGTGAAATATGAGCCTACTGGTCCCACCAGAAGTTAGAAACAGGCTTTTTCCAGACACCAGAGGGCCTCTGGTGGGTGAGGGAAGCTGTTTTCACCCTCCCCAGGCATTGAAGTATGGGTGTGGGCACTCGCGCATGCATGATATCACGTGTGCATGCTCTTTTGGCAGCTGAGGAAAAAAGGTTTGCCATCACTGGTCTAAACTATTCTTGCCTCTAGTGGGACAATTGACATGCTGAAAGTATTTTGGTAGCTCTTTCCTTAAATTATCCTTTTTTAAATCTCCCAAAATGATGGCCAGGGAGTTGGTGTATTTGCTTCAGCCTCCATAATTTGGTCAGCTAGAGTTCTTAATGCCTTGTTTATACAAGCTTGTGGTGGGACTGTTATGTTTTGCATGCTGTTACGAAGAGAGACCCCTGATTGGATCAGACACAGATCCCTGATTGGATCAGACACAGATCCCTGATTGGATCAGACACAGATCCCTGATTGGATCAGACACAGATCCCTGATTGGATCAGACACAGATCCCTGATTGGATCAGACACAGCCAATAGGAGCCTGTAGGCTGACCAATAGGAAGCCTGCATAGACGACCAATCAGGAGCTTCAGCACAAGGACTGGAATCAATGTCACCAATCCCAGCGCTGGCAACAAAGTATATAAGTGTGGGTTTTTCCCAGGGTTTCTCAATCTCTCGCTAGATTCTTTCCAGCCTGCGAGCTGGGCTCTCTGGATGCTCCTGCTGATCAAATAAAGAGCTGTTGTCACTTTCCTTTTGCCTCTGCCTCTGATTTAACAGGGACATACACTGCAATTAGTAGAAATGATGAAAACTCACATGGAGGACAAAATGATTTACAGTTCAGAAGTAAACACTTTAAGTTTACATCACAGAATTTATATATTAGTTATATCCTGAAACCAGCTGTTGTTGATATATAAGCTTAAGCCTCCTCTCTTCTTTTACCACATGTTCCTGAAATTTTGTATGATAGTTGAATCTGAATCCCTGAGGTATGCAGGTTGCTCTCATCAAATGTTTCATTTAACCAGAGAAGCATAATATTGCTGAGTTGTAAAAATCAGAATTGTGTCTGTTTAAAAGGAGCATCCTTTTCATCCATTTTATTTACAAGTGAATGTAAGTTAGTTAGGAAGATTGATGGTGGCAGGCAGATTATTTCTCCTATTCCTTAGACTGTTTAAAATTCTCGCCCTTTTACCTCTACATCTTCATTTCCCTCTTTTGGGTTGGTTGGGGTTTTTTTTTTTTTTTTTTTGTAATCCATAGCTCTGGGGAAATTGCTTTTTGCTGTGTTAGATTCTCCTCTGCATTTGTTAAGACAGAGAGTGGTGGGATCACAGAATGCCGAGCCAGCAACTCACCCTCCGGCCGGATTTGCTGCTGGAGCCAGGGTAATGTGGTCCCCGGTGTAGCCGCCATCTTGTTGGCCGGGATCTCGCAAGATTTCGCAAGATCCCAGCCAAGCCTGTCATCGGCGCCGGCCAATGACATTGTTGGTTCGTGGCCAGCCAGCCCTTTCTAAAGGGCTGTGCTGGCTTGGGGCTTCGTTTTCCCCCCAACGACGAGCAGGTGAACACCCGCCCACCCTCCCTAACTTTCAGTGTGCTACAGGGGTCGCCCTTAGGGGGCCAAATAGGAATTTTTAGCGGTCTCGGCATTTACCTGCAACTGTTTTTTCACCTATTCCACACTGCGGTGCGGGATGGATGGTTAGGGGGTATTCGTTATTAGATTAGTTCTAATTGGCTTACCTTTGATCATTGGGTTGGCAGGTTAGGGGTGGAAATTGGGAGGTGCTAGCAACTGCGTGTTCTCCGTTGGGCATCTTTGGAGATGATTGGCAGACTCTCTCCTAGGACTCATGGTGGTTTTTAAACCGGCCTGAGCAATTAGGGAGAAGTTGCCTCTGGGTCTTGGCCATTTCAATTGCCTTTCAGGGATTGGACGGTGAGACCTCCCACATGTGTTGCATGGCTGGGATCCAGGTGAGGGCGTGGTCCCCTTCACCTGGATCAGCATGGAGCTATGCCCCGAGTTGCCCAGGAAGTTTTTGTTACATCATTTCTGCCCCAAATGTTTATTAGTTGACCTCTGCGGGTCCCATTTTAGTTTGAATTCAAATAAGTTAATTTAATTTAATAAAAATGGCCCAGTTTAAATCCAGCTCTGTGTCTGCGTTGTTACTCTGCTTTCGCTGCAAAGCTGCTCCTTAAGGAAATGTTCCTTAATTTTTAGCAGATGGTCTCGTGAGTATGAAGACTGTAGTGTGTCACAGAGAATCATAAAAAATAAAAAAACCATTAGAGATCATTTCACTGAGGCAACCTTCAATGGCACCATCTTGGATCTTTTCTATTTCATCAAAGAAACCCTTGGTTGATACTGCGCTTTTTTATTCTGCAAACTTGCCAATAATCTTGTTGGTAACCAACTGGAAGACTTTAGTTAAAAAAAATTAATGATGAAAATGATGCATAGTGCGCACATATTTCACCAATCCTTTTAGGACCCATCCTAAAGTCCTGTATGAACAAGATTACTGAAAGTAGATACTGTGGTTTTCTATAATTTAATATCAGGAAGTCAGGGAAGCAGTTTTAATAGGGCTAAAATAAAGGACCATCAGCTTTATGTTTTACATCATTAAAAATAGTTCAATCCAAATGCATTAGATCAATTCTTCAGATGCCACGCTGTGTCTCAATTTCACTTCTGCACCAGGAGACAGGATAAAAGTCGAAGCAAGAATCTGTATAGCGTCTTTAAATCTTTGGCTAAAGCTTAACTTCTTTCCACAAGGTCTTGCTCTGTTAATCCTCCAAGACAATTTCATCAAAAGTCAGGCAGACTAAGTGAAAGCTCCTCTGTTTCTGGCTCCAGATGCCACTAGATGAGTTGTTGCTTGTGCCAGCTATCTTAGTCAATTGGAATGAACAAATCAAGGAAAAGCATTTGTACTTGCAGGGTGTCATGCACTTTTATCGACCGTTCTGTATGGCAAATATAAAAGAATATAATTCATGGATGCCCCTGTGGCTCAGGAGAGGTGGAGACTGTGGAACACATACTCACTAGATGTTAATTTTATATGGAGATTAGGAAAAAACATATTCTGCCAATAACTGCAAGGTAACTTGGCCACTCCAACACTATCTATATTCATTGGTTGCTTAAAGATGAACAGCCCATAACTACGGCAAAGGTGGCCTGTTTCTGTGCAGCAGCACTGGTGATTCATTGCAAATATGTTTCTTCATCACCATAGTGATATACATATATAATAGCTGTGGCTAACATTTGTACTGCTTAACCATTTACCATCTAGCATTGAACTCAGGTATTACAATTATTGCACAATCAGACCATGTATAATGGACATCAGATTTTATTATAGATTTGTCATTTATTTTACACCACAAGACTTAAGTGTATATATGCAGATTGCTTTCATTTGTTTCTGGTCAAAGACTAATAATAATAATAAAATATTTATTTTATTTTATAACCTTTTAGGGGAAAATGTTAAGAAGAAAAATAGGACTGAAGTTAAAGGTAAAGAAGACCAAACTAATGGCAACAAGTAAAACAATCAGGTTTCAAAAAGTCAATGAAGATATCAAAGTGATGGATAGCTGACCAGAGTCAGTTGCAGTGATGATGGATGGAAGACCTGAACAATTAGGTGAGGGATAGGTCATCATGCAGAAAATCTATCTATGTGATTTCTAGGAGTCAAACACTAGAGAGCATATAATCTATCCATCCATCCATCCATCCATCCGTCTATCTATTGATATTTCTATTTATTTATCTATCTATATCAACCAATCAGTCAGAGATAATTTTAAAGCTTTACCCAACCAGGAAAACAAAATCAACAATTCTGTCTTTTCCCATTTCTATCACCATTCTTTACACTATGCAATTTGATATTTTCTGAAAGGTTAAACTTAAATTCACTACAGGCAGTCTCCCTTACTGACTATTGCAGGCCCTGGAAACTGCTGCTAAGTAGCACAGTCATTAAGCACATGACCACATCAATAGACTCTATGTCAATTCCAGGGATGTTTTGAAATGAATTAACACGAATCGTTAATTGCAACATCACATGACTGCAACTTATAATGTGATCTAGTTACTCAAATCACCCATATTGCAAACCGCAACCACAGGGATGTTGCAACATTTCCAGTTTTCATTTCCTTCACAACTTCAAATGGTTGCTGAATGAGTGATCAGACTACTTGTGGGAATCTATCTTCTAGAGCAGAGGTGTCAAACTCAATTTCATTGATGGGTGCATCAGGGTTGTGTTTGACCTTGGGGAGCTAGGGTGAGCATGGCCAGGGTGGGCATGGCCAACTTGATGTCACTATTTATTTATTTATTTATTTATTTATTTATTTATTTATTTATTTATTCATTCATTCATTCATTCATTCATTCATTCATTCATTCATTTATTTATTTATTTATTTATTTGTATGCAGCCCCTCTCCGTAGACTCGGGGCGCCTAACAACAATGATAAAAAACAATCCAATTAATAAAACAACTAAAAACCCTTATTATAAACCAGACATACACACAAACATACCATGCATAATTTGTAATGGCCTAGGGGGAAGGAATATTTTAACTCCCCCATGCCAGGCAGCATAAGTGAGTCTTGAGTAGTTTACGAAAGTCAGGGAGGGTGGGGGCAGTTCTAATCTCCAGGGGGAGTTGGTTCCAGAGGGCTGGGGCCACCACAGAGAAGGCTCTTCCACTGGGGCCCGCCAAATGACATTGTTTAGTCGACGGGACCCAGAGAAGGCCAACTCTGTGGGACCTTATCGGTCGCTGGGATTCGTGCAGTAGCAAGCGGTTCCAGAGGTAATCTGGTCCAATGCCACATAGGGCTTTAAAGGTCATGACCAACACTTTGAATTGTGACCATAGAAACATAGAAACATAGAAGACTGAGGGCAGAAAAAGACCTCATGGTCCATCTAGTCTGCCCTTATACTATTTCCTGTGTTTTATCTTAGGATGGATATATGTTTATCCCAGGCATGTTTAAATTCAGTTACTGTGGATTTACCAACCACGTCAGCTGGAAGATTGTTCCAAGGATCTACTACTCTTTCAGTGAAATAATATTTCCTCACATTGATTTTGATCTTTCCCCCAACTAACTTCAGATTGTGTCCCCTTGTTCTTGTGTTCACTTTCCTATTAAAAACACTTCCCTCCTGAACCTTATTTAACCCTTTAACATATTTAAATGTTTCGATCATGTCCCCCCTTTTCCTTTTGTCCTCCAGACTATACAGATTGAGTTCATTAAGTCTTTCCTGATACGTTTTATGCTTAAGACCTTCCACCATTCTTGTAGCCTGTCTTTGGACCCGTTCAATTTTGTCAATATCTTTTTGTAGGTGAGGTCTCCAGAACTGAACACAGTATTCCAAATGTGGTCTCACCAGCGCTCTATATAAGGGGATCACAATCTCCCTCTTCCTGCTTGTTATACCTCTAGCTATGCAGCCAAGCATCCTACTTGCTTTTCCTACTGCCCGACCACACTGCTCACCCATTTTGAGACTGTCAGAAATCACTACCCCTAAATCCTTCTCTTCTGAAGTTTTTTCTAACACAGAACTGTGTTAGAAAAACTATGTTATTTCTAACATAGACCAGAAACTGATTGGCAGCCACGGAGTGTTGAAAAAACCCATGCAGATGCCTATGTTGGCCCGAGCACTCTGCCAATGAAAATGGGCTTCATAACTCTATTTCCTTTGTGACAGCCTCCTACAACCCTGCAGTCCACTCAATCTCCCTTTTTGCTGGTAGACACAATTAATGCCAATCCTTCACTGTTTCCAGGGTGGCCCCGGGAGCAAGTTTTAAACATCCCATGGGCCAGATCCAAGCCTGGGGTCTTGAGTTTGACACCCGTGCTCTAGAAAGACTGCAACAAGTCCAGTCTAACCTATTTTTTCCCTACCGCCGGGCTGATCAAGTTTCAATTAATAGCAAGTACCGAGATGGCTTGCTTTCCATTGCTGCTAACAGCACTTCAGAACACAATGGCCGGGGAGTCAGAAAATGTTACTTCAACTTCACCTGTTATTTCTGAAGCAAAGTGGCTAAACAGTTAACAGTAGCGAGGTCGTCAGCATTTATTTCTGGAAACACAACATTAAATTTCCTCACTCTAAGCCTCTCTGCAAACAAAAAGCTGTGTTTAGTCTCATTACATAGAAAATTTAGTGGTGAAAGAGTGGGTATATGAATAAGCCTCTTGATCTGTTTGTTTCTAGCTTCCATGCAATCAGGTCAGAAGACTTGGATAGAGCAGTACTCATACATGCTTGAACATGAGTATACTTGCCATTGATATAATCATGCACTGTGGTTTATTTTTTTTCAGGTTCTTGATCATGTGAAACATTGTGCTCTTTTTCAATCCAGGAGATTCCAAAAACTTCACAGTATGTTTTGAATTGTTTTTACTTTTATAATTATGAGACACGGTTTTGTCATAGCTCCATAGTTTTTTTTTGGGTTTTCTTGCATATGGGATGTAATGTATTGTTGTTCTATCTCCAATTGTACTAACTGCTTCCTGTTCACTACGTTGAAGCGTTGGGAACTGATTTTCAGTTAGTGTGGGTACAAATCTTCTGTCCATCCATGGTTCATCATATGCTTCATATATCCCCACTCGTTAGATCTTTTGTTGTAGTAGTGTTCCATCCATGTATAATTTGTTTTAGTAATCCATTATCAGACGATTGTCTTGGTGTGGATCTTGTTAATCTGGGCAACATCCAAACCAGGATAACTGTCCCAGTTTGCATCACTCTCATATTTTGAGGTAGGCAGCTGACCCATTAGTGGGTCTTTGCCCAGGAATCCCTACCAGTAAGGTGAGTACTAGCCAGATTTAAACTCTGGCCTCCTGCATCAAATGTGGTACTATATTATGCCTTATCTATCTATCTATCTATCTATCTATCTATCTATCTATCTATCTATCTATCTATCTATCTATCTATCTATCTATCTATCCATCCATCCATCCATCCATCCATCCATCCATCCATCCATCTATCTATATATATATATAAATAAAACAAATTATGACAGAAGAGGAGAAGGGAAGGATTTAGGGGTAGTGAAATGGGTGAACAGAGCAGTCAGGCGATTGGGAAAGCAAGTAGGATGCTTGGCTGCATAGCTAGAGGTATAACAAGCAGGAAGAGGGAGATTGTGATCCCGCTATATAGAGTGCTGGTGAGACCACATTTGGAATACTGTGTTCAGTTCTGGAGACCTCACCTACAAAAAGATATTGACAAAATTGAACGGGTCCAAAGACAGGGTACAAGAATGGTGGAAGGTCTTAAGCATAAAATGTATCAGGAAAGACTTAATGAACTCAATCTGTATAGTCTGGAGGACAGAAGGAAAAGGGGGGACATGATCAAAACATTTAAATATGTTAAACGGTTAAATAAGGTCCAGGAGGGAAGTGTTTTTAATAGGAAAGTGAACACAAGAACAAGGGTGATGGATTTTCTAGAAGGGACCGTTACCTTAAGCAAGGTGCTCAGCCCGCTGGAACTGAGCCAGGACCTTCCGGAGGTGATGGTTATTAAAGTACAGACAGAGCATGTTCGAATGAACAATTTCTTTTATTAGAAAAGTAGAAAATAAAGTTTGTCTGAAGAGACATAAAATGGCACATCTACATTGTAAATGAAGATGAAGCGTAATGGAGGTTCTCTAAAGCTAGAGACCGCCTTCTTCTCCAAGAAGGAGGATGTGAGCAAACAGGTTACATCACAAAGGAGGAACTACATTAATAAACAGAGTTAACTATCTAACTACTGGATGTTTCTCAATGTCTTTGGAGGCTGTCAAAATCACAGCGTGACAAAGGGGACACAATCTGAAGTTAGTTGGGGGAAAGATCAAAAGCAACATGAGAAAATATTATTTTACTGAAAGAGTAGTAGATCCTTGGAACAAACTTCCAGAAGACGTGGTTGATAAATCCACAGTAACTGAATTTAAACATGCCTGGGATAAACATATATCCATCGTAAGATAAAATACAGAAAATAGTATAAGGGCAGACTAGATGGATCATGAGGTCTTTTTCTGCCATCAGTCTTCTATGTTTCTATGTTTCTATGACAGACTAACTTTATATCTGCAGAGTAGAATGATTGGAAACATAATGTACTTTACTGAACCCTTCCAGAGACTGCATCATGATATTCTTAATTAAGTAGTAAAATATAATCTGTTTAATGTCACTGTTGGATATTTGACTCAATCATTGCATACAAGGAATGCTATTAAATGTTATATCTTAGCTTTTAGAGAGTTTTGAATGGAATGTTATAGGGTGCTGTCTTATGCCTATGTGTCAACATTTTTTCTTCAATGACTTGTCTGGATGAATTGGGGGGATAACTTTCTATATTAGGTATGAAAGGATATGTGAAATGATAAGAGTCATCTTCTTGGTCACAAGCTAAGCATCAGCAAGCAGAGTAGTTCAGCTCCTAAAAATCTAAGTGTTATTGCTAAAACCACTCAGAGAGTGCTGTAAAGCACTATGGAGCAGTATATAAGTCTACGTGCTGTTGCTAAAAAAGTAAATACTATGTTGAAATACATTAAAAGGAATATGATAGTCCACATCTTAGAAAGTAAATGTTTCATTCTTCTCTATTCTGTTCAAACTCCACTTGGTATACTGTGTCCATTTCTGGATATCACAGATCAAAAAGGACAATGATAAAATTAGGTCATTGGACCAAGTTCAGAAAAGTACTATTGACATTGTAAAGGGATTAGAAATCAAGTTCTACAAAAAATGGTTAAAAGAATTGGGCATGATTAAGTTTAGAAAGCTAAGGGTTGTAGTTATATAAGTGAGAGACAGGAAGCAGTTTTCTTTATTATTTCTATAGAGAATTTTTACTTGAATAAAGAAAAAGAAGAAAAAAAATAAAAGTGCAGGAAACAATACAGTTCAAAAGAAAGAGGTGGGGAAAGATAATTAAAGAAGTGACTACTGACGTCCATTACACAGGTACAATCAAAATTGGAGATAGATGGAGATAGAATTTACTCCTGAAGGTTTTTTACTTGGAATTTGGAATAAAAAATACCCTAAACAAATACTACACCTAGTTACTCATATAATTACGGCCACTAGAATAATTTACGCCCAAACTTTGAAAAACCAAAATAGCCCATCAGAAAGCCAAATCACTGAAAAAATATATAGATGCACAGAGATGGATGAGATGACGAGGGACATGAAGGGAACAAAAGACAACAAAACCAATAAATTATGGGAAAATGGTACAAATGGATCCAAAATAGAAATAAGATAGAATGACATCAAATATCAGATTACAGAACAATTAGAATGTATGACAAAAGAAATGCAAATAGAAATGTTCAAATCAACTAACATTTACACTTACACATAACTCTTTCATAATTAGTTTAGTATAGATTTATGTATTCATTTCTAAACCTATATACTTTTCTGTTGTTTCTATCTCTCTCGGATTGAAGTGATTATATTTTACAGTGAAGTAAAGATAACTTACAAAATGTATTTAATACAGTAAATGATGTGTAAAAGTTTATTGATATGTTTCTTTCTTTTTAATGTAACTGAAAATCACAAAGAAAACATTTAAAAAAATTCTTTTTCTCCTTCTTAAACAGAATCATTACCTACAACTTTACTTACTTGGGGTTTTATTTTCCTTTGGAAACATTTCATTTTATACCCATTAAGTTTATTGAATTCAAAAAGTTAAGTTAAACTGAAAAAACATTTTGGATAAGGAGTGAAACATTTTCAAATAAAAAGCAATAACAAACCAACAAGAAAATCCAGTTGTCTTTTGCAAAAAGTACCTCTGGGACAACCATTACCTGATGACTGAGAATCTCTATAGACATCTCTCCCTATTCAGCCTCTTTCAATTGTAAACTTACCTGTCATAAACAAACAGTATTTTGGAGTCCCACAACACTTCTCTCTCTCCTTCCATAACTTTCATTTCATTTATCATTGTTTCACATGTGTAAACTTTGTACAGTAAACTTTGTACAGTAAAAATGGTGTACAAAGAATAAAATAATGCTTTTCCCCCGTGGTCCGAACACTTTAGTCCTTTTCATGTCAATATACTTCTTTAATCACCTGGTCTTCTCAGATATGACAAGGCTGACGGTCCTGTAGTCCTTTAACTTTCTAATTCCAAAACCCTGATACATTTTAAAAAATTCATTCTTTTTAAAATCTTTAAAATTGTTCCCTTCATTTTTACTCCACTCTTTTCCAGATAAAAGGTAGAGTCACCCAAGATGGTTTTTTGTGCTCTGCTATCCTGAAGGTCTCTTTAAGGTCTAAATGTGCTCCATTTAAATATGATTTAGGTAATAGATCAGGAAAAATCAGTGTCCTTTAAACAGGTGTCAAGTGAGGCTGGGATCTTATTGTCTTTTCCCATCATTTATAGTTCTCTACTTGATAACCCAATGGCTTCTACATGGTGAATTTTAATAAATTTTATGGACAATTTCTATAGGATGTGGAAAACATTTCATTTATCCAGAGATTTAGCTCCTGATAAGGAAAAAATACCAGCTAGCTATTGTTTTGCATTTCCCCCCCCTGCTAGACACTTCCCACTTCTACATACTTCTACATAAATTCAATTCAATTCAATTTATTAGATTTGTATGCCGCCCCTCTCCGAAGACTCGGGGTGTCTCACAACAGTAATAAAAACAGTATAACAATGGAACAAATCTAATAACAAAATATATAAAAACCTCAACAATTAAAAACCATACAGCACATACACATCAAACATGAAATATCATAAGCCTGTGGGAGATGTCTTAGTTCCCCCATGCCTGGCGATATAAGTGGGTCTTAAGTAACTTGCAAAAGACAAGGAGGGTGGGGGTCGTTCTAATCTCCAGGGGAAGTTGATTCCAGAGGGCCGGGGCTGCCACAGAGAAGACTCTTCCCCTGGGGCCTGCCAAATGATATTGTTTAGTCGATGGGACCCGGAGAAGGCCAACTCTGTGGGACCTTATCGGCCGCTAGGATTCGTGCGGTAGAAGGCGGTTCCATAGGTATTCTAGTCCAGTGCCATGTAGGGCTTTAAAGGTCATTACCAACACTTTGAATTGTGACCGGAAACTGATCGGCAGCCAGTGCAGGCCATGGAATGTTGTAGAAATGTGGGCGAATTTAGGAAGCCCCACGATAGCTCTCGCGGCCGCATTCTGCACGATCTGAAGTTTCTGAACACTTTTTCAAAACCTGTTGTTCAGCAATAATTTCATAACTGTGATCTTGACAGATCCATACTTCAAAAATTTGGAAGTCTAGTAAAATCCCAAGGAATTCTTGAAAAATACGAAACAAAAATAATGGATCTACAAAAAGTAACACAAATTCAATCATTTTAAAAAAGAATGAGTAGGGACCATCATTATTATTGCTTGATAAAGAAGACTCACAGATAACAATTAGCTTCAATTAAACTATAGATGTTTACTCTCATCCATTGAAATATGCTTGCACATAAATAAATAACACTGAGGTGAGTCATAAAGAGATATATAGATAATAAGAAACTTATTTCTGACTTGCAAGAAGCTTGGGTGAAAGAACCTATTTGTCACTATAAAGACAATTTGTACCAAGGATATGTACTCCTCTGAACAACAATCATAACACAGGAACAGCTCTATGCATTGCCTTGAGATGGAATATATGAGCTGTTATTTTTTCCTCTCTTAAGATTTATAGAATCAACTGACTTGAGTGTGTTATTTATCACATAACTTTTGACATAGCCAACTTATGATATTTTGCTTCTGGAAGCAGAGCACTGGAAGATAAGTGGGTCTTGTTTTCTATACATTCTTCTGGTGCTGACAAAGCACATAATTTAAGTAATTTCTTTCGAATTTGATTATTGAAATGTAATTTCTATATTTTCATCTACAAACATTAAACCTCAAGCAAATGATGTTTCTTTTTCTAAAGGGGGGAAATGGTCATTATCACATATTATATTCTGCAGTTCCATATCAATATATTTTTCTTTTTAAATTAGGCATCTATTTCTTCATTCTATGTAGTTATAATAAACATATAGTGATTTTAATGTGTCCAAATAGTATTGTATAACTACCTTAGTCAAGCAAAACATGACTAAAAATAACAAAGCATGGTAATCTAACCGGTTTACTATACAACATATAACTAATACCTTTCATCTAATATATCTAAATTATGCTTCTTAACAAATAATCTCTTGTTTTGGTTCATACTTTACCAATTTTTTAAATGTGTTGATTGCATTTTACTTTCTTCCACATTGCCTTAGAATACAGTGTTCCCTCGATTTTCGCGGGTTCGAACTTTGTGAAACGTCTATACCACGGTTTTTCAAAAATATTAATTAAAAACTACTTCGTGGTTTTTTCCCCTATACCACGGTTTTTCCCGCCCAATGATTTCATATGTCATTGCCAAACTTTTGTCTGCCTTTAAAAAACATTTTTTAAATAAACTTTAATAAATAAACATGGTGAGTAATAATCTAAATGGTTACTAAGGGAATGGAAAATTGCAATTTAGGGGTTTAAAATGTTAAGGGAAGGCTTGGGATACTGTTCATAGCCAAAAATAGTGTATTTACTTCTGCATCTCTACTTCGTGGAAATTTGACTTTTGTGGGCGGTCTTGGAATGCATCCCCCGCAAAAATCGAGGAAACACTGTAATGTTAGTTTGAGAATGTTACAGAATATAACAACATAATAGCTACTTATACTGTATGTTTGTGACGGTGACAAATATCTGCAATTCAGATGTAGGATGACAGTGAGATTTGTTCTCTGAGCTTGTGGGTTGATTTCTGAACTTTTTTTTTAACCAGTCTAGGTAACATCTTCAGTGGAGGGGATGTCAATGTCAGTAGTCCTCTATTTATGTGTGGTCAGTGATGGGGATGTAACATCAGGTGAAGGTTTTGTGATGGGTCAGATATGGGTCATGTCAGGTGAGGATTTTGTGATGGGTCTTATGATGGGGAGAACATGCCAGAAAAGGGTTATTGGGGAGTTGCACGGGTTGGTTGAGGGTCGGTGCTGTCATTGGTTGGCTGTGTGGTTGATTTGAATTCTGAGGATTTTGTAGGCTGGTTTTAAATCTACGTGTCAATTGAAGAAATTGTTTTTAGAGCTCTAGCCTTCAATGAATTGACACTGATATTCCCTAAACTCTGATGAAAATGTTATCTAACCAGGTAACAAAATGTTCAGAAACTAACCCACAGATTCAGAGAATGAACTTTCAGCTACTAATGTATTATGTGTAATGTTAATTATTACAATGGAAGGAAGGAAAGCTCATTATGAGATCCAAATCTGTCAACTGTACGCTTTCCCTATTTTTTTTTAAAAAAAATATTTCCTTTTATACTGTATTTCATTCTTTTATTAATAAGGTATAATATTTTTCTGGAATTCTTTGTAATTCTACAATTTTATTTTATGCTCTTGAAGTAATTTTCACATAAGAATCTTTCTTGGAAAAAATTCACTAGAGACCTAAATCTTCTCAATGTCAAGGTTATCATTTGGATTATACCTCACTGAGATTTTGTACCATTTTCAATCTGATAAACATCTCCTCCCCTCTTCTTCTTTTTTCTTTCTCTCTCTTTCTAAAAAAGATCTTAAAAGTAAGGCAGTTACTTTGGTAGTTCTCTAAAATATGTGTGGACATTTCATTGTGAATCAAGAAAAGGTCTGTTTAGTGAAAGAACGACTCATATAACTGACCTTCTATCTTGCTTCATAGAAACATAGAAACATAGAAGACTGATGGCAGAAAAAGACCTCATGGTCCATCTAGCCTGCCCTTATACTATTTCCTGTATTTTATCTTACAATGGATATATGTTTATCCCAGGCATGTTTAAAATCAGTTACTGTGGATTTATCTACCACGTCTGCTGGAAGTTTGTTCCAAGGATCTACTACTCTTTCAGTAAAATAATATTTTCTCATGTTGCTTTTGATCTTTCCCCCAACTAACTTCAGATTGTGTCCTCTTGTTCTTGTGTTCACTTTCCTATTAAAAACACTTCCCTCCTGAACCTTATTTAACCCTTTGACATATTTAAATGTTTCGATCATGTTCCCCCTTTTCTTTCTGTCCTCCAGGCTTCCTCTCTTCTTATAGCATAATTGTATGCATGAGATGCTGGCTGTCCCTGTGAAAGGATTTTTGAGGGGCTGGGTTTTCTTTATCTGCGGGACACCTGAATGCCAGTAGGTTTGGTTCATACAAACTCATTTATCTTCCTAGCTTTATTCCCACAGGTTTCAGAGTCTGCTTGTTGGATCAATGAAGGTCACCTTGCATGATCAGAGGCAGCATCCAGGTCATGTCTGTATTAACTAATATGGTTGTAGATCCATGAGTTGTGCTCCTCCCTGCAAAAATAAAATAAAACAGACTGACTAGCTTGACTCCTGGGCCTGATATTAGTTTGGTCTCTGTTTAGTTCAGCACTGCCCTGATGGGCAGGCAGAATCCATTGGTACGCCTAGGGAGAGAAGACCTCACCATCCATGGTCCATGTAAACTCATGCAGACAAAAATGCTATGAAAAAAAGAATGTATATCTCTCTATTAAAATGGTTTCTCATAATGACCAGACATATCAAAATATAAAGGCAAGACTTTTTTTTCTATTGTTCTTTGCTAGTGCTCAGCATTTGGAACAGCGTTGTCTCTGACATCAGAGTTGAAATGGAGAAATCAGTGAGATTCCATACATTTTTTATATTGCTCAGAGATAGACTTTATTTGGTTTTCACTTCCTTATTGTGGTGGCATAGTTGTTAGAATGCAGTATTGCCAGCTAATTCTGCCCACTGCCAAAGTTCAATCCTGATGAGGCTCAAGGTTGACTGTGCTTTCCATTCTTCCAAAGTCAGTAAAATAAGAACTCAGATTGTTGAGGTCAATATGCTGACTCTGTAAACTGTAAACAGTGAAGGGCTACCAAAACTTTAACTACCACACTGTGGGCGTGGCTTATGCAGGATACCCTGAATTTTCTTTCAACATCTTTCAGTGCAAATTGGGTGCTCTGGGGTAGAGCTCCATTTTCGCTACCCCACTGCGTTCCCCCCATCTGGGCAGTAGCCCACCACTGGCTGTAAAGAACTATGAAGTGGTATATAAGTCTAAGTGCAATTGCTGCTGCTATTATATTGTTACTACATAATCATTTTACTTCCATTAAAATGAGATAATTAAAATAAAATGAAATCACCCATGATTTAAACACTGCAAAATATGTTTTATTTTTTGTATAATTTTACTAAATACATATTCTATAGTAACTTTCTATTAAATTTTTGTACATGTATATTTTGATATAAAACATTCCCTAATGTATTTGATTTATATGCCATTGTGGAACAGAGAACTGTAATTTGGGAACATCTGCAGCAAACCTGCAAATTTCTTATTAATCTTGAGGTTTGTAAGTAGCATTGAACATCAAATTTAAATAGACATTTTATTAAGAAATAATATGCAAATAATATGAAAGTAAAATGTCCCTAAATAGTTGATGCTTGATATGCATCTTGAATTACTATTTCTGTAAAACCCACAAATCAGTCTTCTTTAGTTTTAAATTCTACATTTACACATAAATTCTTTGAGGGAATATTGAAATTAAGTGGCTTTCAAGGAAAAATTATATTGCCCAAATTTATTTTGAAGATTGTGAATTTACAACAGCTAACAAACTTTATCATGTGGCCAATCAGCATTCATTTAAATTGTCTTCAATTTTTTCAAAATTATTGGACATTATTTATACACATGAACATATCATTTCTTTTAAATCATCAGATTAATTTGTAATCTCAGAATGAAGATTTTATACGAAAAATGTTTTAGAAACAGAATGCTGATTTCCATCTCATAATATCTTCTGGCCTTAATTAACAATAGCAATAGCACTTAGACTTATATACTTCTTCACAGTACTTTACAAACCTCTCTAAGTGGTTTACAAAGTTAGCATTGTTGTTCCCAACAATCTGAGTCATCATTTTAGTGAACCTGGAAGGATAGAAGGCTGTGTCAACCTTGAGCCAGTGAGAATTGAACTACAAATTGTTGGCAGGAGTCAGTAAGCAGAAGTAGTCTGTACTACTGCATTCTAACCATGGTGGCACCACAGCTCAAATTTGTGGAATATTAGTTTGCTAATATGAGAACAATTCTTTGGCTGGAGTCCAACTCTTAGGTTCTCCTTAGATACTGTATGTCAGAACTTATTTATATGATATAGAAACAAAGATATGTGCTTTGTCAGTTGTGGTGATGTAAGGGAGCATGAAATTTGCAATAAATATCCATGGATTAGAGCAGTGATGGCAAATCTTTCTTTCCTTGGGTGCTGAAAGAGTGTGTGTGCATGCTATCGCACCTGTGTGAGTGTCCACATCCATAATTCAGTACCAGGGTAGGGTGAAAACAGCTTTTCCTATCCCCCCGGAGCCTTCTGGAGGTTGGAAATGTCCAGTTTCTCAACTTCTGGTGGGCCCAGTAGGCTTGTGTTTTGCTCACAGCAGGCTCCAAAGGCTTCCCAGGAGCTGGGGGAGGATAAAAATGACCTCCCCCATCCCGGTGGAGGCTTTCTGGAAGCCAAAAATGCCCTCACAGAACCTCTGTGCAAGTCAAAAATTAGTTGGCCCGCACACAGATAAATGTTAGAACTGATCTAGGACAACGGCTTATGGGCCAGCAGATATGGCTCTGTGTGCCACCTGTGCCACCTGTGCCATAGGTTCACCATCACTGGATTGAGTCTACTTAGTAAGAAGCATAGAGTTCAGTCTAGTGAAAACGTTATTAAATACGTTATTAAGTATGCCGCCCCGAGTTTTCGGAGAGGGGCGGCATACAAATCCAAATAATAAATAAATAAATAAATAAATAAATAAATAAATATACCAAATGTTTGTCAAGGAAAGGACAGAAATAGACATAAGTGAAAGGTGATGAATGGTGATGATGCTATCTGTGCAATTGTGTCTGTTTCTTGACAATTCTACCAACCATCTCTGCCACAGTTTCTGATCTTTTGGTTTTTTTAAAATTGTTTTATGCTTCACTGATGTTGAATTTGATAATATCTATCTAGATACCAGGTTTTTTTGGTGATTCACTTCCTTTTACTGCTGACCAATAATTTGCAAGCATTTTTTTTTCCAGTAAGCATGATATGATCAAAATATGTAATGCAGAATTTTGTGATTTTTATCACCAATGAGATGTGTAACTTTATATGATTCTCTTCTTAAGAATTTGGGCTGAAACACTTCCCCCATTAACCTGTGTCTGTGAGTCTGTTGTTTGGATTAATTTTTAAATAAAAACATAACTGTTAAAACTATAGTTCAGATTTATTTCAAATTTTATAGACTCTTTTTAGTACTGTACTTCTAATACAGATAAAGTTGAAATGTGGCAGAGGTATATTTACTTAAATTTGCCATTAAAATGAGGGTTTTTTCCAATATTACTACTATAGTAGGCACTCTATCACTATTTTCTATTTTATGGTAAATTGTACAGCTGGAATTAATCTGAAGGAACTTAGGAAGGTTCAATAAACTTACCTAACTACCACATTGATTTTACACTGTGTATTTATTCTTGTTGCTCAACAAGAGGTAGGAAAAACTTTATTTTTATACTGGTTGTTTTATATTAATATGCTAATGACATGTTTATTTCAACAGGTACTCTGGACAGTGAATAATATTAAAATAAAAATCATTACAGCAACAAAAATTCATAGCAGCTAAAAATATGTCATTAACTTCCAACACAGCCTTGATTCAGGTCTCTTCACACCAGCGGTGGGCTACCAACCGGAATGCTAAATTGTGCTCACCACCACGGCTCATAAATTCTTGTGGGGCCAGGGCGATTTTGCTGCTGCACCTGTGGAGGTAGCAAAATCACACACAGAGCTGCAGGTGTGCCCATATTTCAGTGAGGTTTTACTTGCAGCTCCATGCGCGATTTTGCTACCTCCATAGGTGCAGAAGCAAAATCGCCCTGGCCCTGCAAGAACTTACGAGCTGCAGCAACGAGCGCAATTTAACATTCCAGCTTGTAGCCCACCGTTGCTTCACACACTTGCGCCCTCAAGCCTAAGTGCAAAACTGGCACTAAAGGACCTTATAAAAGGCCAGTAGGGCTGGGTTCCATCCCATTTTCTGGAGAAAGAATGTTCCCAAAGAATGTTCTGCCAGAAATGATGTATCTTCAGAATGAACAGAATTAAAATGTATCCTAGTAAAATGGTGGAGTTTTGGGTGCAGAAGCCCCCTGATTTCCTTATCACCTCGAGGTTCGATTACTGCAACGCTTTCTACATGGGGCTACCTTTGAAAAGTGTTCAGAAACTTCAGATCGTCCAGAATTCGGCCGCTAGAGCTATTGTGGGGCTTCCTAGATTTGCCAAGATTCCTAGACTCCGTGGCCTGCACTGGCTGCCGATCAGTTTCTGGTCACAATTCAAAGTGTTGGTAATGACCTTTAAAGCCCTTCATGGCATTGGACCAGAATACCTCCAGAACCGCCTTCTACCACACAAATCCCAGCGGCCGATAAGGTCCCACAGAGTTGGCCTTCTCTGGGTCCCGTCAACCAAACAATGTCATTTGGCAGGCCCCAGGGGAAGAGCCTTCTCTGTGGTGGACCCGGCCCTCTGGAATCAACTCCCCCGGGGATTAGAACAGCCCCCATCCTCCTTGTCTTTCGCAAGTTACTCAAGACCCACCTATATCGCCAGGCATGTGGGAACTAAGACATCTCCCCCAGGCTTTCTTATATTTTATGTTTAGTATGTATGTGTTGTATGTTTTTTTAACAGTTGGGGGTTTTATATAATTCTTATTATTAGATTTGTTCCATTGTTTATACTGTTTTTTATTGTTGTTGTGAGCCGCCCCGAATCTTCAGAGAGGGGCAGCATACAAATCTAATAAAATAAATAAATAAAATAAAATATACTATCTTGGGTTCTGGAGGAGGTTGTATTGACCTTTGAAGAATTGGTTTATAATTTGTAATTTTATCCTGGACGCATAAGTCTTATTTGAAGAGCAGATGGAAGTAGTGGCTAGGAGGGTTTTTCATAGAATATTTGTATACCAGTTACATCTTTCTTAGATTGGAAAATTTGCTTGAAGTCATTCAGGCTTTGGTAGACCATCATTTGGGGATTATTATAATGTACTCTATGTGGGTCTTTCTCTGATTATTTTATTTTCAGTGTTAAGTATAATTAAGAGTGTTGTGGTGACATCACCACCCTTTCTTTTTGACTTTCTGAAAGACCCTGGAGGTCTGGCTCTACCAGTTGGCCTGAAGCCCTAAGGGACATTATTGAGGCCCTAAGGGATGTGCACATGGAAGTGACTGTTGGGTTTAAGATAAACACCCCACTTCTCCCCATATGTATCTTGCCCCCTCTTCCCTATCTTTTAATTGTAAATTATTATTATTTATAGTGCAATGATTTACTGGATTTTAATTATTTGTATCCTGCCCACAGTAGTCTCTTAATGAATGGCATACAAGTCAAATAAATAAATAACACATCACTGCCAGTATTTAAATTAGATGAGTTAGAATAGGAGTACAGAGTAGTGGAAAAAACTCACAATATATGGCCAGAGAGAAGATTTCTCACAGTTTGTTACCTGACAGACTGGTTCTCTTTAATTATTCTACATGTCTCTTTTTCCTCTTGAGGTTTCATGTATCCATTCTTTTTTCATTTTTATTTTAAAAAAAATCTTCAAACCTAGACTTTTAAAACATTTCTAAGACAAAATATAAAAGAATTTATCTTATACCAACTTAGTGATTTTTAAAAATATGCTAGCTGGAATTGTACAAGTATGGCAGCAGAATTATTTATTCTAAGCAATTGTTATTGTTAAATAAATTAGAATTGATTAACAAATAATGTATATTATTGCTTTAAAAAAAATAAGTAATCACATCATACTGTTTTACATCATTACAGATTATAATCAATAACTGCAGACAATGCATATAGATTTTAAGCTGCTTTATGAAATTCATAAAAATAGTTGCTAATAATATATTAAGAAGTGTACTTATTTGAACAAAAAAATCCTGAAAGACAGAGTGGTTATAATCCTTCTGTCCATTTAAAGATATTTAAAACTCGTGAAGCATACACAACTAATGTGTCAGATTTTCTCATCTATTTCCTTCAATTACCCTTAATTGTGCTCATTAAAGTAATCTAGAAATCATTTTGCTTGTCTACTTAAAGTCCAAGGGGCATAATTATAAAAGTAACTTTGGTGTAATTTCTATTCAAGAAGATCTAAATGAGCTGAGGTAAGCATTTTTGTTAAGTAAAAGGTAGAAAGAAAAATATAAAACCTTCAAATAAAAACTAATGAATATATATAAAATGCCATCAAACTTGGGAAATCTGAAGATCAGTAGCTCAAACATTAAAGGAACATGATGAATTAATCAAATGATTATCCAGAGTTTTAGCCTGACAACACTTGTTTCTGTAACATAAAGTAAAATGGATTTAAGATAAAAATAGATGCCTAAGAAATCTGTAAATAGACGCAAGCTAAAATGTACCTCTTCTTAAGTAGCATTGTGATTTATAAAGAATGTTTCTTTTGTAAGCTGAAGCCATTTTCCTTACTCATGAATGGGTGCCCAATTATTTAAAATGAATCACAAACTATTGTAAGTACTATTTTGTGTGTGTCTATGTCTGTGCGTGTTACAAATAAAAGATGAGCTAGAAGACAGATTTTTTTTTTACAATGTTTATGCAGAATATATCTCTTTATATCATATGGGGGCTCGCAGCTGGCAACTGACTGCGGGTTACTCACAAATCCAATTGAGAGAAAAAACCTCGGACAAGAAACTTGAAAACAACCTTTTCTCTTTGGCGAGGCAACCCAGATTAAATCCAGGATGACCCTTTTATTGAAAGCAAACAAAGAAAGGCAGGCTTCTATGATGCTACATTTCACATGGGTCTGTTACACCAATTCAAACTTATAACGTATTAAGCGTACAAAATATAACCAATAAAAATCACACAACTTGTGCTGCATTTCAAAGTGCTGATTCATGAGAAAAAGAAAGCAAGAGAGAGAGAAGGGCCCCATCAGCCCACCTCATGATATATAATGTTGCACTTTTCTTAGGCTAACAGCAAAGAAGGCTGGGAAGGAGAATGTTGCTAGCGAAACTGGGTCATCATACATGTCATGCTCAAGGTCTATGCTTTTCACACGCACATTCCAAGACACTAGTTACCGCGTTCCCACAATATCACTTTTTTAAAATGTAGAAAATCAGGAGGTTAATAAAGTAAATGATAGTCCAAATATAGATATTAAATATTGGTATTTGTCATATGGAAGATACCAACTGGGTAATATTAGAGATTTGGGTTACTGAGTTTACCATGACAGAGACAAGGAAAGGGAAAGATTAAATAGATGTTCCCAACATAGAACTATCAAAATCTGCTGTCAGGCTGAAGCCATTTTTATTTGGACTATTTGGCCTGCCACACTATATACTATTTTATTATGTATTGTCAGTAGTCCACATCTGGTTCAGCGGTCATGGATAAAAATATCAAATTAAGTCTGAACATTTGGGTGTGGATGAACCATATGAATAATCTCAAACTTAATGGAAAATATGACTTCAGCAACAAAGTGACCAATGCCCAGAATGCCTGGAATGCATTACCTGACTCTGTGGTTTCTTCCCCAAATCCCAAAAACTTAAACCTTAGATGGTCTACTGTTGACCTCACCCCATTTCTAAGGGACATGCCTAAGTGCACCAGCATGCCTACTGCCCTCATTTATCTGTATTCATTTTGTTTATGTATATCAATAATAATAATGTCGTTTGGTGGGACCCAGGGGAAGAGCCTTCTCTGTGGCGGCCCCAACCCTTTGGAACCAACTCCCCCCAGATATCAGAGTTGCCCCCACCCTCCTAGCCTTTCGTAAGCTCCTTAAAACCCACCTCTGTCATCAGGCATGGAGGAATTGATACTTTCCCTCCGACTAGGCTTATAAAATTTATGCATGGTATGCTAGTATGTATGATTGGTTTCTAAATTGGGGTTTTAAATTAACTTAAATATTAGATTTGTTTACATTGTATTATTATTGCTGTGAGCTGCCCCGAGTCTGCGAAGAGGGGTGGCATACAAATCTGATTAATAAATAAATAAAATAAATAAATAATAATTAATAATAATTTATTAGATTTATATGCCGCCCCTCTCTGAAGACTGAACCCTGCTATGTTGTATGTTCTGACAAAATACATACATACATACATGTTTATGTATACCAATACCTGCTATCTTGTATATTCTGTCAAAATACATACATACATACATACATACATACATACATACATACATACATACATACATACATACATACATAATCAATCAAAATCCAGTCATTAACAAACACTGATGTGTTGATATTACCTAGTTTGGTATTGACATGTCTGCAAGAAGGCCAGCCAACTCAGAGAGCACTAAGGATGTCAGGGTTCAACCCCGAGGTACAAATATTCTCTTTTACCAGAAAACTATTTTAACATAGAAAGAGCAGTGTAATTTGGCCTAGAGAAATGTGATACAGTAGCAATAAATCAGGGTAAAAATACAAATATAATGGAATTGAAATGTTGAATGGCCAAACTGTCAGGGACCATCATAATAAGAAACTTAAACAAGTTGACCTGCTCAGTAGAGCAATTTCTTAATTTTTAGTGTACATATTAGATCATTTAGCAAACACCATCACTTTGGTTTAATATTACAGTTATACAGTTCTAAACTGTGGTTATTGGGTAGTTGACTAGCCTATGCTTATTTCAGGAATTATTTCTAAGTACTTTTTTTCCTTCTAGCTTCAAACAAAGCAGAAAACTAGAAAGGTTGTAATATGAAGCCTCTTTAAATAGCTCATTCTTCTTAGAACCATTGGAAGAAACATCATCCTATTCAAGGTGAGGACTTTTCTTAATTTGACATGACTTGGTAAGTATTCAATCACATTAAGATCATGATGAAAACTTGACAGTACAGCATCTGTGTTAGTGAATGAATTCTTTTCCACCATGCCATATCAGGAGTTTGACTCAAGCGACTTGCACAACTAATCTTGAAAAGTTGGAAATACAGTGGTACCTCAAGATACGAACCCCTCGTCTTACGAACAACTCGTGATACGAACCCGGGGTTCAGAGACTGCTGGGAAGCCGCGCGGCTGTTTTAAAAGTTGACAGCCGGGCGGCGGGGCTTCCCAGAAGCCTCCCGAACGCCGGTTCGTAACTCGAACAAAGTTTGTAAGAAGAGGCAAAATTTTGCTGAACCCCGGGTTCGGTTCAGGAGGTTGCTGGGAAGCCCCCCAGGCCGGCTGCGACCTTTTAAAACAGCCGCGCCGCTTCCCAGCTGTATCCCGAAGCCGAACGCTAAAGCCGAACTTCCGCGTTCGGCTTCAGGAGACAGCTGGGAAGCGGCGCGGCTGTTTTAAAAGGTCACACCCGGCCTGGGGGGCTTGCCAGCACCCCCGAACCCCGAACCCGGGTTTGGGGGGGTGCTGGGAAGCCCCCCAGGCTGGCTGTCACCTTTTAAAACAGCCGCGCTGCTTCCCAGCAGTCGCCGAAAGCCGTTTTTTTGCGGGGGGTTTTTTGGTTGCACGGATTAATTGACTTTACATTGTTTCCTATGGGAAACAATGTTTCGTCTTACGAACCTTTCGTCTTACGAACCTCCTCCTTGCACCAATTAAGTTCGTATCATGAGGTATTACTGTACCCTGTTTCTCCCAAATAAGACACCCCTTGATAATAAATCAAATCGGGCTTTTGAGTGCATGTCAATAAGACCAAGTGCTTATTTCAGGATTCAAAAAAAATATAAGACAGGGTCTTATTTTCAGGAAAATACAGTAGATAAATAGATATCAAAAGATACAATAAATCCAAGCATTTATATATAATGCACATTTTGTTACAATGCATTTGGAAATTCCATTGCTGTGGTGATTCTGCAATATTTTAAAGTACATCCAAATTTCTAATACTGAAAAGAAATACCTTACTTTCATTTTCCATTCTCAGTTCTTAAAAACAGTAAAAAAAAAAGCTGTGCATTGTGTGAGTGACTTGCTAAAGGCTAATCAAATACATGGGGTATTACTGTTTTTGTGAACAAGATCTACTTTTTAAAAATTATGAGATCATCTGTCACTGTCTATATTATGCCATTACAAATAGGATTAATTTTGTAATGCAATCCTTTAGGGGAAAATCTTCCTAATCCCCTCCCCTCCTTTCTTCTTGATAGCATTCCTTCTATTTATAGTTAAGTAATTTATATTAGCATTTTTCAACTTTGGCTGTACTGTCCAACATTATGTAAAAGACACTAAAGTGCAGGAAAGCTTGTTTGTGTCAATGACATGGTCTTTCAAGTATAACCAAACCATGCTGATAACTCATTACAAAGAATAATTAATACAGAGAAATAATATGATTCCAAACCATGACTACAAAGCACAAAAAAATGCTGACAACCAACATGAAAACTACATCCTACAATAAGCTGGGAAAAGGAAAGAAAAATTAAATCTAGCTAAACAAAAAAATAAATTTATTTTTATTTATTTATTTTTGTCCAATACACAATACATATAGAAGAGAATAGACATGAGGTAATATATATAAAGAAAAATATAAAATAGAGGAGAAGATATATGAAAGGAAGAAAATATAGATGATATATGAGATTAAGGAAAGACAATTGGACAGGGGACGAAAAGCAGACTAGTGCACTTATGTACGGAGCATGGAAATATCACAGAGAAGATTGAATAGTCTTCCATTGTTTGAAACAAAAGCTATCTTTTTTTTAAAAAAAAGTGTTATATTTTTCAAAAAGAAGACAAATCATTAACATACATACATTAAAAAACATACAACAAAAAAGAGGCTCTCTAGTCGTTCCGCTCTTAATAGAAGTCTCTGGAGAAAACCCTTTGTTAATCAAATCATACATAAAGGAAAAAAGAACTTATGTTTATATTTTCCTATTATTTACAACTTTATAGCAATATAGTCTTAAATTGATTAGATATTTCTTCTATTAAACCAGTTATAGACCCTATTCCAGGTTTTATAGTACTGTACTTGGTCTCTTCTTGGTCCTTCAGGGAACAAGAGCTATCTTATGGAAGAAAACATTAGTTTGAAAATCAAGATAGTTATCATCTAGTAGAGTTAAATGTAATTGCTGCAGAGTGGCATTAATTTCCAAGAAATACAAGCAATTATATACATATCATTTTACTTTCTTCATTTTACAAATATTATATCATTATCAACCATGTTTGGAAGAATCATTTATTGAACATACTTGAAATGTTTATTTTCTTTCAAGTCAAGAATAGTCTTAAGTATTTTTCTTCTCTTTCTCTTCTCTGCATCGCTCACTGATCGGGTTCAGATGATATGAAAAAATAATATACAAGAATATGTATTCATATGTTCTGATTTTTTGTGTTTTTGTTTCCAGAAGTAGAATGGTTTTGATCAAGAGAAATAATTCCCTTTGAACTGCATTTATAATCTTAGGAGTAAATGCCTTGTTTTTATTTGAAGTGAGAGAGAAGCATATGTCTGAAACCAGCAAATAAGTTATTTTAGTTGGAAAATTGTGTTTTATATTACATATACAAATATTTATATGTGCTGAAACTTTTACGACTGCTTTTTAAGGCAACTGATTGCCATAGGAACTAACTCAATGAAGTGCCATATGTTAAATATTAAATTGGCTAGGCTATAGAGCACTGAATGTGCAAATTTCAATTGATTTGCTGAGCCTGATTGAAGCCTGAAATCTTATTTCTGACTAATTGGGAAAGAATCCATAAGTTAGTGAAAGACAGCAGACAACATTCCATGAAGGCTAAAGAAATATGGAAAGGTGTTTAACCGTCTTCTTTTAAACCTAGCTTAGTATCCCCTTCACGTTTGCCTTTGAGCTGCAGGTGAACATATGAAATAATATTCAGTAGGTTATATTAGATATACTTCATGTGTCAGCATAAGGTCAGCTAATTATCTCTGATTGTCTATGGTGTATAATTTGGGCTCACCAAAACACTTGAGGAGAAACATTGTTTCCATAAAGAATTCAATAATAAATTACCCACTATACATTTCCATAATCTCCTTTGGGGAAAAAAAGTCAGAAAATACTAGTAGTTTGAAAAGGCTGTAAACCACATATCCACTCTTGTAATGAAATAGGTGAGAAGGCAAAATGAATTGTGTGTGTGTGTGTGTGTGTGTGTGTGTGTGTGTGTGTGTGTGTATATATATATATATATATATATATATATATATATATATATATATATATATAATGTTTTTAGCTAAATAAGGGAACAGGAGGGCAGTACTAATTTATAATCATAATAAGCATGACTGAAATTAATTAACTCCCCCCCCAAAAAACCCCTACATTTTACTAATTAAGTACTTCCCTTTCTGTTCTATCGGGCTCTCTGGCAGACTCCTCCCGAAAATTCACAGGTACAAATTTCAGACACACACATGTTTGAAAATTCAAAACAATGTTCTTTATAATGAAAATTCACTTAAATTAAGCCCTCTTTTGGTATAGCAAAGAGCACTCGTCTCCAAACAAACTGGTAATTTGTACAAGTCCCTTGTCAGTTCTGTGATACTTAGCTTGCATCTGTGAGGCAATTCACAGTCCTTCCTCTTTCACAAAGTGAAACACCCTTTGCTCTGGTTTAGTTTCAAAGCGGGGAAAAATCAGTACACAACGATCAGATAATCCTCCACAATGGCCAAACCCACAGGCTGCTATTTATAGCAGCCTCACTAATTACCACAGCCCCACCCAAACACAGATGGCCTCATTTTCTTTGATAATAATCTCTCAGTTGTTGCTGCCTATGCATCGCTCTCCACATGCGTGGCTGTATCATTAACTCTTGTTCTGAATCCAAGGAGGAGCTAGATAATTGATCTCCTTCTGAGCTGTCTGCCACACTCTCCTCCTCCCTGTCACTCATGTCTTCTTGGTCAGAGGAACCTTCATCATCATATTCCACCGGGGGCAAAACAGGCCTGCAGCATGTGGATGTCTCCCCCACATCCACAGTCCTTGGGGCAGGAGCTGGGCCAGAGCTAACCACAATACTTTCTATGACAATTGTAACTAAAAGCAATGTATTTCTGAATGGAGAGTGCTTGCATGACTGCTCAGTTTCTTTAGCAGAAGGAAGACCACTCAACCTCCTTTTTTCCATGCATTTCCTTTGATCACAATAGTTACAAACTGTATAATGTTGCAAATGCTGTTTCCTACTGATTGTGACAAAATATTGAAATTATTTGAATTATTTTTTTTAAAAAGCCACCTCTTTTATGCACAATACACTCAGAAATATGCTGCTCTTTCCTGTCTCAGAAAAAATATTCAAGTTTTCTGGCTCCAGCACACATTAAGTATAATGCTGCAACGTCCTACCGGTCAATGACTACTTCAGCTTCAACCGCAACAACACAAGAGCACGCAACAGATTCAAACTTAATATTAACCGCTGCAAACTTTACTGTAAAAAATATGACTTTAACAATCGAGTTGTCGAAGCGTGGAACTCATTACCGGACTCAATAGTGTCAACCCCTAGCCCGCAACATTTCTTCCTTAGACTATCCACGATTGACCTCTCCAGGTTCCTAAGAGGTCAGTAAGGGACGTACATAAGTGCACCAGTGTGCCTTTCGTCCCTTGTCCAATTGTCTTTCCTTTATCTCATATATCATATATATTTTATTCCTTTCATATATCTTCTCTATTTTTACATATTATCTTTATATATATTACTTCATGTCTATTCTCTTCCATATGTACTGTATTGTGTATTGGACAAATGAATAAATAAAATAAATAAATAAATAAATAATTGTATCTGGTGTACCAATGAGGAACTTCATCAGCTAACTTATTAGCTACCATCCATCAACCAACTGTTTCTTTGCCTTTCTTCTCTGTCCTAAGGTATGAAATAAAAAGCTATTTAACAGTTATTTATTAGATCTTCAATGAGGCAGCTCTGTGGATATTGTAACAGCAAATTGTGAAATTATTCCTCAGTTCCCCACCCTTTTCCCTTTCACTACAAACTGAAACTATTTAAACTGCAAATAGTTGCTTTTTCTGAACTTTTTACAAAGCAAGTTTTAGAGAAATTTCAAGTGGAAGTCAAGGAATAGCTGTGAAAATATTTTTTTTGAAGCAGAAGGTTCAGCTGTGAATGTGTGAAGACGGGTCTGTCAGTAATGTTAGATTTCAGTTTTATTGGGGCTTGCCAACAGTCAGGTGGGGATTGTTATGATTCTGTTGCCTGACTGGAATAACCTTTAGTAGACAGCAACACCATTTATTAGTGGTGGATGGAAAAGATTTGTGACTTCTTAGAAGGAGTGTGGTTAATTTGGAAGGGTTTCAGATGCAACAGAAAATGTTATCAGTTATGAAGCAAACTATTACAGTGTCAGGTGAGTATGCGTAAAAGGTATTAAGCCTTGACCAAGAATGAATAGTTCAGGTATATTTAGTTGGGATTGGATAGAGTATGCATAAGATAACAGTTTTATCTGGGCCATATTTATTAGATTTACCACAGACAAACAGGATCAGATGAGCTAATTCTTCTTTACTATAAAGTTACATAACATTATATAATTTTGAGTATTAGAGGATCTAGAATAGAATAGAATAGAATAGAATTTTTATTGGCCAAGTGTGATTGGACACACAAGGAATTTGTCTTGGTGCATATGCTCTCAACGTACATAAAATAAAATATACATTTGTCAAGAATCATGTGGTACAACACTTAATGATTGTCATAGGGGTCAAATAAGCAATGAAGAAGCAATATTAATAAAAATCTTAGGATATAAGCAACAAGTTACAGTCATACAGTCAACATGGGAGGAAATGGGTGATAGGAATGATGAGAAAAACTAGTAGAATATAAGTGAAGATTTAGTAGAAAGTCTGACAGTGTTGAGGGAATTATTTGTTTAGTAGAGTGATGACGTTCGGAAAAAAACTGTTCTTGTGTCTAGTTGTCTTGGTGTGCAGTGCTCTGTAGCGACGTTTTGAGGGTAGGAGTTGAAACAATTTGTGTCCAGAATGTGAGGGGTCAGTAAATATTTTCCTGCCCTCTTTTTGACTCGTGCAGTATACAGGTCCTCAATGGAAGGCAGGTTGGCAGCAATTGTTTTTTCTGCAGTTCTGATTATCCTCTGAAGTCTGTGTCGGTCCTGTTGGGTTGCAGCACCAAACCAGACAGTTATAGAGGTGCAGATGACAGACTCAATGATTCCTCTGTAGAACTGTATCAGCAGCTCCTTGGGCAGTTTGAGCTTCCTGAGCTGGCGCAGAAAGAACATTCTTTGTTGTGTTTTTTTGATGATGTTTTTGATGTTAGGTGACCATTTTAGGTCTTGAGATATAGGTAAATGTAGTATATATATATGCTGTTCCAAGTAATGCAACCTTTCCCAATTAATTGATGAGTTGAGAGTCTATTCATTCATGTTATATTCAATATCTTTTTGTATAGCACCACACACTGACTACTAATGGCACCACGATGGCTGGTTTTCCCCACATCTATTCAATTTATTTGAAAGGCTTTATATTTTCTTTTTTCCCTAGTTTCTCATTAATCTTTATAGAATAATAACTTTCCAAAGTCTTTGAAACTCTGATGATGTCTCTGGGTTAATATAAGTTAACATTTATCAGTTTAATATAAACTGATCACACAGGATCTTAACTTTTTTGTCTTTGGTCACTTTCTCAATATAGTGAAAGAGTTCTTTGTTACTGGTAAATTCATACATTCATTGGTGGTCTCCTATCCCAGAAATAATTGGAAGCTGTCTAAATTCTGATCCTACACAAAAAGAAATGTTACATAAATAAGTTTGATCATATTAACAGTGTGTCCCATTTTAATCATATTTTGAACATTCACATTCAAGTTCAATGTTTGTGGGGGTGGAGAATGAACCACATTTCCTGTTCCCATATAGCTGAAATAATGTCTGTCACTCTTGAAATGTCTAGATAGTAAATTGGGCTAGTAATGCTTACGGCTAATATCGGAAGCTCTGAACTAGAAATCTACATTTCAGAACTTAGCTCAGCCATGAATAAACTGCTGGGTGTCTTTAGGCAAGATACTACTATCTTTTGTCAGTCTCACTATAATGGAGCTTTTGGGGCTAAAGGGCAAGAAACCAAATCAATAAATAAAATGGGGATTACGATTAGTGTGAGCCAAAATGAAGTGGGAATGCTATCTCAGTTTTGTTCTTTGAACAAAGTAACATTTCATCTAGTTTTGGAAAGGGGAAATCAAGCTGCGGCAAAAAATTTGAAGCATGCCATACATCTTTCTCACCATGATAACCATTCTGAATGAGCATATGTTACTCTGCTTTCATTTTGGAATTGGTTTTGTCCTATTCAAAGATGAATAAGAAAGTAAGCCCATAGAAAAGAAAGGGATCAGAGAAAGATGGGAGAGTGATTTTCTATACCTATTTAAGTAGTGAGGCAGATAACGACCAGGAATATGTAAGGTTTATGGAAATGTTAAAATTAAAATGAGAGGTGAGGTTGTATTTCTTTAGCATTATAGATAGACATCAGTTGAATGATTCATGGAAAAAATATTATTTAGATAGTATAGCTTAGAAAGATGAAAGAGTGACAGGTATTAATCATTTATAGGTTGTTGAGAATCTAAAGCAAGAACCACTTCAGATATATTAAATATATAGAAGAGTTTAGCCTCTCAAAGACACACTTTGAAGAATTAGAGAACAACTAATTTTTCAACTATTGTTCAACAACAATTAACAACTGTTTGCAGTAGCTAGCAAAAAAAAAAAAAATCCAGGGAACAAAGAGAGTCAGAAAAAAAAGAAATGATGCAAGGAATTTTGTAACATGGGATTAATAATCTGAAAAAGATTTTGGTAAAAATCAATGTAGCTGAAAAAAAGTATATATTCAAAACCAAATTAAAATGCCTAGTAAATTAATTCAAGTTTTATACCTGCTTTCTTTCAATAGAAGTGTTAATCAACTTCTTACTTTTTAATTAAATCAAACAAAAGAGGAGTCTAAAATGTTTAGTTAAGAACTCAGTATATATTAATCCAGAATTTGTTGGTTCATTTCATAATTTGGAATGAATTTTTCAATTTCTCAGAATGTGTGACATTCTTTTATACTATAATTATATCTATACCAAAAGAGATCATATTTTTAATTATTTTAGGATTTGCACAGCCTGTTTGTCCTTTCACCAGATTGGATCAGTGACTATATTTGGAAGACAAGAATGGATGATGTTGCCTGGAACTGCCCTCCCTCATCACAAATATAACCACTGACTATGTTTGCCTGTTTCTCTTCCAAACTACACATTAAAGTTACTTACAGTCCTTATTTAATTTATTGTATTTAAAACATTTAGTTTCCTATCTCTTATTGAATTCTACATTGCTCACAACCAACCATTAAAACAGAATCAGTATAGTATCATATATACATATAGTGCATGGACACATACATAGATAAACCAACATTCATACACTCTCCGCCCCCACAAGCCACCACCCCAATTTGCAAACCTTAAATTCTGGCACCAAAGTTAAACTTTCACATCCAGTCCATCAGTAAGGTCTCTTATTAGTCTGAATATCTCCATGAACTTGGGACAAAAGCCAGGTCTTAGGTGCTTTTCTGATGGTCAGGAATTTTAGGATCAGATCAAGAGCAGTTGATCTGTAGTACTGTCAGGCTCTCTACATAGCCAGCTTTCTGCCTTCAATTACTGCAGGCCATGGAAGCTGACTGTAGATCTGCAGGTCAGGGGTTCAAATCTCATCGCAGGCTCAAGGTTGACTCAGCCTTCCATCCTTCCGAGGTGGATAAAATGAGGACCCAGATTGTGAGGGCAATATAATATGCTGGCTCTGTTAAAAAGGGCTATTGCTAACATGTTGTAAGCCGCCCTTAGTCTAATATTTTCTTATCCCTTCTATGACATTGCATTACATACACTATGTCTGGAGTTTGTTGTTAGCTATGTAACATTAGATTTGTGCACCTGAAAATGTATACAACCAGAAATACATTTTGTCATGTTCTTTGAGACTATGCTTTTTCTAGTTTTCAAACAGTCTACCTTGCATCAAGTGGAATTTTACCCTTGAGAAGCATTCAGAGACTACAATTAGTCCAGAATGCAGCCATGTAAGCTGTTGTGGGTGCACCCAAGTATATCCATATCACACCAATGCTCCGTGAGCTTCACTGTCTTCCAATCAGTCTCCAGATGTAATTCAAGGCGTTGGTTATCATTTATAAAGGCCTACATGGCTTAGGACCAGACTATCTTCAGGACCATCTTCTGCCGGACAGCTCCCAGCAGCCGATAAGGACCCACAGTGGTTGCTTTCTCCAGATCTTGTGGGCTAAGCAGTGTTGGTTGGTGGGGACACGAGAGAGAGACTTCTCTGTCCAGAGCAGCTCTCTGGAATGAGCTACCTCTGGACACCCATACTGCCCCAACTCTGCTGACCTTCCTTCCAGAAAGCCTTAAAGACCTGGCTCTGCCAGCAGTCCTGGGACCGGTGATCAAACAATTCATTTTTCAGATACAGCCCCAAAGATATGTGATATTTTACTAAAGGGTTTTCAACTTTTTTAAAATTGCCTTTTTTAGATGTCATTTTTTGCTGTAAGCTGCCCAGAATCCTTTGGGAGTTGGGAAATAAGTAAGTAAGTAAGTAAGTAAGTAAGTAAGTAAGTAAGTAAGTAAGTAAGTAAGTAAGTAAGTAAGTAAGTAAGTAAAAGTAAGTAAATAAATAAATCCAAGGACATTTTAAATAAATTAAACAATGTATCATAAGTACATCAGAACCATGAAATAACATCTTCCATTGTGAACTTCTGCTTTGTTTTTGACAGTGCCAACTATTAATAATTTAAGAATCAGTATTCTATACATTTTCTCTCCATCTGCTACAGGGAACAGTGTTTTAGATTATACCTTTTCAATTAGCATCACATTTTTAAAGAGTAACAAATGTTTCTTTTTGTATTCAAATTTTCTAACTTTTTAATGAGCATTCCCTTTTTGCTCAAAGATAGCATAATCTTTACTTCTAGAACTGGCTGTATAAATGGATTTTTAAAAATAATAATAATGCTAGATATACTGGAAATGTTAAAATAAAAATGCAATTATAGTATTACCATTTGCACTGTATAATTGATAATATATGGGTCAGATTCAAGCCAAGAGATAAGACAGTGAGATCCAGTTAAATATAATTCTTTATTTGCTTGCACATAATAGACAGAATCTTGCCAAAGTAAAGTTATAACTTTACCTTCTTAGTAATAGGATACTATCCTTTGCCAGGCTAGTCTTATGGAATAGCAAATTGCTATTGCTTTTTTTTTTTTTAAAGTGATTGGCCAGCCAGGGTATGTAGTCAGATGAACCTGAAAGAAATTTGGGATTTAAGTAATATTGTTGGTGATATTGTGTAAGTTTAATGTGGCTGACTGTGAAACAAATTCTGCTTTGGTAGGTCATGGAATGTAAGCATGCTGCAATAGCACATTTACCTCTTAAAAAGTATCCTTTATAAGTAGATTGGCCATGTGCTTAAGCCAGAAACTATGTGAGTTCAGGGGTGTCAAACTGTAGCCCATCTTTGGACGCGTTCAATTTTGTCAATATCTTTTTGTAGGTGAAGTCTCCAGAACACAGTATTCCAAATGTGGTCTCACCAGCGCTCTATATAGCGGGATCACAATCTCCCTCTTCCTGCTCGTTATACCTCTAACTATGCAGGCAAGCATCCTACTTGCTTTTCCTACCACGCAACCACAATGTTCACCCATTTTGAGACTGTCAGAAATCACTACCCCTAAATCCTTCTCATCTGAAGCTCTCCTGAAGTTCTGCTAACACAGAACTGCCAATACAATACTCAGATTGAGGATTCCTTTTCCCCAAGTGCATTATTTTACATTTTGAAACATTAAACTGCAGTTTTCATTAGGTAGGCTACCACTTATCTAGTAAATCTAAATCATTTGCCATATTATAGACGCCTTCAAGAATATCAACCCTATTGCACACTTTAGAGTCATCGGCAAATAGGCAAACCTTCCCTACCAAACCTTCTCCTATGTCACTCACTCAAGTTCATCTGCTTTGTAAATGGTTCATGAAACCAATAGCACAGAAACTCAAACTTAGGTAGTGTTGTGGTTCAGCCTGAGGCTGCTCAGGGACCGGCTGTGTCTCTGCTGGCTCCATGCCCGGAGGAGGATGACAGCGAAGAGGAGGGGGCTGAACAGTTGGACGGGGGAGAGGAAAATCAGGAATGGGATGAAGGAGAACAGCATGAGAGCCCCGGGGGGGGGGGGGGGCTCTCCCCAGCCAGTAGTTTCGATTCGTTAGGTGATGAAGCTCAAGCCGTCATTGACATGTGACAGAGCCGGTCAGATCAAAGAAAGGAGCAATTAAAGAAGTATTATCAGCACTGAATTAGGAACAGCTGGGTTTGGGTGTGGTCCTCCTTAGCAGGGTTTAAAAGGCAGGCAAGCCATTGAAGCCATGTGGAGTGTTATCAGTTTGGAGTTGCGTTATCCTGTCTTGTTTCTTGGCGTCTCTGTTCCTGGCTTGTGGCCCAGCAGCTTTGGAAGACCCATGGGAGGTGTAGGTCTGCTATCTACAGCCTCGGCTTGGCAGCAATAATTCTGTATTGCTCCATGGACTTTTGCCTTCGTGGATATATCTGAAGATACAGCATTTTCCTGTTTTTAAGGACATTTTCTGTTACCTGTGTTTTTCTTGAATTTTATAAAACTGCCTTTGCTTTTTACCAGTGTGTCTGGATTCTCTTTTTCGGTTAGTATTGGCTTCTGGAGTGACCCAGACAGAACAGGTGGGCTACCTGTTTCTAGACTGCATAAACAGTTACAGAAAAGTTGATGAACAAGCTTTTGGAAATTTGAAAGTCCATTGAACTGGGGCTGAGTAGAAGACTACCAATAACAGAAGGCAATTCTGTTAGAATCACTGCATTATGTTGCTGATGTATTGTCTGTGGCTCATAGTGCTAAAGTTATGGAGGAGAAGAGTTGAGCACACACTGGAAACAGAACTTTTCAAATAGCACTTACATAACTTAGTTCAATAGCACTTACATAATTTAGTGGATTAGGAATTTTTTTTTAAAAAAAAATCTGAAACACAGTTTCTAAACTATGAAAAAGTCTTCCCTTTGTTTCTACACCAATTTGCAAATTAATGATGACATTTGATTGTTGTGAAAATTAAATCTTCACAAGTCCATCCATGAAATACGAAAAAGGAAGGAATGTGCTCCGAGTCATTTGTTTCCCAATTCTTTCCTGAATGGCTGAAGGTTTTAAGTCGGGATATGGTTTTTGATGTGCTTCAAAGGAGACAAGCAAACAACTTGAAGAATTGTTGTTGGATAATTAAGGCAAGAGATACCAAAACAAAAGTCCACCTCTTCCAGCACAAGCACTGGATTCTAGCATTCAGAATGGATAAAGGACTCTTGAATCTTCTGAACCATCATATTGCATTCAGCAATAAGATCTAGGCAAAAGATAAAATAAAAAAAGACATCAGGGTACATGACATGGTGCTATTTCTGGAAAATATTTGTAAATTACACTAGTCTCAAAATTATCTAAGTCCATCCTTGTGTAACGTATCTTTGCAGCAATGCCTTAACTATGCAGGGGTCTTTTCTACAAGCAAAGCAAATAATGACTGTATAATGTAGCTGGAATGCCACTCCTTCTGCAGACACTCTTATGCTGATAGAAGGGAATCACAGATGATTTTTAATTGTCGAAATGAAATGTTTGCCTACTCTACAGCTACACGCTATGCAATCAAGTTTTCCTTCTGATGTTCTGATTGTTTATCTTAAGACAGTTGATAAGGAAAAAGAAAGGAAGGGTCCTGGAGTGGTTGATTTTTGCTCTGCTATAGAAACCAGAGGATTGGGAAATTTATAATTTTTAACAGTATGGGGAGAGTTCTTTGTGTGTGTATGTATTGAGGTACTTGTGCATTGACCCATTTTATGCAGACCTATGTCATTGGTAAAGGAAGAAAATGAATCCTCCAAATGCCTACCACTTTTAATTCTCTACAGAGAAACCTACAGTAATCTCCTTTAATTGTTTTTTTCCCTCTCAATTCTAGAAATCCTTTCTTCCTTAATCCAGCTCTTGCTTGCCATGTCCTCCTTAGCAACCCAGAATCATCTCTGCTAATAGTTTAACTGGCCAATGTCCAAATCCTTCCAGGCATTGCCAATCTCCAGCCATAAGCTTTGCATGTAAAATTAGAGGAGAAAAATAATTCACAGTTCCTCTGAATTAAACTGTTCCAAATGGAGGTCTATATTTTTGCTGTTAGAATACTCTGAAAACTAAAGTAAATTTTGGTTATGCTTGTGTTAGCCTGCTTGTTTCTTCTTCTTCTTTTTAAGGAGGGGGAATAGTGCATCCCTCATTTTCATTTTATGTTTGTTTGAAAATGGACTGTCTTGTATAATGTAATTTAACAAAATGTAATTGATACTACATTATGGAAGTAAAGTTAGAAGAGAATTTTTTAATCAATAAGGTTTGTTACTAAAGCAAAATAGAAAGAGTGTTTACAGGTAGTCTTTCTCTCTCTCTGTGTGTGTGTGTGTGTGTGTGTATGTGTGTGTGTGTGTGTGTGTGTGTGTGTGTGTGTGTGTGTGTGTGTGTGCATGCACTCCATTTCTACACATTATATAGACAATACTTACAGTTAGGCAAGTCCTATAAGTCTTGAGTATCTGAAGGCCTCATTGACAAAATAAATATACATATATAAATATATCATGAAATATAAAGCAAAGATTGCATGATGTTTCATAGTACATTTGCAAACAAAAAAAAATATACAGTAGGTTAGGTTTACACATATTTCATTGTCATTGCTAATAATATACAATTTATGGCTTTGCCCTTTTGCCCATCATACTGAGAGGTTGCTTTTCAATCATGACATTACATGTTATGCTTAACATACAATTAGTTAACATAACATCCTAATGTTTCAAAACATTTAATCACCCTAGATAGGATGATTATGGCTTGTACCTTCTTGCTTTTCCTGCAGTCTATCTAAGACTGTGTACATTTCCTGTGTGCAAACAATTACTAATATTATATTTATGTTGGGGGGGGTTCTGGAGTATATTCTATGATCCACAACTAATGTTCTGATAAAACAGTCAGTAGATAATTAATAAAAGTTTAACTAAAAAGATTTGATAGCTTTATAATGCTATGGCCTTCACCATTAAATTACACCAATGTGGAAAAATAATTTGGACAGGAATTAGATGACAAGATTTTAATGTTACATGCTTTTAGATTTCATTCATTTTGCAGTTATAATCTTGACCACATCTTTTAGTGTTATGACATAGAAAGTACGAATGGTTTTATAAATGTATTGGATTCACAGCTTTACTTATATCAATATGTAATCAGATCTTTGATAACTCTTTCATGTCACTAGAAAGGAATTTTGGAACAAAAGTTCAAGGGTCTTCTCAGTTAATCATGTCCTATGCTTGATATACCCAACCTAATTCTTGCCAAGCAATGAATCCTTTGCTAACTGGTTACAAACAGACTATGTAATGATATGTTCTAGAGTCTCACCCAGAAAATATGTCTAACTCACTATAACAAAGATGATTAGAGGATTAGAAGATAAAACATATGAAGAACTGGGTATAATGAAAAGAAGGACCAGGGGAGACATGATAGAAGTGTTCTAATATCTCAAGGGCTACCACAAACAAGAGAGAGTGAAGTTTATTCTCCAAAGCACCTGAGGGTATGACAAGAAGCAATGGGTGGAAATGAATCAAGGAGAGATCAACTTAGAACTAAAGAGAAATTTCCTGACAGAACAATTAACAACTTGCCTCCAGAAGTTGTGAACGCTCCAATACTGGAAGTTTTTAAGAACATGTTGGGTATCTATTTGTCTGAAGTGGTGTAGGGTTTCCTGCCTAAATAGGGGAGTTGGACTTAGATGACCACCAAGATACCTTCCAACTCTGTTATTATACATTACATAGTTGTTTAGATCTTAATTGCCCACCTTTTTTTAAAGGTATGGACAATCAATATTTGTTCTTTTCTAATCCTTTGATACCAGCTCATCCTTCGTGATAGGGATTTTTTTGCTGTTTATTATGTAATAATTTAAAAAAAATTGTATGCCACTTGGAGTCACTTATGTCTGATTTGGGAAGCTACATAAATTTATTAAATAAATAAATATTTCTCAGATATCATATGAAAAGATTCCAAAATGACAGCTCTTTTAATACTTTCAGATTCATCCGATCCATCTCTGAGATTTAAAAACATTCCTGGTAGTGCGGTATTCTCTAAGGATTATCTAAGGATATTCTCAGTGATCCAGGTCATGTTTGTCCCAAAGGTGCTTTTTCAAAAAGCAACTGGACTTTGCCATTTGAAAAAGCATATTGGGGTCTAATGATCACCATACTTAATTAATATTAACTTTCTTCCTCATACTAACTGGGCTGTTTAGATCCTCTTGGAATGTAGTTTCTCTTTACAGTAAGGACCAAAGCAAAATAGGAGTTAGAACATCTGCTCTTCCTCACCCACTCTCTTACCCTTCTGCTAACTTCACTAAAAAGTAGACACTTTCTTGAGGTTTTCATGTGTACACTCTAATTTACTTTTCTGCAATATCTTGAAGCCCAATGAGACATGATAGCCTCCTGCTGAGATTCCCATTACTTTTATCTCTTCAAATAGATTCTTCCTTCTTGGAAACCTCTTGACTTTCCTTTAACCTTGTGAAAAAATACAACTGACAACAACATTTGGAAAATTGCAGCCTTGGCTGAATTGATTTTCCAATAGATATTTGAGTAGACGATATGTCCCTTATTATTACTATATATTTATTTCTTGAATGTTGCATATGGTTCAGGAAAATCTTCTACAAATTCAGGAAAATCAATCTATAGCACAAATGCCTATTCACATACCTCTAGCTTTCCTTTATTCTTCATATTCTTTGCAAATGCTAAAAGCCTTGGTTATATAACCTGAACTTTTTTTATGTGTGTCTATGTTTAAATGTTCAAGTTTGGGTGCTTCCACATCTGTGCAGAGGTTCCAATCCCAGGGCTAAGACTTGGTGTCATACTGTATTCTAGATCTGCTTCTTAATTTCTCATAGAATTCAGAGAGAATACTTTTAGGTTTGGAATTTGTCTTCAAAACACATTTGTTTAAGGTGAGCAGATGTCCCGCTTTTCGTGGGACAGTCCCGCTTTTTAATAATTTGTCCCCGTCCCATGGGGTTTTTAAAAAGTCCCAATCTTCCTTTCTCCAGGCTACAAACAGATTCTCCAGGCTTACGAGAGAGAGGGGGTGGGTGGCCTTAATGCTTTAAAAGAGTAATGAATCCACACGCGAAGGAGAGCCAAAGGAGGCAACAGATATAATAGTAATCTGTCCATGGTGCCTCGTCTTTGCTGGTATCCTTGTATCTGCGAGTATTCCATCTCTCTCTCTCTCTTCCACATACATACACACACAGATGGAGGCAGCCAAGTGATAGCTTTTTTGGCAGACCTAGCTGCACCGTTGGTTTTTTGACTCAGTCACGCCTTTGCAGCTGTTGAAATCCTTTGCAGGGCTTGCTAATAGATGACAATGGGGTTTTTTTCCCTCTTTCTTTCTTTCTTTCTTTCTTTCTTTCTTTCTTTCTTTCTTTCTTTCTTTCTTTCTTTCTTTTTTCCTTTCTTTCTTTCCTTTCTTTCTTGCCATTCTTTCTCTCTTACTTTCTTTCCTTTTCCTCCCCCCCACCCCTTTTCTTCCATTAGACTTATTTTCCATTTATTCACTCTGGGCAGTCCTTTGCGCATGCCCAGCAGCGAGAGAGAGGGGGGTGGGAGTGGGGTTTCTATTGCAATAAAAGGGTTGGATTGGGAAACAACATACCAAAACAAACAGATTTTACAGTAACCTGTCTCTCCCCGCCCCATGGTATCCCTCTTTACCAAATTTATAATCTGGTCACTTTATATTTGTTCCAACTTGTGTGAAGGGTCCTAGTGTGCTATTGAATCAGAAATAGTCTCAGAACAGCACGGAAACTATAGTTAAACAGTTTAATGTTGCCTTTATTCATATTATTTCAGACTAGAAAACTATTGGTTTTAATTTTTTTTTTCAACCATGCACAGTTAACTATGCAAATTGCATTCAGCTAAGGTACACAAACAGATTCTACCTCCCCTCTGTTTCTGACTCCAGGAGATACCAAAATGTAGCAAATTAATTTATGGCCCAATTTGCTCTGCACCACAAATATTATCTTCCTGCCAGCAATATATGCCTTGGGTACTACAGTATGTCTCTATGCCTAGGAGGGTTTCAAGGGAGAAAAGGATTCAAAGACCAAAACAAAAAAAAAGTCATTATTAAAAGTAATTAAGGAAAGGATTTTGTTAGCACCTAATTGTTTATTTCTTTATTTTTTAATTTATCAATGGATTTTAATATGTTTATAAACAACTCAAGGTGTATCACCTTGAGAATATCTAACACTCATTCTTTCTATTTCTTCCCACACTATCAACCCTGGTAAAGTGGATTGGGCTGAGAAATAGTGATTTTCATACCTAACAGCAGAACTAAACCCCACAATTTTCCATCTCTAGCTTAGTGCCTTAACCACGTAGATCAAACTGAATTTAAAATTGGAAACTTTTGTGGCTAGTACAATGCTGGCCATCATTTCCCTTACATTTTTGTTTTGCATAGACTCATCTTCAGTGATCTTCTACCACTCAGAACTTTGCATCTCTTTAGGAGTCTGGATCTGCATAAATGAAACTTTGCTTGTCTGTCATTCCATCACAGGCAGCTCTTCTTTTGCTGTGAATTCTATGTCAGAAAAATGCATCCCATGATAACTCAAATTATTCTTTTTGCTTCCAATTCTCTGATATCTGCCCCCCACCCCCCGAGGTCATATCCTTCGGTTAAATGGAGTGAAGAAAGTGTCAGAGAGTGAAATTCGGTGCAATGATTCTTTAACACATTATGCTCTGCTGAATACAAGGGGGCAGTAGGGTATAGGTAGAGGGTTAAGGGTTTACCCTCTGATTCCTCTTTGTGTAGTGTAGTGAATGTTCTTTATCTTTATACGTACAGAGGACATGCTCTTTAGATAGGATATAAATACTTAGGTGCTAGACTTTTCTATCTGGTTAATGTAATTTTATAAATGAATGTATTTTCTATCATGCTGATATGTAATTATAAAAACAATTTCATTAGAATTGCTCTGATCAATTTTCAATTTTCCCTTTTAAAAACCACTCATATGCATATATCAAATGGCAATTCAGCTATGCTTTATCCTCTCGTAGAAGATGTTCCAAGTTTCTTCATTCTCCTTGCTAGTATATTATAATCATTTGCATTGGTTATTGTTCCAGGATGGATCCTCTGACCACTTGAAAAGAATATTTAATGGTCTTAAAGAGTTTTGGGAACTCTTCAGCAGCTTTTGAGCTGAACCTTCAACAATCTGAATTATATCAACAATTGTTCTTGTTCTAGCCTACCTCATGTATCCCAGTGACCGGTTAGGGCCCACAGAGTTGACCTTCTCCAGCTCTTGTCAGCCAGACAATGTCATCTGGTGAAGCGTAGGGGAAGAGCCTTCTCTTTAGTAGCCCCAGCTCTTTGGAATCAGCTCCCCCAGAGATCCGCACTGCACCACCTCCTGGTCTTCTGCAAGGTACTAAAAACCCACCTCTGCCATTAGGTTTGTGGCCATTGAGTTCTAACATCTAGCCCTGCCCAAAGACTGAATGTTCAATGATTGAGGGGGTGAATGTAGGTTTAAGAAGTATATTTTGTTAGATTTCTTATATGGTTTTTTTTTTTTGTATTTACTTTTGTTGTGAGCTGCCTTGAGTGTGCGGAGAAGGATAGCATATAAATTTAACAAACAAACAAACAAACAAATGAAATAACACAATCAATCCATAATATTGTGCTGTATGCAAATTCATTCCCTTATGGCAAATGTGTGATCAGAAGTTATGCTGATTATTTCAATTGCACATCAGTGTATGTGTGCTTTTAAAGCAGATGAAGTACACAAATATAATGAGTATAAATATCTGACATAAGATGTCTTCAGTCGCTAAAAAAAAGAATCAATATAATGAAATCCTACAGTGGGGAGGGAAAATACAGAATTAGCGCCGGCGGACTTACCCGCCAGCAGCGTTTGCAGGAGGGCCGGGAAGACAACGGGCTCCTGGCGGTCGCCATCTTGGTGCTTGGGCGAAGTCTTGCGAGACGAGACTTGGCCCGAGAGTCAGGCCAACGAGGCCTGACTGTTGATTGGTCCGGGCGGGGCTTGCCGGCCCTATTTAAGGGCGTGCAGGCCCGGGCTCAACCTTTTCGCCCGGACCATTGGCCATGAGCAGACACCCACCCGCCCTCCCTATTTTGCAGTGGGCTATCTTGGGTCGCCCCTAGGGGGGCCGAATGGGAATTTTTTGCAGCCTTGCCTTTTAGCTGGGCCGTTTTTTCGCCAATTCCTCACTGGGGAGATGGATGTGCGGTTAGGGGGTGCTTGCACCTGTTAGGCTAATTGGCTTACCTTTGGTCATTTGGGTAGGCAGGTTAGGGGCGCAAAACTGGGTGGTGGTTTAGTAACTGTGCGTTCTCCCTTGGGCATCTTTGGGGATGATTGACAGGTTCTCTCCAAGCTCGTGGTGGGGGCTACCTGAGCAGTTGGGGGGAACCTGTCTTTGGGTCCCGCACCTTTAAGTCCCCTGTTAGGGGTTAGCCGGCAGGACCCCCCTCATGCAAGTGCATGGCATGGTCTCAGGTGATGGAGGGGTCCCTCACCTGGACTAGCATCGAGCTACGCCCATAAGTTGCCCAGGAAGTTTGTTCTGACGTCATTTCCGCCCCAGAAGTATTTGTTTGACCCTGCAGGTCCATTGCCGGGTCATAGTTGAGTATGTTAATTTATGCTAATTTAATTAAATAAATTATGCTAATTTATTATTAATAAAAATGACCCAGTTTAAATCCAGCTCTTGTATCCATGTCATTACTCCATCTGTTCTGCAAACAATAGATCATTAATTTCTTCTTATACTACATAGTTGGGTCTTATTTGGAATGCATGAAGAATTTAATCTACACACATTCCAATCTATACTGATCTGATATGCTAAGTACTGGTTATTCTACATTTCTCTGAAAGCTAAGTGTCATTGTGCTGTTGCTCAAAAAGTTTATTAGGTTTTGTTTACAAATGCCTTCTTAGAACTAAAAATACATGAATTAATATTTTGATATGATGCATCTATAGAAAATATATTGTATTCTGAATTTAGAAGTATTACCCTCGCCACACAGGATATTTTTGTATTTAACAATTGACAATTGATATAGAACACAATATGGGCTGCTTAGTTTTGTGTGAACTCATCCAAATAAGTCTACGGAGAGGGGCGGCATACAAATCTAATAAATAAATAAATAAAATAAATAAATAAATAAATTTTAAAAAAAAACACATTCAGAAAAACAGACACATTCAGTTAATTACCAGAATATATATGGTAATACTAACAGGTAACCAAATTATTACAGGATACACACTGCTGCAGTCATAGTAAGAATTTTTTAGAGTTTTATTAAAGCTAAGCTAATTATAAAAATAGGACTGAAATTGCAAGACACTTTTTTAATAAAAGTATGTTTAGATATATTCTTCTTGAAAATATTTTGTTTACATTTAGCATATCTGTGGCACATGATAATATCAGCTATTATGATAGGTGAGATTGCATGATGGCATTAGTCAAAGGATGGGAGAATTCCACCAAAAGAAACTTTGCTTTTAGATTGTATACTTTGTTTTTAACTTTTAATTTAAACGTGTATTCAGAAATAAGTAGTTTCTTACAAATGTTATATTTTGTTTCCTTTATCCTTATTTCTAAAAAATATTTTATTATGATTTCTAATACCAATTTATTTTACCATCTATTCTGATTTATTTATGTCTTCTGCTCAATTGTTCAATAATGCTGTGTTTCTAAATTCTGTTGTTTCAATGTACTTGTTTAATCACTTATCTTGTTTTATATTTCCCTAGTTTCAACCTTTATATCACCAGGATTCTTTAGTTTACATTTAGCTGTCCCTAGATTACCCTGTTCCACTGAACATACACTATTCTACACATCATTGCAGCCTGCTGATAATTATGTGTTTGTTTCCGGGCTATTCCAGCAAGCTGTACCGTAGGTATTGTTCTGAGATGTTTCAATATCAGGTGGATGCCACTTTGATCCACCTTTCATTGGGGATTCAGTGCTCAATTGTTCAAAGTGAATATTCAATGTTTGGATATTTTTAGCAATATCCATACTTGGATCTGGATCTAGTTAGCCATTGCTTAGCAGTGAGTGCTAAGTTCAGATCTCTCCCAAAGCTATCCTTGACACATCCATGGCAGCCATTTTCTGCTTCTTCAAGCTATTCCATTGTCTGTCATGACATTCTACAACACTACTTAGTTCTCCAAAGCTGCTGAATTTGTTTAGTTTTTCTACCAAATTCTATTTTAAAGTTTCTTTCCCCCCCTTTTTATTTTCCAATTTCCTTCTTTCTTCCTTTGTATTTCTTTACCTGACACCACTATTCTTCATACTGTAGTTTTTCAAAAGCCTGATATTTTAAAGTGGTAAGGATATGATTCTAAAAAACTTTTGCCAGACCCATCCTAGATTACAGCTCATCTGTCTGGAACCCATACCACATCTCGGACATCAACACCCTTGAAAACATCCAAAAATATTTCACCAGAAGAGCTCTTCACTCCTCCACTAGAAACAGAATTCCCTACGAAAATAGACTAAAAATCCTGGGTCTAGAAAGCTTAAAACTACGATGCCTAAAACACGATTTAAGTATTGCCCACAAGATCATATGCTGCAATGTCCTACCTGTCAATGACTACTTCAGCTTCAACCGCAACAACACAAGAGCACGCAACAGATTCAAACTTAATATTAACCGCTGCAAACTTTACTGTAAAAAATATGACTTTAACAATCGAGTTGTCGAAGCGTGGAACTCATTGCCAGACTCAGTAGTGTCAACCCCTAACCCCCAACATTTCTCCCTTAGACTATCCACATTTGACCTCTCCAAGTTCCTAAGAGGTCAGTAAAGGGCGTACATAAGTACACTGGTATGCCTTTCGTCCCTTGTCCAATTGTCTTTCCTTTATCTCATATATCATATATATTTTCTTCCTTTCATATATCTTCTCTATTTTATATTTTTCTTTATATATATTACCTCATGTCTTTTGTCTTCTATGTATTGTGTATTGGACAAAATAAAAAAAAATAAAAATAAATAAAAAAAATAGAATGGAGAAAAGAGGGCACAGCCATTTCAGGTGTTGTACAGTTTTCCTATAACAAATATAATCTGTCAATCCACCAATAGCTTTTTGTTGTTATTTGTTCAGTTGCCAAATCTTTGTAACACCATGGATAATAGCAGACTAGGCTCCCTTGTTCTACTCTGTCTCCTGGAGTTTGCCAAGTTCCTTTTTATTGTGTCAATGACACAATCTAACCATCTCATCCCATCCTCTTCTCCTTCACCTCTGGCTTTCAATTTTTACCAGGATCTTTTCCAATGACTCCTCTTTTCTCATTAGGTGGCCAAAGTATTTGAGTTTTAGTTGCAGTATCAGTCGTACCAAATAACAGGCAAGGTTGATTTTTTTTTAGAGTTTACTGATTTGATCTCCTTGCAATTCAAGGACTCTTAGAAATTCAACAACACTATTTGAAGACATACATTTGTTGGTGCCTAGCATTTTTTAAAACAGTTTATTTAATATATACATAAGTGTTGTGTATTATTTTGGTCAATTTGTATTAGATACATATAATAGTGATCCCTCGAGTTTCGTGATCTCGTTCTTCGCGAAACGCTATATCGCGATTTTTCCACCCGATGACGTCACTCTCTTCCTTCCTTTCTCATCTTTCTTTCTCTCTCTCTTTCTCTATCTTGCTTCTTCCTCTCTCACACTCTCTTCCTCCCTCTCTCATCTCTTTCTTTCCTTCTCTCTCTTTCTCTATCTCTCCCCCTCTTGCTGGCGGGAGGCGGGCGGGCGCATCAGCGAGGAGCCGGGGTTTCCCCTTTGTGTGGGCGGCGGGGAAACCCCGATCTTCGTCTGCTCGCTGCTGCTGCAGGCAGGCAGGCGGCGGACAAGCGGCGGGCGGACAAGTGAGGCAGCGGACAAGCGGCGGGCGGACAAGCGGCGGGCAGGCAAGCGGCGGACAAGCGGCGGGCGGACAAGCGGCGGGTGGACAAGTGGCGGGCGGACAAGTGGCGGGCGGACAAGTGGCGGGCGGACAAGCGGCGGGCGGGCAAGCGGCGGGCGGGCAAGCGGCGGGCGGGCAAGCGGCGGGCGGGCAAGCGGCGGGCGGGCAAGTGGCGGACAAGCGGCAGGCAGACAAGCGGCGGGCGGACAAGCGGCAGGCAGACAAGCGGCGGGCAGACAAGCGGCGGGCGCGGCAGCAGCGAGGAGCCGAAGATCAGGGTTTCCCCTTTGCGTGGGCGGCGGGGAAACCCAGATCTTCGGCTCCTCACTGCTGCGGCGCTGCCGAGCAGATCAGCTGCTGGGCGGCGGAAGGAACCTTTCCTGGGTCTTCCCAGGTGCGGAAGTAAAAACACCATCTGCGCATGCGCGGCCATGGAAAAAAGGGGGCGCATGCGCAGATGGTATTTTTACTTCCGCACCACTATATTGTGAAAAATCGAGTATCGCAAGGGGTCTTGGAACGTAACCCTCGCGATACTCGAGGGATCACTGTAATCTAATAATATATTAAACATAAGATATACATAATGGTATTTTTCTAATTTCTACTTTATTGACCAACCAGTGATAAAATTAGTCACATGTTTGAAATATTCCATATTTCTTTATCTTTTATCTTTTCTATATCAACCTATTCACTTTTGCAAAATCTTGTATATTTTAAATTATATCCTCTTCTATGGGTGGTTTCTCATTTTTCCACTGTTGTGCAGTATACAATTATTGCTGCCATCAAGACATGCAATATTAAATATATATTCCTTCCATGGTATTTTTATGGTACTAGGCCCCCCCAAAAATATTTTTAGTTATAATCTATGGTTTGCTTTAACAAATTTTCCTAAGGTACCTAGCCTTTGTTATGATCCAACTCTCACAACCATACATTACTGGGAAAGCCATAGCTTGTGACTATAAGATTTTTCAGCAAGGTGTTGCCTCTGCTTTTTAATATGCTGTGTAGGTTTAGCATAGTTTTCTTCCCAAGAAGCAAGCGTCTTTTAATTTCATGGCTATAGTCACCATCTGCAGTGATCTTGGAGCCCCAGAAAATAAAATGTGTATTGTTCTCATTTCTTCCCCTTGTATTTGCCAGGAATTAGATGCCATGAGCTTTATTTTTTTAAAAAATGTTGAGTTTCAAGCAACTTTTTCACTTTTCTCTTTCATTCCTATCAAGAGGCTTTTCACTTTTTTAGTTATGAGAATACTATTATCTGCATATCTGAGTTATTAATATTTCTGCTGGCAATCTTCATTTTGGCTTGTGATTTATGCAGCCTGACATTTTTCACGAATCTATCTACTATACATCAATTTCATACAGGAATAATAATATTAACAACATTTTCAAAGCAAGTTATGCTTTTGAAGTGATGTTTCTTTTCCAGGCAATAAAGTAATTTTCAACAAAGTAATTATATACATCCACTACGCTTATCAAATTGAATCACTATTTGATCACTATGCTTATCAAATAGAATGATATTTAATATATCAATTATGGAAGTAATATCAGAGCAGGACAGATTCAGTGGTTCTCAAGCCATTCTTGTTATTTTTACTTGTTTGAAAAGAAGACAGGTTGACTGATGACTTGGAATTAATTGAAGTGCAGTGACTGATAAGCATGAAACGTACTAATAGGATGTTATCTGAGATTTCAGTAGAGTGGATAATTTATTTTCACTACTTTGAGAGAAAATTCGGTTTTTGTTCTTGCATTTTTTAAAATAAAACAAGAATTTCCTCTTGTTAAATTTATTTGCTGCCCATCTTACCATGGGGCTATTCTAGGGGGCTACAATCCCCAAAAAGGTGAAGAAATAAAAAGGAAATGTAAGAAAGTAAAAATAAAATAGAGCAATAGCCAAGGAAAATTAAAACAAAGAAGAAAAAAGCAAAGATTATCAATACAATTATTTTTTAAAGAAAGATGGATGAGTGGGGAGCAGAAAACAGGAAGGGTGGAGTCTGATATCAATTTAGAGTTGGCCAACGTGCAGAGCGAGGTCCTTAGGGTCTTGTGGAATAATTGGAGGTTGGAGGCAGATCTTACCAGATGTTCTAAATGGTACATGCTGTGGCAGAAAATCTTCTGGATCCCAACAATTAAGTACTTTGACCAACATGATCTGCAGTAGGCCATTTCTGCTGAACTGCATAGGAAGGACTGGACTTAGCAGGACAATATGATTTATCAGGTAACCTATATGTATGCCACTAAGTTCTTTAAATAATAAATAAATAATATTATAATAATAATAATAATAATAATAATAATAATAATAATAATAATAATAATAATAATAATAATAATAATAATAATAATAATAATAATTAAAAAAAAATAAATTGAGCAAAACGTGCACTTTCATCATGATGCAAACTGGTAGGGAAAGTATGTGGAACCCACCCATGATCTGCACCATGCAAAGGTTCCAACTGGGAACTAATCAGATGTGTTGAACAATATCTTCTGCTTGGCCCTGAAGATGAATGTCCAAGGCCCCTGGCCTAGTAGGGATTGTGTGGTTTAGAACAAGGGCAAGGAGCAACACTGCAGAAGCAATAAGAGCAAAGAAAGTTGTATCTTTTATCACTTTTGTCACCATGAGATAGGCCTTAATAGCAGCTAAAACATGTACAGACAGACTCATATGTCGTCTTTCTCCAGTGGCGCTCTAGATGATTCTTAATTTATTTCATTCATGCAGCAAATCCTTGGGAATATTCCTCACTTTTCTTCTGGAATCCAATTGGGTCATCGGTCACCAGGGTGGACAACTCAAAAGAGTCCAGTCTCCTACAGAGGGAGTTGCTGTAAGAGAGTCTCAGGGATATTAGAGAATGATCTGACCATGGTAGGGCAGATAGGGTTAGATTCCCCATCAGATCATGTTGACATTGGTCGATATGAATATTATCAATCAGAATATTAGATCTGATGTGTGATCACTATTCTGCGTTGGACCTGAGGCAATCTGGGATAGTTAGTCATATGACTAAATGGACACACACAAAACACACATACAGTGTTCCCTCGATTTTCACGGGTTTGAACTTCGCGAATAGCCTATACCACAGTTTTTCAAAAAATATTAATTAAAAAATACTTCGTGGTTTTTTTCCCTATACCACGTTTTTTCCCACCCAATGATGTCATATGTCATCGCCAAACTAATAATTTTTGCAAATAAATGAAAAAAAAAGTTAATAAATAATTATGTTTATAAACATCAGGATCACTAAGTGTCTTATTCAATGGTGAGTACCAGTAATAATGGTGAGTAAATGGTTGTTAAGGGAATGGGAAATGGTAATTTAGAGGTTTAAAGTGTTAAGGGAAGGCTTGTGATACTGTCCATAGCCAAAAATTGTGTATTTACTTCCGCATCTCTACTTCGCGGAAATTCGACTTTCGTGGGCGGTCTCGGAACGCATCCCCTGCGGAAATCGAGGAAACACTGTATAACATGCATACATTAAATTCTACTTATTCATAGAATTTTTAGAATTCTTCATTATGTTTCTTGTCAGCCACTCACTTACTGATAGAATTGTACAACCCTGCTATGAAATTGAGGCGGGGAATTTATTGCATGTCTAAAACCTGTCATATACAATGTTGCTTCTCTGACTCTTTGGATAATCTAGGAAGAAATATTTCTTGCTTTTAATTTCATTATATTTTATAGGCCTGGTGAGGCAACTGTAATTTATCTTAGTGAAGTGCATCACATTGTGCACACAACATTATTGGCCTCATAAAGATACCTGGCATCACTCCAATCACTTTATCATTTCCTGAAATAACTACTTGAAGAAGCTTCCGCTGATGTGCAGGACATATGCGGAAATCTCTTCTGGGTATTAGGCATACTGGAACATGCTTTGGATACTGCAAAGGAAGCATTTGTGAAGTTTGCCATTTGGAAGGAATAGAAACATAGAAACATAGAAGACTGACGGCAGAAAAAGACCTCCTGGTCCATCTAGTCTGCCTTTATACTATTTCCTGTATTTTATCTTACAATGGATATATGTTTATCCCAGGCATGTTTAAATTCAGTTACTGTGGATTTACCAACCACGTCTGATGGAAGTTTGTTCCAAGGATCTACTACTCTTTCAGTAAAATAATATTTTCTCATGTTGTTTTTGATCTTTCCCCCAACTAACTTCAGAATGTGTCCCCTTGTTCTTGTGTTCACTTTCCTATTAAAAACACTTCCCTCCTGGACCTTATTTAACCCTTTAATATATTTAAATGTTTCGATCATGTCCCCCCTTTTCCTTCTGTCCTCCAGACTATACAGATTGAGTTCATTAAGTCTTTCCTGATACGTTTTATGCTTAAGACCTTCCACCATTCTTGTAGCCCGACTTTGGACCCGTTCAATTTTGACAATATCTTTTTGTAGGTGAGGTCTCCAGAACTGAACACAGTATTCCAAATGTGGTCTCACCAGCATTCTATATAGCAGGATCATAATCTCCCTCTTCCTGCTTGTTATACCTCTAGCTATGCAGCCAAGCATCCTACTTGCTTTTCCTACCGCCTGACTGCACTGTTCACCCATTTTGAGACTGTCAGAAATCACTACCCCTAAATCCTTTTCTTCTGAAGTATTTGCTAACACAGAACTGCCAATGCAATACTCAGATTGAGGATTCATTTTGCCCAAGTGCATTATTTTACATTTGGAAACATTAAACTGCAGTTTCCATTGCTTTGAATAAACTCTCTAATTTTGCAAAAAGCTTTGAATAGTGCCTAAGTGAAATATGGCACCATCGTGATGTTTTACAAACTCAGCAAAGAGTATGCTAAGAATATGATGGACATATCAACATCTTCAGGTATAGAACTACTGGTTTGTACTGGTTGGAGACTTCACATTATATCCTTAAGGATGAGAGGTTTTCATTCTTGCATAAAACCCCAAAACAGCAAGCAACTTTGTCCAATAAGAAATATTTTACAACCTTTCTTCTCTCAAAACACTCCTTTATTTGAAAGTTCTATGAATCATTTTAATATAGAGAAACAGACTAATTTAGAGAAGGAAGAACTAATGCATTTATACCAGTGTCAATCATTTTCAGTTAGCAAGCTTACACTTGTGGAAGTAAAAACAGAGGTTACTATCTAAAACATAAAAGAATAAATCATTGACCTGTTCAGTTGTCTACATCTTCAATCTGGCTGATGCATTAAACATTCATTCACAAAGAGCTTGATTTATTATCAAAAATAGCAGGCTAATTCAAAATAAACACTGCCTGCAAATGTGCATAGAAACTAGGACTATCTGGTTCTTAAAGGTCTGCTTCACTTCAATGAAGGCTTGAGCAAAGTACCTCCTTGAAGTACCTCCTTTCTTACAAAAGCAACAATTAACAGCTTGGAGGACTGACAATAGCCAGATGATGCTTTGGGCATGCACAGAAGCATCTTCTGGCTCTTGCAATTGTCAGTTACTAGACAAAAATGATATGAAGTGTCTTATCACAAAAGAAGAAGAACCTTCAGCTTTGCTTGGTGTATTGTGTTCTTTTGCCGCATCAAGCTTCTTGCATAGGTCGAGCTGAACTATGAAATTTTCTGTAATTGTTATTACTTCATTAAACATAAATCATAATAAGTACAGAATACCCTTTCCAATCAATAAATATGACTCTTCTTCTTCTTCCTAGATTATTCCCGCAGGTGCAGGGTCTGCTTTTCAGATCATTGAACACCACTTTGCATGATCAGCTGTGTCTCCAAGATGCAGGCCAGCAGCTTGCATATCTTTGTTGATGGTATCTTGCTATCCCTGTTTTGGATGTCCATGGGAGTCTCTGGCTATTAACTTCTAGTTGGTTGGCAGGCTTGGCAATGGTGGGAGATGCTGTTCTCTGGACATGTCTATATCAGTGGAGCCAACCTTCTTGCAAAGTTTATATGCTATCACATTCCTTTATCTACATCCTCTGTTTGAAACATATGGAAAAATGTTTGTGAGATAAATACTTACAAAAACAGGGATAGTCAAAAAGACACAATATTTTATTAAGGAAAAGTAATACAAAACTCCAACCAAGTCACAAGTATTCTACTCACAGTCAACTTTTATTTCCTGTCTTACAAGTGTTCAGTGTGGCCATCACCTGCAGCCCAGGCAACATCAATGCGATAAGAGACTTCCTCACAGGCACGTATCAGCATATCACAATCCACTAGTTGATTGCTGCTGTTATTTGAGTGTTTAAGGTCATTGAGGCTAGTGGGCAGCAGTGGAACATAAACACAATCTTTTAGTTATCCCCAAAAGAAAAAAAATCACACATGGTTAGGTTTGGGGATCTCACAGGCCAAGCACAAAGAGTAAGATCTTGGCCCCCCAACGCAGAATGCTTTTTTTCTGAGAAATCACCATCCCAAAGGTAAACAAACTATTGAACGTTGCCAGAAGAATGATGTGACTATATTGTCCTGGTGGCAGCCATTCAAAGCTTACATAACTATTCTTTCAAATAGTCACTGACTCATTATATGATTATTTTATTGATTTTATTTTATTTATTTATTTTGTCCAATGCATAATACACATTGAAGAGAATATATATGTAATAATATAAATAAAGAAAAGAATAGAAGGAAAGATATAAAAGTATAGGTGAACATATTTGAAAGATAAATGAGATAAGGAGAGACAATTGGAGAGGGGATGGAAGGCACAGTGGTGCACTTATTCACGACCCTTGCTGACCTCTAAGGAACCTGGAGAGGTCAATTGTGGATAGTCTAAGAGGAAAATGTTGGGGGTTAGCGGTTGACATTACTGAGTTAGGTAATGAGTTCCATGCTTTGACAACTCGGTTGCTGAAGTCATACTTTTTACAGTCAAGTTTGGAACGGTTAATATTAAGTTTGAATCTGTTGCGTGCTCTTGTGTTGTTGCGATTGAAGCTGAAGTAGTCATTGACAGGTAGAACGTTGCAGTGTATGATCTTGTGGGCAATACTTAGATTGTGTTTTAGGCAACGTAGTTCTAAGCTTTCTAGACCTAGGATTGATAGTCTGCTTTCGTATATTATATTTGAGAACTGAACCAATGTGTCATGAAATTGGTTCATTTTTTTTTGAATAACTGTATATTTGAAGAAACCTAGCATGCCATGAAAACGAGAAATGGCTGGACAACAAGATAGATTTCTGAGTAGATTTTAATTTAATCTAGAAATATGTGAAATTTTAATAACTTAACCAGTGAGGGGCGGTCCACCGCTGGCATTACTGGTATGCTCCTGGTGGTGGGCACAGGTGAGCATCTGGCACGGCGAGCACCCTTGGTGCAACATTCGGGTTTTGCACATGTGCGCAGAAACCAAATCTTTTGTGAGGATGCTCGCACATTCAAGGATGTTAACACGTGAAAGATTTTGACAATTTTCAACAATTTCTTTGATTCCATGCATGTACAGAACCAACCCCAACTGAAAATTGCCAAAATCTTATGTGAGCGAGTGCCCTCACACAAGATTTTGCTTGCTGTGCATGCACAGCAACCAAATTTCATGCAAGGGCACAGAGGTTGGTGCATTGGGGCATGCAGCGGCATGCACATCACCGTTTTTGCTAACTAATCGGTGATCCCAGTCATACTGGCTGCAGCCCATTACTGAATTTACCTCAAATGTAGATTTTAAGCAAAGTTTGAAATGTTTGCCTAAGATTCTTTTTGTCATATAAAGCGGTTTGTAGCTGGCATAAATAATTTGGGAGGAAAGTATTAGTAAATCATATTTGTTTGTTTGTTTGTTTATATGTTTACTTATTTATTTATTTATTCATTCATTCATTCATTCATTCATTCATTCATTTATTTATTGGATTTGTATGCCGCCCCTCTCCGTAGGCTCGGGGCGGCTAACAACAGTAATAAAAACAGCATATAACAATCCAATATTAAAACAGTTAAAAACCCTGATTATAAAACCAAACATTGGGACATCACTGTTAAATAATGCAGGGTTTGAAAGGGCACTCCTTATTTTAACTACCTGTTGCCTGTTTGACAGGAATGCAGCTTTACACTTGTGTAGGGATTTGGAAATGCTTAGTTTTAAATAGTAGTTTGTCTTTTACTATTATTTTTATTCTTTTACTGTTGATAGTTGATCCTAAGCTGCTCATTATTTCAGCATCTTTATACTCGAATTAAGGCACTTAATACTTGCCAAAGCAGTACATAATAGGAAGAAGCCAGTAAAACAGTAGATTACTCTCTTTTATCATAAACATACAATTCCTTCTTTCTTTGAGATAGACATGTAGAAAAAAGCAACAGATGTTGGCTATAAGTGGCAGACATCACATGAGACTCACAGAAGGATCAGCATGCTTTCCACAGTTTAAATCTGGAATAATAATGTTGTGAAAATGAGCATATGGTGATACTTCATAACTGTGTTTTAAAATGCCACTATTTGAATTGTTTCTCAGGCATTAACCAGGGTTTCAGAGGACTTGAAAATTTCAATTTAATTTTCCATCAATAATCTATACTTAATTTTATATTCCCATCTTCCCATCTTTGTTATAGAAATAACAAAGCAAAGCTAAAAAGTATATTCCAATTTAGTATCTCCCAATTTATATTTTTGTTACTGGTTCTAACAGAATTTACTGGGAAAAGAGCTATTGAAAAATGAGATTCCCATGAGGTAGTTAGAATTGGAGACATTGGTTTGAGAAAAATGCCATTTATTCTCTGACTCACAAGTCCTAGCTGATCAGGAGGAAATGGGGATTTTGCAGTAGCCTCACCTGGATAAATTCCCAGTAAATTTCCTGGATGGGAATTTTACAGTATTCTTCCCCTGCCACACCCACCAAGCCATGCCCACCAAGCCATACCACATCCACCAAGCCACGCCCACAGAACCAGTGGTAAAAAAATTGAATCCCACCACTGACCCCAATCCTAGTGGGGTGAGAATGCCATTTCTCCTCTCCTTTCTTCTTCTGCCCTAACATAAGTCATCTGATTAGTGTTTATTACTGTTGCTTGCCTATTTTTCAGGTTGTTACTCCATAAGGAAAACTACTGCAGAGATTTTGATATCAAGACAATTATTGAATTATTGTTGAAAGCTGAGCTGTTTTCTTGTTCTTGTTGTTATTTACACTTCAAATTCAGAATACAGTGACTTAAGAACGCCTCTACTTAAGAATTTTTCTACTTAAGAACCTGAGCCCGGAAAATTTTCCCAGGAAATTTGAGAGCGGCACAGAGGCCCTGCTAGTTTCCTGCCATTCCCTAGCCATCTCGGGCTTTTCTGGGCTGCCAGAGGAGCCTTTTGGTGGCATTTAAGGAGGCTTTGGCAGTCCAGAGTGAACAGAGCATTTTCCTTTCTCTGGGGGCTTGGAGAGGGAATAAATCTCTGCCAGTGCCCTGAGAAAAGAAATGCTCCCTTTGCTCTGGGCAGCGGAGGATTCACCACAGAGAAGGAAAGGAGCTGGCTACAAAGTAAATGAGCAATAGGAGCCCTTCAACATGGGAAGGAAGAGGCAGCAGGTAGAAGCAGCAGCAGCCAGTGTATGGGAGGCAGTGTTTGGGAGTGCAGGCGTCACTGTAGTCTTTTGTCTGTGGGAATCAGAGGTAGGTTCGGACCAGTTTGTACTGCTTTGCCCAAACCAGAAGCGACCTGCTGATGACATCACGTTGATGTCATGGAACTGTTTCAAGATAGTGGCACTTGTGAACTGTACCAGTTCACGAGTGCCACTTTCTTTTTTATTTATTTTTTTAAAAATATATATTATTAGTTTTTCTTCTGAGCATGTGTAGAAGCTGATGGCATGTGGTTGTTATCTTATTTTTGGCTTTTTTTTTTTTTGGCACTGCGCATGCATGCATGCAAAGCACACACTTTCTCCCAAGTTGCAGCCATGCAGCGTGGGAAGAAGCAAACTGGCAGAAAGATAAGTTAGAACCGACTCCTGAACAGAGTCATACTGTAGGCGGTAGGAAAAGCAAGTAGGATGCTTGGCTGCATAGCTAGAGGTATAACAAGCAGGGAGATTATGATCCCGCTATATAGAGTGCTGGTGAGACCACATTTGGAATACTGTGTTCAGTTCTGGAGACCTCACCTACAAAAAGATACTGACAAAATTGAACGGGTCCAAAGTCGGGCTACAAGAATGGTGGAAGGTCTTAAGCATAAAACGTATCAGGAAAGACTTAATGAACTCAATCTGTATAGTCTGGAGGACAGAAGGAAAAGGGGGGACATGATCGAAACATTTAAATATATTAAAGGGTTAAATAAGGTCCAGGAGGGAAGTGTTTTTAATAGGAAAGTGAACACAAGAACAAGGGGACACATTCTGAAGTTAGTTGGGGGAAAGATCAAAAGCAACATGAGAAAATATTATTTTACTGAAAGAGTAGTAGATCCTTGGAACAAACTTCCAGCAGACGTGGTAGATAAATCCACAGTAACTGAATTTAAACATGCCTGGGATAAACATCTATCCATCCGAAGATAAAATACAGAAAATAGTATAAGGGCAGACTAGATGGACCATGAGGTCTTTTTCTGCCGTCAGTCTTCTATGTTTCTATGTAGTTTATAGAGAGTCTGCTGCAAAGGATTCAGGGGTGTCTGATATAATCTCACACATATACAGGCATGTGGAAATGCAGATAAAGAAAGGATGGCAGGTTTTATCAGCAGCGAAATTGTCCAATTAATCTTTTGTGTGTGGGAGGGGGGGTTATTAGTTGAAGATTGAATTGCAAAAGAAGAGGCTGGATTCAGGTGAGTTAAGGTGGAGATATCTGGATAAGAGGTCATATCAAGCAGCAGAAAAACATTGAGAGAAACTGCTCCAGGTGACTTTTTTCAGAAATAGCTTTTGCTACAGGCATTTTACAAGAAGGGTGAAAAAATACTTTGTTTCAGTTAGTTGAGATGAACTATTTTATGTACAAATGTTTATACTGACAAAGAAATTCACCCATTGAATTCAGTAGCTTACTGTTGTTTAAAGCTTTTAAACGATCAAATATAAAGCTATAGCTTATTTATTTATTTATTTATTTATTTATTTATTTATTTATTTATTTATTTATTTATTTATTTATTTATTTATTTATTTATTTATTTATTTATTTATTTATTTATTTATTTATTTATTTATTTATTTATTTATTTATTTATTTATTTATTTATTTATTTATTTATTTATTTATTTATTTATTTATTTATTTATTTATTTATTTATTTATTTATTTATTTATTTATTTATTTATTTATATTCTGCCCCTCTCCAAGGACTCGGGGCGGCTCACAACCTAAATTTGATTAATTAAAACTAACTAAAATCCCTAATTTTGTTTTTAAAAAATCAATCATACCCATTCCTACACCTGTATATTTATGTTTTAGTAACAAATATTTAGATAAACAAGACACATACAAAGAAAGCAAGATAATTACATCAGGATATTATACAATATGGGAAGTCCTTCAGTCCTCCAGTCAAAACAGAATACCCTACGAAACTAGACTTACAATCCTGGGCCTAGAATGTGTAGAACTACAATGCCTTAAAGATGATCTAAGTATTGCCCACAGATCATGTCCTGCCTGTCAATGACTACTTCAGTTTCAACCACAACAACACAAAAGTACACAATAGATTCAAACTTAATATTAACCGCTCAAAACTTGACTGGAAAAAAGAAGACTTTAGTAATCTAGTTGTCGGAGTGTGGGACTCATTATCAGATTCCGTAGTGTCATCCCCTAACCCCTAACATGTTACCCTTAAACTATTCACACTTGACCTCTCCAGATTCCTAAGAGGTCAGTATGGGGCATGCATGTGCAGTAGCGTGCCTTCCGTCCCCTGTCCTATTGCATCTCCTATATCAGTGATGGTGAACCTATGACACGCGTGTCAGCACTGACACGCGTAGTCATTTTTGGTGACACGCGGCCGCCGGAGAAACAGGGAGCTTTAGGAAGTGTAATTGCAACCACAATTATTATTATTATTTTTCCTCTCCCCTTAATTAAGAGGCCAGGCGATTTTCACTGTCCTATATCTTCTATATCTTTTCTTCTATTCCTATATCTTTTCTTCTATTCTTTCATTGATATATTTTATTCCTATATCTTCTTTTCTATTCTTTTTTTGATATATTCTACTACAAGTGTATCCTCTATAGCAGTGATGGGCAACCTTTTGAGCTTGGTGTGTCAAAATTCGCCAAAAAACTGAGCATAACTCGGGTGGTGTGTCACCTTGAGAAAAAAAACCATAATTTTGTGATATTTATAGTTTAAATAACAAATATGCATAATTATTTAACTTACCTACTTAGTGACTTCTTTGTTAATCTGTCAGTTGGTTTCTTTTGTTGGTCTTGCTGTTATTTAACTTGTGTGGGGTGCCATGAACTAAGATAAGTGAGGGGGAGGGGGAATTCTTCCAGTGATGGCGAACCTGTGGCAGTCCAGGTGAGGGTTGGGTTTTTTTTTCTCTGTTATTATTTAAGTGCTTTTACCATATGCTTTAAATCAAGAGTCACTTCTCTCTCTCTTTCTCTCTCTTTCCTGTCATTCTCTGCCTCAATCATTTTCTCATTTCTCTTTTTTTCCTCCCCTTTATTCTATCATTTCTCTCTCTCTCTCTCTTCCTATCTTCTCTCTCTCACTCTCTCTCTCTCTCCCTTCCTTTCTTTCTCTTCCTTCCACTTTTTTCTCTTTCTCTCTCTCTTTTCCTTCCTTCCCCTCTTCCCCTCCCTCTCTTTCTCCCTCTCTCCCTTTATATTTATCTCTTCCTTCCTTCCTCTCTTCCTCCCTTTCTCTCTCCCTCTCGTTCACTTTTCTCTCTTTGGCGAACCCCCAAACTGTTCAGATTCAAGAAAAAGCTTATCAAGGTGGGTGGGGGGTTGTAAAAATCTAGTTATGAGCCGCCAAAGGAGGAAGCAAATGGCACGATGTCCAAGCAGGGTTTTTTTTCAGACTCTCTTTTTTGCGAGCCCGGCATGATTTTTTTAAATTACAAATTATTAACCCGGTAAGGGTTTACCTTAGCACCGTCTCCTGTAACACCGTTCTGGAAGGCGAGCAGGGAGCAGAGGGGCGAGGGTGAGGGGTGCAGACCCTGAAATAGGTCTGCAACCCCTCCCATCGCTCCCAGTGGCCCCTGCGAGCCAACCACCGTTCGTGGTGGGCTCCGACGCTTGGCGCCGTGCCAATCAGCTGGGAGGCAGCACCCCGCCCCCCCCAGCTGAAACTGACGTCCGGCCGGGGCGATTCTTCCCCCGGCCGGACAGGCATGCTTGTGCTGCCAAAGGCAGTGTGTGGGCGAGCCTGTGCTCTGCGCAGGCACGCCCAGCTGGGAGGCGGTGTTCTCACCCCTCCCAGCCATCACAAATATCGGCCGAGCGAAAATCGCCCTGCCTCTTAATTAAGGGGAGAGGAAAAATAATAATAATAATTGCGGTTGAAATTGCACTCCCTAAAGCTCCCTGTTTCTCCGGCGGCCGCGTGTCATAGGTTCGCCATCACTGCTCTATAGCATTTATTGTGTATTGGACAAAATAAATAAAATTAAATTAAAATAATGGGAAGCGTCCTTTGTTCAGATTTAAGTTCCAGCAAATAAAGGAACATGCTTTTGGGGAGACGTTAGCTAGCCTAGTAGGCAGGCTGAGACAGAAGGATCTGGCTGTGGCCTGCCATTTATTGGACCATTACGCATTATATTGTCTAGTCTTTACTGTGGTAGAGACAGACTTGGAGACTGACAGCAACCCTGACTAACTGGAACTAAAGTAGCATTTTGGAACTGCTCTACTGTAGCAATGTTTCCTTATTCACAAAGCAGAAAGCAATATAAATTTGAGAAGAGCAATTATCACACTCCCGCCTTAAACTGAGCACATTTGGAGAGACAAGAGCCATTTTCCTGTCCCTATGTAAAAAGAAAACATTGCATTAGCATAGTGATTAAGAGCCCTTACCTTGCTTCTCATTCTTCTTAACAATAGCGGTATACATTTTGAAGCAATCATTCATTCAGCATTGAGATTTAATTGTGTACCTGCCCACGGCAAACAAAAGAAACACATTTCTCTTCTACCTTTTTAACTTTTTAAAATCATATTGAACATTTTAAAAGCCGGGAAGCAAACTAGTACAGGATTCGAAAGGATTCCTTCAAATTGTTCAGCAAAGAAAATACTAACACTTAGCTTCTTGTCCACCATCCTATTCAGAAGTAATGAAATTTGAGATAAAGTCTAATGGAACCTTTTTCACTACCACCATCCTTTTAATGTATCTGAGGTGGAATAATTTGTTCTTTGATACTCAAATAAGGAAAACTAATGTAATAATAATGATCAGAGTTACAATTATAGCTTATATCGCATTACCCATAGTGTTAGATATAGTAGATGGAATGCTTGATAAAAGCTAAATAAATAAATGTATATTATTATTATTATTATTATTATTATTATTATTATTATTATTATTAATTCGATTTGTATGCCGCCCCTCTCCAAAGACTCGGGGCGGCATACATATGAATAAAATGAATAAGAATATCAACGACTTGGACGAGGCAATAGAAAGGCAACTGATCAAATTCGCAGATGACACCAAGCTGGCAGGGGTAGCCAATACCCTAGAAGACAGGCTCAAATTACAGAAAGACCTAGACAGACTAACACAGTGGGCCCACACCAACAAAATGATGTTTAACATTGACAAGAGCAAAGTCCTTCACCTAGGCAGAAAAAACCCTGGACACACATACAACCTGAGAGAAACCCCTCTTAGCAGTAGCAACTGCGAAAGAGACCTTGGAGTCTTGGTGGACAATCAAATAAACATGAGCCAACAATGTGCAGCAGCAGCTAAAAAAGCCAACACAATCCTAAGCTGCATCAACAGGGGAATACACTCCAAGACCAGGGAAGTCTTAATACCACTCTACTACGCCCTGGCCTGACCACACCTAGAGTACTGTATTCAGTTCTGGTCACCACACTTCAAAAGAGACATTGAAACTCTGGAGAAGGTGCAAAAAAGAGCAACCAAGATGATTAAGGGATTGGAAACCAAGACTTATGAAGAGAGACTTAGGGAACTGGGCATGGATAGCCTAGAGAAAAGGAGGGCCAGAGCAGACATGATAGCAGTCTACAAGTATACGAGGGAATGTCACAGAGAGGAGGGGATCACTTTATTATTCAGGGCACCAGAGGGCCAGACAAGGAACAACGGCTGGAAGCTGACCAAGGAGAGATTCAACATGGAGATAAGGAGGAACTTCCTGACCATCAGAGCGATCAACCAATGGAACAACCTACCAGCGGATGTTGTGAACTCCAACACTCTGGACATTTTAAAGAGAAGATTGAACTGCCACTTGACTGGTGTACTGTAGGGTTCCTGCTTGGGCAGGGGGTTGAACTCGATGGCCTTCATGGTCCCTTTCAACTCTAACAATAAATAAATAAATAGCCATTAACACAATCCGCAGATTCAGGACCTTAAAGCTCATGATATTACACCAACCTCTTCAAAAATTCAGATACACAAAAGTGCAATGGTCTGTCATATCACTTGCTCTGATAAACAGGTGCTCTTAAAATAAATATCTATTGGCAGGCATAATACATATTCCTGTATCTGCCTTATAATACTTATACCACTGGATAACTTTTTTTTATAATGCATCTGTCCTTTTCTCCCCTTCTCTTTCAAAACAGAATAGGCAAGCAAATACTATATAAAAAGGTCAAACAGAGGGGAGGGAGCAGAGACAAAGTAAAAGCATCCAACTGCAAAAGCTACCCTCCACATCGGCAAAAAGAATCCAAACCGCACATACAAACTGAATAAACAATCTCTCACTGCCAACCCACACTCAGTAAAAGACCTTGGAATACTAATATCGAATGACCTAAGTGCTAAAGCCCACTGCAACAATATCGCCAAAAAAACTTCTAGAGTTGTTAACCTGATCCTACGCAGCTTCTGCTCCGGCAATCTCACACTACTCACAAGAGCCTACAAAACTTTTGCCAGACCCATCCTAGACTACTGCTCATCTGTCTGGAACCCATATCACATCTCAGACATCAATACCCTTGAAAATATCCAAAGATATTTCACCAGAAGAGCCCTTTACTCCTCCACTCGAAACAGAATATCCTACGAAAATAGACTAACAATCCTGGGCCTAGAAAGCCTAGAACTACGGCGCCTAAAACACCATTTGAGTATTTCCCACAAGATCATATGCTGCAATGTCCTACTGGTCAATGACTACTTCAGCTTCAACTGCAACAACACAAGAGCATGCAACAGATTCAAATTTAATACGAACCACTCCAAACTTGACTGTAAAAAATATGATTTCAACAATCGAGTTATCGAAGCATGGAACTCATTGCCGGACTCAATTGTGTCAACCCCTAACCCCCAACATTTCTCCCTTAGACTCTCCACGATTGACCTCTCCAGGTTCCTAAGAGGCCAGTAAGGGGCGTACATAAGTGCACTGGTGTGCCTTTCATCCCCTGTCCAATTGTCTTTGTCTTACCTAATAAAGAGACTTTAATGAGGTTATAATATATACTGGTGATGTATACATGTCAGTGTACTCATAACTTTCAATCTTTGCTATTGCCAGGTTCTCTATACTTGAACAGGACAATGCCATATTATAGATTGTTTATAAAAACTAAAAAGCAGGAGAAAATCTATCAGATCCAAAGAGTGATTCTCAGTCCTTTGATTTGCTTCACTGTTTAAAGTTGTTCCAGGCATTTATTTGTGAATATGTTTTTATGGAGTGTTTTCACAATGAATTGAAGCAGCCTTTCAAAGCTTTGCACAATTCTAATGTATATTTTACCAGGCAACTCTACCATAAAAGTACAGTAATTTAAAAATAAATTGAAAATAGTTTATTCATTTGAATCCCTGTATAAGTGACCATCATTAAAAGGAAAGTTTGGAGCTTCTTACCGAAACAACTCAGCATCTGAAAGTATTTTATTAGTTGACATTTGAGAAGGAAATTTATATAGCAATTCTTTAAAGTTTATAACTTAAATAGCTCAAATTGGTGCCAAGCTGTTTAAATGATTTAAAAAATAGAATTTTAAAAAATTAAACATGATGCACATAAAATTGCTATTCTGATTCCCAACTTCCACAATCTTGTTAGCATCTTGACAGTGGTGCTGCACACCAATTGGAGATGCTTAACAGTTCATCTGAGAGTTCTGTGATTTTTATGTATATTTAGATTGAGTATGATGTTGCAAAATAGTTTTCAGTAAGATAGCAATAGTATGGTGACCTTGGGCTAGTCACATTTGTTAGTAGCCTGTACAAAACAGTTGGGTTTGCAATATATAAATAAGCTAACAATGAATGTTTGTATGTATTGATGTACTATAGCTTTAAGAGGTAGTGTTGCAAATTGCCATAAGAGGGAGCCAGAAAGCATGATTTTTCTCTGTTCCTTCTATTCTTTCTGCTGATTCACTGTGACTGGTGTAGTAAGCTCTGTGTTAGTTTGATGTATTTATAAACAATAACACATGTCTGATATATAAGACAAAGACCTGCTTGTAATAGTATTTTTGAATTGATAGATACTGACTGATTTGAATGTATATGACTGGACTTTGTAAGTTGACTATGCTATTTCTAAAGTAAACACTAATTGAACTTTATGTATCTGTTTTTGTATGACTGTATAATTACTCATATCTCCTGGATATCTGCTGGAATCCCACATTTTCCTCTGTGCATGTCTTTGATAATTAAAGAATTGTTCTGCACAATAACACTAGTTATGGGCCCAGTAATGTATTCCCAGTGAGATATTGATAGCGAGCGGTGAATATATTCAGTTTGTATAATCAGATAGTTAAAGTTGTACTTGTTGAATTAATAATGACACAACTACAGTCAACTAGATCAGTGTTTTTCAACCAGTGTGCCGTGGCACACAAGTGTGCCGCGAGACATGGTCAGGTGTGCCGCGAAGCTCAGAGAGAAAGAAAGCAAGAGAGAGAGAAAGCAAGAGAGAAAAAAAGCAAGAGAGAGAGAAAGCAAGAGAGAAAGAAAGCAAGAGAGAGAGAGAAAGAAAGCAAGAGAGAGAGAGAGAGAGAAAGAAAGCAAGAGAGAGAGAGAACAAGAGAAAGAAAGAGAGAGAGAAAGAGAGAGAGAGAAAGAGAATGAAAGAAAGAGAGAGAGAAAGAGAGAGAGGGAAGGAGAGAGAGAGAAAGACATAGAGGGAGGGAGGGAGGCAGAGAGAAAGAGAGCAAAAAAGAGAGGAAGGAAAGAAGAGAAAGAAAGAGGGATGGAGAGAGAGAGAAAGAGGAAGGGAGAGAAAGAGTGAAGGGGAGGAAGAGAGAGAGAGAGAATTTTTTTGTCCAAACTTTTTTTAGCTGCCTCCCACCCCCGCTCAATGTGCCCCAGGGTTTTGTAAATGTAAAAAATGTGCCGCGGCTCAAAAAAGGTTGAAAATCACTGAACTAGATGATCCCTAATAAACCAGCTGGATGGAACAAACTATGTTTCCTGGTCTACAAAATATAGCCTGCTGTTACATTGTGAAGGACTATGGACTGTGGTAATTAACCCACCAGATATAACTGCCTTGGATATCTCAAATGATGAAGAGGCAAAGAAAATAGATGACTTTAAACGGGACAATGAAAAGTCTCTTAGCATAATTGGATTAACACCGAATGGCCAAATGCTGGTTCATATTCATGGTTCAGAATCTGCTGCTAGGTGTTGGGACATTTTGAAAGGGATTTATGTTCATGAAAGCCTGGGTGCACACATTCATCTTACACGAAAACTGTTTAGAGACCGTTTGCTGAAAGGTGATGATATGATATGTTAGCTCATTTGGCATTGATGAAGAAGATTTTGCAAGAGCTACATGAAAAAGAACTGATATTTTCTGAGTTGCATCAAGTTTGCATAATTATTTCTTCATTGTATGAGAGTTATGATGATTATGTGTCTTCATCGGAAATTTTGATCAGAGTTTATTTATTTATTTATTAGATTTGTATGCTGCTCTTCTCCGAAGAGTCGGAGCGGAGTTGAACATTAGCTGGCATAACTGGAAGCCTGATAGAGGAATCAAGAAGAGGGCAGGACAGAAAACATATGAGAGAGAAACAACCACAAGAATAAGAGAATATATCTTCAAATATATATTTTGTTAGGAAATGTTATTCTTGTGGGGCAACACAATGAATAACTAACAATAGAAAAAAATGTTAATATGTGTAGAAGTAACCAGCATGTAGCATCATCTAATGGCAGCAAATGAGAACTACTGGAGAAGGTAATGTATAGTGTATTATTTTTTATTTTTTTATTTTTTCATTTTGTCCAATACACAATAATACACAATGAAGCTTATAGAGATATAGTAGAGAAGATATATGAGATCTAGGAGAGACTATAGGATAGAGGACAGAAGGCACTCTAGTGCACTTGTACTTGCCCCTTACTGACCTCTTAGGAATCTGGAGAGGTCAATTGTCCAAGGGTAAAGCTTTGGGGGTTAGGGGAAGACACTACAGAGTCCGGTAATGAGTTCCATGCTTCAACAACTCAATTACTAAAGTCATATTTGTTACAGTCAAGTTTAGAGTGGTTAATATTAAGCTTGAATATGTTGTGTGCTCTTGTGTTATTTTTATTCTTGTGGGCAATACTTAGATCATGTTTAAGGCATTGTAGTTCTAAGTTTTCAAGACCCAGGATTGTAAGTCTAGTTTTGTAGGGAATTCTGTTTCGAGTAGAGGAGCGAAGGGCTCTTCTGGTGAAGTATCTTTGGACATTTTCAAGGGTTTTAATGTCAGAAATGTCGTATGGGTTCCAAACAGATGAGCTGGATTCTAGAATGGGTCTGGTGAAAGTTTTGTAACCTCTGGTAAGTAGTGAGAGATTTCCAAAGCAGAAACTACATAGGATTAGATTAACAACTCTTGAGGCCTTCTTGACAATGTTGTTGCAGTGGTCAACATCGTATTGACTATACTTCTACCATTTAATAATTTGCAGACTGGTTTTGTGTTGGGAGTAGGTTTGGGGTTGGTTAGAGGTAGTAAGGGGCTCACTTTCCTAGCCTTTGTTTGTGGTGTTAGGGATGACATTTTGTTTTTGTTGTTGTGGTTCTGGTTGGTAGGTATCAATTTGTTGTTGTGAGATGGTCAGTTGGAAGAAGTAGGGTGGTTGATGAGAGATGTTAGGCTGGAAGATGTAGGGAGGATTGTGGGTCCTGGATTTGATGCATTCTGTGTGAAAGTCGATGTATAAGTTAGTTTCAGCCAGGTCAAGGCATCCCTTTAGTTCTCCCCTTACTTCACGGGAGCGGATGCGTTGAAGTAGCGAAAGGTCTGGTCTGGATCTGAATTTGCTGTTTTGCAGGTTCATGATTACATGAGAATGAAACAATATACCATCTACTCCATAGGCGTATGGGGCATGTGAATTTTAAAGCTTTGAAGAAAATTGTTGAGTTGCTAATTGTATAAAATTAAAACCTTGTACAAAATATTTAAATTGCAATGCATGTAATGAGGAAAAGAGATGCTTAGGTGGGGCATGACCAAAAAAAGATTGGGAACCACTGATCTCTACTATTTATTAAATATATTTTTTTCAAGCAACTATTTTCAAATATATCTTTTAAAGCAACATTGAACAAGAAAATGTGTCTATTTTTAGAAATGCTTTAATGAGTCCTCTTATTAAAATAGCCACAACAGGTACAATCTTGAGGAGGATACATATTATCCCCATATCTTTAAATTAAATTTAGGATGTAACAACAGCTTGATAATGTTTAATTTTAGGTTTAATTTTTCTCATCAGGGAACATTTAATACTTATAATTTGGTGAATAGCATTCCCCCAAAAAGAATTTAATTAGTGCTGAACACAATCACATTCAAATACTATTTTTTCATACTATTCAGCTCAAATAAAATTAATTACATATTAGTTGGGAAAGAAAAGTTTTCACTATCTTATATTACATGAATTAAATGAATTATTAAATGTTTAAATACATGAAGTTATTCTACAAAATAACATCACTGTCCTCATTTTTTACCCTACGTTTGCTGTTTGCCTTCTGGAAATGATATGAAAACTTCTGTCTTTCTTCAAGAATTATGAATCAATAACTGAGCAGAACACTGATATTTTAATCTCATTAGCATAGAGAATGGAAGCAAACTGAAATAGGTTAAGCCTGCAGCAATTGGAACAACCATCTTTAGTTTTGGGATTTTTTTTTCACAATAACTAGCATAGAAAATCATGGAAGCAAGCAATGATATATCCATTGATACAGTTAAGTCAATAATAATTCACAGATTGCCAATGACCTATGACAATATAATAACTTCATCTTTTTCAAAGATGGTCCTTCTATAGAAAATCATTTAAATAATCAAAATCTATAGAATGACATGTCTATAATAAAGAAGAATAGGTATACTACCCATTAATGTCAGCCACATTTTTCTTCTATTTATTTATTTATTTTATTTATTTATTCTTTGTCCAATATACAATGCATATGGAAGAGAATAGACATTAAGTAATATATATATAAAAATAGAAAGTAAAAAAGAGGAGAAGTAGATGGGAGGGAGAGAATATATATGATATAAGAGATAAGGAGAGAATATACACATAGATAGATAAGGAGAGAATATGTATGATATATAAGATAAGGGAAAACAATTGGACAGGGATGATAGGCATATCAGTGCACTTATATATGCCCCTTACTGGCCTCTTAGGAACCTGGAGAGGTCAATCGTGGAGAGTCTAAGGGAGAAATGTTGGGGGTTGGGAGTTGACACTATTGAGTCCGGTAATGAGTTCCATGCTTCGACAACTCGATTGTTAAAGTCATATTTTTTACAGTCAAGTTTGGAGCGGTTAATATTAAGTTTGAATCTGTTGAGTGCTCTTGTGTTGTTGCGGTTGAAGATGAAGTAGTTGTTGACCGGAAGGACGTTGCAGCATATGATCTTGTAGGCCATCAGATTAAATTTCACTCATATTTTAAAATGTCCTCCATATGCTTATACACTAAGTTTCTCATCTCTTTATCATTCTGAATAAATCCATTGCTCTCTGCGGACTGTCCTCTGACTATCTCATCATGGACAGAGGAGATCATGAATCCAGGGAATGAACTAGATTTATGCATAAGTTTTCTCCACAGAGAAGATATGTTAAAATATGCTATGAAAGTGTACTTATGTTCAGTAAAATAGATATATCCAGCAGGTTGGAGAGATCTGGAGGAGAATCACTCTGTCAAAGCCACAGTTTGACATTTTAAATGGGTTTGCATACTTAACTCTTTACTATTTTAGGCAATTTCTTGATATTGATTTTCTGTATGTTAAGAACATTCTGAAGGGCAAGTTTCATTATGCTGGGAGAATTTCCTTCTACCTTGGATGAAAGAAGTTTATGCAAATTTAAGGATTAGCAAATAAACAACCTTTAATTTTGGGGAAAATAGCTATAGGGAAACTAGAGTGTTGATTTTGGAATGTTAAAGACTAAGTAAAAGATTAGGTGGACTTAAGAAAATATTTCCTGTGGAGTGTTCAAGATTTTATAATAGAATATATTAAGTTTTGAAACTGACTTCAAGAAATCATCCATGGGAAACCAGATAATAAACTTATGATAAGAAAGGACTTTGAAGTTACAGAGTGAATGTGAGATAACTAAAGATTAGAATTAAAGGAGAAGAAACCCATTAATACAATGAAATAATATTAGTTAACTATAAAACGTTGTTTGGGAACAAGGGAGCAGTGAGTTGTCCAAGTTTGGTTCAGTTTTTAGAACTGATAGAAAAGGGGGTGGGAGGCTCTGCCTGCCCACCCGGAATGCTTCTGCGCGTGTACACAAGCATTGTGTGCACAATCTATTGGTAGCAGATCCTCTTAAAATTAACTTCTGAGTCTGTTATTCATATCTTCCAATATGTGGAAAGTTAAAATTTAACTTCATTCTGTATTTGTTTGTTTGTTTGTTTGTTTGTTTGTTTGTTTGTTTGTTTAGTTAGTTAGTTAGTTAGTTAGTTAGTTAGTTAGTTAGTTAGTTAGTTAGTTAGTTAGTCCAGTACACAATAATACACAATGAGGGTTATAGAGGATATAATCAGGGGGAATAGAGGAGAATATAAAGGCAAGTTTCATTATGCTGGGAGAATTTCCTTCTACCTTGGATGAAAGAAGTTTATGCAAATTTAAGGATTAGCAAATAAACAACCTTTAATTTTGGGGAAAATAGCTATAGGGAAACTAGAGTGTTGAATTTAGCCTGATCATTAATATAAAGTAATCTACATCAGACGTACATCAAACTTTCCAAAATGTTTTTGAATAGGAAGTCGGTAAAGAAAGAAACTGAAAGACAAGTCTAGATAAACTTTAATTTCAAATACAGTAATAACTTTTGAGGTGAGAAATGCATTGGACTATTTAACCTGAGTATGCAAAATACTGATGGATTATTATGGAAGTCAACATGTTCTTCATTTGTCAACTTAATCAGGAAAGAGCACAATTTTCAAAGTCAGCATTGAAGGCTGATGTCTCAGATGATGGAATGAAGAGCTGGTATGCAAATTACCTTCTATTACTCAATCATAGTTTATAGAAGATGACAAGTAACACTATTTCTATTCAGCATGCATTTATCTGAGCTTAATGCAACTATGATTGAAGATAGCACCTAGATAAATGGAAGAGAGTATCTGTAGTTACAGTGAATAATATGTTTTTAACTTATGCATCTATTCGGGGAGAAAATCCAAGGTTAGATAGGTCTTAGCTTCACATTTTTATTTTATTTACTTTATTTTATTTATTTTCATTGTCCTAAGTGTCCACAAGTGCCTCCATTAACTGCAAACTTTTTGTTTGTTTCTTTGTTTCTTGCCTTTATTATCTTTACAAATAACTCAAGGTGGTGAATGTAACCAACACACCTTGATTTTTGAACATTTCCTTTTAGGTAGGCTGGGTTGAGAAAGAAAGAGTGATTGGTCCAAAGTCTCCCAGCTGGTTTTCATGCCAGCTGGGAGACTTGAATTCATGTTCTCTTGGTGTCTTTACCAATAAACCAAACTGAATGTCAAACTAACTGTAATTTTGCCTTGGAAAAGTATGAAAGCAAAGCTATTCATCTTCTGAAGGTGCTTCATGTTAAGTTGAGGCCACCATTGACATTTTGATTAACTGGAAGAGGTGTTGTGCACGCTTTGCAAAAAAAGCTTCTTTTGGTTCTTTGATAGGGTGGAGAAAGCCTTGAAGCAATAAGAAGCAAGCCAAAGTTACTTCCTTCTTCTGAAGCAAAAGGGTTACATTATTTCATAAAGTACTGTCATTTCAAAGGAATGCTTCACTCAAAATATCCTTGAAAAAAGCATTCTTTTTAAGTTTACAGTTATAGTGTAAAGATTTAAAGTATTACAAACTTGTTGGAACCATTGGAATGATCTAATTTCCATTCTTCTTAATGCAATGGCTTTTCAAAAACAATTAAGAACTATCAGGTAGCCAGCAGGCTGCTCACTTAAAAATCATCAATTAACTTGCAGGTCCTTGGAACTATTTCAAGAACTAATAATGGTATTCTATTTAACTTTTAGAAGATACATAGAAACATAGAACAGAAATAGTAATAAACATATTGACTGGCAGCTGTAATTGAACAACACACATATTATATTGAAATTAAAATTGCATAAATAAACAGAAGATTTAAGCACACATTAATTACTGAAAGGTTTAAGGTAAAATATGTTTGTGGAATGTTGCATACTGGTAAAGGGAGGAGGAGGAGGAGTGGGGAAGGAACTTGCTGTCAGTCCCTTCCAGTTCAGTGCTGCGGAGAGGAGCAGCATACAAATCTAATAAAAAATAACAATAACAACAACAACAACAACAACAACAATAACGACAACAATAACAATAACTTTGGGCATGTACATTGCTGAAAATTAGTGATGGGCGAACCCAACGGTGTTCGGGTTCGGCAAGTTTGGACGAACTTTACGCAAAATTCGGCCAAACCCGAACCGAACCCAAACCCGAATGGGGAATCCCACCAAGAGATTCCGGGAGTGGAGCTTTGACATCACATATACCGGCAGGTTGCTAAGGACGCCAAGGTGATCACTTCCTGGATTCCATGGAATAACAATGTTTATTTTTACGTGAAAGGACACCGCAGCGGTGCTGCAAGCAAAGGGCGGTCCTTTCACATAAAAATAAACATGTTTATTTTTATGTAAAGGACTGCCCTTTGCTTGCAGCACTGCTGCGGCGTCCTTTTTTGTAAAGATAACAATGTTTATATTTACGTGAAGATCTCCCTTTGAAGGAGCTGGGGAATCCCTCCCACGAAGAGATTCCGGGGGCAGAACTTGACGTCACTGGCAGGTTGCTAAGGACACCAAGGTGATCACTTCCTGGATTCCATGGAAACCAGGAAGTGATCACCTTGGCGTCCTTAGCAACCTGCTGGTGACGTCAAAGCTCCGAACACCGAACGTGACCCCTAACTTTGCCCAAAGTTTCAAAAAAAATTGGGTTCATATTCGGCGAACCGAACACCGCAAAATTCAGTATGGACCCGAATTGTGCAGGTTCGGTTCACCCATCACTACTGAAAATATTTGCCAGATTCTTCCCTACAACAAACTGATACAGATTCTCTGTATTTCACAACTGGAATCATATAAAAAAGTTCTCCACTGCCATACATTTTGCATCTGAAACAATCTATGTGCCTCAGCTGCCTTATATTCCTATTTCTACCAGTGTTATACTTTTAGCAGACATATGACATTTAATCCATATAAAAGTTAGTGGTGTATCAATGACTATTCACAGTTGTTTTCTCTACAAATGTTTATATATTTTAAAACATACATGTAGTACATACATAGCAACTGCATAAAAGCAAAATTTGATATTAAAAAATGGGAAATATACATACATGGTATTATTTCAAGTATAAAATATGGGACAATAAATAAAACTGAAAAAACAATAATAAAGGCATTTTATTTTAATTAAGTATATAAAGCATTTTAATCATGAAGTAGATTTCATTTAACATAGTTATTATTTTATACACCTGGTGCTTAAAGTAAATTCTCCTTTAGGTCAATCTTCTGCCAATGTTTAAAAATGAGCCATTGCACAAGTAAGTATGAAGCCAATTTCAGTGTGAATAAATGTTACTTTTACATATCAAGACTAAAAAAATCTCTGTTTTAATCAAGCTACATATTCCATTACCTGTTATTGCTTGGCGGCAAAGACAGAAGGAAGAATAAATGAATTTAGTAATAACCCATTTTGTCTTGTTTAGTTAATACCATTGCAACATTACTTAACAAAAGAAGTTAAAGGAGGGATACTGAAAAAATCATTTTTATCCAAATTTCCTGAATATTTAAGATACCTGAATCATACAGGCAATGATTTTTCCATATGATACAATATAGAAAAAATCTGGAATAGAAGTATAGAAAATCAGTATAGAAAATATACATGTGTTTTTGAATTTAACTATTAGATAGAATCAGGTGGGGATTGCCGCTCCTACCACTCCCAGTGCGCCGCACATGCAGTCCACATCTCCAGAGTACATGCATGCATGTCCAAGTGATATTTTGCTTCTGTGTGTTGTTGTTAGCTCTGGCCGAGCTCCTGCTCCAAGCAATGTGGAGGTGGATGTGGGGGAGACATCCACATGCTGCAGGCCTGTTTTGCTTCCAGTAGAATCTGTCTCCTCTGACCAAGTAAGCGTGACAGGGAAGAGGGGAGTTTGACAGACAGCCCAGGAGGAGATCAATCATCTGTATCATCCCTGGATTCTGAACAAGAATTAATGATACATCCATGCATGCCTAGAGTGATGCATAGGAGACAACAACTGAAGGATTATTACAAGAGAAAATGAGTCCACCTGTGGTTGAGTTGGGCTACTGTAATTAGTACTACAGATAAAAATGCAGCCTGGTGTGTTAGCCTCATGGCAGTTTATCTGATTCATTGTTTTGTCAAGATCGTGGTTTTTTGCTGTTCAGGATTGTGTGTGTGGACTCTCTGGACTTTAGAATAGGCCTGTAGAACTCTAACTACATATACTCAACACATTACCCAGAATATGGTTAATATAATGGATTAATGTTGGTAAATGTTATGTCCTGAGAAGCTGAGAAATGTTCACTCCAGTTGGACCATGAACTCAAGCAGGTAAAATCTGATTGCTCCTGATTCAAAGGGCTCCCTATTTAAACTCCTGCCAATAGCTGATGTTTGCTAGCTATGGCCAATAAAGAGATGAAGTATCTAAATTGCCTCCTGCCTCTTCAATAGAGAAACATAATATCTGGCTACGAAGGTGGGATGCTGAAGGGAATTTTGAACAAAGGCAATGCAGCTCGGCTGGAAGGAAGTGGCGAACCATGAGGCGCCAAATTCAAAAGCTGAACAAAGGAAATGAGTCATAGTAAAGTCATCACTTTACTATCCACTGGCCCCATTTGATGCAGACAACAAAACCTGAGACAACTATATGGCAAGATTTTGTTGGGCAAATGATATGAAAGATCTTCCTGACAAAAGAGACATGTTCCTCAGTCATTGTAGGCTGAGCTCTGTTTGCTAGCTATGACCAACAAAGAGTTGAAGTCACTAAACCAACTGTTTTCTAATTGATTGTTTCATTATTTGGTTGGGGAATTCAACTTTAGGAATGCAAAGGAATTTTTTGCAGTGTTTTATTCTGCTCTTCGTTTACACTCAAATGTCTCAAATTTGATACACTAGATCAGTGATGGCGAACCTTTTTTCCCTCGGGTGTCAAAAGAGCATGGGCGTGTGCTATCACACATGTGCAAGTGCCCACACCCATAATTCAATGCCTGGAGAGGAGCGAAAACAGCTTTCCCCACCCCCAAGAGGCCCTCTGGAGGCCGGAAACAGCCTATTTCTTGTTGTGGTTAGCTCTGGCCCAGCTCCTGCCCCAAGGACTGTGGATGTGGGGGAGACATCCACATGCTGCAGGCCTGTTTTGCCCCCAGTGGAATCTGCTAATGAAGGCTCCTCTGACCAAGAAGACATGAGTGACAGGGAGTAGGAGAGTGTGGCAGACAGCTCAGAAGGAGATCAATTATCTAGCTCCTCCTTGGATTCAGAACGAGAGTTAATGATACAGCCATGCATGCGGAGAGCGATGCATAGGCAACAACAACTGAGAGATTATTATCAAAGAAAATGAGGCCACCTGTGGTTGGGTGGGACTGTGGTAATTAGTGAGGCTACTATAAAGAGCAGCCTGTGGGTTTGGCCATTGTGGAGGATTATCTGATCGTTGTGTTTCGTGACTGCTTTACTGACTTTGACCTTTTGTATGCTGATTTTTCTCCACTTTGAAACTAAACCAGAGCAAAGTGTGTTTCACTTTGTGAAAGAAGAAGGACTGTAAATTACCTCACAGCTGCAAGCTAAGTATCACAGAACTGATAAGGGACTTGTACAAATTACCAGTTTGTTTGGAGACAAGTGCTCTTTGCTATACCAAAAGAGGGCTTAGGTTAAGCGAATTTTCATTATAAAGAACATTGCTTTGAATTTTCAAACGTGCGTGTGTCTGAAATTTGTACCTGTGAATTTTTGGGAGGAGTCTACCAGAGAGCCCGACAGAACATTTCCCAACTTCTGGTGGGTCCAGTAGAATCATGTTTTGTCTTCCCCAGGCTCCAAAGACTTCCCTGGACCCAGGGGAGTGTAAAGATGCCCTCCTCCACCCACCCACCCGAGTCTCTTTGGAAACCAGAAATGCCCTCCCAAAGCCTCTGTGTGAGCCAAAAATCAGCTGGCCAGCACACACATGCATGTTGGAGCTGAGCTAGGGAAACAGCTTGTGTGCCAGCAGTTATGGCTGTGTGTGCCACCTGAGGCACCCTTGCCATAGATTCGCCATCACTGATTTTGTAAAAATTCATGGTGTGGGACTCTTCTCTTTGACTGTGGAGGAGCCAGAAGATATTGATTGATTGATTGATTTGTTGATTGAAGATTTGATTTGATTTGATTTGATTTGATTTGATTGCCGCCCCTCTCCGCAGACTCGAGGCGGCTAACAACAGTAAAAAGACAATATGAACAAATCTAATATTAAAAGTAATGTAAAAAACCCCAATTTAAGAAACCAATCATACATACAGACATACCATGCATAAATTTTATAAGCCTAGAGGGAAGGGAATATCTCAATTCCCCCATGCTTGATGACAGAGGTGGGTTTTAAGGAGCTTACGAAAGGCAAGGAGGGTGGGGGCAACTCTGATATCTGGGGGGAGTTGGTTCCAGAGGTTCAGGGCCGCCACAGAGAAGGCTCTTCCCCTGGGTCCTGCCATATATCAATGAAGTAAAACTTTTATATGTCTACTGTGTCCTTTCAAAGGCATATTTAAATATTTTCATTTCTAAAAGCCTTCTCCCCCTCATGCGTAGGTTTGGCTCCAATAATGATAATAGGGAAACTATGTCAAGAAATGATCTTTGATACAGTTCCACTAGTTAATATATAATAATATATTGTAGCAAGAATCACAAAGATTTATGCGGTCATTTTTTAAAAAATGAGTTTTTCTTTGTGGAGTAGAATTCTTGAGATAGGCATTCAGTAAGAGATACATATGCATGCATGCACAAATATGTATTATAATAACTGACCATGAAACCATGGCTAAAAGCAGAGGAAAATGTGAATCAGAGAAGCAATAAACGCTAAACTAAAATGATTGTTCTCCCATATATTTATGAACTCTCCACTTCTGGCATATTAAACATTATAATTTCCTGTCATTTTTTTCATGATCATTGGAATCCAAAGACTTTGGTTCTTGTATGTATCCTTTGTACTTTTGATTGTTAAGTTGTCCTCCCTTGATATAGATGGTGAAACTTATGAGCAGATGTGCAAACTTATGTAACTGGAGAACAACTGTTATTGTTAATCCAGATTGATTGATCTATTCCATAAATGTTTATATCACATTAAACTATTCAAAAGGTACCAGTGGATTCTATTTCCCAAGTTTGATGTGAATATATAATTATATGAACATAACAGGAAATGCTTTTTAAGCAAATAGGGTAGTTAAATGATATAAACGATAAAATTCAGCATTTTATATTTGATATCCTAGTAAGATTGAGTTAAAATAATGACAACTTTTACTTGTTTTAAAAAGTATGTAATTATATTAAATTCATGATGAACTTTAGTCCTTGGATCCAATTTGATAATGAAATATAGTCTTGTTTCTTATTCCCTTGTTTTGTACCTTCTAGCAAATCAATAAATTTATTCACTTTACTTTTGTTTCTTTGAAGATTAAAGACATGTCTTGCTTTGTTCTAAAACTGCCTGGATAGTTGACAGCCTATCCAGGCAGTCAACTATCCCAAACAGCAAAGCCTTAAATATTAACATCTTGATTTCTAAAGCGCGGCCCAGAAAAAAAATATTGTATTTGAAAATGAATGCAGCATTTTTATCCCAGTGTGGTATTTTGTCTCCATAGAATAACATTTGGAGAAATATTGATAGTTCTGGCAAGGAGATGACTTATTTTCAGAAGTACCCTCACTCAGTCAAAGACCTTGGAGTACTCATTTCCAATGACCTAGGTGCTAGAGCCCACTACAACAGCATTGCCAAAAAAGCATTAAGAATTGTAAACCTAATTGTAAACGTAGCTTCTTCTCTAGAAACACTGATTTATTAACCAGATCATACAAAACATTTGTCAGACCTATTCTAGAATATAGCTCACCTGTGTGGAATCCACACTGCATATCAGATTTAATACAATCGAAGGAGTCCAGAAATACTTCACAAGAAGAGTCCTTCAATCCTCCTCACGTAACAAATTACCCTAGTCCTCCAGACTTCAAATACTAAATCTAGAAAATTTACAACTACGTGGTCTCTGAACTGATTTAACTGTTGTTCATAAAATCTTACATCATAATGTACTCTCTGTCAGTGACTACTTCACCTTTAACAACAACACAAGAGCACGTAATAGATACAAACTGAATGTAAATTGCTCCAAACATGACTGCAGAAAATATGATTTCAGCAATAGAGTGGTCACCACCTGGAACTCATTACCTGACTCTGTTGTTGCTTCCCCCAACCCCAAAATCTTCAACCTTACATTATCTACAATTGACCTCTCCCCTTTTCTAAGAAGTCTGTAATGGGCGTGCATAAGTGCACTTATGTGCCTAATGTCCCTGTCCTACTGTCTTATTATCCTTTCTATTACTATGTTCTACTTATGTTATGTTATGTTAATATGTATTATAATACAGTGTTCCCTCGATTTCCGCAGGGGATGCGTTCCGAGAACGCCCGCGAAAGTCGAATTTCCGCAAAGTAGAGATGCGGAAGTAAATACACCATTTTTGGCTATGGACAGTATCACAAGCCATCCATTAACACTTTAAACCCCTAAATTACCATTTCCCATTCCCTTAACAACCATTTACTCACCATTATTACTGGTACCCACCATTGAATAAGGCACTTAGTGATCCTGATATTTATAAACATAATTATTTATTAACAATAATTATTTTTTTTGTTATTTATTTGCAAAAATTATTAGTTTGGCGATGAAGTATGATGTCATCGGATGGTGAAAAACGTGGTATAGGGAAAAAACCACGAAGTATTTTTTAATTAATATTTTTTGAAAAACCGTGGTATAGGCTATTTGCGAAGTTCGAACCCGCGAAAATCGAAGGAACACTGTACTATACTTGTTTGACAAATAAATAAGCAAATAATTATAGAATTGGGCCTTTTAAAATTAAAACACTATTCTCTTTATAGATCAAAATCTGATTCTCCCCCTCTGTCTCTGTCTCTGTCTCTCTCTCTCTCTCTCTCTCTGTGTGTGTCTCTGTGTCTCTGCTGCCCTCTCTCTCTCCCCCCTCCCTCACCTATCTGTCATCTATCTAAACAAATTGATTCCGGTAAAAATATACCCTAACTGGGAAACTTCAATTATAAATAATATACTTTTTTAATATACAGCATATATAATTAATACACATAAACACAAATCCTTTTTATATGTTTATCTTATATATAAAACTCATATAAATCTAATAAATCTAATAAATAAATAAATATTATTTTTGTGATTTTTTTCCCATTCCAAAAGCCCATTATTATAATGCATAGCATTGTTTCAATAAAGATATGAGTTTCATGTAATGGAAATCCTATTTGTCAAATATTTGCATATTAGTTCTTTGTTTAGATGTTGAGATATTGCTTTTTGTCTCTTCTAACAGCTCTCTGAAAATTGTAAGGTTTTTTTTCTGCTATATTTTTAAAACCTTTCTTGCGTTTGGCTCTACTTTCTTGACAAATTCAATTATTTCTTCTGATATCCAGTTTGCTTTTTGTCCTACTCTTTCTCCGTTTTTGTCATGGTCTTTTAAAGAAGTCTTAACAACTTCTTTAAAATTCATTCCCTAATTCTTCTGGTTTTTTATCAATTAGTGTCATATTGTGATCGTAATGTGGAGACTGAGTGGTTTTCTTTTCCCTTTTTAGATTATTTGGAGCTTGCACATGAACAGTTTTTGATCTATTCCAAAGTCAGCACATGGCCCTTTCTTTGATACCATATCTTTGAGCTCCTTCACCATATTTTAATCATATAGTTAATCTGATTTCTATGTGAATCATCTGGGAATGTCTATGTATAATAGAAGCATTATTTTGGTTATTCCACACTAGTATTAGCTATGAAGAAATACAGTAAGGGTTTTGTCAATTTCTTGAATCATTTCAGTTTCCTAAAACACAAAATACCCTTTCCTCTTTCATGTTTCCAACTTTAACATACTAGTTTCTAATCACAGTAGCACATATTTCTTGCATGATCTGTGGATCTTTAATTGAATTGGATGAATATATCAATAGATGAATAGAGGCAGTGGTGGGCCCCAGCCTAAATGGGGGGAACGCGGTTCTGGTGCTGGCCATGTAGCACATACCCTAGCTTCGGTGGCAATGCCGGGTGTGCACGCACATGCACACACCACCGGTGCTTCCTCAGATCTATGCCTGCCCTGTACCGCCGCGAGTGCTGCCTTCCCCCACCATTCGCCTCTCACTCTCCTTTCACACTGGCTCCCCCCACCGCCCCCATTGAAATGGGCAAACAAGTAAGTGACCTGGATTGTGGGGGCAATATGCTGGCTCTGTTTTTAAAAAGTGCTATTGATAACATGTTGTAAGCCACCCTGAGTCTAAGGAGAAGGGCAGCATAAAAATCAAATAAATGAATGAATAAATGAATGAATGAACGAACGAACGAACGAACGAATTAATGAATGAATAAATAAATAAATAAATAAATGGCAGTGTAGCCTAGTACTTTTCTTGCTATACTCTCCTTAATTATAAAAACTGTACTATTTGTTTTTGTTTTTCATGTCCTGAATAATAAACAGTGTGATCTTTTCAATGAAAGAGTCTGGTTCCAGTCCATTTCAATTCACTGATGCCTAAGATGTCAAATTGTCATTGCTTCATTTCATTTTTCACTATGCTGATATTTCCTGGGTTCATGCTTTCCTATTGTAATTCTACTTTTGCAACATCAAGCAACCACATGTGCCAAAGAGCTTAATCTATCCATGTCAAAAAGAGTGTTAGTTTTTCGAATGATCTTCAACTCATTTTCAGTAGCATATTGAGTGCAATGCAAATGGAAGGACCCATAATCTGGCACTATATTATCAATCACTTTTATGAGACCATGTTTTTTTTTTAACCCTCAGAAGTGGTTTACCATTGCCTTATCTTATGAATTGATGCTTTTGTCATTGCTACTGAAGTGATCATTCAGCAATTTCTACATTGTTGTTGTTGTTTTGCTTGGTTTAGCAGGACAGCCAGGACAGCTGAGATGAACTTCCCATCTTGGGTAACACTGCTGGGAATATAAACTCTGGGCAGAAACTCCTCAAATTCTTCATTCATTCATCTCAGGAATATTTATTTATTTATTCATTCATTCATTCATTCATTCATTCATTCATTCATTCATTCGAATTCTATGCCACCCAATCCCAAAGGACTCAGGTTACAAAATAATAATACAATAGAAAAGATACAAAGCAAAGATACAAAGATCCACATCATTGTCATGATAATGCAATACAGCAGGTCTTTGGGTGGGGGGGAGATGCTTAATATCATGGATGAAAAAACAATCCATGCTAAAATGTAGAGGTTCATTGAAGTTGCTTTTATATAGCCCAGTGGTTCTCAACCTTTCTAACGTTATACAGTTAATACAGTATGTTGTGGTGACCCCAAACCATAAATCTATTTCCAATTCTCCCAACAGAGCTTTAAACTGATTGGCAGGAGGGTCAAAGGGACACCCCCACTGTAAACGCCTGATTGATCAGATTGTAAAAATAGAATAGACGCTTTAGTTCCTAACATTATGGGAATTTTGTCTTTTCCCATGGTCTAAGGAGTCCCCTGTGAAACAGTCATTTGACCTCCCAAAAGGGTCCCAACCCTGATTGGGAACTAGAGATGGGTTTCAGCAGGTTCTAACCAGTTCTGGAGAACAGGTAGCAGAAATTTTGAGTACTTTGGAGAACCTGTAAATATCACCTTTATCACCTTAAAGAACTCAGATTTGTCATTGTTACCCCTCTGGCTGATTTGTTTAACCAATCCCTGTTAACAGGAGATGTTCCTGAGGATTGGAGGATGGCCAGTGATGTGCCTATCCACAAGAAGGGCAGTAGAGAAAAAGCTGGTAACTACAGGCCAGTTAGCTTGACATCAGCTGTAGTTAAAATGATGGAGACTCTACTCAAAAAGACGATAAATAAACACCTAAAAAACAATAACTTATTGGACCCAAATCAGCATGGCTTTACTGAAGGCAAATCATGTTAGACTAATCTCATTTATTTCTTTGACTATGTCACAAAGGTGTTGGGTGAAGGTGGTACTATGGATGTTGCCTATCTGGACTTCAGCAAAGCCTTTGATACAGTTCCACATACAAAGCTGATAGATAAATTAGTGAAGATTGGACTTAATCCCTGGATAGTTCAGTGGATTTGCAGCTGGCTGAAGCATAGACATCAGAGTGTTGTTGTTAATGGCAAGTATTCTGAGCAGAGCCTGGTTACAAGCGGTGTGCCACAAGGGTCTGTTCTGGGTCCTATTCTTTTTAATGTGTTTGTGAGTGACATAGGGGAAGGTGTGGTAGGGAAGGTATCCTTCCCCGGTCACACCCACAAAGCCACACACCCCATGTCATTCCATGGCCACCAAGCCACATTCATAGAACTGGTAGTAAAAAAATAGTTGAAACTCACCACCGTTGAGAATCATTGATAAAGCCATAAAACACTGGCCCTAGGCATGTTTTCCCAGTTAATATATCTATTTTATAATGAGCACCAAATCACTGCATCAAATATTGTGAGAAATATCAGGATATTATAATATCAGGATATTATAAAAACAACCCTAAGTGAATTGAAATATTGAAGAACACTGTGCATAGAACATTTTTTTCAGAAGTGAAAATAGATGCAATTTGAAATTAGATGTTTAGTTACCACTTATATATAATATCGGAAATTCAAAACCAGGTGTCGACATATCCTGCTGATAAAATTGAGATAAATCATGCTTACAATAACAAGTATAATTTAGTTCTGTCTATAATAAGTCCATTTAACACTTTCTCATATAACCATAATGGATTTTACTGTATGAAAGTAGACAGGCTTTATTACCACATGACTGAACTATCATTCCTATCAAAGAGAGCTCATCCCATTAACCATGTGATAGTTGATTATGACTCAGCTGTGCTTTTATTATCTTTGCAACAGATATTTAAAAAATTCAGTTAGGTCTAGTTTTGAGATGAGTTTCTTTTGTAATATTTTAAAAATATATCTATATATATTATTGCATGTTTGGGATGTACCTTGAAATCATCTGATTTTTTTGCTCGTATAGATAAACTAGATAAAGTCCTTCTTAAGTACATAAACAAGAATAAAGTACATTTAGCGTGCATTTTTGTTGGAATTTCTATAATTGTTCTGTATCTAACATTTTTATGTTTTGAACAGAAGAGCAAATGGCAAAAGGAGAAAAACTATTTTTCATATGCTGTCCAAATGTTTTGTTCTCATGTGAACTTTCTTCATAATATTAAATGTGACTGTGTATGTAATCAAAAAAGTTTCCTCTCTTTGACATTTTTTCTCTCCATGATTTTCTCTCTTTGAAATGTAGTTTATGGACCAATAAGACTTTTCTACCCTTATCTACTTCTTAATAAATACTAAAATATTACACACATATATAGTGGTACCTCGGTTAACGAATGCCTTGGTTAACGTACCTTTCGGATAACAAGCAAAAATTTTGGCAAAAAATTGCTTTGGATACGAAACAAAAATTCGGATACCGAACAGAAATTTTTGGTTATTATTCGAAATGTTACACCCATTGTCCCTCACTCCTGCCCTCCTCTCCTTACTTCTTTACCCCTTACCCCCTCCCCAGTGTCCCTCACTCCCTTCTTCTCTTTACCTTTTGCCCCTCTACCTTTGTTCCCTTGCCAGGGGAGCAGCAAACCGTCGCTTTGGCTATGATGAGGCAGGCGCTGAGTCTGTTGCTCCTGGCAGAGGCTTCTGTTTGAGGACACCAGTGGCAGCTGTGGCTTCTTTTCAGGACAATGGTGGCGATGGGGGCCTGGGGGTCTGGGCATGGATGTAATGGCCCCAGCACTGCTGTTCCTCAAAAGGAAGCTGCCGGAGTCGCTGCCGCCACCACTGCTGCCACCACTAGCAGCATCAGGGACATGCCCAGGCCCCCAGATTCCCACCGCTTCCGCCGCTATCCCTAAAAGAAGCCGCTGCCACAGCTGGTGTTCTCAAAGAGAAGCCACCGCCAGGACCAGCAAACTCAGTGCCTGCCTTGTCATAGCCAAAGCGACACTTTGCTTCTCCCCTAGCAAGGGGACGAAGACAGAGAGGCAAGAGGTAAAGAGGTAAGGAGAGGGGGGGAGTGAGGGTCAATGGGGGAGGTAAGGGGTAAAGATGTAAGGAGAGGAGGCGGGGTGAGGGACAATGGGTGAGGAGAGAGAAAAAATTCATCAATTTTCTATTTTCGCCATAGGAAATATAGGCTGGGAACCAATTAAATTCATTTCCATTATTTCCTATGGGGAAAATTGTTTCAGATAACAACCATTTTGGTTAACAACCAACCTTCCGGCAGGGATTGTGATTGTTAACAAAAGTACCACTGTATTAGCATTCCCTGAAAGCTGGGCGAAGACTAATGCTTTGCATCAAGACTTTTTAAATGTGATATTAAATGTTATTAGAGTGTTATTAGTCTTATCGGTGTTATTGTTCTTTTAGTACTCTGTTTACGTATCTGAAGAATACATCCTTTTATAAGAGATCCTGTTGAAATTATAGTTCCAATGTATTTATTCAGAATTATATCTCATACTTTCAAATTGTCAACTGATCTGGTAGTTGATGCAGTTCAACAGCATCTGGGTCGAAAACAACTCTTTCCACCTGATTAGAAAGGAAACTACCCAAACAGCAGGGAAGATCAAGTCCTAACTGACAAAATGATTCAGGAAAACTGTAAGAGAAGGAAAAGAAGTTGAATGTAACTTGGATTGATTATAGGAAGGCATTCAATTGCTTGCCACATGATGGTATAATCAAGTGGCTAGAATTTTGAATACTCAAATATTGGATAAGAGATGAAACAACCTGAAGTAAAAAGAATATCCAGTTGCTTTTTGAAATAGCACCTGTGGAACATACCTTACACTATTACAGTTCTTTGCAATAAAAGCAAGCATAGTTTTTAATTGGATCTGTCCATTTTTCAGTAGGAATATCATATTGTTATTTAAAATTTTTACACTGTTTTATATACTGTTTTCTATAGACTTACTGGACAAAACTAACAACCTGTTCTTTAAAATCCCTGAATTGTTATCCAGGTAACTAATAAATATAACCTTTCTGAGCAGATGTATAAAGTTAAAGAGACTAATTGATCATGTCAGTACAAAGGTGTTGTTCATTCTGCAAAGGCCAAGTTAATTCATATTGATGTGATTCAAATTAACCTTAATCAGCTACTAGACTGACTGTGATTTCATTACTGGATGTGTTGTACTTAGACATCTCCTCCCTTTAAAAACCCCTCAGACGTATTTCATCTTTGCTTAAAAAATAATCATAAAGGCCCATTTACACATCAAGTCTTATTAATGTAATTGGCTTTAAGGTTGACTTTTTTTTGTGTTGTCACTTTTGGGTTCTGTTAATTCTGAAAAGGTCACATAATTCAGTCTGATGTGATATAAATTAACATCAAATGTTTTCATCCCCTTATAAAAATGATAGGTCATTGCTTTAAAAAATACATTATTGTGATGAACATAGCATGCATTTTGTTCCTAAACAACTGAGGTTTGGAACATAGACTTTTAATTATGCTAACTGCTATATATATTTATGGGGAGGGGGGTGAATGTCCTTCTGCATACATTTTCTTCTTCTAGTTTTTGTCTTAGAACATTATTGGAAGTGAAGTAGAGCTGATGCAATGGTTCTATTGATTGTTTTTAGCAATGAGCTTATAGGCTATTAGTTTTATGTATTTTATGTATATTTTAATGCTTCTATGTTTCTCTTGTTTTTGAATTGTACAAATTTTGTCTGCTTATTTTTAAATTTGTTATAATTGTTTATAAGCATTGACCCATATGCAGTTGTTGTGGTTAGCTCTGGCCCAGCTCCTGCCCCAAGGACTGTGGATGTGGGGGAGACATCCACATGCTGCAGGCCTGTTTTGCTCCCAGTAGAATCTGATGATGAAGGCTCCTCTGACCAAGAAGACATGAGTGACAGGGAGGAGGAGAGTGTGGCAGACAGCTCAGAAGAAGATCAATTATCTAGCTCCTCCTTGGATTTGGAACAAGAGTTAATGATACAGCCATGCATGAGGAGAGTGATGCATAGGCAGCAACAACTGAGAGATTATTATCAAAGAAAATGAGGCCACCTGTGGTTGGGTGGGGCTGTGGTAATTAGTGAGGCTGCTATAAAGAGCAGCCTGTGGGTTTGGCCATTGTGGAGGATTATCTGATCGTTGTGTTTCGTGCCTGCTTTGCTGACTTTGACCTTTGTGTGCTGATTTTTCCCCGCTTTGAAACTAAACCAGAGCAAAGTGTGTTTCAATGGGAATAAGGAGATCGCTGACCATTTCAATAGCTACTTCTGTTCAGTTTTCTCTAAAGACACCTTACAAAATAATGCTATAGAGGGATATAGCATTGCTTCCAGCTGTACGGATTCAGCTCCAGTGATCTTAGAAGCCGATGTCTTAGAAGAACTTGAACGATTAAAGATAAATAAGGCAATGGGTCCAGATGGCATCCACCCCAGAGTTCTTAAAGAACTCAGATCTGTCATTACTACCCCCCTGACTGATTTGTTTAACCAATCCTTGTTAACAGGAGAAGTTCCTGAGGATTGGAGAATGGCCAGTGTTGTACCTATTCACAAGAAGGGCAGTAGAGAAGAAGCTGGTAACTACAGGCCAGTTAGCTTGACATCAGTTGCAGTTAAAATGATGGAGACTCTACTCAAAAAGAGGATAAATCAGCACCTAAAAACCAATAACTTATTGGACCCAAATCAGCATGGCTTTACTGAAGGCAAATCATGTCAGACTAATCTCATTGATTTCTTTGACTATGTCACAAAGGTGTTGGATGAAGGTGGTGCCGTGGATATTGCCTACCTGGACTTCAGCAAAGCCTTTGATACGGTTCCACATAAAGAGCTGATAGATAAATTAGTGAAGATTGGACTTAATCCCTGGATAGTTCAATGGATTTGTAGCTGGCTGAAGCGTAGACATCAAAGAGTTATTGTTAATGGCAAGTATTCTGAGCAGAGTCAGGTTACAAGCGGTGTGCCACAAGGGTCTGTTCTGGGTCCTATTCTTTTTAATATATTTGTGAGTGACATAGGGGAAGGTCTGGTAGGGAAGGTTTGCCTATTTGCCGATGACTCTAAAGTGTGCAATAGGGTTGATATTCCTGGAGGCGTCTGTAATATGGTAAATGATTTAGCTTTACTAGATAAATGGTCAAAGCAATGGAAACTGCAGTTTAATGTTTCCAAATGTAAAATAATGCACTTGGGGAAAAGGAATCCTCAATCTGAGTATTGTATTGGCAGTTCTGTGTTAGCAAATACTTCAAAAGAAAAGGATTTAGGGGTAGTGATTTCTGACAGTCTCAAAATGGGTGAACAGTGCAGTCAGGCGGTAGGGAAAGCAAGTAGGATGCTTGGCTGCATAGCTAGAGGTATAACAAGCAGGAAGAGGGAGATTATGATCCCGCTATATAGAATGCTGGTGAGACCACATTTGGAATACTGTGTTCAGTTCTGGAGACCTCACCTACAAAAAGAGATTGACAAAATTGAACGGGTCCAAAGACGGGCTACAAGAATGGTGGAAGGTCTTAAGCATAAAACATATCAGGAAAAGTTAGGTTAGGTTAGGTTTATTGGATTTATATGCCGCCCCTCTCCGCAAACTCGGGGCGGCTCACAACAATAATAAAAAACAGTACAGTACATAATACCAAATCCAATGCTTAATGAAGACTTAATGAACTCAATCTGTATAGTCTGGAGGACAGAAGGAAAAGGGGGGACATGATCGAAACATTTAAATATATTAAAGGGTTAAATAAGGTCCAGGAGGGAAGTGTTTTTAATAGGAAAGTGAACACAAGAACAAGGGGACACAATCTGAAGTTAGTTGGGGGAAAGATCAAAAGCAACATGAGAAAATATTATTTTACTGAAAGAGTAGTAGATCCTTGGAACAAACTTCCAGCAGACGTGGTAGATAAATCCACAGTAACTGAATTTAAACATGCCTGGGATAAACATATATCCATCCTAAGATAAAATACAGAAAATAGTATAAGGGCAGACTAGATGGACCATGAGGTCTTTTTCTGCCGTAAGACTTCTATAAGGGACTTGTACAAATTACCAGTTTGTTTGGAGACAAGTGCTCTTTGCTATACAAAAAGAGGGCTTAGTTTAAGTGAATTTTCATTATAAAGAACATTGTTTTGGATTTTCAAATGTGTGTGTGTCTGAAATTTGTACCTGTGAATTTTCGGGATGATTCTACCAGAGAGCCCAACAGGACATGCAGAAAGTATTCAGACCACTTTTACTGTTGCCAATTTTGTTATTCTATAATTGTTAAAATTTATTATTTTTCTTATTAATTTACATTCAGTATCCCATAATGACAAAGTGAAAACAGAGTTGTAGAAATGTCTATAAATTTATTAAAGAGAAAAAATATTTCTATATTCTTTATACTCTCTATAACAACACTTGAAATTTAGCTCTGGTCTCTCCCCCCCCCCCAATTTCTCTTTATAGTTGCTGACATGTTTCTATACATTGATTGGAGTAGCATACAAACAAGAGTGGCTCTGTGAATGCCCAGCTAGCGCACTGACTTGAACCCTATTGAACATCTCTTGTGGGACCTGAAAATCACTGTCCACTGATGGCCACCGTCCAAACTGACTGAGTTTGAGAGGATTTGCAATGAAGAATGGCAGAAAATTTCCCAATCCAAGTTTGCAAAGCTTGGTCAAAAAGACTTGAGGCCTTAATTGCTTGCAAAGGTGTTGCAGGAAAGTACTGAGTGAAGGTTTGAATGCTCATCCCAAGTGAAAGGGTTCTAAATATGTTCTGAAGGTATTATACATATGAAATGGGTAACTATATAAAATTTAATTTTATATATTACCTAATATATAATCTTAAATTTTAAGCAATAACAATTTTTATTATTTGATTTGATTTATTTGATTACTTTATTTTATTTATTTGAGAATTTGGTTTATTATTTTGATTATTTATTATTTGACTATTGGTCTGAACACATAATCATGTACCATATTTTTTGGAGTATAAGACATATCTTTTCCACCCTAAAAGAGGGTGGAAATGTTGGTGCGTCTTACACACCGAAGGCAGCCATTTTTGCTGTCCTGAAGCCCTGTCCACTGCCTGCAGAGAGTTGCTGAGTGCTGGGGGATAACAAAAATGCCCCTGTTTTTGTGGATTTTTTTTTGTGGATTAGCCATTTTTGCCTATTTTTTCACAAAAATGTGGTGGGCAAAGGATCTGGGGTGCCTGCAGAGAGCTTCTGGGGACTGAGAGAAGGCAAAAATGCCTCCATTTAAATATAATTTTACATTTCAGGATATTTTCTGCCTGTAATTTAACTATTTTTCCTTCTGGAATATAAAGGGTGGACTCAAGCTATGTGACACCTATTCAAGTATTTAATTGATGATTACACTCCAGGTATGTTTCTCAATCTATAGTTATAGATTCACATAATAGAGACATCCAGACTACACTTAATTAGTCTGCTAATCAGAATTCATAGAATACTTTAGCAAATGCTTCTATCAACCTCAAACTGCCTTCCTGTTCTTCAAATCAGCTCTTCACAATTGCTCAGTGGAATGTACTGTATAGCCTCTTGTCAGAAATTTCTGAGTTAAAATAAAAGTCAAGTGGAGTTCTCCTTTTTTGTTGTTGTAAGTTGTACTTTATCTACTTCTAATTGAACAGCTGCTATGCTGTTTTTATTTTAGTTTGAATGCTAATGAGATGTTTTTGTGTTTAACTTCCTTCACGAAACTTATTTTGAACTTTAGCTTACCTAATATAATCTGTAATATTATCTGGCTTCTTCTGTTCCTCCATATCTATTCTATTTAATTCCCAAGCTTTCATAGAAACATTTATAAGACCACATTGACTTGTACTTAGGGTGGGCAGCAGGCAGGATGGGGTGGAACGCAGTTCCACCAGCATAAATGAAGATGAGTGTGCAGCTCCAGCAGATCGGCAGCTGTCACTTCCTGGATTACTGGTATCAGATCGGCTCTCCTTTATTTCCCTGCTGCTGCTGCATCTGGGATCCTTGCTTTTTTCCTCTTTCCTCCTTCCCGGCGTCGGGTGAGATTCCTTCTCTCCTGCCCAGCTCCCCTCAAGCCTCACCTGAAGTGCAAGCAGTGACAAGGTTGTAAGTCGAGGACTTAACAGTTCACTTGAACGATGATGATTGTTCAAGCCACTCCCACCTGGTCACATGGCTGACAAGCCACTCCTACCCAGTTACATGACCATTAAGCCACACTCACAAAATAAGCCACACCCACAGTGTGGCAGTAAAAATTTTGGCTGCCCATTACTGCTTGTAGTGATGCTGTTTCCTAGTTTGGATAATGAAATGTCTGCAAGAAAACAAGCAAGCTCACAGAACATTGAGGACCCTTAAAAATATATATATAAGAAATTCACATGTAATGGAGATACATATCCAAAGATAAATAATACCTACATGTGACCAAACTTTCCCCCATCTTAAAGTAATTTTGGCGATGTAGTTTGAAACTGAACTGTGGATTACTATAACTATAATTTTAATTATAACTTTTATTATAGTTATAATGTTTACTATAAGTAATAGCATAACCTTTTACTGGCTCAGGAACATCTGCACTGAAATGTAAGTTATGAGTACTGCAGATATCTAACTACGCATTCCATCAAAACATCACTAATACAATGGTTGTCTTCTTGTGTTTATATGTTGCACTGCTATATTTATAATCTATTTTGAATTTTAATTATATTGACAATTTGATGCTTTTTGGAAACAGCCCACTTAGAGCAAAAATTCCATAGTATTTCATATTACATAGTTTCTTATTACTAGATAAATATATATAGATAAATAAAGATCTATGCTTCCTGACTCCAGAGAATCCAAAGAAAGTATATACAAAAGGTTTAAATGATTACTGTTCAGAAATATAAATATTTCATTATTCTATTTTCCTAGACTTTCAAATGTAGCTAAGTTACACATTTATTACCACAGAAATCCAAGAAAATAAGAAGTCACTATTACATTATTTTCAATAAAACAACTTATCCTGTTTTCTCCAAAATAAGACGATAATCAGACTTTTGAGTGCATGGCAATAAGGCCAAGTGCTTACTTCAGGGTTCAAAAAGATATAGGACAGGGTCTTATTTTTGGAGAAAAACGTTACATATATGGATTTTATTAAGGAGACATTTGCTTCATTGATCAATTACCATATACATAAATGTGGGCCATATTTTTTAGTGGATACAAAAATCACACTAATGTTGTCTATTTTTCATAATAACAATGTTTACTCTTTCTCATAAGGCCAAATGTTTAAGAGGAAAAACATGCAATAGAGAAACAGTATCTTGTAAAGTAAAGAAAGAAAAAATTCACTTTTGAACTTATCAGTGACAGAGTTTTAGAAGAGATAGTTGCACAGATGGCATTAATTCCCATAAAGACACTTTTGTTAAATTCTTTTCAAGATGGTTCTTTAAATAGCCCTGGGTTATTCCTCATGTAGTTAAATCATTTCAAACCCTGCCTATGAATAATTACATTGCCTACAAATCCAAACTAAAGTGAGGGTAGAGAATGGCAATTTGTTCCATATTCCAAAATCATTCATTTTCAATTATGAGAATCTAAAATGCCTTTTATATGAAGGCCGACTTTATTTGGACTGAATTATGTTGGATACTTATCAGAACTTGGTCACCTGATCTTTTAATTTTTTTTCAAATTGAATATGTTTTTACAATATTTGTTGGAATAACAGTATTTGGTAGATATTTTTAACTAGGCATTGTTGAACTTTTAATTATGGTTGTAGTTATCATTATACGTCATTTATAAAGTGAATTAATTTATGAAAAATACAAATTACACAATGGTAAACGATAATAAACTTTCATAGTACGAATCCTCTAAGCATTAGTGAACCATTTGTCTTTAGACTGTCCATTTCAATTAAAATATAATTTATTAAAAGAAGAAATGCTGTAATGAGAGCCATTATCTCTAATGACTCTTAACAGTGTATTTTGCTTAGGTGATTTTTTTTTTAAAAAAATGATATATTAATATCTATTTTGAGCCATAGTTGAACTATGAACATTTTGAAATAATGCATATTGTTTAATGTATATGCAAGGATTTTCTCAATCTGTTTTCTATTTCATATTCTCAGTAGCCCATTAGGGTTAACAAATTCTGCTATGGATTGTTAACATTATAATGTTTATTATTAGCTAAGCTTATATTTGACTACTTATAATTATTTGACTTTATGGTGATGTAGTAATTCCTTAAGTTTACTATATTTCATTGTTTGTGGGTTATTTAAAAATAATACTCAAAAAAAGTGGTTTAACACAAAAATTACAGTCCAAAGACTGTTTCCTTCAGAAACACCAACAAAATGCATAAAGTTTCATCTCTGTGTCAATTTTAATTAACAGTACAACAGCTGAATAAACAAGACCTTACAGACAACTCTCACTCCACAAAAGACTTTGGAATACTCATATCAAATGATCTAAGTGCCAAACAATGTTCCCTCTAAGGCGCACTGCCCAAGGCTGCGTGCACAAAATCAACCCCTCCACACAGCCTTTTCCAAGGCCTTGCAATGGAGATGGGTGTTGGAGTTGGAGGCAGGGAGCGATGAAAGTGCAGAGGATGGTTAAGGTTTTTCTTATTTTGAATGTTATGTGCGCATGCATATGCGCTCCCCATCCCTCTGCCAGCCCACTGGGGGGGGGAACAGGGAGGCCACAACCAACAGGCTCGGTACTGGCCCATTGAGCTGAGCGAGAGGAAAAGGTACGGTGATCATGGTGGCTCTCTGAGTAGAGGTACAGGCGGTGGCAATAATCTCTGCACAGCCACCGGTGGTAGACATAGATGGTGGGAGAAGGAAAGGGAGCTGCAGCTGCCCCCGCCCGCCGCAGATGGGTCTGTGCCGAGCCTCCCCCCCCCAGGCGTGCTGGCAGGGGGTTGGGGAGAGCACGTGCACACGAGCACAACATTCAAAATAAGAAAAACCATCACCAGCCTTCACAGAGAAGAAAGGAAGAGAGAGAAAGAGAGAACAAGAGAGAGAGAGAGAGAGAGCACAAGAGAGAGAGAGCAAGATAGAAAGAGAGAAGAACGGAGAAAGTGAGAAAGAGAGAGAGAGGAAGAGGGCAGAGAGAGAGAAAGAGAGAAAGAGAATAGGAGATAGCAAGAGAGAACAAGAGAAAGCAAGAGAGAGAAAGCAAGAGAGACAGAGAGAGAAAGAAAACAAGAGAGAGAAAGAGTGAGAGAGAGAGAAAGAAAGAAAGCGAGAGAGAGAAAGAGAGTGTGAGAGAGAAAGCAAACAAGAGAAAAAGAGAGGGAGAGGGAAGAGAGAAGTGGAGAGGAAGGAGGAAAGGAGAAATGGAGGGAACAAGGAAGGAAGAATGAAATGAATGGAGGGATGGAGGAAAGAAGGACTTTTGGGGGGGGGATGTAAATTTTTTTTAATTTTTCTCTCAACATACATTTAAACAATACAGTGTACCATCTAATTTTCCATGAACAAAATGTAGTATTTTGTTAGTAACTAATATCAATCATCAAAAAAAGTTGCAAAAACTCTTTCCTCCATGAGTCTCGCATTTCAGGTACCCTTTTTACAATCGGAGATGGGGATCTTCCACATGAAAATGCTTTCATTTAAAAGGCTTTCAACACTGTTTCTCAGGCTGCTTCGGGAATCAGTTTCTGACCGACGCAGCAAGGCGCAGGAGCTTGCTTGGAAGCCTGGTAGCATGTTTACAAAATGGCAGATCCAAGAGGATTGAAAGCCCGGCTTTCAATGAAGTTTCCCGGGACACTTTGGGAATCAGGCTCCATGTGGAAGTGAGGATCCCCGCCACCTGGAATCACCCCTTAATGCAATGCACGGAGCGTATGAACGGGACGACATTCAGAGTATAAGAGGCACCCAGATTTCCACCCTCTTTTCTGTTTCCTATTTCTACAAGTAGAGCTCATTCCACATTCTAAGCAGATTATAGTAGTTCTTCACTGTTTTAAACCACATATTTCTAATGCTATTTTTTTTTCCTGAAATGTTGGTAATAAAAGAAAACTTTGAAAAATATAGAGAATACTTTAAGTCCATGAAAAGATATTAAAGGGGTGATATGATCATAAATTCAAACAGGCTCTGATTATTCATTGTGTTGTGATTTATGTCCACTACATAAATCGCAGAACCTCATATTGTGCCTGTCAAATATACAATATAAAAATGCCTGCCAAAGTATGAAATATCTGCTCTTTTTAAATACTCAAAATCTTTTCCTGTGATGATATCAATTACATCCACTATAGCTTTATATATGTGTGTGTGTGTGTAACATATTTTTGCTGAAAAATACTGGGTGATTCTACAGGAGAAAAAAACCACACACACAGACACACAGTTGCATTCACCGCTATCTGTACACTTATCTATTGATTCAGTATGTGCCATCAAGTCAGTGTTGATTTTTAGCAACCATAAAAAGTAATTTTTGCCATGGTAATATGTTCCTACATAGTTCTTTGAGTCTTATTTTTTCAGTATACTTGCTGCTGGTCGTTCTGTTTTCTTCAAAAAGGTAGATTTTCCCCCCGCTAATTAATCCAAAATAGGATAAATTGTGCTTGGTCATTTGTGCTTCAAGTGGAAACAATGATTAAGTTGTCTATAGTTTTCTTAGAAGTTTTCTCTAGTATCAAGACATTTGATCAAAAAGTATCTATAATCCACAAACCCTTTCTTATCCTTTCTCCATAGTAGGTGGAGCTAGCTTCCAAGAATGGGAAAAGACCACCTTTAGACAATCAGGACTGAGCCTGAAAAGGTATAAATGGAACCCCCTATGCCCAACAACCCTTCTTCAAGACTTAGTCTGTAGCCAGGACTTGGGCTTTTTTTCTCCTTGAAATCTTCTCCATTTTCACGATTCATCTCACAGTGAGTGTTCTACCCACCCTTAAAAAGCTCCTGAGGTGACTCTTTCATCAGGTGACTCGTTTGCCCAGGTTCGCCTGGTGCACCAGTTGCGGCCCTATTTGGACCGGGAGTCACTGCTCACAGTCACTCATGCCCTCATCACCTTGATGCTCGACTACTGTAATGCTCTCTACATGGGGCTACCTTTGAAAAGTGTTCGGAAACTTCAGATCGTGCAGAATGCAGCTGCGAGAGCCATCATGGTGTTTCCTAAATATGCCCATGTCACACCAACACTCCGCAGTCTGCATTGGTTGCCGATCAGTTTCCGGTCACAATTCAAAGTGTTGGTTATGACCTTTAAAACCCTTCATGGCACTGGACCAGAATATCTCCGGGACCGCCTTCTGCCGCACGAATCCCAGCGACCAGTTAGGTCCCACAGAGTTGGCCTTCTCTGGGTCCCGTCAACTAAACAATGTCGTTTGGCGGGACCCAGGGGAAGAGCCTTCTCTGTGGCGGCCCCAACCCTTTGGAACCAACTCCCCCCATATATCAGAGTTGCCCCCACCCTCCTAGCCTTTCGTAAGCTCCTTAAAACCCACCTCTGTCGTCAGGCATGGGGGAATTGACATGTTCCCTCCCCCGAGGCTTATAAAATTTATGCATGGTACGCTAGTATGTATGATTGGTTTAATTTGTGGTGTTTTTTAAATTAACTTAAATATTAGATTAGATTTGTTTTTACATTGTGTTGTTATTGCTGTGAGCCGCCCCGAGTCTGCGGAGAGGGGCGGCATACAAATCTGATTAAACTTAAACTTAAACTTAAACTCACCTGGTTGAAGGCAGTCTCGAGCTTCACCTCAGAGGCTGCTCAGGAGCAGACTTGGGTGATAACCCAGCTGCACCTCAATATCCCAACTGTGATTCTTCACTCCAATTTGCTAAGATTCGGCTGTGTGGGAAACAGGGAAATGATCCCTTTTATTTTTTACCTTCCTGGAAACTGGGAGAGTGCTTCTGAAGTTTCCCCCTCCTCGTGCCCCCTCTCTGGCTGCAAATTACACACCAAAGCTGAAGAGGAGTTTAAAGTGATTGTCCAGACACTAGACATAAACCAAAGTGTCCCAAGCAGCATTAATCTGCAGTTTCCGGCTAAATTAAGGGCACTGGAAGGGAAATGACCCTCATAACTGAAAACCTAAGGTAACAGAGTTAACCAAGGGCAGAGATTATCAGACGGTTGCTTGATCGAGCGGAGTGCACAACAGCTGATTTTAAAGGTTTCTGTGTTGTGATTGAAGCTATAACTTTTAAACTCTTCACATGAGGCTTCTTAGCAATTAGATTGCTCCATTTGCCTGCCTCCAAAGCTCTGCATTGTCTCATGAGGTAGCAGATTGCCATGACAGCCATCTTAACTGACAAAGGGATCTTTTGAAACTTTGCAATCTGTTTCCCTCTGTGATAAGACGTATAAGGTTGTGTCTCTAGAGCTATCGCATTGGCACATATTGGCTGATCTTTCAGCGAGACCCGACCTTTCTGTCTTTCATCACGATAAGGTGGTACTGAGGTTGGACCCTAACTTTGCCCCAAAGGTTAAGATTTATTTTCATAGGGCACAAGAGATAATATTACCCAGCTTTTAGCCTTGTTCTATTAATGCCATAGAACAACAGTGGTACCTCCTAGACATGAGACACACCTTGGACATTTATTTTCAATGCACATCAACCTTCTGTAGAACAGAGGTGCTGTTTGTTTCCTTCTAGCCCACTTCCATTGCCAAAAGGTATCCTCCTCCACAATGGGTTGTTGGATTTGCATGGTTATTTCTAAAACCTATGATCAACTGTCATTACTATGACCTAGTGTTGTGGTTCAGCCTGAGGCTGCTCAGGGACCGGCTGTGTCTCTGCTGGCTCCATGCCCGGAGGAGGATGACAGCGAAGAGGAGGGGGCTGAACAGTCGGACGGGGGAGAGGAGAGTCAGGAATGGGATGAAGGAGAACAGCATGAGAGCCCCGGGGGGGGGGCTCTCCCCAGCCAGTAGTTTGGAGTTATTAGGTGATGAAGCTCAAGCCGTCATTGACATGCGACAGAGATGGTCAGATCAAAGAAAGGAGCACTTAAAGAAGTATTATCAGCACTGAATGAGGAACAGCTGGGTTTGGGTGTGGTTCTCCTTAGCAGGGTTTAAAAGGCAGGCAAGCCCTTTAAGCCATGTGGAGTGTTATCAGTTTGGAGTTGCGTTATCCTGTCTTGTTTCTCGGCATCTCTGTTCCTGGCTTGTGGCCCAACAGCTTTGGAAGACCCGTGGGAGGTGTAGGTCTGCTATCTACAGCCTCGGCTTGGCAGCAAGAATTCTGTATTGCTGCATGGACTTTTGCCTCCGGGGATATATTTGAAGATACAGCATTTTCCTGTTTGTAAGGACATTTTCTGTTACCTGTGTTTTCCTTGAATTATATAAACTGCCTTTGCCTTTTACCAGTGTGTCTGGCTTCTCTTTTTGGGTTGGTATTGGCTTCTGGACTGACCCATACAGAACACCTAGTAGAATAATTACCCATTTAACATGTAGTGCCACTACCACAGCAGCTTGGAATACCAGGGTGTACATCGAGGAGGTTTGTTGAGCAACTATCTGGTCATCCCTAACACGATTCGTCCATCGCTACAAATTGAATGCTTTCACCTCAGAGGAGGCAGCATTTGGGCAAAGAGTATTGCAACAGGTCATGCAGGAAAGTGGGAGTGCCAGCCAGTGTTGGGTAGCCCACCAAAGGGACTTATTACTTTGGAATTTTCCATGCTTGGAGACTAGCTCCACCTACTATAGAGAAGGGGCATTGTACTTTCCTGATACGCCCTTTCTCATATAGTGGAGTTACCCTCCAAGCCCCTCCCTTCAGGGAAAAAGTCTGACACATGCTGACTAATTAGAATAGAATAGAATAGAATTTTTATTGGCCAAGTGTGATTGGACACACAAGGAATTTGTCTTGGTGCATATGCTTTCAGCGTACATAAAATAAAATATACATTTGTCAAGAATCATGTGGTACAACACTTAATGATTGTCATAGGGGTCAAATAAGCAATGAAGAAGCAATATTAATAAAAATCTTAGGATATACGCAACAAGTTACAGTCATACAGTCAACATGGGAGGAAATGGGTGATAGGAATGATGAGAAAAACTAGTAGAATAGAAGTGCAGATTTAGTAGAAAGTCTGACAGTGTTGAGGGAATTATTTGTTTAGTAGAGTGATGGCGTTCGGGAAAAAACTGTTCTTGTGTCTAGTTGTCTTGGTGTGCAGTGCTCTGTAGCGACGTTTTGAGGGTAGGAGTTGAAACAATTTGTGTCCAGGATGTGAGGGGTCAGTAAATATTTTACCCGCCCTCTTTTTGACTCGTGCAGTATACAGATCCTCAATGGAAGGCAGATTGGCAGCAATTGTTTTTTCTGCAATTCTGATTATCCTCTGAAGTCTGTGTCGGTCCTGTTGGGTTGCAGCACCAAACCAGACAGTTACAGAGGTGCAGATGACAGACTCAATGATTCCTCTGTAGAACTGAATCAGCAGCTGCTTGGGCAGTTTGAGCTTCCTGAGCTGGCGCAGAAAGAACATTCTTTGTTGTGCTTTTTTGATGATGTTTTTGATGTTAGGTGACCATTTTAGGTCTTGAGATATGATAGAACCTAGAAATTTGAAGGTCTCTACTGTTGATACTGTGTTGTCTAGTATTGTGAGAGGTGGAAGGGTGGAAGGGTTTCTCTTAAAGACTACCAACTGAGTGTGTTCAGTTCTAGATTGTTCTGGTCACACCACAAGGATAGTTGTTCAACTTCCCGTCTGTATGCGGATTCATCGTTGTCTCAAATGAGTCCGATCACTGTTGAATCATCTGCAAACTTCAGTAGTTTAACAGATGGATCGTATGAGATGCAGTCATTAGTGTATAGAGAGAAGAGAAGTGGTGAGAGTACACAGCCTTGGGGGGCACCTGTGCTAATTGTACATGTATCTGATGTGATTTTTCCTAGCTTCACCTGCTGCTTCCTGTCTGTTAGTGCATATATCTAAGTATACCATAGACTAATAAAGTTTTTATCCTTGTCAAGGAGTTGCATGCAGTCTGACTTTCATCCCTCATCTTGAAGGAGGGTGCCATTTATACTTTCCAGACTTAGTCTTGATTAGCTAAAGGCAATGTTTTCCCATCCTTAGAGACTAGCTCCATCCTACAACAAAGGGTGTATCAGGTAAGTACAATGCCCCATTTCTTTAAAGTTCAACTTTAGTGTCCATAAAATGTTACAAGCAATACTATTATCTGAAATATTATGATCTTTTAAATATAGAAATGCATGGCATTCTTTCAAATAATCCAGACTCGTCTTTTTTAAAAATTATTTTTTCAGCCCACTCATATCAGTTAACTAAACGGAGAAAAAAATTAAACACAATAAGGAAAAGCTGTAAACTATCTAATAACTTTTCATCATAGGAATAGCTTGTCTTGTACTCTACTTTTCTCTTCCTGTGGTCAGTTTCATTAATTAATGCCAATAAATCAACACTGACATAAATTTATGTTAATAAAATATGTTATGATTATATTTTGAATGATCAACTGACCAAAAAGTTGATGATTTCCTAAGGACAATTAACCAGTGGAACAGTGTGTCACCAGAAATTGTGGGCATTCCATCACTGGATATTTTTAAGAAGAATCTAGACAGTCATTTATCTGAAATAGTATAGGATCTCCTGCTTGAGCAGAGGGCTGGATTAGAAGACCTCCAAGATCCCTTCCAGCTCATTCATTCATTCATTCATTCATTCATTCATTCATTCATTCATTCATTCATTCACATTCATTCATTCATTCATTCATTCAGTCATTCTGTCATTCTAATTTTAATTAAAACAGCATACTTTCTAAAATCAGGTAACTCTTTTGGTTGTTCATGAAGATTTCCCAAGGAAGAAATCATGGAGTTTCTTAAAAGACTTAGTTGTAATTGTTCCAACATTCCCTTAAAAATTAAAGATTTAGACAAGGATGAGGAGATAATGATAATTTGTTCCAGTCCTGTCTATAGCTACACAGTTTCCATTTTGGAACACCATCTTTACAAAATAATGATTAACTCAACTGGAAGAAATTATATGTTCTTCAGAATGAAGATTTGTCAGACTGAAGCCATTTCAGTTGGGTGTTTTGAACTGCCACGCTTTATGTTATTTTAAAATGTATTCTTTGCTGTGGAAATTTGGGAAGGGTAATCGCATGAGGGGATATCTACATGTATCTACATATCTACATCTACCCTTCCACCTCTCATAATACTAGACCACACAGTATCAACAGTACAGACCTTCAAATTTCTAGGTTCTATCATATTCAAGACCTAAAATGGTCACCTAACATCAAAAACATCATCAAAAAAGCACAGCAAAGAATGTTCTTTCTGCGCCAGCTCGGGAAGCACAAACTGCCCAAGGAGCTGCTGATACAGTTCTACAGAGGAATCATTGAGTCTGTCATCTGCACCTCTATAACTGTCTGGTTTGGTGCTGCAACCCAACAGGATTGACACAGACTTCAGAGGACAATCAGAACTGCAGAAAAAGCAATTGCTGCCAACCTGCCTTCCATTGAGGACCTGTATACTGCACGAGTCAAAAAGAGGGCGGGGAAAATATTTACTGACCCCTCACATCCTGGACACAAATTGTTTCAACTCCTACCCTCAAAACGTCGCTACAGAGCACTGCACACCAAGACAACTAGACACAAGAACAGTTTTTTTCCAAACGCCATCACTCTACTAAACAAATAATTCCCTCAACACTGTCAGACTTTCTACTAAATCTGCACTTCTATTCTACTAGTTTTTCTCATCATTCCTATCACCCATTTCCTCCCATGTTGACTGTATGACTGTAACTTGTACTGTCTGGGTGCCCCCAGACTTCAACACCAACTGGAAAAAGCAGCCAGACACGCTGGTAAAAGCAAAAGCACTTTATAGTTTGAAAAATAAACACAGAGAAAAACCTGTTCTTCCCAACAGGCAGGCTATGAGACTTGACAGCAGAGTCCTGATGGCCAGACAATACAGCAGACTTCTTGCTGGCACACCCATCACTGTAGAGAATAAGACCCACACCTTTTCCCCCCAAGGTTTCAGTATTCAAAGTCACAAACCAGAATTCCAAGACGCCAAAGATCACAGCCAGGTCCCAGGACTCCCAAAGATAATACTCCACAAGCCAGGAAGGGTGGGTCTGCCTTTTCAGCCTTTCCAGAGAGCACCACACCCAAACCCAGCTGTTGACTCTTTAGTGCTGAAAGTACCTGGCTAATTGTCCCCTTCGTTGTGTTGCTCTTCTCTGCCAGAGATCTATGATTGCTTGTGCATTTTCATCTAAGGAATCCAGGCTGCTTGCTGGGGAGAGCTCCCTCTCCCTCAGCCTGAGATTCCTCCTCCCCGTCTGCCTGAACCTCCTGTTCCTCATCCTCCCCCTCTGAGCAGGAAGCCGGCAGAGGATCAGCCGTTCCCTGAGGGGCCTCAGACGGAATCACAACAGTAACTTATTGCTTATATCCTAAGATTTTTATTAATATTGCTTCTTCATTGCTTATTTGACCCCTATGACAATCATTAAGTGTTGTACCACATGATTCTTGACAAATGTATATTTTATTTTATGTACGCTGAAAGCATATGCACCAAGACAAATTCCTTGTGTGTCCAATCACACTTGGCCAATAAAAATTCTATTCTATTCTATTCTATTCTATTCTATTCTATTCTATGTAGCCATAACAAATTTCTTCTAGATTGTCAAGATCATCTTTTGTCACTACTGCACCTACATGGAAGAAAATGAGAGTTTATGCCAAGTTGGCAGATAAAATTGGTCAATGTGATAGACTTGGGGGTGTGGGAACAAGGATTTGAACTTTCCCTTGGGTGAAGAAACCCCTGGGATTTCAGATTCAATTTTCCCCAAATGTCAACATGGCTCTTCTAATAAATTGGAACTTTGAGGAATACTTTGCCTCAGACTCTGATTTAGTTTTGGATGCTATTTGGAACCCTGACAATATTTGCATATAATTACTGTTACATTCTTCTGTTCATTCATTTCATTAGTGCTCATTAGGTTTTCCAGTGGATTTTTAATGATATTATTTGCAAATGCAATTAAAAATATTAAGTTATAAAATATATATAATTTTTCATATGATTATTTAAAACATAAAAACACAAATATCTTGGCATCATTTGTCTTAGCAAAGAATCTTTGCACTGACCTTTGAGTCTAGAGTATTTCAATTTTAACATTCTTCTGTGCCTTCAAACTGATGTTGAACAGTGGAAAAGGTTTTCTGCTTTGAATTAAAATTGTTCATGACTGCTATGGCTAGGTTGGATTTACTGTCTTTCAATGCCTCTTATCAGGCACCAAAGGAACTAGTCAGACTGACAGCCACCTTGGAACATTTCAACTCAAGAATGACAAGACAATAATGCCTTGAGGACAAGATATTGAAGAAAAAAAAGCCACTTGGGCATTAAAGAAAAAGTGAGTAACTAAGGTTTTAGAAATGTTAACAAAGCTGAGTGGCATAATTTGTTAAAATGAAGCATCATTTTAAATACGCTACGTAGGCATGGTGATTAATTAGCATATATGGGTAGACACTGTACACTTTCACTTAGACTAAAGAAGAAAGTAAATAGCACTTGTTGATTGTTAATAAAATAGGAAGAGGAATGTTCTGCATGTTTTCTGCCTTGAGTTATTTTATTTTATTTATTTTAATTTCTCAAATACATACGGTATTTGTAATATACAAATATGCATATTTGATATAACATTGTTTATGTATATAAGATGGGTATTGATAAGAGGGAACAATTGGACAGGAATGGTGTTGTGGTTGGCTCTGGGCCAGCTTCTGTGGGGGTGGATGTGGGTGAATCTTCGCAGTGTCAGAGGCCAGTGTTACTGCCGTCTGCTGCTGACAGCAACACAGGGAGTGAATGTGAACTGGGATCATCAGAGGAGGGCCTGGCAGACAGTCAATTAGGAAGCAATTCATCCTCCTCCTTATCTTCTTTGCTGGACTCGGATAAAGAAGCATTCATTGACGTACGCAGGCGAAGGGCAATGAATAGGAAAGAGCAGCTACATAGGTATTACAAGAGATAAGAGAGTTCACTTCTGGTTGGGTGTGGTTCAACTAATTAGGGCTGCTGTTAAATGGACAGCGTGCTGGCCTCTCAGTGTGGAAGATTATCTATTCAGAGAAAGAGGAGGTGGCTTTCGTCTCAAGGACTCTCTGTGCATTGATCCCAAGATTTGGACATTAAATCATAGTTAAGTGTGTGAATTGCCAGCGGCTGAAGAAGGGTAGCTGTGATGTTTTTCACAGCTGCTTGCTAATTGCTTTGTGTTTGTTTATTGCTTTTCACTGCCTTAAAGTCTGTTGTTTTGAAAGTGTGCCCTTTGACTGCTAAAAGGGTGTTTTTCTTTCCTTTTATTTTTGATAAAAACTTTGTTCTTGACTTTTCAAGTGTGTGTGTGTTTGAATTTGGGGCTCATGCAGTTAAGCCTGGCAGAACAAATGATAGGCACACTGGTGCACTTATGCATGCCCTTTACTGACCTCTTAGGAATTGGGTGAGGTCATGGACAGACTAAGGGCAAAGTTTTGGGGGTTTAGTGATGAAACCACAGGTAGTGAGATAGTGAGTTAATAAATTAATAAAGATTAATAAATTAATATTTTTAAAAGTAGCATATAATAATGGTGGTTTAGCTATGAAAAAAGCAACTAAAAGTGTTAACCATGGTTTGTGGGCTGCTGACAGTGGAGCAACACAATGTATTTCTAATCATAGAAAAAGCTTTGTAAAAGTGACCAAAAGTAACCAGCATGCATTACTAGCTAATGGCTGGGAAATGAAAGCAGCTGGAGAATTTAAAGCAAAGTGTTTACGTTTAAATTAAAGTTGGCAAATGTTATATATACCTAAGCTACAATATAATTTGGAGTCGTAGTATCTGTTGAAGTTCTAGTAATGAAGGATATAATGTAACATTTGGAAAGGATAGATGTATAATAGAAAAAAACAGGTACAAATGTTACAGCAAAGTTAGAGAATGGTTTGTTTGTGCTGAAGGATAATCCATTGAGTAAAGCTAACCCAGTTTTGAACATGCCACATGGTAACTGCATACAGCTAACCCATAGTAGAATAAATAGGAATAAACTAAAGCAGAGGGATAATACTATGAAGATTATTTATTTATTTATTTTGTCCAATACACAATGAGGGTTTTAGTGGGTATATATCTACATACACATAGTAAAATACATGATGAAGGTTATAGAGGAGATACTCATAGTAAAATGTATCTAAGAAATAATAGAAAAGAAGGTATAGTAATAGATCATATCAATGAAAGACTAGAAGAAGAGATATAGGAATAGAAGAAAGGTATAGGAGATATAGGAGAGCAATAGGACAGGGGACGGAAGGCACTCTAGTGCACTTGTACTCATCCCTTACTGAACTCTTAGGAATCTGGATAGGTCAACCATAGATAAGTGTAAAGGGTAAAGTGTTGGGGGTTTGGGGATGACACTATGGAGTCCGGTAATGAGTTTCACGCTTCAACAACTCGGTAACTGAAGTCATATTTTTTTACAGTCAAGTTTGGAGGGGTTAATATTAAGTTTAAATCTGTTGTGTGCTCTTGTGTCGTTGTGGTTGAAGCTGAAGTAGTCGCCGACAGGCAGGACGTTGCAGCATATGATCTTGTGGGCAATACTTAGATCTTGTTTAAGGCGTCTTAGTTCTAAACTTTCTAGGCCCAGGATTGAAAGTCTAGTCTTGCAGGGTATTCTATTTCGAGTGGAGGAGTGAAGGACTCTTCTGGTGAAGTATCTTTGGACATTTTCAAGGGTGTTAATGTCTGAGATGCGATATGGGTTCCAAACAGATGAGCTGTATTCGAGGATGGGTCTGGCAAAAGTTTTGCAAGCTCTGGTAAGTAGTGTGAGATTGCCAGAGCAGAAGCTACGTAGGATTAGGTTTACAACTCTTGAAGCCTTCTTGGCTATATTGTTGCAGTGGGCTTTGGCACTTAAATCTTTTGTTATTAGTATACCAAGGTCTTTAACCGAGTGGGGATTATCTGTGATAATTTGATTATTCAGTTCGTATTTGGAGTTCAGATTCTTCTTCCCAATGTGTAGGACAGACCATTTGCTAGTTGAGATGTGGAGTTGCCATGTGTTAGACCACTCAGAAACAGCGTCAAGGTCTTTTTGGAGAGACCCCAATGTGTAGAGAGTGTAATTTGACAAAGAAATATGTAGATGTTTTGTCAGTGGAGAAAATCTGTCTGGATGGTGATGAAAAGCCTTTAGGAGAGGTTGAGGTTAAAGAATATTCAGGAGATAAGTTGTCAGGGGAGGAAATATCTATATATCTATAGCACATTTAGGAGAGGCAAAGGTGAAGGTTAAAGAGGAAGAGATTCCTAGTACTATTAATGTTTTTGCTGAAGAGAAAAGGTACTAAAGGAAGGAGGAAACCTAAGTTTCAGGTTGGCAGTGTGTTATAAGAAATGACTCAATGTTAAATGATGGAAATGTTGGGAAATGAATTAGCGTATATATATACTGCTCAAAAAATAAAGGGAACACTCAAATATCACGTCCTAGATCTGAATGAATGAAATATTCTCATTGAATACTTTGTTCTGTACAAAGTTGAATGTATTTTCCTCATTTGTCTAGACTACATTGTTATATTATATTTTCCAGTTTTAGTTCTATACAGTCCACAACTTGAAGTAACTTCGTTCCCAACACGCTGGTTGTTTTCAATAGTCTTAATATCTTGGTGTATGCTTTTCATACCTTTTTTTCCACTTAATATAATTTTGCAACAAAGTTTAATCCACATTATATATTTATTTTATTTTATTTTTTACATTTCATAATTTTATAATTATTAATCCAATATATATTATAGTCAATTTATATATACATTTATATATAAATATATATTTATAGTCAATTTGTAGTAAGGCAAATTCAACTTCCAGTTCAAGGTTTTTTTCCCCTTTAGAATAAGATATCATTCCAAAACCATATCTTCTTTTAAAGCTTCCAACTTTTTCTCTCTCCTAGTTCCCAAACATTTCACAATTTTAACCGCTGCTAATCTTTAGCTTCCTTATTTCTCTTCCTCATATTTTGGGGGTTGTTTTTGAAAAGCAAACAGTCCTTTCTATCCCAGATTGCAAATCATTCATTTTTTCCTCCTGCTCGGTTTTGTTAATTCTGCTTCTCCAACAGCTTTGTGGCAGCCATATTTGTTGCTTCGGCTCCATTCTGTCAGCTAGAGGCTTGCCAAATTGGGGGGAAGAGATGCAGGTCCCCTCTACCATCCTGGAAGTCCCCCTTCACTTCACCCCCTCTATGGGGGGGAGGACTTAGGTCCAAATTTGGATCTTCAGATTAGAGTGTTTGGAGCTGGCTGCAGAGGTCCTGTTCCTGGCTTCCAATATCACTGAAGGAGAAACCGGAAGCCTTGTGGAACCATTTGATATTCCATGCACTGCAATTTAGATTTATCTCAAATGGTCTATAACCCCCACAGTAAAAGACCTTGGAATACTAATATCAAATGATCTAAGTGCCAAAGCCCACTGCAACAATATTGCCATAAAGGCTTCAAGAGTTGTTAACCTGATCCTACGCAGCTTCTGCTCTGGCAATATCACACTACTCACCAGAGCCTACAAAACCTTTTCCAGACCCATCCTTGAATACAGTTCATCTGTCTGGAACCCATACCACATCTCAGACATCAACACCCTTGAAAATGTCCAAAGATACTTCACCAGAAGAGCCCTTCACTCCTCCACTCAAAACAGAATACCCTACGAAAGCAGACTATCAATCCTAGGTCTAGAAAGCTTAGAACTACGTCGCCTAAAACACGATTTAAGTATTGCCCACAAGATAATATGCTGCAACGTTCTACCTGTCAATGACTATTTCGGCTTCAATTGCAACAACACAAGAGCACGCAACAGATTCAAACTTAATATTAACCTCTCCAAACTTGACTAAAAAATATGACTTCAGCAACTGAATTGTCGAAGCGTGGAACTCATTACCTGACTCAGTAGTGTCAACCCCTAACCCCCAACATTTTCCCCTTAGATTATCCATGACTGACCTCTCCAGGTTCCTTAGAGGTCAGTAAGGGGCGTGCATAAGTGCACCAGTGTGCCTTCCGTCCCCTGTCCAATTGTCTCTCCTTATCTCATTTATCTTCCCTTCCTTTCAAATATGTTCACCTATACTTTTATATATTATCTTCTATTCTTTTCTTTACTTATATTATTACATATCTTTCTCTTCAATGTGTATTATGTATTGGACAAAATAAATAAATAATAAATAAACACTGAAGTAAGAATGTAGCAGCCCACCACAGTGAATCAGAAAGGCTATAGGATGACTTAAATGGATTTGATTAACATTTCAGAAGGAATTTGAAAAATGTTGGTGTGCAAGACCTGTTGTACCATAATTCAGAGCTGAGATGCCCTCCTTGGGTTTATTTCATTCAGCATTAACTACCTAAGGGTGATAGTTGAGTTAGTTTAATGAAAGGAGACTAACTTAAATTGGTTATAACACCTAAATCCATTTATTTCCTTTGGAATTTAAATGGTGCTTGGTTATACAAGGCTCTTGGAAGTTATGTGTATTTTGTGACAGGAAAGTTGTTATTAAGGGTTGGAAAATGTTCACCTTCTATAGGCAGTTACTACACTAAAGTAATTCCAGAAATGCACTGATAAACGTTACCTTTGAATTTACATTAAGCTCGATAGTTCATAGCTGTAAGAACAGCTCTTGTTTCTAAACTGACTTATGTCCTGTAGAGATTAAGGACACGGGCCTGCGGGAGATTAAGATGTCAGTTGCTTTAAGTGACACCCAATCCATTTTATTGACCCCAGCTCCATCCTGCAAAACAAGCACTTTTTGAGAAAAACATAATGAAAATTTGAGTGGCTTTATGGGCTGAGGTATAATGGCTTTTCAAAGGCTGTTGCTAAGTGCTGTGAGAAGGTCTGTAAATGAAACCACAACATCTGCTATAGATGCCAGGCTGGCATATGTCACTGCATACTAATATGGCTGTGTATGCCATTACTTTTAAAATAAATAAATAAATACTAATGCTGTGAAGTGAGGACATTAAGCTTCATTCATTGTACTGGACAGGCTATTACTTTTCACTCCTTTCATTCTTATTTCAAGGTGGTATGCCATTTCAAGGCCACACAAGACTCTGAACTGATTTCTAATTGTTGGTTTTCAATAACCAAGGGCACCGGCTATGTATTGGAAAGACTTTTCTGCTACTTAATTTAATGCCTTGCTAAACTTAGATTACCACTGATGTATGCTTACTGAGAATGTGTTTCTTTAGGCAAAATTGAAGAATTGTTAGACTGATTTTTGGATTGCAGAACAGGTTATCTGTGCCAGAAACATAGTTACCAGCGGCCAATAAGGTCCCTCAGAGTTGGCCTTCTCCAAGTCCTGTCGACCAAACAATGTCGTTTGGCGGGCCCGGGGAAGAGCCTTCTCTGTGGTGGCCCCAGTCCTCTGGAATCAACCCCCCCCCCAGAGATTAGAACGGCCCGCACCCTCCTTGTCTTTTGCAAATTACTCAAGACCCACCTTTATCGCCAGGCATGGGGGAACTGAGACATCCTCCCCCCAGGCTTTTATATTTTATGTTTGGTATGTATGTGTTGTATGGTTTTAAATTGTTGGGGTTTTAGATATGTTTTATTTTAATATTAGATTTGTCTCACTGTTATATTGTTTTTGTATTACTGTTGTGAGCCGCCCCGAGTCTTCTGAGAGGGGCGGCATACAAATCTAATAAATAATAATAATTAATAATAAATAATAAATAATACCAGCAATCAAATCCCAATATTCTGATAAAATAATTTATTTGGAACTATTTGTAAAAATAAATTGTCTTTATCTTTATTTGTGAAATATGAACATTTATTTCACAAGAGCTACTATACACAGCACGCTAATATTTTTGGAGAGACTCCAAACTGCACCCAAAAACAATGGCAAAATAAGACAAATCAAACAAAGAAACAGTTTCCCAGTATCTCACAAATTAGCTGCAGACTGTTGCATTGTGTTTTAAACACAATCTTGCTAAGTATTTTCATTTTAGGTGCAATAAAATAAATAAAAAGAAAGAATATATGCCACATTTAAAGAGAAATGTTCTTCATTTATCTTTGCTAATATAGTGGTGGCAATTTTGCTTTTTTCTTAAATCCTTGATTTCTTAAGAATAAAACTATTGTTCATAGAAAACAAGAAAAACAACAGATTTTCTATTTCTCTGTTTCATATACAATAAAAAGAAAGATAGTATATATAGATATTCTAAAACTAATATTGAGACTACTAGAGGAACAAAAATCTTTGAAGATCAATAAGCTCCCTTTCCTTTGAGGGACTTGCCTTAGGCTGCTTTCTTCAAATACTTATGGCTAAAAAGATGACATTTTCAATTATTTCTATATTTGATTATAATACAATTCAATTTACTTATTCCTATATAGTCTTTATGAGTTACATTTATTTTAAAAGACTAAGTTTGGAATGCCTGGAGATATGGATCTGATTTATGCAACTACACAAACTGACAAAAGATTGCAGTCATGTTTTTGTGGCCTTTTACTTTTTGCACTCAACCATTATCTTCAAAATTAAATCATGTCTGACTTTTTTTTAAAAAAATTAAAAATAACAATCGCAGCCATTTGACACATGGTTTTTTTAACTAGGATTCAGTTAATTCCAAGATACAACATGCTAAAACAGAGTCTCAGTTGCAAGCAGTGAGTTAACAGATACCTACATGTTTTTGAAGAATCAATCAAAGGAAAAAAACTTCTCTGATGAGGTCTGACAGTCTCCAAGGGAAAGAGGAGTGAGAACATGAAAAGAAGAGAGTATCAAACGATAGCTATAGTAGGTAGCAAAATGAAGAAAAAGTGGTGTAGTCAGTGAAGTAAATCTTCAGTTAGTTTCTTTGGTCTTACAGAAGTAGAATTTCTCTTTCCCCACAATCTTGTCTCTCTGTTATATGATCCCAATTTCTCTGAGAAACAACTGAACTCTGGTACTACTTATTTTGCAACTGCAGATTTTTGTGGCTGTGACTTTTTCTTGTACCTTGAGATGTAAGCACACATGTATGTATCACATGTCCCGGGAAAATTAATTAAAGTCTGTTAGGACCTTAACCCCGCGGAGGTTACTTCAGGTTACATAATGTTTTTCAATGGTTGTCCAATTTATTGGAAAGTTAGAAAGCAGAACTTTATCTCTTGTTCTTCTACTGAGTCAGAATATGTGTGCGTTTCTGACTGTTGTAATGCTTTACCTGTGTTTCTGCTCCTGTCGATAGTATTTGGATCCTATGAAACCAATTGTCATAATGGAGGACATAATGGAGGACAATCTCTCCGTTACCTTCATATCTGAAACTGAATATGTGGAAGCGTGTTCACGGCACATCGACATAAGATATAAGAATGCCAGAGAATATGTGAAACAAGGATTCGTCCCGAGTCCACGGAAAGGGGCGGCATACAAATCTAATAAATAATAATAATAATAATAATAATAATAATAATAATAATAATAACAACAACAACAACTACATTATGTGCCTACAACTGAACAAATTGCTGATGTGCTGAATAAACCACTGCCAGCTGACCAACACGAATACCTCTGCAAAAGGATGTGTTTCATGTGAACAATGTCACTGAAGACTGTCAAAGAAGGGGTGTCACGCTGTATATTGACAGCCCCTCAGAGACATTTAGTAATGAAACAGTTAACTAGTGTGCCTTATTGGATCCTCCTCTTATGTCACAATATCCTACCAACTCACTTCCTCCTTCTTCTTCTTCTTAACCTCCATGATGTAAGATGTATATGTTATGCTGTCCCTCGAGACAGTCTTTTATTTGTTTATTTCTGTTTTTAAAATAAATATATCTTGTTTAAAATGATTGAGGCTTCTATCCATCGACCTCCGCGGGGGTTAAGGTCCTAACAGACTTTTAATATTCCCGTGACATCACACACACACACACAAACAAGATAGATAGATATATTATATATAGTTATAGATGTAGTTATAGATATATGGATACTGTGTTTTCCCCAAAATAAGACCCACCCCGAAAAGAAGCCTTATTGTGGTTTTGAACTCATGAGCTCAAATTAAGCCCCACCTCCAAACTCAGCCCTAATTAAGATCCTGCCCACCCCAAGGGTTGGGGAGAGATAAAAATTAATCTACTGAGGGGATGGAAGGATGGAGCTGCCCTACTTACCAGGACTTGCAAACTCAGAAATCTGCCTCACATTCTTCTGTGGCTGCTTCTTCTGCAGCCAAATTCTTCTGTGGCCGCTTGCCCTGCTCACACACATCACCCCCCAGCCTCCATTTCACCATCAGAGCCGTCTGAAGCTGAGAAACAGGTTCTGAATTGATGTTTGTGGGACCCCAGCCTCTGTTTCACCATCAGAGCCCTTCCAAAAAGCCCTCTGCAACCATGAAACGAGGTCAGGGTTGACATGTGTGTCACCCCTAGCCTTCATTTCAGAGTCTTCCAGAAAGCTCCGATAACAGAGCTTGGATCGACCTGGAGCTCTTTTATCTGTCACAGAGGGCTTTCTGGAAGGCATCTGTAGTTGATAAAGGAGCTTTGGCTCAATCTGAACTCTGTTATCAGATGCAGAATGCTTTCCAGAAGGCCGGGGGTGCTGCATGTGTCAATCTGCATCTCATTTCTTGGTTGCAAAGGGCTTTCCAGAAGGCAAAATGGAAGCCGTGGGACACCGTGTATGTTAATCTGAAGCCTGTTTCTTAGCTGCAGAGGGCTTTCTGGGAGGCTCTGAGGGCAAAATGGAGGATAGGGGTGACACATGTGAGCAGTGCCAAGTGGCCAGAGAAGTGGCCTAGCAGTGGGCTTCTGGGTAGAGCTATCAATGCCGTCATGGCAAGGTGAGTCAATAATTAGACCCACCCGAAAAGAAGCCCTAACCATTTTTTCAGGTGTCAAAAGAAAATAAGAGCTGTCTTTTTTTAAAAATAAAGTATCTTTATTGTTTTTCAGAAATAAAAAAGAAGAAAAGAAAAAAGTTAAAAAAAAGTTAAAAAATAAGGAGTAAAAGCAGTATTTCTCACACGTTTTGTTCTAGTTTAACAGATCTTAATCCATTTCTATTACCTTTCTGATACATTTCTTTATATTTTGTAAATTTACATATAATTATCATAAATAAGAGCTGGTCTTCTTTTCAGGAAAACATGGTAGATAGATAGAGATGATAGAGACACAGGGACACAGAGAGCGAAAGAGGAAGAGAGAGCTGCTTGCACGTGTCACCCCCCAGCCTTTCCTAAAGCCAAGAAACAAGGTTCAAATTGATGTGAGCATCACCCCAGCCTTCATTTTGCCATCAGAGGCCTTTCCAGAAAGCCTTCTGCAGCCAATTACAGAGCTCTTGATGGACCTGGAGCTCTTTTATTAGCTGCAGAGGCCTCTGGAAGGTTTCTGACAGTGAAACAGATGCCATGGATGATACATGTACCGATCTGGACCTTATTTCTGGGCTCTAGAAGCCTTTCCTGATGAGAAGTGAAACGTCGGCAAAGAAAACCAGAAAGTCAATTTCATATTGAAAAAAAGCACCTTTGGGACAACCATGACCTGGATGACTGAAAATTTCCATAGATATAAAGTACAGTGATCCCCCGGGTATTGCGCTCCCGATGATTGCGAAACGGCTATATGGCGATTTTTGAACCCGGAAGTAAAAACACCATCTGCGCATGCGCGCCCTTTTTTTCTATGGGCACGCATGCGTAGATGGTGCCGGGCAGATCAGCTGCTGGGCGGCTTCCCTGGGTCTTCCCCCGTTCGCCGCTCACCCGCCCTTCGCCCGGCCACCCGCCCTTCGCCCGGCCACCCGCCGTTCGCCCGCCGTTCGCCCGGCTTGCCCGCCGTTCGCCCGGCCACCCGCCATTTGCCCGCCGTTTGCCCAGCTCGCCTGCCGTTCGCTGCTCGCCCGCCATTCGACCGGCCACCCACCGTTCGCTCGCTGCTCGCCCGGCCACCCGGGTTCGTTTGGCTTCGGGACATGCCGGCGGCGACGTTTTAAAACAGCGGCGCGGTTTACCAACTGAGTCCCGAAGTCAAAGGCGAATGTGGGCGTGGGCGGCGGGGAAACCCCAATCTTCGGCTCCTCGCTGCTGGGAAGTAAAAACACCATCTGCGCATGCGCAGATGGTGTTTTTACTTCCACAGCGCTACTTCGCGAAAACCCGCTTGTTGCGGGGGGTCCTGGAATGGAACCCTCGCAATGATCGGGGGATCACTGTATATTGCTTTCAGGTCGCAGCAAAATTATCTTGTTTACAAAACCTTGGCAATCTTTCTTTCAAAATTTTAACTGTGGCACTCTAACTGTATTCGGGGGAAAACTTTAACCATGAGGAGAGGGGGTTTGCCAAAGTTCGATTATTTATTTTATTTTAATTTAAGGTGAAATGTTGTGATTATATTCTATAGATTGCTTTTTCATATCTGGATCATAATGTTAAATTCAGATTTCATCACATCTTATAATGCTATGAAGAAATAATGTTATGTTCGTTCTTGTAATATGACAACAGTAGCTACAAATCTGTAATTGCTTAAAGCTTTTATCTCTGCTTTCAGCATGTGCTCTACATGTAGATATGAAAGCTTGAGAACAATTCCTCTTTTAGTAAATTAAGGACACTGATTGTCCTTAATAAATTTATAAATATTTATTATAATATATATTTTATTAAAAGCATAAAAGAGAACAAAGAACCTAACAAATACAGAATAAAGAAAACAAGGTAAGACAAAAAGACAAAAAAGATAACAAGAAATAGACTGAAGTGGAGATAACTATATGCAAACAATGGAAAAATTCTAAGCTATTAACAGTCAAGGAGTAGTTGGTGAACATTATTGAACTTACAGAGGTGTCGAGGTTGACTTTCTTGGTAAGAGACCAGTAGGCTCGTGTTTTGCCCTCCCCGGGCTCCAAAGACTTCCCTGGAGCTGGGGGAGGGTAAAAATGCCCTCCCCTATCCCACTGACGGCTTTCTGGGAGCCAAAATAGCCCTCCCAGAGCCTCTGGCTGGCAAACACATGCATGTTGGAACTGAGCTAGGGCAATGGCTTGCGTGCCAGCAAATATGGCTCCATATGCCAGCTGTGGTTCACCATCACTGTCCTATACCATTTCAGAGAAGTGACTGTCAGCCTCCTCTTAAAATCCTTCACTTATGAAGGACCCACAACTTCTGAAGGCAAACTGTTCCACTGGTTAATTGTCCTCACTGTTAGGAAGTTTCTCCTTAATTCCGAATTGCTTCTCTCCTTCATTAGTTTCCATCCATTGTTTCTGATGTATTGGAAAATAAATTGGCCTCCTCTTTTTTGTGGGAGTTTCTCAAATACTGAAATACTGCTATCATGCCCAGTAGTGAGTTCTAAAATCCCTTGCTACTGGTTCGTGTGCGTGCTTTTTCTGCCCCCCCCCCCAGTCCTTTTCTCCAGATTAGCCAAGCCCAAATCCTGCAATCATTCTTCCTATGTTTTAGTCTCCAGGTCTTTAATCATCTTAGTTGTTCTTCTTTGCATTTTGTCCAAAGTTTCAACACCTTTTTTGTAATGTGATGACCAAAACAGGATGCAGTATTCCATTTATAGACTTACTAAGACTTTATAAAATGGTACTGATGCTTCATGTGATTTTGATTCTATGTCTCTATTTACACAAACAGTAATTTAGCAAACTTTTGTAAGATAAGTAAAACTCCTATCAAAGGCCAAGGTGAATGAAAGTTTCATATACCCCTGTAGTCAGATTCAAAACTTCCACTTTTAGAACCACTAAAGTAAAATCTTTTAATTCTATCCATGAAGAAATAGTCAATATGGGCAGTTTTAATCAGATCTTAAAAACACTAGATGTTCAGTGCAAAGTGCTACTGATCTCTTTGTTGTGTTAATTATCACAGTCAAGAGAAAAATTCATGCTGTGTGCAACATTCCCTTTTAATGCTATTGCTGTCAGAAATTTTGTGAGTTTAAAATAATTGCCTAAACAGCTGCTGGAAGAAGCACTTATTTGAAAAAGACAAATAAACAAAAACCATGGATGTCTGGCTTGCTGCGGAGAAAGAAAAGTAATAGCAGGAAGTGATAGGTATCAAAGAATTAAATATTATAATAAACCAATGAGACTAAAAATATGGAAGAATGCAGGCTATGGGATTATAGAATGAAGCAATGAAGCATAGCCTATGTGCTATGCAGCTAAGTAAATCAGGAACAAATTTAATTTTAATTCCACACTAGATGAATTAGGATAAATTGTCATAAAACATATAGTACCAGATTTTTCGGAGTATAAAATGCACCGGAGTATAAGACGCACCTTAGTTTTTGGGGAGGAAAATAGAGAAAAGAATCTACTTACCAGGTATTCATCTGGCTAGCGTCCTTAGTCTTGTCAGCTTCAGCACATTATTTTATTCCCTGGTTAAGGGCTTAAAAAACCTTTATTCTGAGAGTAACAATGAAAGAGCTTGCAAGCCAGTAAGAGCTGGGAACATAATTAGCACCTGGAAAGAAACAGAGCAAGTAGAGCAATGGAAAAAACCCTGCAAAGACTTAGGGCTTGGAAAACATTCTTCTTTGCAGAGAGTTGCCAATGAAAGAGCTTGCAAGCCGGTAAGAGCTGGGAACATAATTAGCACCTGGAAAGAAACAGAGCAAGTAGGGCAATGGAAAAAACCCTGCAAAGACTTAGGGCTTGGAAAACATTCTTCTTTGCAGAGAGTTGCCAATGAAAGAGCTTGCAAGACAGTAAGAGCTGGGAACATAATTAGCATCTGGAAAGAAACAGAGCAAGTAGAGCAATGGAAAAAACCCTGCAAAGACTTAGGGCTTGGAAAACATTCTTCTTTGCAGAGAGTTGCCAATGAAAGAGCGTGCAAGCCGGTAAGAGCTGGGAACATTATTAACACCTGGTTAGGGCTGGAAAGAAACATTCAGAGAAAATTAGACTAATAGAAAAAAAGCTGCATAGACCTGGAAAACATTCCTTGCAGACAGTATCAATGAAAGAGCAATGGAAAAAAATTGCAAAGGGCTGGAAAGAAACATCAAGAGCAAGTAAAGGAATGAAAAAAAACCCTACAAAGACGGTTTGGAGAACATTCGTGGCAGAGAGTAACAATGAAAGAGCTTGCAAGTCGGTAAAAACTGGGAACATTGTTAGCACCTGGTTAGGGCTGGAAAGAAATATTTGGACCAAATAGAGAATGAAAAAATAATAATCAAAGACAGGGTTTGGAAAATATTCTTTGCAGAGAGTAACAATGAAAGAGCTTGCAAGCCGGTAAGAGCTAGGAGCATGGATAGCACCTGGTTAGAGCTTACTCATAGCAAGTTAGAGCAATGAAAAAAACCCTGCAAAGACTTAGGGCTTGGAAAACATTCTTTACAAAGAGAAACAATGAAAGAGCCTGCAAGGTAAGAGCTGGGAAGATCATTAGCATCTAGTTAGGGCTGAAAAAAGAAACCTATAATCAGAGTATAATATGCACCCTAATTATCAGCTTCTTTTAGGGAGAAAAAAGGTGTGTCTTATACACTGAAAAATATGGTATATTTAACTGAAATATGTATAAGTACATACAGGTATAACCTAAAAAGGTTAAGCACATATACACTTATGAAGCTTAGTTTGGTTTCCATGCCTTGTGACAAAGGTGTGAAATCTGCGGCCTATGAGCCAGATGGGTCACATGATGATCTAGCCGCTCCTTGGTTTAGCAAAGGGGTGTGTGTCCTGATATGACATGTGATGCTGCCATGTGCCAATGTTAATTTGACACCCTTGCATTATGGGATTCTCTGCCATTAGTCATGGTGATAGTCACCAATTTGGTATGTAGTAATCTTTATTTTATTTTACTTTAGTTTACTTAACCTTAACCCAAGCCATGGTGGGCTATAAAGTTGACAATCAGCGCTTTGAATTTCATCTGGAAGCAAATCGGTAACTAATACAGCTTCCACAAGAGAGTTAATACACGTGCACACTGCGATCTGCACAAAACCACACAGGCCAATGCATTTTGCACCAACTGGAGCTTCCGGATGTCTGCAAGGGCAGCCCTATGCAGCGTGTGTTGCAATGGTCAAGACAGGTATCAGGGTTCCAAATAGCATCCAAAATTAAATCAGAGTCCAAGGCAAAGTATTCTTCAAAGTTCCAATTTATTAATTTAGCCATTGGCACATGTGGGTGAAACCCGAAATGGAAACTTCCCAGGTTTCAACACCCAGTTGAAAGTTCAAGTCCTTGCCCCCAAACCCACATCTATCACATTGTCCAATCTATTGCCATTTTGGCATAGTCCACCCATATCTTTTCATACAGGTGCAGAGGTGCAGAGAGAAAGGATGACCTTGGCTTTATAGAAATAACTTGTTATGGCTACATGCTAGCAACTTCATACAATCCCTCTCCCATTTTCCCACAATAGAAAATGCATACCAGAATGGTATAAAGTGTGGCAGACCTAATATCCCAAATAAAATTGCTTTGGCCTGACAAGGGGAAGTGACTAGGGCATGATTGATGGTGAGTAGGGACTGTTGGTCCAGGGAAGGGCATAACTGGTGGACAAAGCACAGATGTAGAAAGGCCCTTCTGGCCACAACCCCCACCTGTTTTTTTTGCAGGAGTCATGAGTCTAGGAAAACCCCTAGATTACACAGTCTGTTTGGAGTAGTGCCAGCCCATTGAAGACCAAAGATGGCAATTCTGCCTGAGCCAATGAACCCCAAACCCAGAGCCATCCATCTTGCACAGAGAGGAGAGGTCACATGAGTGCAGAGCCTCAATCATCTTCTTATTCAAAACAGTGACTAAGAGCTTGGCTTGAATGCGCAATAGATCTGCAGTTATAATTTCCAGCTCATTCTGGAACCGAGGTCATTAGTCGATGGGGGCAGACCAATCTAATAGCTCCTGCCTACCTGCCGGGGGTTACAGTTCTTGAGAAACTCATTGCCACCACACTGTGATTTGACCATGATAAGGAGACAAGGTCCACCAATTCCAGGTCACATAGGCACTGCTTCGACAAGAACACCAAATTGGGTGTGTGACCACTGTTACTAGTCATCCTGTATGACTTCCTGGGATAGGCTCGTGGAAGAAATGTTTTCCATGAAATCTTGGGCTACCTCCATGAGATGAGAAGTTGAAATCCTCCAGAACTATAAACCGGAGAAATTCCAATGCCAGCTCCATGGTGAGGTCCAGGATCCTGGAAGCTGCCACACAGCAGGGAAGCTGGTAAAGCAGCAGCAATCCCACCTGATTCCTTGAGCCCAACCTAAGAAAAAGGGTCTCACAGCCCTTCACTTGTGAAGCAGTGCCTCTGGAGGTTACTATAGATTCTCTGATAACAACAGCCACACACCCTCCCTGGCCCTGAGGTGCCATGCTCAATAACAACAGTCACACACCCTCCCTGGCTGGTGCCATGCTCAATAACCTACTGGGCACATTTTTATGAGGAGAACACCTACTTCTGGGCCCAGCTGGCTTTTGGGTTATACAAGCCAGATTGGTCTTCTCTTCAAGGATCAAATCTTGGCTGATCTGACATTTAAAAGCAGCAGCCTAAGACCTAAGGTCTCCACAGACTTGCTGACCAGGTAAATAAGGTGAATGCAAGGGGGCAGAACACAAGATTGGTACTAAACACTGAGATCGCATTTCCATGCTTGTCCCCCCTTGTCTACTGTATCTCCTGTTATCCAACACCACTGAAATAGATCACCTTCCTTTGCCTTCCCTGAGAACTTTTCCATTTCTCTATCCCCAACATTCCTCATTAAAAGGGGGAAAATATACTATAATTTTAAATAGAGATGGGTTCAGTCAAGTTCCATTAGATGCTGTCCACAATCATTGGATTTTACTTGCTGTTGTATTGAATATGTTTGGCTAATTTTTGTTTGTATATGTTTTGTGGATTTGACTGCTATGTTTAGCTAGTTATTCCTTACAATAAACCAATTTGTTGGAACAAGTATTGTCTCAATTTCACATATTAAGTTTAGCATACCAACAACTTGATTCCTCTGCCAGCAAATGTTACAACCAACTTAGGTAACTCCAGTTAATAGTTAGATAAATGAATGGATATAAGACTATTAATGGCAATGAGTATTGATAATAATATTCCACCATCAGGGGGAAGAAGGTCCTGACAGAAATTAAAAGAACTGCTACTTAGATTCTTGGAAACATATCTTTGATCTCTGTGTGACATAAAATACTGCACTAGATATATAGTATATTTAGTATTATCCAATATGATTTTTAAATGTTTCTTGAATTTAGGTACTATTTACTTTGAAGAGTACCCATATTTTCTTTCTTTCTCCGTATTGTTCTGTGTACTTAAATTAGAATGTATATATTTCTTTTATAGTTTTTATCCAAGTCACAATAAGTGGGTTTTATAATTGAAGAGTCGGTTAGTTAATTAAAATCTATGTTTATAGCAGCACATAAAATAGTTCAGTACTATTAGTTAGATCAGTACTTATATGGACTTTAGACTTGATTGGGACATGAAAAACATCCCATAAGTAGACCAACCACTCCTGCTAATAAAACTGTGATATATCCACAAAGTCATTGAAAGGAAAGCCTGATTAAAAAAATAAACTTTTTATGTATTTAGCTGAATATTAGATACAGTATGTATTACTTAACAATTTAAAACGAGACAGGACATACTAGTGAAAAAATCAATTGTCATAAATGTCTGAATGATCAAGATGCAAATTGATATGCTTATGGCTAGTCTTATTTCAGTATGAAAACCATCAATAGATGCCTCTACATTTTTAGGGTAGATAAACAAACATTACTGACATAAACAATATGCGTGTGGAAGCATTACATTTGTACCTAGTTCATATACATGCGCACAGGGCCGCCGATAGACCGGTACTACTGGGAGTGGTGTAACGGGCCTGGCGAAATTGAAAAATTAGGGGGGGGCCGCAGTCGCATGACCCCCCTTGTCTCAGTGGGAAGGGGCTGGCTGGGTGGAAAAGCAGTGAGCCATTCCCTCCCGACATTCCCTTCCCTCACTCACTCACCTTTATTTTGCTGCCTTTTCATTCTACTATTCCCACGACCAACTCTGCGGGCGCCCGCCCCCTTCGCCCACATTTCCCTCCCGATGCCTCTTGGGAGTTGTAGTCTTTTCGAGGAGGCAGGCTCAGCCGCTCTGCCTAGTAAAAATCACAATTTCTTTCGTTGCTTTTTCTTTCTTTCTCTATTTCTCTCTTGCTCTTTCATTCAGTTTTCTTTATCTTGCTTTCTTTCTTTCTCTTGCTTTCTCTCCTTCCTTCCCTCTTTCCATTTCTTTCATTCCCCCTCTTTTTATTTCTCTTTCATTCTCTTTCTTTCCTCTTTCTTTCTTTCTTTCGTTTCTTTTTCTTTCTTTCTCTCTTGCTCTTTCATTCTTTTTTCTTTCTCTTGCTTTCTTTCTTCCTCTTTCTTTCTCTCCTTCCTTCCCTCCTTCCATTTCTTTCATTCCCCCTCTCTCTTTTTATTTCTCTTTCATTCTCTTTCTTTCTTTCTTTCTTTCTTTCTCTTTCTTGCTCTTTTTCTTTCTCTCTTTTACCTTCCCTTCCTCTATTTCTTCTTTTCTTTCTCCTTCCTACCTTCTTCCCTCCCTCCCTCCCTTCAGTCCTTCCTCTCTTACTCTCCCCTTTCATAAGTTTCCTTCCTTCCTTCCTCTGTTCCTGTCCCTTCCCCCTTTCTTTCTTTCTTTCTTTCTTTCTTTCTTTCTTTCCTTCCCTCCCTCCATTTCTTGCTTTCCTTCTCCTTCATCCCTTCTTTCCTCCCTCACTCCCTTCTTTCACTCCTTCCTCTCTTACTCTCCCCTTTCACACCTTTCCTTGCTTCCTTTGCACCCTTCCTCTGTTCCTGTCCCTTCCCTCTTTCTTTCTTTCCTTCCCACCCTCCGTCCATTCATTCACCCATTCCTCTCTTGGTTGCCCCTTTTACCATTCCTTCCTTCCTTCCTTCCACCCTCCCTCCTTCCTTCATAGCTCGCCCTCACCTTTCTTCCCTTCCTTCCATATGGGAGTGCCCCCTCAAGACACCCGCCCGACTGCTGGTACCCTGATTTTTCTCTCCCCTCGTCCTTTCCAGCTCCTCTACGGTGGCTGCCGGGTGTGGGATCCCCCTCCCCCCTCCCCTCGCTAGAAAGCACATGGTTTTGTCAACAAGAAGGGAGAAGTGCCAAGGAGCCGTAAATAAGCCTCGCTCTGCCTGACCGATGCCAGGAGGATCTTTCTTTCCCTTGTCACTCCCGCTTCTTTCTTTCTCCTGGACGAGTCCACACAATCGGCTTAACCCAGTTCCTGAAATAGCCTATGGCAGTGTTTCCCAACCTTGACAACTTGAAGATATCTGGACTTCAACTCCCAGGATTCCCCAGCCAGCATTCGCTGGCTGGGAAATTCTGGGAGTTAAAGTCCAGATATCTTCAAGTTGCCAAGGTTGGGAAACACTGGCCTATGGGACCGCCTCGCTTGGCGTGAGGCAGGAAATGATCCCCGGGGGATGGAGTGGCTTGGCGACTTAAAATAGTTTTAAAATGGTGGGGGGGGGCAGACACTTAGGCTGCATGGGGCCCCAAAATTTCTGATGGTGGCCCTGCATGCACAGTATATCTGACATGCAATTTGGATATTATGGCTCTTTCACAAATATGAGCTTTGATGTTATAAGGAAGTAAGGAATAAAAACTAGTCTGGTTTTTTTTTTCATATTTAGAAATAATGTTTTTTCCCCTTCTTAACAAGGATTTATTTTTGTAATTCAGTATTAACAAGATTTGAAGGCTTGTAACAAAGCAGTGGATTTGATCAAAGATGCAGTTTGAATGGTCCCCAAAATGGCTGGGGAATAGCTAATGCTGTCTTACACCTAAAATGTTAAGTATTGACCTGATCAATGCCTAAATTAGAGCAACATTACATACTGTTCTGGTTTCTGGTAGAAATTTAGCAATTACAAATAACTCTTATTAAACGCATTATATCATGAATAAAGAAACTCCATTTATTTCTCTGCTCTTCTGGAATTCAAACACATTTCATACACGCACTTATCTGTTGGTCCATTATCTCCCTTGACTGCATTTGTCACATTTCTTCTCCTTCTCCACTTAACAAGATTTATTTTCCTAAATGCATGATCTCTAAAAACAGCAGCCCTGTCTGTTAATCAACACAAAATACTTTTGCTTACTTGAGAGCGGCAAGAAAAACATCAATTTTTCTCATTGGCAACGTTGAAACTTCACCCTTCTTCCCCACTGCCCATCTGACGTGCCAAATACATCACTACAGTATTTAACCCATTCCGCTCCTTAATATCTTCTTCCAGACCTCTGTTCTCTACGTTTTTGGGCCCTTCTGAATTTAGGGTTAACCCAGCAAGCGTCTGATTCTCCCTCGCTAGATCCTGAGCTTATAGCCCCATCCTGTGGCAGGCCTCCCACCTGTTCTACTACCTGTAACCCCGGGGCCCCCACTAATTCATAAACACTATCTGAATCAGAGTCCACAATATCTTCATCATCCTCCAACTGACCAGGAGTATGTACAACAGATACATTCAGACTTACCGGTACATTTTCTTAATTCAGGAGTGAGTTAAAAGGATAATAAACATTCTTCAGTTTTTAATGCATCTAATATATTGAATAATTTTTAGGGTAGTTTTTATTTATTTATTCATTCTTGATTAATTGCATTTTTTTTTAAAAAAAAGCAATGTAATGGAAATGAGTGTACATTTTAAACAAAATGAATCAATCTTTCCCAGAGCTTTCAGATTTTTCCCTCTTTGCTGATATCAATCTTACATATATTCACAGCCATAAAAGTAAATGCCACATATTGTCATAACAAATATTTTATCAGCCATATTAACAATTCAAACAATAAAAATATACTTTTGATTGTTTTATTTTTTCATTAGTATTATATGACACTCAACCATCATTTCTGAATAAATTACATAATGATTCTTAGCCTGACTTGCTGCCTAAAGGATTAGATAAGCCATCCAACAAAATCCATTTGCATTAGTGCAGAGGTCTTCAAACTTGGCAACTTTAAGGCTTGTGGACTTCAACTCCCAGAATTCTCCAGCTGGCTGGAGTTGAAGTCCACAAGTGTTAAAGTTGCCAAGTTTGAAGACCTCTGCATTGGTGCAGGAGTAGGCAAAGTTGGCTCTGCTATGACTTGTGGACTTCAACTTTCTATTACTACATTCTACTTAGGTTATGTTAATATGTACTATAATACTATACTTGTTTGACAAACAAACAAACAAACAAACATGCAAACAAACAAACAAACAAATAAATAAATTAAGATGTGTTTGTGTAACAATAGCAATAATGGCACTGAAGGATAGGGATATATAAATGTAAATGCTGTCTGCATTAGTAGACAGAAATTACTTTCTGCATTAGTAGACAAAAATTAGGTCTGTTAGATGCTTTAAAAAATACAAGGATTTCTACATCTCTACATCTATTTTTAATAATATATTTAAATAGTTTCTCTTAATTAACATAACTTAATATAAATTTATAAGAAATATTATTTCCTTTAAATGTAAACCAATATTTTATATTTTTAATGAAAGAATATAATTCAATTTAGGTTAAAAAATGAGCATTTTACCTTTAAATTTGGTGCATTGATTCAATTGAAATTCACTTGTGGCAATATTCAATTATTCAATCACATATGACCTTTTACTGTCTCAGAGATGTCAATTTACAATGATTGTCAACCAGTTGAATTCTAGTAAGCACTTGCTTATGTTATCAGTGATAATGTCTTCATTCAGCCTGCTTATGATTTCCTTTACTTTTTTTTCTGGATTCAAGGTCTTCTTCAATGATTCTTGTCTTTGCATTTTATTTCGAAAATATTTAACATTTAGCTTTATTATTACTGCTTTCAGTGTGCAGTTTGCTTTTATATTACCAAGAACTGAATTATTTGTTCTTCTTATAGTTCAAGGTATTCGGAATATTTTTTCTCTGGTACAGTTTAAAAGCATTTTTCTGTTACTTGTTTCACAGTCATATGCTACAATTGCGAAAACTATGGTTTTCATATTACATGTTTATTAGTGTGATGTGTTTGTATTTTAATACATTGTACATCTCTTAGTTTTTTGTTTGTTTTCTTTTTGAAGTTATAGACATTGCTTAATTTGATGGCCACTGCATCGACATATGGTATTTACAGCCTGAGAATCGGAAGCTTGTTTCTATTTTAAGTCTTCCACTAATTTGCATTGGATTGGTTTTGCCGTTTGGCATTTTTTAATACCAAACAACAAACTGGATTTTGCACTCTTTTACTTACATTGACATTCATTCATTCATTCATTCATTCATTAATTAATTCATTCATTCATTCATTTATTAGATTTGTATGCCGCCCCTCTCCATAGACTCGGGGCGGCTCACAACAATAACGCTCCTTAAGTCTTTTTTGCTTCTAGCTAACAAAACAGATTCATCAATACATTTGAGGTTGTTCATGTTTCTTCAAGAAATTAAGGTTCCACAATATCTTTTCTCGTGATACATTTTGCCTACGTCAAATAAATAAGATCATGACCGATTGACAGATTTTATTATTTGTAATTAATTATTGTGCTAGACAGAATGCAATACACTGATCATCTATCTACAAGATTTTCAACCTGGATGGAATGAGAACTTTCAAAATTCCAGCCAGCATGTCTTTTAATTGGAATTACTGATTTTAAATTCTGGGAATTAGATAATAAATTATAAATCAGGGAAAGCCAGTTTTGTTTCTCTAGTGTATTTGGAATAGAAAAGCTCTCTAATTACTTCAGCTTTTTATCTTGACATTAGAAACACTATTGGATAAAATTAGATCCAATTCAAGTATTAAGGGAAGCAAAATCAGAAATGAAGAATATAAATTACAGGCCTTTGTTGATGACTTCATATTCTTCTTGGAAGATTCACAAGAGACAGAATCAATATTAATTAAGGCAATAGAAGAAATACGGGAAGGTAGCAGACCTCAGAATTATCAAACAAACAAACAAAAAAATCTAACTAAGAATATTTATTTATTTTATTAATTGGATTTGTATTCCAATATGACACTAAACCAAAAGAAAAACCTAAAATAATATTTTGTACTACAAAACATTAAACAAATTAAATATCTAGGTGTCAACCTGACAAGTAGATGCTCTTCAATTAAGGATAGTAATTATACAAAATTAGTGGAACAAATAAAAATCTATTTAGAAAGGTGGGGAACACTGGAACTATCATTACTGGGTCAGATAGCAGCCATGCAAATCAATATTTTACCAAAATTATTATACTTTTTTCAATATATATCTATAAAATTGAACAAAAAGTACTTTATTGAACAAAAATACTTCAAAATTTCTATGGCAATTTAAAAAAAATGAGAATCAAATTAATTGATTTCCAAAATAGCAGAAGCAGATGTGGCTTTGGATTCCCAAACAAATATTACATTACAAAGCAGCACTGTTGGTTTGGCTAAGAACTGGATCAATATGAAGAATAAATGGTTATTATTATTGGAAGGCCATGACCTACAGGAAGGACAATATACATTTTAATGGGATAATGAAAGTAAACCACAACAATATTTCCACAGACATATGATTAGAGACTCATTGATAAAAATTTGGAAAGAGGTGAGAAAAAAACATTACCTGAAAATTTCTAATTGGTTGTTCACCATGGAGGCAATGATTTACCCAAATATGACTGATAGAACTAAATACAAATATATTTTTGATGATTTGGAAAATTGAAAAGTAGAGAAGATTTGGAAAAGCAAGGTACGTATAACTATAGATTGTTGGCTATACCTCCAACTCCAATCAAGATACAAAAAAGATAGTGAAAGAATTGGAATTGAAATGGAAACCAAACAATTAGATAACTCTTGACTGGCCCAGAAGATAAAATTATTTCCAAAATATACAATTATTTCTTACAATATGATAGGGACAAAGACATAGTAAAACGGTCAATAGTTCATATTTCAAAATATTGTTAGCTAAACTATATCTGACTCCATAATTATTGCAATATGCTATGAGGATTTCCTTAAAAACCTTAATCCTGTGAGAAGTGTTTAAAATGTGTGTTCTCAGTGAGAATCCCTATATTCTGTCTTCTATTTCTGTTCCTGCATCTTTAGATTAGAGATGATATGTCCACAACAGCACACTTTTGGTAATACAGTGATCCCTCTATTATCGCGAGGGTTCTGTTCCAAGACCCCTCGCGATAATCGATTTTTCGCGATGTAGGGTTGCGGAAGTAAAAACACCATCTGCGCATGCGCGCCCTTTTTTCTATGGCCGCGCATGCGTAGATGGTGGAGTTTGCGTTCCCCGCCGCCCACGCAAAGGGGAAACCCTGATTCGGCTCCTCGCTGCTGCTGCGCTACCGAGCAGAACAGCTGCTGGGCGGCCGAAGGAACCTTCCCTGGGTCTTCCCCCTCTTGCTGGCGGGCGGGTGAGCAGCGGGCATCAGCGAGGAGCCGGGGTTTCCCCTTTGCATGGGCGGCCGGGAAGACCCAGGTTAGGGGTTCGGGGGGGTGCTGGGAAGCCCCCCATGCTGGCTGCAACCTTTTAAAACAGCCGCGCCGCTTCCCAGCTGACTCCCGAAGCCAAACCCGGAAGTGGTTTTTTTTTAATTAATATTTTTTTAAAAAATCGCGATATAGCGTTTCGCGAAGATCGAGATCGCGAAACTCGAGGGATCACTGTAGTAGCACCTTACAATCAATATTTTTCTGGTGAGCTCAAGAATTTTTTATTCAGGAAGTAAGCTATCTCCAAAGCATAGTTGAATGTCCTTCAACATGTCCTCTTCCCCTTAAAAAATCTCAAAATGTTCATATTTTTGTGTTGGGTACAAACGAACAGACTGTAAATGCCATAGGGCTACAAAAACATACTCTCCCTTCTGTGAGGATTGTTTGCTAAAGATAGAATTTGATGTCTCTCTCATATAAGACAGCTGTTCCACCAGTGGTTTGTCCTCTAATACTTCCTGTAGCAAATTAAAGACTGTGATAACTGAAGTGAAATGTACAAGGAAGCCTAATGTGTTTAGACTGTTTTGAAATAAGCAAGAGACAGAAAGTTTAACACACACACACACATCCGTTCCATTACTTGCTGCTGCCAAATGGCGTACATTAAGCTAGCTGAAGAAGAAAATTGCTATCACTTAAAGGGGATGAGTGTGGGATGAAAAGTACAAGGGTTTAGGTGTATTTTCTTAGGATTGATGGAGTAGATGTGATCAATAGCACACATGCCATGGAAATATATACATTATTTATCAAAAAAAGTAAACAATTTACCATCACAGTATTTAAAATACTTTAGTGCATTTGATTTGTGTTTTAAATAATCCACAAGTTTCTTATTTCTGAAAAAGAAAAGTAAATATAAATAATGCAAAACTTTAAATTAAGGAAATCTATTGGAATGCAGGCTACCGCATTAATTGCCCATGTTTATGCAATTAAAAATAAATATGACCTGTAAACAAACAATTGCATACCCTAGCAGCCATTATAAATCTGAATATATTATTATTCTAAGTATGTTTAATGGTTTACCTTAGCCATTACTGCAAATCCCCAATAATAGAATAAATAAAAAACCAATAATTTCAACATTATACTAGATCCAGCTACACATCATGCCGCCTTGATTACATCAGCGGAATCCCGCCCGGCCGCTCTGTTTAGGGTGACCCGCTCCCTTCTTAATCAGAGTGGAGTTGGGGAGCCCTTACAGAGTAGTGCCGAGGATTTTAACACATTTTTCGCTGATAAAATCGCTCAGATCCGGGCGGACCTCGACTCCAATTGGAAAACAGAGTCGGCTGACAACGAGTCAGTTGAGGTGACTGGGGCCCATACTTGTCCATCTGTCTGGGAAGAGTTTGATCTGGTGACACCTGATGAAGTGGACAAGGCCATTGGAGCTGTGAGTTCCGCCACCTGTTTACTGGATCCATGTCCCTCCTGGCTGGTTTCGGCCAGCAGAGAGGTGACACGGAGCTGGGTCCAGGAGATTATCAACGCTTCCTTGGGGAGGGGATCCTTTCCATCATCCTATAAAGAGGCACTTGTGCACCCCCTCCTCAAGAAGCCTTCCCTGGACCCAGCCGTACTTAACAACTACCGGCCAGTCTCCAACCTTCCCTTTATGGGGAAGGTTGTCGAGAAAGTGGTGGCACTCCAGCGATCCTTGGAAGAAGCCGATTATCTAGGTCCCCAGCAGTCGGGTTTCAGGCCCGGTTACAGCACGGAAACTGCTTTGGTCGTGTTGATGGATGATCTCTGGCGGGCCCGGGACAGGGGTTTATCCTCTGTCCTGGTGCTTCTTGACCTCTCAGCGGCTTTCGATACCATCGACCATGGTATCCTTCTGCACCGGCTGGAGGGGTTGGGGGTGGGGGCACTGTTCTTCAGTGGTTCTCCTCCTACCTCTCCGGTCGGTCGCAGTCGGTGTTGGTGGGGGGTCAGAGGTCGACTCCGAGGTCTCTCCATTGTGGGGTGCCTCAGGGGTCGGTCCTCTCCCCCTGCTATTTAATATCTACATGAAACCACTGGGTGAGATCATCCAAGGGCATGGGGTGAGGTATCATCAGTATGCTGATGATACCCAGCTTTACAACTCCACCCCATGTCCAGTCAATGAAGCAGTGGAAGTGATGTGCCTGTGCCTGGAGGCTGTTGGGGCCTGGATGGGTGTCAACAGACTCAAACTCAACCCGGATAAGACGGAGTGGCTGTGGGTTTTGCCTCCCAAGGACAATTCCATCTGTCCTTCCATTACCCTGGGGGGGGGGGAAAACCTCAGAGAGGGTCCGCAACTTGGGCATCCTCCTCGATCCACAGCTCACATTAGAGAACCATCTTTCAGCTGTGGCGAGGGGGGCGTTTGCCCAGGTTCGCCTGGTGCACCAGTTGCGGCCCTATCTGGATCGGGACTCGCTACTCACAGTCACTCATGCCCTCATCACCTCGAGGTTCGACTACTGTAATGCTCTCTACATGGGGCTACCTTTGAAAAGTGTTCAGAAACTTCAGATCGTGCAGAATGCAGCTGCGAGAGCAGTCATGGGCCTACCTAGGTATGCCCATGTTTTACCAACACTCCGCAGTCTGCATTGGCTGCCGATCAACTTCCAGTCACAATTCAAAGTGTTGGTTATGACCTTTAAAGCCCTTCATGGTACTGGACCAGAATATCTCCGAGACCGCCTGCTGCCGCACGAATCCCAGCGACCAATTAGGTCCCACAGAGTGGGCCTTCTCCGGGTCCCGTCAACTAAACAATGTCGGGAAAGAGCCTTCTCTGTGGCGGCCCCGACCCTCTGGAACCAACTCCCCCCGGAGATTAGAACTGCCCCTACTCTCCTTGCCTTTCGCAAGCTCCTTAAGACCCACCTGTGTCGCCAGGCATGGGGGAACTGAGACATCTCCCCCGGGCATATACAATTTATGAATGGTATGTGTGTATGTATGTGTGTTTAGAAATGGGGTTTTTAAATGTTTTTAGTAGAAATTTAGATTTGTTATAAATTGTATTTTTTGCACTTTGTTGTGAGCCGCCCCGAGTCTGCGGAGAGGGGCGGCATACAAATCTAAATAAACATAAACAAACATAAACATAAACATTAAATATTAGTGTGTTTTTGGTGAATATCTGTGTCTGTCTGTTTCTGTCTTTGTGTGTATATGTGTGTCTGTCTCTCTTTCTTTGTCTAAAGTTATATGTATATATTCTCTCTCTCTCTCTACAAACAGATACACAAAGAAAAGTTACTTTACATAATTATGTCAGAGGTATTAAACATTAATTTAGAGCCACAATTGGTTTCATAAACAATTCCTAAATTACTAGCTATCCAACTACTCTGCACATATTTCCCTGTTACCAAGTAGTCCAATAAAAGTAAAACAAAAATAAACCCCTGATTAGAATGTATGTGTGGGCAAACTCATACAAATGTTCTGAAAACTGGATATTGTCCTTTAAATTATATATACTGCACCTTTTCTATTCTAATGCATCCTTTTTATTTGAGCTATCAATATAATAATAACAGCCAAAAGGTGATTGGGAATTTTTATTTTAGAAAGTTAGCAGTTAAAAGGTATATGGAATTATTTTTAAATTAAGTGTAAGAAATCTTCCCATAGTAAAATATTGCATATTTAAATACAACTCATTAATATAGAACAAAGCAAAATACAATTACCTTGGATGAATTGGAAGATTTTTGAGAATAGCAAATATTGTCAGTTATCATGGACAAAGTAAATTTTAAAAAGTTATAAAAGAGAATCATGCTTTACTGGACTAGCTTCACAATCATAGTTCCCTCTAAGCTGAGCAGTGAGCAATCGCTCACTTAAAAATCATCATCAACTCAGAGTTTTCCAAACCTGCCCAGAAGCCGAGAGGGAAAGAGTGAGAGGGAAGGAGAGAGAGAGGAAGAGAGGAAGAGAGAGAAACAGATAGAAAAAAGAGAGGAAGGAAAAGAGAAAGAAAAAGAATGGGAGTAAGGAAGAGAGAAAGAAAATCAAAATCTAGTTTGAAACTAGCTCAACTATTTTAAGTGGCATTTTGATATTGATAGAGTTGCCCTATTATGAGCTCACTGTTGTAGACACACAATACAGTATTTTATTTTGAAATTCTCTGAGGCAAAACAGGGTGGGTTTGTTTGTTTGTTTGTTTGTTTGTTTGTTTGTTTGTTTGTTTGTTTGTTTATTTATTTATTTATTTATTTATTTATTTATTTATTTATTTATTTATTTATTTATTTATTTATTTATTTATTTATTTATTTATTTATTTATTTATTTATTTATTTATTTATTTATTTATTTATTTATTTATTTATTTATTTATTTATTTATTTATTTATTTATTTATTTATTTAATATTTCTGTGCCGCCCAGTCCCAAAGGGACTGCCGCTCAGACACTATACTTTTCCGCCCACCCCCCCCAAAAAATTAGAGGGAACACTGTTCACAATACAGCTAATTCAAATGTGAATTTCAAAATGACAAGTTATAAGAATGCTATGTAAAAAAATTACACTAGATATACAAATAAAAGCATCTTATGACTTCATAATTAAAAAGAATATACAAATAACTAACCAGAATAGTGACTTTGATAATTTTTTTAATCTGGGACTTACATTTTTTTTTAAAGTTTCAAAGGATTTTTTAAGAAGAAACAAAGGGAACAAAAATAAATTATTTAAAAAATAAAGATGTTTTTAAAAAAAGCGAAGAAATATGAAATTGGTCTATTTGGTTAAATATACAGTATGTCACAAAAGTAAGAACACCTGCTCCCCTTCATATCTGAAACACTAATGATTCACATGACTCCAGGGAGGGGAACTGGCTACTTGGGCCCCATTTGGACATTATCACATAGGGGGATACTCACTTTTGTTGCCACCACTTTAGGTATTAATGGCTGTATGTTGCATTATTTTGAGAGGATTGCACATTTTTACTGTTATACAATTGCATACTTACTACATTGTAGCCAAATGTCATTTCTTCAGTTTGTGATATCAAAAGATATACTTAAAGTTTTACAAAATATGAGGGAGTCTACTCACTTCTGTGACATACTGCATAGCTACACTTTCTGCATTTTACAACTTCATTGATGTTCTGTCTGGGTCCCCCCAGACGCCAACACCAACCAAAAAGAGTAGCCAGACACACTGGTAAAAAGCAAAGGCAGTTTATATACTGGAAAGCAAACACAGGTAACAAAAACTGTTCTTACAGACAGGAACACTATGAAACTTCACAGAGGTTTCACGAAGGCCAGGCAATAAAACAGGATTCTTGCTGGCAAAAACAACGCTGGAGATAATAAAACCCACGCCTCCCCCAAGTCTTCCAGACTTCTAGGCCACAAGCCAAGATCAGAGACGCCAAGAATCGAAGCAAGGTCACAGGACTCCCAATTGATAACTCTCCACAAGACTGTAAGGGCGGGCCTGCCTTTTCAACCCTGCTGAGGAGAACCACACCCAAACCCAGCTGTTGCCAATTCAGGGATGGAAATACCTTTCTAATTGACCCCGTCTTTGAGCTGCTCGTCACTGCCTCATGTCTAATATAGCCTGTGCGTCTTCATCCAATGAATCCAGGCTACTAGCTGGGGAGAGCCCCCCCGGGGGTCTCAGGCTGCTCTCCCTCCTCCTCTTCCTGACGTTCCTCTCCCCCGTCTTCCTGGTCCTCCCCCTCCTGTTCACTATCCTCCTCCTCTGGGCATGGATCCGGCAGAGATCCAGCCGGTCCCTGAGGAGCCTCAGGCTGAATCACAACAGTTGGAAATATTTTTTCCTTTTGCACTAGAATATTACATCATTCTTTATACATAGACTAATCAATGTTCACAGGTGAATTATACTACTGGTTTTTCCCCCCTTATAAACAGGCAAATTTCTGCAATGTGGTTACAAGAATATGTGGCTTATCATAATTCCCAAACAATATTACTGCCAAATAATAAATAAATGGTAAATAAATAAATCATAACATCTCTTCAATAAAACTCATCTGCTTCTTTGAGTTCTTCATTTATTCCATGTTTTGTGCTACATAAACAAAATAAGAATGAAATTAGGATAATTATAAAGGAACTGATCAGCCTAAATGTCACATATAATAATATAAGGGACTTGTTAATCACAATTTCTCTATCTTCCAGAAAAGTGCATTAAAAAAAACATATTGTGTTACCAATGAAAAGCAGGGGATACCTGGATATTTCCATTGTTATCTGCTGTATGTTGCCATGGAGTTATGGATAGCATATTCTGAAAATGCTAGATAAATTATAAACAGGAAACAGCTACATTGTTTAGAAGATGACCAAATATAGAAAAAATAATGTACTAGCCAATGTGATTGTACCATCTGCAATTCTCAAAAATAATTTTTAAAACTTACCTATATGGTTATACCTTAGGAGTACCATATGGCACCCACCGACATTTCACATGTCCGTGGGTGCTTGAGTAGACTTAGCAGACTCTTAATATAGTATTTGACGAGTCTATTTATTTATTTATTTATTTATTCATTTATTTATTTATTTATTTATTTATTTATTTATTTAGATTTGTATGCCGCCCCTCTCCACAGACTCGGGGCGGCTCACAACAAAGTGAAAAAACAATTTACAACAAATCTAAATTTCTACTAAAAACATTTAAAAACCCCATTTTCTAAACACACGTACATACACACATACCATTCATAAATTGTATCTGCCCGAGGGAGATGTTTCAGTTCCCCCATGCCTGACGACACAGGTGAGTCTTAAGGAGCTTACAAAAGGCAAGGAGAGTAGGGGCAGTTCTAATCTCCGGGGGGAGTTGGTTCCAGAGGGTCGGGGCCGCCACAGAGAAGGCTCTTCCCCTGGGGCCCACCAACCAACATTGTTTAGTTGACGGGACCCAGAGAAGGCCCACTCTGTGGGACCTAATATTGTGTCCTTGGTTGACTAAATGAAATGAACACTGCCTCTAACAAGATAGTTGTCAAAGGAAAGAGTACACAGTCATAGGTGGGATTCAAAAAAAAAATTCTACCAATTCTGTGGGTGTGACTTGAGGAGGTCATGTGATTGAGTGGGCATAGCCAACATGATGTCACTCACAGCCCCACCCACATGACCCCCCATCAAGCTATACCCACCGAACACAATAGGGAAAAAAATCTGAACTTACAGCCTTTCTTTCTTCTTTGTTGTGGCTTATTGTTTGTTATTGTTATTGTTGTTGTTGTTGTTGTTGTCGTTGTCGTTGTCGTTGTCGTTGTCATTGTCGTTGTCGTTGTCATTGTCCTTGTCGTTGTCATTGTGTTGTTGTGTTGTTGTGTTGTGTTGTTGTTTTGTTGTTTATTTTTTATTTTATTTTATTTATTAGATTTGTATGCCGCCCCTCTCCGTAGACTCGGGGCGGCATACAAATCTTGTTGTTGTTAATGTTGTTAATATTATTATTATTATTATTATTATTATTAGTAGTAGTAGTAGTAGTAGTAGTAATAGTAGTATTTTAATAATAATAATTTATTAGACTTGCATGCCGCTCCTCTCCGAAGACTCGGGGCAGCTCACAACAGCAATAAAACTTTTCAATACAAATCTAATGGTTAAAACTGTAACTAAAAACCCACTATCTTAAAAAAAACAACAATCAATACTATATAGGCACAACCGCACATAACTCTTAATGGTCAGAGAAAGGAAAACATTAATTGCCCCATGCCTGGTGGCATTGATAGGTCTTCAGGGTCTTGCGGAAGGTGAGGAGGTTGGGGGCAGTTCAAATCTCCGGGGTGAGTTGATTCCAGAGGGCCGGGGCTGCCACAGAGAAGGCTCATCCCCTAGGCCCCACCAAACGACATTGTTTAGTCAATGGGACACGGAGAAGGCTAACTTTGTGGGACCTAATTGACCACTGGGATTCATGTGGCAGAAGGTGGTCCCATAGGTATTCTGGTCCGATGCCATGTAGGGCCTTATAGGTCATCACCAACACTTTGAATTGTGTCCGGAAACTAATTGGCAACCAGTGCAGTCTGCAGAGTGTTGACGAAACATGGGCATATCTGGGAAGACCCATGACTGCCTGCACGGCCGCCCTCTGCACAATCTGAAGTTCCTACACACTCTTCAGAGGTAACCCCATTTAGAGACTTTTGTAGTAGTTGAACCTCGAGGTGATAAGGGTATGAGTGACTATGAGCAGAGACTCCCTGTCCAAATAGGGCTGCAACTGGTGCACCAGGTGAACCTGGGCAAATGCCCTCCTTGCCACAGCCAAAAGATGATATTCTAAAGTCACCTGTGAATCGAGGAGGACACCCAAGTTGCGGACCCTCTCTGAGGGAGTCAATAATCCCCCCCCCAGGGTAATGGATGGACAGATGGGAGACAAAACCCATAGCCACTCTGTCTTGTTAGGGTTGAGTCTGAGCCTGTTGACACCCATCCAGACCCTAACAGCCTCCAGGCACCAGCACATCACTTCCACTGCTTCGCCGACTGGACACTGGATGGAGATGTACAACTGGGTGTCATCCGTGTACTGATGACACCTTGTTTGCTTCAATGAGGTAAATTGCTGGGAGAAAGCAGTAGAGGTAGATTGTTTTTCTTGTTTTCCTTCCCCCAAAAGATAGGTGCATCTTATAATCTGGTCTCTTTTATACTCCAAAAAATATGGTAACAAATGTTTCACTTTATAAATTTAAATTAGTTAAATTATAATATTAAAAACATAATGACTACATAAAGTAGAAAATACTATAAGTTGATCTTTGCTTGACTGTACAGGAAGCAGCAGCTATGAATTCTTAAAAGTATTCCTTGAAACTATCCATCCACAGTCAATCAGAGACAGATTCTTGAATACATCAGACTGCCTATGTCAATGACAAAAGCCACTTAATTTTCTCCTCTGAACGTCCCTTGAAAGAACCATGTCTCTCATGTAAACAAGGCAGACTCACAGTTTAGCTTATTGGCAAAGGCTCAGAGAGCACTCATTAAGATGGCTCCACATTGTTATGGGCTTCTCCCAGATGGATGACAGCTTAATTACAAATAAAGAGATTAATGGTTTAGATAGTTAAAGATTAAAGATTAAAACTACCACACTGCTTTTTAAAGTCTAATTTATATGGCTTTCTGTATAATCATACATCCTGGATTTTATTTCTTGGCTATTACGTGTAGCAAATAGTCATTAAATAGTTTCGATAGATATCTAGCAAATGGGAATCTTAAAAGAAAAGAAAGAATAAAAAATGAAATATCAGTCTGGGAGAGAAGAATCCTGGAGTTTAAGAAGAAAGATCAAGATAGAAGGGGAACTATGGCGGGGGGAGAGAAAAGAAAGAATTCAGCCTCATAAAGTTGAATTATTTGACCTGAAAAAAATATTTTCAACAGTGGTTGAGTTTATTAAGACACCAAAAGCAGCAAGATTTCATAGTGAATAAAGTGGACTGAAGGATGCTAGAAGCTAAATCATAAAAGAAACCCATCCCAATAAATCAAGAGAAGCTGATGAAATTTTGTGAATCTTATTAAGTTCTTGATACCAAGTCCTTCATTTATTCTAAATACAAGTAGAGTTGGTTCTCAGCCAATCACAACAACTTTTGGTTTTTTTTACTCCGTCTCATTCATTTGTTCATTCCTTGGATTTATATACCGCGCCTCTCCAAGGATTCAGGGTGGCTTACAGCATATAAAAACAACAGAATGCAATAGATAAATCCAATTATCTACACTAAACGAACTATCTAAAATCCCCAGATATGTTAAAATCAATCATACATATTCAGACAACTGCCATACAGACATTCGTCAGCCAGGGGGTAAGATCTAATCACCCAAACCTAGCAGAATAAATGAGCCTTAAGACTCTTGCAGGAGGCGAGGAGGGTGGGGGCAGTGCAAATCTCTGGGGGGAGCTGATTCCAGAGGGCTGGGCCTCGCACAGAGAAGGCTCTTCCCCGAGGCCCTGCCAAACGACATTGTCTAATAGTTGACGGGACCTGGAGAAGGCCGACTCTGAGGGACCTAAGTGGTCTGTTGCAGAAACATGAGGATACCTAAGGAAGCCCATGATAGGTAAATCTCAGACAAGTGACTCTACTCCCGGATTCTCTATCAATAGCACACTTTTTGCTTCATCCTCAGCATACATGACTCCAAACTGGAATTATTGGATCTCCCAGAATCCACCAGCATTGACTCTTTCATTATCAGAGTCCAGATGAGATGGATGGGATACATTGTCACAATGTACAAGCACTGTAGGCCTAAACAGCTAAGCTGTAGCTTACTTTAGTCTGGAAAGAAATATTTGTGTTGACCAAACAAGCACTACAAAAGGCACTGTAAAATAAATTGTACACCACTGTGACATCCATCCAGGGGAACCAGAAGCTGCAGCTGCTCACAAAACTTGCCAGCACCCCCTGTGATATGAAGCCTCCACCGGCTTTTAAGATAGGCAGTGCCAAAAACTGTTAGAAAAACTGATACCTGTGCCCCCAATTGTGCTACCCTTTATGCTTCTAGACTTCAGAGACACCTCTATATCCAGAGATGAATTGCACAATAGTGTGTCTTCCTCAAACCCAAAGGACTACCATATATATAATCTTGCCATACTGACCCAGACATATTCAAAAGTACAGCTACAGGCACAAGTAGATTCTAACAATACAATAACTTCTTTGAAGTTTCCATTGCAGATAAATATGCTCTTCCATTTTAGATTGCCCAGACCCATGTTGTGGATGGATGGCCATGATTGGGATGGATGGACATTGAAGTACAGTGGTACCTCATGATACGAACCCCTCGTGATACGAACACTTCGAGATACAAACCCGGGGTTCAGAAAATTTTTGCCTCTTCTTACAAACTTTTTTCACCTTACGAACCCACCGCAGATCATTCGGGTTCAGGTTCGTGTTCGGGAGAATGCGGAGAAGCTCCCCGGCTGTTTTAAAAGGTGACAGCCGGGCGGCAGCGGCGCCCAGCGGAGTGCCATTTTGGGTTTTTTTCCCCCCTTGCACGAATTAATCGCTTTTACATTGTTTCCAATGGGAAACATTGTTTCGTGTTATGAACTTTTCGCCTTACGAACTTCCTTCCGGAACCAATTAGGTTCATAAGACGAGGTATTACTGTACATATTAGATTCCTATTCAACATTGGTAATCATAATGAGTCCTCACATCTTTATTTCGCCTTCTATTATGTTTTTCAGTAATTTTAGGAATGGTTATTATTTAGAGTCTCAATCTATTTATTTATTGGGACCAAAATAATACCAAGTTTGATTTCACAGCTTACAGGATACACGGTCTGCATAAGCTTAAACATCCAACAAGAAAACATTCTTTTTTGTTTCATAATTCACAAAAATACATGCTGGCAACATTATGTTGCCTTCTGTGACTTAAAGTAAGCCCTTGTCTATATTCCATGGAACTGCTCTGGGCTCCTTTTGCAGACATGCAACAATCCTTTCACTGTCTCAAGTTAGCCTTAGGACATGTGTGTCCGGGCCTTGGCAGACTTAGTTAGGAGGAAATGCATATAAATAACAACTATAAAACTAAATGTACTATATGGAATTCTCCAAAGACTTAAGTGCCCAAAACACCACTGGTGCAGTGATAATCATCAGACTGAAGTGTTCTAGTTAATTCCTTCTGACAACTACCATTATTATACAACACAATTTTTTTCATCTGACTTGTGGTTCTGCCCATCAATTCTTCCCACCAGTTTCTGTTGCCTTTAGCTTAAGGGAAAGCTAGAATAAAAATCCATTACTGGGTTTACAATGGAATATGGCATATGCATCTAGGGCAGTGATGGAGAACCTTTTTTTTCTCTTGGGTGCCAAAAGAGAATGTGCATGCACTATTGCGCAAGGGCCTACACCCATAATTCAATGCTGGGGAGGGTGAACACGGCTTTCCCCGACCCCTGGAGGCCCTTTGGAGGCCGAAAATGGCCTATTTACTAACTTCTGGTGGGCCCAGTATGTTCTGTCGAGCTCTCTGGTAGAATCCTCCCAAAAATGCACAGATAGAATTTCAGACACACACAAGTTTGAAAATTCAAAACAATGTTCTTTATAATGAAAATTCACTTAAACCAAGCACTCTTTTTGTATAGCAAAGAGCACTCATCTCCAAACAAACTGGTAATTTGTACAAGTCCCTTATCAGTTCTGTGATACTTAGCTTGCAGCTGTGAGACAATTCACAGTCCTTCTTTTTTCACAAAGTGAAACACACTTTGCCCTGGTTTAGTTTCAAAGCGGGGGAAAATCAGCACACAAAAGGTCAAAGTCAGTAAAGCAGTCACGAAAACACAATGATCAGATAATCCTCCACAATGGCCAAACCCACAGGCTGCTCTTTATAGCAGCCTCCCTAATTACCACAGCCCCACCCAACCACAGGTGGCCTCATTTTCTTTGATAATAATCTCTCAGCTGTTGTTGCCTATGCATCGCTCTCCGCATGCGTGGCTGTATCATTAACTCTTGTTCTGAATCCAAGGAGGAGCTAGATAATTGATCTCCTTCTGAACTGTCTGCCACACTCTCCTCCTCCCTGTCACTCATATCTTCTTGGTCAGAGGAGCCTTCATCAGCAGATTCCACCGGGGGCAAAACAGGCCTGCAGCATGTGGATGTCTCCCCCACATCCACAGTCCTTGGGGCAGGAGCTGGGTCAGAGCTAACCACAAAACAGTAGGTTTGTGTTTCACCCTTCCCAGGCTCCAAAGGCTTCACTAGAGCTGGGGAAGGGTAAAAACGCCCACCTCCATCCCCCGGGAGGCTCTCTGGAAGCCAAAAATGCCCTCCAAGAGCCTCTGTGCGAGCCAAAAATCAGCTAGCTGGCACATACATGCACGTTGGAGCTGAGCTAAGGTAATGGTTAATGTGCCATAGGTTCACCATCAATGATCTAGGGGATATTAGTTATCATAATGACTAGATTCTAGACCAGAATATGCTTGCCCCTGCTGAATATTCTATGTCACAGCTACTATGCATTGCATTTTATTTATTTATTTATTTATTTATTTATTATTTGGATTTGTATGCCGCCCCTCTCCGAAGACTCGGGGCGGCTCACAACAAATAGTACAAATCATAAATAGTCCAATCAATTAAAATATTAAAGCTTTAAAAACCCCATGTACTAACAGACACACACACAAGCATACCATATATAAATTAAACATGCCCAGGCATTGCTTTTGGCCTATCCTGTTTGTCACAGTGGTACTGGAGGCTGGTATCAGAAAATCTCTTTGGTAGAGAGAGAGACTCTGTCTTCATGATTCAAGTAATTCTGACATTCATAATCAGATTTTTTGTCATAATTTCTTCTACGACACTATACAGTACACTCTGCTCTTTGATATATTTCAATAAGTGTTATGTTTGCATTGCATTTATTATGTTTAATTCTTTTTTGCTTTAGCCTCCTTCTCATTGATCACATTTGCTATTAAATAAATAGGAAGATGAAACATAGATCTGTTCTCCCTCACTAATTCTGGCTGAACTATCAATCTCATTCATAGATTCAGAGTCACATAAAATGGCATTCATTAATTTCAGAGACTGATGAGGCAGATGATATGTAGCAAATTAAATCTCATGGGAATGTACAATCATATTCACAGGAAAAAGGGACATAGATATTTAACTACATTTGATATCCCTTATGGAAATTTAAATAGAAGGAAATACTATTTAGATGGTACTAAGTTTCTTAATATTCATAGGTTGGTAACCTTTCTTCAAAGGAACAAAGCCTTCTGTCAAGCTCTGGACTAACTGTATTAATGTGGAATTATTTAGACTCACCCAGAGCCAGTTCCATTTGGTGTTATTTCTTTCTCGTTTTGTGTTCTGGATTGTTTACATTCTAGCTCTTTGCACAAGTAGACAGACATTTTATTATGTTTGCAGAATCTGATGTGATTTTCTTTAACGCGTTTAACTTTTAAGTTCAGGCCAGAATTTGCAATATAAGAAGCATTAGATGTTGTAGTGCAGGAGTTGCTGGGGTTTGCAGGGGTTCAAGAGAACCTATAGCTAAGTTTCTGTGCAGTCCAGAGAATCCCAAAACCTACCACTCGCTGCCTCCCCCCTGAGGAGTCCCCACACAGCCTGTTTTGGATGCAAGTAAATGCAAGGCATGTGTGAAGCATGGGAGGGGAAAAAACAGGCCTCTGGGTCCTAGGGAAGTCATTTTCTCTCTCCTGGATGCTCGAGGAAATGCTCCAGAGGCCAGGGCGGGCCTCTGTCATCTGTTTGGAACCCATACCGCATCTCAGACATTAACACCCTTGAAAATGTCCAAAGATACTTCACCAGAAGAGCCCTTCACTCCTCCACTCGAAATAGAAAACCCTACGAGACTAGACTTTCAATCCTGGGCCTAGAAAGCTTAGAAATAAGATGCCTTAAACAAGATCTAAGTATTGCCCACAGGATCATATGCTGCAACGTCCTGCCTGTCGGCGACTACTTCAGCTTCAACCACAACAACACAAGAGCACACAACAGATTTAAATTTAATATTAACTGCTCCAAACTTGACTGTAAAAAAATATGACTTCAGTAACCGAGTTGTCGAAGCGTGGAACTCATTACCGGACTCCATAGTGTCATCCCCAAACCCCCAACACTTTACCCTTAGATTATCTTCGGTTGACCTATCCAGATTCCTAAGAGGTCAGTAAGGGGCGAGTACAAGTGCATTAGAGTGCCTTCTGTCCCCTGTCCTATTGCTCTCCTATATCTCCTATAACTTTCTTCTATTCCTATATCTCTTCTTCTATTCTTTCATTGATATGTTCTATTACTATACCTTCTTTTCTAATATTTCTTAGATATATTTTACTATGAGTATCTCCTCTATAACCTTCATCATGTATTTTACTATATACCCACTAAAACCCTCATTGTGTATTGGACAAAATAAATAAATAAATTAAAAATGTCCCCCTCCCATGATACAGAGGCCAACTCCCACCATGGCCATGCCCACCTAGCAACCGGGGAGATAACCCCTTGCTAAAATTTTTGCAGCCTACCACTGTCTGTGGCCTACTACCAGAGTTTGAGCTCTTTGGAACTGAGCTGTGGAAGTGATGGGCAAGTGCACTTGTGAGAGCACAGACTGAGCATGTTAGCACTCCATTTGAGACTCATCCACTCTCCCTCCTGCTGATCTGCAAAACTGGAAATGTTGGGGAACTATGTCCTAGTGTACTTACTGTATAATTTTAGTAGTCATTTGTTTTAAGCCAAATGAATAAATTTGATCAGTATCTCACCATCCTCTTTACTTGGCAATGACCTATAAGAGATTATTTTTTGCTATATTTTTTGCATATATTTGTTATATGAAAGACAATATTTTTAAAATTCACAGTTAAGTCTATATAACACAAATTGGGTCAGAAACTGTTATAGAATCCTGGTAATATTCTTGAGAATATCACAATTATCTGCTATCTCTTTGTTTCAAAATAGCTGTAAGTATAGATATACATAAGTTTTAGAAGGTGAGGATTTGGTTGGAATTTTGTGGACTTAAAAATTAAGCAGAGTTGCATCTGACTATCACTTAGATTGGTGATTCAAATTGTAACAGGTTTATAAACAAGAATGGCAAGACGTTGGGAAATTTTTTGGAAAAAGGATATTCCATGTTGATAACAAAGTAACTATATGGATATTTTATGCATTAGCTAATATTTCTAATATAATACCCATTATATTTCATTATATCAATTATCATGTTGGAAGAAAATAAATCTGTCATTCAAATTTAGATAGCCAGAGTTTACTTATTAATTCAGCTGTTTTGATTTTATGATTTACTGTTCTAGTTCAATCCCAAATTAAAATTTGGATATTTTTACTGTTATTATTTTTATTATTTGTTGTGATTCCGTCTGAGGCCCCTCAGGGAACGGCTGATCCTCTGCTGGCTTCCTGCTCAGAGGGGGAGGATGAGGAACAGGAGGTTCAGGCAGACGGGGAGGAGGAATCTCAGGCTGAGGGAGAGGGAGGACAGCCAGAGTCCCCCGAGAGGGAGCTCTCCCCAGCAAGCAGCCTGGATTCCTTAGATGAAAATGCACAAGCAATAATCGATCTCCGGCAGAGAAGAGCAACACAACAAAGGGGACAATTAGCCAGGTACTTTCAGCACTAAAGAGGCAACAGCTGGGTTTGGGTGTGGTGCTCTCTGGAAAGGCTGAAAAGGCAGACCCACCCTTCCTGGCTTGTGGAGTATTATCTTTGAGAGTCCTGGGACCTGGCTGTGATCTTTGGCGTCTTGGAATTCTGGTTTGTGACTTTGAATACTGAAACCTTGGGGGGAAAAGGTGTGGGTCTTATTCTCTACAGTGGTGGGTGTGCCAGCAAGAAGTCTGCTGTATTGTCTGGCCATCAGGACTCTGCTGTGAAGTCTCATAGCCTGCCTGTTGGGAAGAACAGGTTTTTCTCTGTGTTTATTTTTCAAACTATAAAGTGCTTTTGCTTTTACCAGCGTGTCTGGCTGCTTTTTCCAGTTGGTGTTGAAGTCTGGGGGCACCCAGACAGAACAATTATTCATGTAGTACAATAAGCCATTTTGGTAGAGTGTAAAAAAAATCCCCCAACTGTATTGATTATGTGTCTGTATTTGTTCTCTACCTGTACTTGATTTTCCTATCTGTTCCATCTATTATTCATAACTATATTCAGTAATAATAACAATTATGCAAAAAACATTTTCTGATGTAGGATGTAAACAAGAAGCACTAAGGCAGGAGTGTCAAACTCATTGTTGTCATGTGACGTACTATAACTCCCCCCTCGCTAAATACGTGACATATCTAGCCCGTGGGCCATGAGTATGACACCCCTACATTAAAGTGTAATTTGAATTCTTAAAGTAATATTGTATCAATTGAAAAAAGATGATACTACAACATATAGAATCTGCATAAAATGAGCACGAGAAAAATCTGTTAAAGATTTCCAAATACTATTTATGTTTTTTTTTTTTAAATGAAGATGTATTTATTAAAAGTCCTGCTTTCAGCTCATATTGGACACATTTCCTGACTGGCACAACATTAGCAATTAAATTCAATTGTCAGCCAGAAATTTCTATGAGGTCTAGAAGTGTTAAGTGCTGGAAATATGTATTCTGCGCTTACTTAGTTTCACCTTAGAGATCTCTTAGCAGTTAGAAATGGAGAATTGTGGCTAGATAAAGGTTATGATCATTAGATAAGGCAATTTTTCACTGAACGTAATATAATGTTCCTGATCTTTTATGCAGGAATTGTGGCTTGAGGGTGACATAATAATATGGCTAAAGTTGAAACTAATCTTTTTATATAAAGAGGCACAAGCTGCATGATTACCAGAAAAGCTCCCAAATTTCTTTTCTCACAGCTTGACCTAAGTGGATGATGTGATTTGTATGCCATGCCTGAATTAGTGCTATAAGATAGAAGCATTAAGGAAAATATTTTCTGCCTGCCATTTCTTCTCCCTATGCTTTTTGCTCTTTGTTTTGCTTCTTTTTCTCTTTCATCTTTCACAATTACCACAGGTCATTTAGAAATAGTATCACAGGTTTTCTAAACTTTTTCAACTTTCAGGAATCTGTTCTGTCGGGCTCTCTGGTAGAGTTCTCCCAAAAATTCACAGGTACAAATTTCAGACACACACACGTTTGAAAATTCAAAACAATGTTCTTTATAATGAAAATTCACTTAAACGAAGCCCTCTTTTGGTATAGCAAAGAGCACTCGTCTCCAAACAAACTGGTAATTTGTACAAGTTCCTTATCAGTTCTGTGATACTTAGCTTGCAGCTGTGAGGCAATTCACAGTCCTTCTTCTTTCACAGAGTGAAACACACTTTGCCCTGGTTTAGTTTCAAAGCAGGGAAAAATCAGCACACAAAAGGTCAAAGTCAGTGAAACAGTCACGAAACACAATGATCAGATAATCCTCCACAATGGCCAAACCCACAGGCTGCTCTTTATAGCAGCCTCACTAATTACCACAACCCCACCCAACCACAGGTGGCCTCATTTTCTTTGATAATAATCTCTCAGTTGTTGTTGCCTATGCATCGCTCTCCGCATGCGTGGCTGTATCATTAACTCTTGTTCTGAATCCAAGGAGGAGCTAGATAATTGATCTCCTTCTGAGCTCTCTGCCACATTCTCCTCCTCCCTGTCACTCATGTCTTCTTGGTCAGAGGAGCCTTCATCAGCAGATTCCACCGGGGGCAAAACAGGTCTGCAGCATGTGGATGTCTCTCCCACATCCACAGTCCTTGGGGCAGGAGCTGTGCCAGAGCTAACCACAACAGGAATCATTCTAAATACATGAAAAGTAAAATTATGGCAAGACAGGAATTTGTGAATAGGTGAAGTTAGGGAAAACAATAGTCTGCTTTGAAATTGGGAACCAAACACGAAAAGATGAAATCTAAAACTTGGCCCCTCTGATTGGATCCTAAGCAAAACTCTGATTTAAAAAGAATCAATGTTTCCTAAAAATATTTTAGCTTCCGTCTGAAGCTAATTAAAAGCTTTGCAAGAAAAGATAGAATAATTTAGAACTACATCTGGTAGATTAAAATTGATAATTGATCATGCAATAGTTATAAATTTCACTAAGACCCAGCCATCTCTTACTGTTCCTGTCTATCCATCCATATTTTCTTCTGTCCACACTGCCCCTGTGGACTGGATAGGAACCCTCCAAGGATGTTTATTTTATTTTATTTATTTTATTTATTAATTTTGTCCAATACATAATACACATTAAAGATAATAGATATGTAATAATATGAATAAAGAAAAGAATAGAAGAAAAGATATAAAAGTATAGGTGAACATATTTGAAAGGAAGAAAAGATATATGAGATAAAGGAGAGACAATTGGACAGGGGACGGAAGGCACACTGGTGCACTTATGCACGCCCCTTACTGACCTCTAAGGAACCTGGAGAGGTCAATCATAGGTAGTCTAAGGGAAAAATGTTGGAGGTTAGGGGTTGACACTACTGAGTCAGGTAATGAGTTCCACGCTTCAACAACTCGGTTGCTGAAGTCATTTTTTACAGTCAAGTTTGGAGAAGTTAATATTAAGTTTGAATCTGTTGCGTGCTCTTGTGTTGTTGCGACTGAAGCTGAAGTAGTCATTGACAGGTAGAACGTTGAAGCATATGATCTTGTGGGCAATACTTAGATCGACATAGTTCTAAGCTTTCTAGACCTAGGATTGATAGTCTGCTTTGAGCAAAAAAGATATCATGCTGCACACTAATGCTCCTTTTCTTTATCCAGTCATTTTTTGCCCTTATTCCATTGCTATGCACATTTAAAAAATCCTAATCACTTAAATTAGATAGGAAAGAAGAACTTGAACTGGATCAAAAATAATGGTTAAGAAAAGCCAGGATTTCTTGTTTCATAAAAATTAAAGGCTCAGAGATGGACCTTATTATTCATAACTTTCTTTATGGCCTGTCTGCCATTTTGCATGTATACATACAAATTCCATTCGGATTTCCCAGTGATCCTAGCAATCTGCAATTTTCAATATGTATATTCTCTTCTTTGGCACAATAATTCTTCCAGCATGAAAATGAGCAACAAAGTAGAATGCAAAAGTAGATGTGAGTTGACCAAACTACAGTGTCCTTACTTTTTCTTTTTTCCTCTCCTTGTATAAGTGTGCAGGATGACTGACCTTTCATTTATTTTCTGGAGTAATAGATGCTAACCTTTAGGTTCAAGTCTTATTAATCATAAATGTATTACATTGTGAATGTGATCTCTCAGAATAGCAAGAATCTGCCATATGTATGATATGTTTGTGTATATATTTATATATGTATGTATATATACAAGAATGACTGATCCATATGTCAATTCTATATTTTTAAACATGTCATACTTTTTCCAACAGATGGTACAATGATTCGTTCCATTCACAAAATTGAAACAGTATATTAAGGAAGATTCAGACCAGCTGAATGTAGAATACAGTGGTACCTCTACCTAAGAATGCCTCTACTTAAGAACTTTTCTAGATAAGAACTGGGTGTTCAAGATTTCCCCCCCTCTTCTTAAGAACCATTTTCTACTTAAGAACCCGAGCCCAGAAAAATTTCCCAGGAAATTTGAGAACCGTCAATGCTGTCAATGACAATTTCCTGCCACTCTCCCTTTAATCCCGGCCATCTCAGGCTTTTCTGGGCTGTCAGAAGAGCCTTTCGGTGGCGCTTAAGGAGGTTTTGGCAGTAAATGAAGCATTTTCCTTTCTCTGGGTGCTTGGAGAGGGAATAAACCTCTGCTAGTGCCCAGAGAAAAGAATGTCACGCTGTGTATTACCAGCCCCAGAGACATTTCGGAGACATCCAGTAATTAAATAGTTAACTGTGTGTATGTTAATTAGCTCCACCCATGATGATGAAAAATCCTGTCTGGACAGCCAGCATCACTTTCTTTCTTCTTTGGAAGAATCCATCTTTTCCTAAGTCTTCAACAATGTAAGATGCATAGAAATTGCCTGAGATCAGGCATTAGCTATTTTCTTTGTTTTTATTAATAAAAGTAACTTCGTTTGAAAGCCGTTTCTGTAACTTAATCCATCGCCTCCGGATTTGATTTATTATAGCTCACGCGGGCTGTAATCTATCTACAAAACCTGACAAAGAAATGCTCCCTTCACTTTGGGCAGCCCAGAGCAAATGGAGCATTTTCCTTTCTCTGGGTGCTTGGAGAGGGAACAAAACCACTTCGCTGTGGTGACTCCCTTGCACTGCCTCCCATACACCTAGCGCATGGTTGCTTCCCGAAGCATCTGGGCGTGGAAAGGCAAAAGAGGGCGCTTTGCCCTGGCTGAATCAATTCGGCTTCAGCCAAACTGAGGAGTCACCACAATGAAGGAAAGGCACTGGCTACAAAGCGAGCAAGCGAGAGGAGAGGGAAGCCCTTCAACATGGGTAGGAAGAGGAAGCAGGTAGCAGCAGCAGCCACATTTTGGTCAAAGGAGCAGGAGATTCCCCCCTCTCACCTGCCTGGGTTTCTCTCTCTGGCGCACTGTATGGAAAGCAGCCTTGTGCCAGGTGTATGGGAGGCGCAAGCTCATCCTCAGCACCTCAGAGTCTCCCTTTTTCTTTTAAGCGTTAAAGTTTTGGATTTTTTTGATTCCCCTCACCTCACTTTCTTCCTTCGTCAGTGACTGTCCTCCTCCTCTTCTTCCTCCTCCTTCTCCCACCCAAATTCCCATCTTTTATTTCTTTCCTAATGGGTTTGCACACATTATTTGCTTTTACATTGATTTCTATGGGAAAAATTGCTTCTACTTACAAAATTTTCTACTTAAGAACCTGGTCACGGAACGAATTAAGTTCTAAAGTAGAGGTACCACTGTATATATACTAAATATCCACTACATAAATAAATTGAATCATGTGAAGATATTTTCTTTCAATATGTACATCAGTATATCGACTGTATATGCATCTTCATGACAGACATACTGTTTAGGGTAAATGTTCTTTGATTTATGTCTGTTCATAATTAAGTCCATAGTACCCTAGAGGAAAAGGATCGTCATCTGCTTTTCAAAGGAAATTGAAAATTGGAAAGTTAAACTGAATTAAAACATAGGGTATCCTTTTATTGTATTCCCTCTGTATACTCAACCATATCGAGAAAATATTTTGGTAGATTGTGCACGTACTTGGTCAGCACACCTCAAAAAGCTGAAAGAAGTACAAATGTTACACCAACACTCCACAGTCTGCATTGGTTGCCGATCAGTTTCCAGTCACAATTCAAAGTGTTGGTTATGACCTATAAAGCCCTTCATGACACCGGACCAGATTATCTCAGGGACCGCCTTCTGCTGCACGAATCCCAGCAACTAGTTAGGTCCCACAGAGTGGATCTTCTCCGGGTCCCGTCAACTAAACAATGCTGCTTGGTGGGACCCAGGGGAAGAGCCTTCTCTGTGGCGGCCCCGGCCCTCTGGAACCAACTCCCCCCAGAGATTAGAATTGCCCCCACCCTCCTTGCCTTTCGTAAGCTACTTAAAACTTAAAACCCACCTCCCCCTAGGCCTTTACAATTTTATGCATGGTATGTCTGTATGTATGTTTTTGTTTTTATATTAATCGGTTTTTAATCGTTTTTACTATTGAATTATTTTGTATACTGTTTTATTATTGTTGTTAGCCGCCCCGAGTCTCCGGAGAGGGGCGGCATACAAATCCAATAAATCAAATCAATCAAATCAAATGTGTAAATACAAAAATATTTCCTCTCTGGAGAAATATTTAATACACTTTCATAAGGAAAGGTATGATAGAGTGATACATAATTATGAAGGTTTTAGAGAGAAATGGCAAAAGAAAGTTATTTTTCCTTCTTTCACCATCTTAGTCCTAATTCAAATTTTTTAAAAAGGGAAAATCAAGATTTTCTTACACAGACAGTAATTAAATGCAGATGCATTTAATGCATTTGTTGCCTTGAGTGTGAAGATAGCCATCAATTTAGATTATTTAAAAAGAAACTGACAAATTCATAAAGGCTTTTAGTCTTGATATCTATTTAGTTCTTTCAGATCATAAGCAGGGTGCTTAAATGCCAGTTCCTAAGAAATGTCTATGAAAGGGAGCTATCAACATATTTGTGAGCTTCATGAATGCATTTAATGGGCCAGTATGTGACAGAAAATACTGAACTAAATAGGTCCTATCCTGATCCAGCTGTCATTTTCTTATGTTCTCTATCTTCTTTTCCAGCAAATGTAATCGTTGATGTGTTGTGCCATGTTCAGAGTGGTGAAGGTTCAAGCATACTTACAGACATCAAAACTCATTGGGTAATTTTGGCCAAACCAACCCACCTCACAGGCTGATAATAAATAAAGATTTTGCTGAAAAGGAAAGAGATAAATCTATTAAGTTAAATTTAAAACCTCATATGTTCATTTGAATCATATGTCCAATTAATATATAAGCATTTGTATAATTCAAGATAAATTATCCATTAAAGTACAAAATATAGCATACCTTTTGCGTTCAGTGTTGTGAGATAATTTTTAAAAAATGATTCTATTTGAAGCTACATTCCCTCGTATGAACTCTATGCTAAATGACTTCAAACAATTCACAATGCCTCTTAAAGACACCATTTGAAATATCCTCAAAAGATTCTATGAGTGATAACTATTTGCAACTTTTTTGTTAACTAATTTTAACAGACTCGTAAAATTAGTTTATTTTCAAAGTGGAATCAAATATAAATATTTGTGTTCATTGTATTTTGAATTAATTTGTAAATATGTATACCAGTCTAAATTTATTCCTATATCCTGTAATTGTTGCTTAGATAAAAGGATGTTATTTTTGTCTAATAATTGTTGATATGTCAGTAATCTGGAGAATGAGAAAAGATTGGGATGAATTATTAATTCATTTGGTGATAGCCATTTTGGTATTGAGTTATAGTGGTTCTTTTTTATAGAGTGCCAAGTTGTTATTAATGTCTTCCTTAGGTAATGATGTTTAAAGTATTTAGGTATTTTATAGGGGTCCATTATTAAAAATGCATGCCATCCGGCATGAAGGTCAAAACCTTCAATTGTTAATAGTCTTCTATTTTTAAGGGTCACCCAGTCTTTTAGCATCATTAAAATCATTGCTTGGTAGTACAGGTGAAAGTTGGGTAATCCAAGACCACCTCTGATTCTATGGTCTTGGAGATTTTGTAGTTTAATTTTTTTTTAATTTTAGATCATTTATATGCTTTTATATCCCTATTTATCAATTTATATTATTCTCTACATTTTAAAATATAATTGCCATATATGTTCCATCTATTTGAGAATGTTGTCTTGTTTTGTAATATATCCAAAGAGACACAAGTATTCAGGAATAAACATTTTTCATCTTACAGGATTTGACTGTAATTAAATTTAAACATGGGGTTTAAAAAGGTTTGACTAGAGTGATCAATAAAAGTGTTTACTGGCTGGAGGACCTTTCTGATGCCACGAAGAGTTTGCAGCAGATATTTATTTTCTTTTTGCACCTTAGAGAAAATCTACTGCTACCTAAGATTGAACTCTCAACCTTCCTAGTGGGAGTTAAGCATCTTCAACAGTACACTACCATACCGTTCATTGTTTTTAAATGAGTATTAATTAAGGGAATATCTTATCATTTGAAACTGAAGCTATTTACCTTTCTGTTTTCTGAAAATTACTTTTAAGGCTTTAAAAAATTTTAACAAATCATTTAAGGTCTACATATAATCAATTTATTTATTTTTATTTATTCATTCATTTGTCCAATACACAATACATATGGAAGAAAATAGACATGAAGTAATATATATAAAGATAATATGTAAAAGTAGAGGAGAAGATATATGAAAGGAAAAAAAAATATATGAGATATGAGATAAAGGAAAGACAATTGGACAGGGGACAAAAGGAACACTAGTGCACTTATGTACGCCCCTTACTGACCTCTTAGGAACCTGGAGAGGTCAATCGTGGATAGTCTAAGGGAGAAATGTTGGGGGTTAGGGGTTGACACTATTGAGTCCGGTAATGAGTTCCGTGCTTCGACAACTCGATTGTTAAAGTCATATTTCTTACAGTCAAGTTTGGAGCGGTTAATATTAAGTTTAAATCTGTTGCGTGCTCTTGTGTTGTTGTGGTTGAAGCTGAAGTAGTCATTGACCGGTAGGACGTTGCAGCATATGATCTTGTGGGCAATGCTTAAATCGTGTTTTAGGTGCCGTAGTTCTAAGCTTTCTAGACCCAGGATTGTTAGTCTATTTTCATAGGGTATTCTGTTTCGAGTGGAGGAGTGAAGGGCTCTTCTTGGATGTTTTCAAGGGTGTTGATGTCCGAGATGTGGTATGGGTTCCAGACAGATGAGCTGTATTCAAGGATGGGTCTGGCAAAAGTTTTGTAGGCTTTTGTGAGTAGTGTGAGATCATTCATGCTTTCTTTCAAATCTTTTTAAAAAAAATTATTCTTTTCTCTTTCATCAGCCATAATATTTATGCCACCGGTATATACCTTCTGAGTCAACACAGGCTGAGTCAATACATATATAAGCCTATGTGTGACATTCATCCTTGGTGGAAAGACTAAGCACAGAAAGCAGCAGGATGCATTTCAAAAATTGCATATGTTAATTGATTCAAGGTTCCAATACAATCCTTCCTTTAATATACTTCACAGTTGCTGCTCATGCTACTGAGAGATAATTACAGCTGATCAACATGGCTTTCATATCAAGTCAAACAGAGATGATCCATCTATTAGTTAACAAGACAGAAAGATGTCTTGTTATTCTTTAATCTCCATTCTTTAATACATTTGTATGCTCAGATCAGCAGAAAAAGGGTAAATTAGAAAGATGAAATGGTAGGGAAAAAAACCAGGACAGAATTAAAGAGAACTGAACAAAGAGCTGAATTAGATAGCTTTAAAAAAAAAAATCCTTTCTCTTATACTAGCCAGGGAAGCCCTGCCTTCATTCCTGATTGGCACTATTCAATTAGTCCATCTGTGAATTATTACAATTTTATTCCTTTTTTGTAAAAAAAAGAATATTCTGGGAATAAATAGTTTTCTTCTGCTCCCATTGGATTATTTTGTTCATGCCATAGTAAACCATTCCGTGAACATCTTTGCTTTATCATCACAGGTCTGGAATGTCTTTCTGTACATTTGAATTAACCTAACAGTAAGTCGTATAGCAAATAATTGTGAAATATTAGATCATTGTTGTTTCATGTTTGCTTACATTTTCTGAAAGAGTCTACAAAATATATTCAAGTTTATTTTTCTGGTGGTGTTAATATAAAGCTAAGAAGATTTCATGCTGGATCCTAGACAAGTTAAGTGGCAGCTAGGTACTACATATTCATAATATATCCTCAATTGCTAATCTATATATATAAAAGCTATTACCGCTCACTCACCACGAAATCCCCAAAATAATAAAGCCTACAAACTTGAAACTTGGCACGTATGTTCCTCTTGGCTTCAAGGTGCTCACTAAGAAAGGATTTTTCGAAATGACCATCAGATTATTAGTATTTCTTATACAGTATTATATTAACATGTTCTGATGCTAAGGAAGTAGACCCTCCCTACCTGAAAAAACCTCTGTTCTAACTGCCAGTTCCCTTATATGAACACGTTCTGATGCTACTCCTTCGCTAAACCAGGCATGACTCATCCGGCCTGCTGGCTGGAAGTTTAGACATTCTACTTCCTTTCACCACCTGAAAAGAATTCTGTTCCAACTTCTTTACTTAGGACAGCCGGGATAGAGTTGACCCAATAACCATCTAACTATATCTCTTTGAAGGCCCAGGTTTCCTATGAGAAATATGTCAAATTGTGATATATAGTCAAAAACGTTGTTCTTTTAATGGCACATCCAACCTCTTCAGGGGCGGGCTACCAATTTCAGCCCTACCAGAACGCGCCAGGAGCGTCCCCCAGTGCACGCACCAATTCCCGGTGCATGATTCAGCTTCTGCACATGCGCAGAAGCCAAATCTCATGTGAAGACACACGTGTGAGATTTCCGCACATGCGCTGAAGCAAAAACCCCCGGAAATTGGAGATAAGAGCTGCCGGTCATGAGCGACCAGCAAAATAAGGTAAGAAATGCACCACCAGCCCCTGCCACACTGCTGTGATGCCCCCAAGCCTACTCCTATCTGCCTGTTGCGCTGCTGGCTGCCGCCTCCTGCCCGTGCCACCCGACGCCTGCACAAGTGATGGGAGCTGCTGGCTCCCATCAGCCCACCGCATTGGCATTTACTACTATGCCACTCCCCATCCCCTGACACTGGCACAAGCAATGGGAGCTGCCAGCTCCCACCGGCCCACTGCATTGCCAGACACTGCCACGCTGGCTCCAGCCCCCAGAAGCTGGCGCGTGCAATGGGAGCTGCCAGCTCCCATGTTCCTGCCACATTGCCAGCCACTGCCACACCGTTCCCTGCCCCCTGACACTGGTACAAGTGGCCTGCCCGCTCCACCAGGCCGTGGCTCTTACCTGTGATCTCCTGTTCAATGGGCCATGGCAAGGGAAGCAGGCAGGGCGGCCCCAAGCTCTGTGCTCTCTCACGTGTGCTGAGAGATGCCTGTGGCATGGGAGAGCAGAGAACAGGCTACCCGGCTGGAGCTCGGGTGGGCGGCTATTGCTTGCTGGCCCCAGCTGCCGCTCTAGGCGGTGCAGAGAGATTTGGCTGCTGTGCAGGTGCAGCAGCTGAAATCTCACATTGACATCCTTGTGGCAGCAAGATTTGGGTAAAAATTGCCATTTCTTGCGCAGTAAGACCAGTAATTTTTACCGGAATCACACTGGCTGCGTGTTCACAGCAATGCACAGCAACGTGTTCCAGGCATTCGAGCTCATACCCCATCACTTCCCCTATGACAATCATTAAGTGTTGTACCAAATGATTCTTGACAAATGTATCTTTTTATGTTATGTACACTGAGAGGATATGCACCAAGACATGAATGGAGCACAGGCTAAAAACCCCATGGGCTACATTGAGAGAAGAAGCACCAGAATGGCAAGCCTTGCTAGCTGGTCCTTAGACCTCTTACTATTTCCCTGGAGTCTACATAGGATATAGATAGGACTTCCATCCTTTTAAAGAGGGCCAATTTCATTTGTGAGAACACCTCAAAGAAATGAGAAGATATATTTATTTTTTGCATGTACAAACATAATCATGATTAAGACATATTCTCAATTAAGACATCTCAATTAAGAAATTCACCCCACTCACCCACCCAGATGTCCCATTTATCTACGTTTTTGATGCTCTTGCATGCACAGAAGTCTGTGCACATGCATGGCGATGGCGTATATGAACTAAGCTAGTTTGTGCCCATGCTCACATTTGCAAACCAGTAGGGAAAGTAAGTAAATACCACACCTGCACTGTTCCCAGTTTTTTGGGTTTGAAGTTGGGTTATCACTTATCTCAGAACAACTTTATTAAAGTGAGCTGGAAGTTTTAAAGTTATTAATTCTATAGAACTTGTTTTTAGTTAAACTAAAACACTTTTCTGCCCTCCTACACCTTTAAAGATCTGAAGAAGAGCTTTCTTTCTCAAGTTATAAAAGCAGTTCTGATCTAGAAGTCAGTTGAAGGTGATTTCTGGAAATTCCCTTTGGAGCCTTAAAAAAAACAGGATGAGGAAGAAAAGACATTCATGTGAAGAATATAACAAGTTCCCTTTACCTTTCTGTTTCATTTCCAGAATAAGTTCTTTTTTAGGTAAATGTTCATATCATTAAACTCTAAAAAACATGCCAATTAAATACAGATACAGCAATTGTCATATCTGATGATGCAATAATGAAGTTATAAGATTACCAAAACTGAAATGTTCTAAAAATAACATTTCCATGTCTTAATTAATTGCAAGAAATATTTTCAGTTGGGTGAACCATCATACACTCATATAACTAAGACCAATGTCTACCTCTGTAATCTACACAAACCCCACTTAATATAATGTAGTCCTCAAGTTATAACCACAAATTATAATAACTACTTATAACCACAACTTATAACCATATTTTTTGCTGTTAAATGAAACATTTGTTAAATTGATTTTGTCCCATTTTATGACCTTTCATGCAACAATTGTTAAGTGAATCACTGCAATTGTTAAGTTAATAACACAGTTGATAATCTGGGTTCCCCATTGACTTTGATTATAAGAAGTTCACAAAAAGTGATCACATGAAATAGGACATTGCAACCATCATGAATACGAGTCAATTGCCAAGTATCTGAATTCTGATCACATGACTGCAACAATTTTATGTGTGAAAAACTGTCATAAGTTACTTTTTTAGTGCTGTTTAAATTTGAGCTGTCACTAAATGATCTGTTCTAAGTCAAAGACTTCCTGTATTCTCATGAGCAGTGTTCCCTCTAATTTTTTTTTGGGGTGGGCGGAAAAGTGTAGTGTCTGAGCGGCAGTCCCTTCGGGACTGGGCGGCACAGAAATAATAAATAAACAAACAAACAAACAAATAAATAAAAAACCCACCCTGTTTTGCCTCAGAGAATTTCAAAATAAAATACTGTACTGTGGGTCTATAACAGGGAGCTAATAATAGGGCAAGTCTATCAATATCAAAATGCCACTTAAATAGTTGAGCTAGTTTCAAACTAGATTTTGATTTTCTTTCTCTCTTCCTTACTCCCATTCTTTTTCTTCCTCTCTTCCTTCCTCTCTTTTTTCTATCTGTTTCTCTCTCTTCCTCTCTTCCTCTCTCTCTCCTTCCCTCTCTCTCCTTCCCTCTCGGCTTCTGGGCAGGTTTGGAAAACTCTGAGTTGATGATGATTTTTAAGTGAGCGATTGCTCACTGCTCAGCTTAGAGGGAACTATGCTCATGAGTAGGCATTTGGGAGATGCCTTTAAAAAATACAGCAAGAAAGGCAAGGAGCAAAGTCTTTCTTACATTTTGCTCTCTTTGTGGACTAAAATAATATTTAAGATTTTTTTAAAATTCAGTATTATATTGGTTTTGGTCGACAAAGAGTGCAAAAATAGAAAGAAAGCTATTAGGTTAGTTTAGTTTATTTAGATTTGTATGCCGCCCCTCTCCGAAGACTCGGGGCGGCTAACAACAACAAAAAACAATGTAACAAATCTAATATTAAAAAGTAATCTAAAAAAACCCCAATTTAAGAGATCAATCATACCAACAAACATACCATGTATAAATTCTATAAGCCTAGGGGGAAGGGAGAAAAATTTTTCAATTCCCCCATGCCTGACAACAGAGGTGGGTTTTAAGGAGCTTGCGAAAGGCAAGGAGGGTGGGGGCAACTCTGATATCTGGGGGGAGTTGGTTCCAGAGGGTCGGGGCTGCCACAGAGAAGGCTCTTCTCCTGGGTCCCGCCAAATGACATTGTTTAGTCGACGGGACCCAGAGAAGGCCAACTCTGTGGGACCTAACCGGTTGCTGGGATTCATGCGGCAGGAGGCGGTCCCGGAGATATTCCTCTTAGTTTTTCTTGCTCTTTTTTGTTTTAGGCAAATTTCAAATACCTGCTCATGAGAACAGAAGAATATTCTATGAAGTGTGATTTGTGGAGGTTGCAGATGCAGGGAGTAGTGTAAATTATATGAACTGAGAATGTGTTCTTGCAGTTATCTAAAAAAATAGATCAAAAAGTTGTTTTCAGAACAGTTCCATTTCTGCAGTCTCATAATTTCATTATCACATCATCAGAGATTTTGTGCTAAGACTAAAGAAAGAGATGCCATTGCTCCTTAAGGAAATTGCTTACAGAAACTTTTTCCATTCATCCTTTTTCTCAGTTCTGTAAGTACTGATGAAGACGTGTTGACCTTTGCATAGATAATGGTAAGCCTCCATTCAGTCATTCTCAAAATGAAAAGCTAATTAACAATTTCTTCTTGCAACAAAAGTTAGTTCAGATTCTTTTTAAGGCTAGCACTGTTAGCGATCAGCGTCAATTAGATTATTAGCATTGGAATCAGAAACGCTTGTGATAAGGAAAAAAGATGGCAAATTAAACATTCATATTTTATCTTGCTTCTAAAATATATGTTCCTAAGTCTACGCTGAAGTACATGATTAAATTCTCTGAAGTGTTTTTTAATCTGATCTTGATTGCCATCTTGACTGTCATTGCTAAATGCATATGATACTATGTTTTTCTTTATCTTTGAAAACAACCTCTAAACTGCTATGAATAAATGTAAATGCATTGCCTATTTCTCAATCATTAAATACATGCTTTAACAGCAAATGGACTATTCAGGATAGCCAAGTTACTGTTAGAGCTATATTAAAAAGTCTGCTATGGAGTCTTATGGGAATGAATGTAAGATATCCACCTTCTGTTCTGTCTGGGTCCCCCCAGACGCCAACACCATCCAAAAAGAGTACCCAGACACACTGGTAAAAAGCAAAGGCAGTTTATATAATTGAAAGCAAACACAGGTAACAAAAACTGTTCTTACAGACAGGAACACTATGAAGCTTCACAGAGGTTTCACGAAGGCCAGGCAATAAAACAGGATTCTTGCTGGCAAAAACAACGCTGGAGATAATAAAACCCACGCCTCCCCCAAGTCTTCCAGACTTCTAGGCCACAAGCCAAGATCAGAGACGCCAAGAATCGAAGCAAGGTCACAGGACTCCCAGTTGATAACTCTCCACAAGACTGTAAGGACGGGCCTGCCTTTTCAACCCTGCTGAGGAGAACCACACCCAAACCCAGCTGTTGCCAATTCAGGGATGGAAATACCTTTCTAATTGGCCCCGTCTTTGAGCTGCACGTCGCTGCCTCATGTCTATTATAGCCTGTGCATCTTCATCCAATGAATCCAGGCTACTAGCTGGGGAGAAGCCCCCCCCCCGGGGGTCTCAGGCTGCTCTCCCTCCTCCTCTTCCTGACGTTCCTCTCCCCCATCTGCCTGGTCCTCCCCCTCCTGTTCACTGTCCTCCTCCTCTGGGCATGGATCCGGCAGAGATCCAGCTGGTCCCTAAGGAGCCTCAGGCTGAATCACAACACCTTCTTTCTGGCTTAACTTGTTGATATCATAGAAACATCTCTCTACAGTGAAACATTTGTTTATATGATGCCAGCCAAGTTGATCCTGAATAAAGCTGAATCTAGGATCCGGTCTAGAAAAATGCTGAATAGACACCAACCTAGGGATGCCAAATGTTAGCTGGTGCCAAAATTGAAAAGACTCCTGAAAAACTCAATTAAAAAAATAAAAAGCAATAACAACACACCATGTGAGATAGAATGCAACATATTCTTTATAATTATTGAAACTGTAAGTCACAAAATAATGTTTAATGCAAAAAAGTCATAAGAATTTCCAGTCATTGATGAATGTCAGTAATGATCTTTCTCTGATCGAACAAGTCAATTTGGCTATCTCAGCAAGTTCTATGAATTTCACCTACCATTCCTCCATGATGGGTCATGCCAAATCTCTCCATATCTGGGCATACAATAGTCTCCCAGTATAAAGATTCTGAATCCTGATAGAACCAGAGATTTGCAATTAATTATGCAACAAGCTGCTACTTCTACAAGCCAACTGGATGCCTCTTCTCATTGTCACTAGCTGTAAGAGACAAGCTGAAAGTATTTATGCTTAGAAGGGGGGAAATAATTAAACTCTGCAGAAGCTGCCACCCAGTTGCTGGAAACAAGTAGTGATCCTCTGGTAGCTTCACGGTAGCAAGGATCTGGTTCGGTCAGTTCCGGTCCGTAAGTGTGCTACCATCTTTTGGGGAGAATTTTTTTCCATATTTTTTTTACTGCTTTGAAGTATTCCTTTGTCTGAAGCACAGCTGATCAGCTCCTTATCAGGCTGATTATAGCTACTGAGCACTGCATGATGTGCACGTGTGCGAGCAGAGCACGCACACACAAAACATCATGATGTGAACTCATGATGAGTTCTCATGTGAATGACCCTTGAGTTATCAAAGACATGCACAGCGGAAAACATGAAATTCCAGAAGATATCCAGGAGATATGAGTAATTATTCAGTCATACAAAAACAGATACATTAAAGTGTATAAAATAGTGTTTACTTTTAGAAATAGCACAGTCAAGTCAAAAACAATCTGGTCATATACATTCAAATAAGTCAATATATTTCAATATAATAATATTACAATCCTGTCTTTGTCTTATATATCAGCCATACATTACAGCTTACAAATATATCAAACTAACACAGGGCTTACTACACCAGTCAAAGTGAATCAGCAGACAGAACAGAGAAAGCAGAGAGGGACAATCATGCTTACTGGCTCCCTCTGATGGCAATTTGCAATACTACCTTTTAAAGCTATATTATTTCAATACATGCAAACATTCATTGTTAGCTTGTTTATATATTGCAAATCCAACTATTTTGTACAGAGTACTAACAAACTGGTGGTGAAGGTAAGTGGAACCCACCCCTGATTCATGCTCTGTATTTTATACTTGTTCTTGATTCCTGTTACATTCTGGGAGAGAACTCCAGAGATGACCATGGAAAAAGCACACATTAACCAATAGAAAAACATGAATTAAATCCATTAAACATGAATTAAATCCATTAAAAACAAACAGACATAACTTATAAAAGGAAAATACAGTCAGTAATTGACTGACCAACCTCTGTACACTCATTTTGTCCAAACACAGTTATATATATTATAAGAGATTAAAACAGGTTAGGTCTTTCAGACAGCCAAAAATGAATGAAAATTACATACAGACATGAAGAATAATGCAAATCCATTAAATTTCATGCAAGTTAAGTTTTATATATAATGTATAAGTAAGCTTACCATATACAGTGATACCTCGTCTTACAAACAACTCGTCATACAAACTTTTCGAGATATAAACCCGGGGTTTAAGATTTTTTTGCCTCTTCTTACACACTATTTTCACCTTACAAACCCACTGCCGCCGCTGGGATGCCCTGGCTCCGGACTTCCGTTGCCAGCAAAGCACCTATTTTTGTGCTGCTGGGATTCCCCTGAGGCTCCCCTCCATGGAAAACCCCACCTCCAGACTTCTGTGTTTTTGTGATGCTGCAGGGGAATCCCAGCAGTGCAAAAATGGGTGCTTCACTGGCAACGGAAGTCCGGAGCCAGGGCATCCCAGCGAGGGGAGCCTCAGTGAAATCACAGCATTGCAAAAACAGGTCCGGAGGTGGGGTTTTGAGGACTTCCGTGTTTTTGCGATGCTGCAATTTTGCTGAGGCTCCCCTCGCTGGGAAACCCCACCTCCGGACTTCTGTTGCCAGCGACGCGCCCGTTTTTGCGCTGCTAGGATTCCCCTGCAGCATCACAAAAACACGGAAATCTGGAGGTGGGGTTTCCTATGGAGTGGAGGGGAGCCTCGGGAATCCCAGCAATGCAAAAACGGGCACTTCGGCTGGCAAAACAGGTTAATTTGGGGCTTGCACGCATTAATCGCTTTTCCATTGATTCCTATGTGAAACATTGTTTCGTTTTACAAACTTTTCACCTTAAGAACCTCGTCCCGGAACCAATTAAGTTTGTAAGACAAGGTATCACTGTATTCATACATGTACAGCGAATTTGGATAATGTATGCAAAGGTTGTATGTACACATGCTACTCGTAGTATTAAGAATATGGAGTAATAATAATCTTCTTTGATAGTTTATCCCTGCAAAAGATATGATCTTGCAATACCTTTTTAGTACAATTTAAATACCTAGTTTCTCAAATAAATTTCAGAATATGATGAATGATGATTTGGGAGGAGAGGATTTGAGCTGCTGAAAAGGTCAAGCAGTACACTGTCCTCCTAAGTTGTTCAGCATTTTTTTCTGAGTGAGAAAATTTAATACTGGTGTGGGTGGCCAACTGCATCAAACTACAATGCACAGAATATATTACTTACCTTCAATGCTTTAGGGTTTTTTATTTTGTTTTGTTTTGCTTTGCTTTTTTCTTCAGACTCTGTGAAGAAGAATGAATAGAAACATGACCCTGTAGAAATTTTGATAGTAGAATGTTTATTTTATGAACAATATGCCCATATTCAGCAATGCACTGTAATCTATCACTTACTGCTTACTCAGTATGAAAACAATGTAATTCAGAAACATCATTTTTTCAGAGTGGCATGTGTGATTCATGAAACTTTGAGGTATGTGGAAGAATATATACAGCATAATACTATGTCAGAATCTATTTATTCTTCACAGGTCTCCTTTGATAACTGTCCTAATGTATTGTCATTCCCTTTATTAATTAAGAAATACACGTATTGAAAAATTGATTAAAAGGATTCAGTTAATTTACCTTCATTCAGTGATAAACAATTCCAATTTGACTCTTAAGTCTTAACATTGCAATCTTTGAACTCCAAAATTGCATAGTAGAGGGAAAATCGGGATTTTGCATTACGTACTATAAAAAAACAATGGTTGGACACAATTTTCATTATTTATGTGTTTACTGTTATACAGTCTCTCCTCTTTTTGTATATTTTTCCTGTTGGTTTTATGCTGTGAACTGCCCAGATTGGAGTCAAATAGCACTAGTCAAATAAATATTTTTCTCCATTAGAATAAAATAGGATAGAATAGAATAGAATAGAAGAGAAGAGAAGAGAAGAATAGAATAGAATAGAATAGAATAGAATAGAATAGAATAGAATTCTTTATTGGCCAACACACAAGGAATTTGTCTTGGTGCATTGCTCTCAGTGTACATAAAAGAAAAAGATACATTTGTCAAGAATCATGTGGTACAACACTTAATGATTGTCATAGGGATCAAATAAGCAATGAAGAAACAATCAATATTAATAAAAATCTTAGGATACAAGCAACAAGTAGGGCCTTAAGCAATTCAAGAAAATGCTACCCAAGCAATGTTAATAATTCCACCTCAAGAATATTTAATGAGTATTCTTGGCAACTTGAAAACTTGTGAATTCTGGGAATTGAAATCAACAGGTTTTAAAGTTCCTAAGGTTGGACATCCCTGCTCTACAGTAGGTCTGTGAGGCAGGTAAAAGAGCACTACTGAAATTCCAACACTCCAGCAAAGCTTAAATATAGTATACTGAAAGTGTATAATTAGTAGTCTGAAAATAATATACCCTTTGTCAGCACTATTAGGGCAATGGGATGAGCTGGTATTATGATTTGCAAGCATAACTGTTGAGATTCCATGTTATAGCACAGAGTGTTATAACTCTGTAAATATATGCATCCCTAAAGTTGTAATATTTAACAAAATAAAAGGGTAACTAGTTGATCTATTCTATTTTTTTTCTTTTTAAAGCAATATTTACCATATTTTTGTTGTATAAGACACACCGATGTATAAGATGCACCTAGATTTTAGAGGAGCAAAAAAAAGGGAAAAAGTATTCTGAACCAAATATAGTAATAGTAATAGTAACCTCTCCAGCCATGAGTGGGTGGATTTTGTGGCTCCCAGTGTTTTCTGTGGGAAATGTCTCCCTTTCTTCTTTCCTTCCTTCCTTCCCTCCCTCCTTCCTTCCTCTACACTTCTCTCTTTCCCTTTTCTTTCTTTCTTTCCACTTCTCTCTCTGTCTCTCTCTTTTCCTTCTCTCTGATTCTCTCCCTCCAAGTCCCTCTCATTTCTGTGTACCTCTTCCTCTCTCTCTTCCTTCTCTCTGTAATTAGTTTCTCTCCCCCCCTTTTTGCTCTCATTTCTATCACTTTCATTTCTGTTTTTCTCTCTTTCCTCTCCCTCTGCCTTTTTCTTTCTCTCCCCTTCTCTCTCTCATTTGTTTCCCTCTTCTCCCTCTCTCATTCTCTCTCTGTCTCTCTCTGTCTCTCAATCTTTCTCTCATTTCTCTATTCATTCTTTGATTTGTCTTTTCCGTTTTGTGGACATGTGATTTGAAAGAGTGCTTTTTCCTTCGGCTCATCAGCACGATCGCAGGCCGACGAGCAGGGCAGCAAGGGATACCCCTTGCTGCATGTGGTGCATCCTCAGTGATGGCGGAGAAGCTGCCAAAGCCAGAGACGACCCCCCCTCACAACACCAAGCTCCTGGGATCACAGAGATCACCAGGAGCCATTGGAAGATTTGACAGGGAGTGAGGGATGGTGGCCTGGACGGCTAGTTTGTCTGACAGCAAGCATGGGTCCTGAGGGTGGGACAGTGGGCCATGGCATCTTATACACCAAAAGATACGGTCGTTCTTTTTCTATTTCCATATGCCAACCTTTGTTTTTTGATCCAAAGTAATAAAACCATCCCTTACCAACTATAAGAAATAATAGTATATTTTATGTCTGGTTCATCAAAATCAAATGCAAATTTATCAATGTACCTATTTTCAAGTAATTTAAATATCATACATTTTAATATATAATTCAGCATTTCCTGAATGATACAATATTTTGAAAATTAAAATGTATTTAAAATGGTGAACAATAAACTACAATATAAAAACCACCAGTTAGTAAAGTATAATATTTTGTTTTTAATGGATAATTTTTCTGCTTTAGAGAATTGAAATTATTTGTATCAATGTCTGTGAAGCATGTTAAGCTTTGTAGACCCAAGAGAATGCATTTTTCCTGTTTTCTGGATCTTTGAACATCAGAAACCAAAGTACAGTATTCATCTGATTTGTCTGGATAAGTCAGAAAGTTGGCTCTCATCCTATCTGGCAGATTGATTTTAAAAACGCAACATCTGCTCTGTCCTGTGAGCTTTGATTTGGAACTCTTACATCATTCTTATGTCACCAGTGTTTGAAATATACAGTCTCCTGTAGTTAATAGTTCTTTGGCACATTGGAATTCTTGAATAGTTTCTTAGAAGTAGATTAAAATTCAATTAATTTGAAGGCAACATATTCTCTTTAAAAATATCATGGCAGATCCATGCAGAGTTTTTAATATACGATACTGTTATCTTCACAATAGTTTAATGTATTTTTATTTAATAATTTATGCAAGTTAAACTTTACCAATGACCAAATTGTAATAATAGCACAGCAAAGTTCCTTAATAGTTCTTAGAAAAGTTTTAGTGGATGCAATAGAACATTTGAATTTTGTGTAGCAAACTAATAGAAATGTCTGGGTTAATTTATAATGTAGCCATCCCAAGCCCTGTGGCATTCCAGATATTTTCAATCACAATTTAGTCCCTTTAGTCATTAGGTTATATTATTTAGAATGAGGAAGTTATAGCCTAAAACATTTGAAGATCAAAAGGTAAGGCTGTTATAAAGTAATATAAACAGAAACTGTACTTGGTGGGGGGAGAGGGAAGAGAAAGCAGAGGAAGGATAATATAAAAGGGAAAAAATTAATGTGTGTCTGTGACACTCTTTACATTAGATAGGGTGGTACAATCTGTTTTCAACAATGTACGATGCCTTGATGCCTAATGGCAGTGATGCTCAAAATATTCGCAGATGAAAGTTTGCTATATTGGTATTCAGATGTCAGCTGAAATTGCTTAAAATATTGATAAAAGGACCTTGATTAAAGCAGTGCTGTGATTAAAGGCTGACAGAGTCTAGAAAAGGTCTACTTGTGAAGAAAGGCGCCCTGATGCAAAAAGAAAAAAGTGAAAAACAGCTATGTGAAATGAGAAGAATCAAATATATGGTTATCATCATAAACTCACAGAATGTTAGGAAATACGGATTTCTCATAGTACTTGTTCTGCCTGACTGGCTCGGCAATGCGTAATAGTCCAATGAAAAGAAATCAAACACACACGTGCTCTGCTAATCAGCAAACTTGTATTAGATAAACAAAAATAGCTTACTCAAAAAACAGTTCTTAAGGTCCGAAAACAATGCAAGGCTTACTTCAGCCGCATACAAAAAACACAGGGAAAAACAAACAAAGACAACCTGGAATGAGCAAAGATGTTTCAGGAGTCCTTTTGAATGTTTGAAGCAAACAGCAAGGTCCAGAGTTTTCACCTCCCACTTGTCTGAAAAAGCTGGGTTGAAAATTCCAACGGCACAGAAACTTGGAAGCAGGAACCACAAAACAACACAGATAAACAGCCACAGTTTGCCTTGGCCTTTGTTCCCCTTTTATCCCTTTAGCCCTCATTAAGGCAACCACACCCAGCCCAGGTGCTCCTATAATGATTTGTAATACTCCTTAAAGCGATCCCTTCTTTGCATAGCTCTTCGGCTACGTAGATCAATAGATCTGCAGAAGAACTCAGGGAGGAAAGACTGTCTGAGGGACTGCATGCCAAATCCCCTGGGCTGTCTGCTGAATCCTGTGTCCCAGTGGCCTTGTCCTCCTGGCTGTATGCCACATCTTCCTGGCTGTCTGCCACATCTTCCTGGCTGTCAGCCAGGCTTTCACATTCACTTTGTGCAGCGTCTCTCCCATCTGTGGGAGCAACGGCTGGCCCAGGCCCAAACACAACAGTACTTATACAATTGTCAAGGGCATTTAATATAAGGATAAGGACTTATATTAATTGACTTAAAAATCACACAAGAAAGTAATAGGTTATATAATAGACATGTAGAACAGATATTCTGGTAACATGCTCTAAGGTCTAAGTTAGAGGTCCTCAAACTTGGCAACTTTAAGGCTTGTGGATATAGTTGGAGAAGTCTGGGAGTTGAAGTTCACATGTCTTAAAGTTGCTAGGTTTAGGAAATCCTGGTCTAAGTCATATATTTAGACTTTCCTAAATTGAACTGGGAATTCTGAAGAAGCAAAGCAATTTCTACATGGATGAATCCTCTGCTTTATGGATATCCTGACTATAAATAAAAATTGTACTCATGGGGAGTATAGAAATACTATGGCATGAATACTTATGGATGCATATTATTCTGTCTGTATAACAGCATTTGTGCAAATATCACAAATTTCAATAAATTTTCTGGCAATTGACAACATTGTCCAATTAAACTTAATTGTTAACATTACAAAATTTTCCTAAAATTTTAGACTTTAAAACAGCAGTCCATCATTCTACTCTTTTTTCTGTTCTGTCATCATTTCCATATATCTTATTTATTTTCTGAATTAATTTATATAAACACTTAGCAAATGATTGCTTAGTAGAATCTATTCTGTGGTCCTTTGGAAATACATGGTTACTTCAAGCCCCTATGAATTCACACACAAAATGTTTTCTACCTTACATATTGAATATTTGTATCTTATTCAGACATTATTATTATTGACAGATAAGCAGGTGAGACACATGTATTATCATTTTTAATTCAATAACTAGAATATTTTAAAATATTATTACAGCAAAAACAATTTCTGTTTTTGTAGTATGATTAACTGTAGTATGATTTAACTGGGTAGAGTGTGTATGAGTGCATAGTTGTGATTTTATGATATGGATTATTTTATATTAATGTTTTTAATTGACTTTTTAAATTTAATATTAGATTTGTAATGTACTGTACTACTGTTATGTTGTGAGCCTCCCCGAGTCTTTGGAGAGGGGCGGCATACAAATCTAATACAATTATTATTATTATTATTATTATTATTATTATTATTATTATTAGTATTATTATTATTAGTATTATTATTAGTATTATTATTATTAGTAGTATTAGTAGTAGTATTAGTAGTATTAGTAGTAGTAGTAGTAGTATTAGCAGTAGTAGTATTAATTTCACCAATATTCATCCTTAATACCGTGTGATAACCTGGTAGAGACCAATTAATTGTTTTTTTAAAATGCTGAATTGGCTAAAGCAAATCTAGAATAAAACAAAATTAATATTTGGAATCTGGGTTTTTTTTTTTTGCAAAGTTATTAGTATCTATATTCTTCTAAATATAATTTTTAAAAAATCATAACTAGATACTATAACAATCATAATAATATGAAAGAACCAGCTACATAGGATCGAATATGCCAGATGCTAATGACAGATTGAAGGAAAAGAATGGGAAGCCAAGGCAGATAAAGATATGTTGAATCTCTATTGTTGAGTTAATTATGTATATGTAATAAAATTAAAACTTTTGAATGCTTTATTTTAATTTTAATTAAAACTGGTGAGAGAACAAAAGATAAATAGTTTTGGTTCTTATATTGTTAATGTTTATTTATCTGCAGTTACTTATACATTATAAAAAATAAAGAGGGAAGAGAATGATCCAAATCAATTGATTACACCAGAAATGAGAAAGTTTTGGGAGTGAAAGATAGAAACATAGAAGGCTTACGGCAGAAAAAGACCTCATGGTCCATCTAGTCTGCCCTTATACTATTTCCTGTATTTTATCTTACAATGGATATATGTTTATCCCAGGCATGTTTAAATTCAGTTACTGTGGATTTACCAACCACATCTGCTGGAAGTTTGTTCCAAGGATCTACTACTCTTTCAGTAAAATAATATTTTCTCATGTTGCCTTTGATCATTCCCCCAACTAACTTCAGATTGTGTCCCCTTGTTCTCGTGTTCACTTTCCTATTAAAAACACTTCCCTCCTGAACCTTATTTAACCCTTTAACATATTTAAATGTTTCGATCATGTCCCCCCTTTTCCTTCTGTCCTCCAGACTATACAGACTGAGTTCATCAAGTCTTTCCTGATACCTTTTATGCTTAAGATAGAAGTATCATTTAAAAAAAAACTTTTCTTGTTGTCCAAGGAGATAATAAGGATACTTTTATTTATCTTTTCCAAACCAAGCAAGACCTAATCAAATGGAACAAATTCCAGATCGAGCTTGAACAATAACAAAATAGTATAGCTATTTTATGAAAAGCCAGTTTATATTCATATTCCAGTTTTTGGGATAGGCCATGTCTTAGAACAGACAATGCAAGACTACTGGAATTCTACAGCATCCTCTTCAGAACCCACCAGTGCTCTGTCTTATGTTTGTTTTCAGCTCTGTTCTTATGTAAAACAGAGTCAAGATAGGGTTATTTTGAGTTTCTTTCTTTCATCTTCTCTTTTACATGATCTTTTACTTAACAGTTCTTGCCCTACACCACATCTCTCCACACTATAAGAACTTAATTTAATATTATAATGTAAGAGTAGTTTAATTCTAACATCCCATCTAGAAAAGCTAGTACATGGTGTACAATGACAATAAAGTTTTTATTATTATTATTATTATTATTATTATTATTATTATTATTATTATTATTATTATTATTATTATTATTATGTCAGTACAACACAGCAAACGAGAGCACTATGCTGGATTTCATATTTCATCACTAGTCGGGCGCTTCCCAAGAACCTAGGACTGCGTGATGTAGTGGTGAATTATGTTTGCCGATCCCAGTAAAGCGGCCTTTTGCAATTGACAGATGGAGATTTTGTCAATTCCGATGGTTTTCAAATGTCCGCTGAGATCCTTTGGTACTGCACCCAGCATGCCAAGTACCACTGGGACCACTTTCACTGGCTTATTCCAGAGTTGTTGCAGCTCGATTTTTAGATCTTCATATTTCACTAATTTCTCTAGCTGCTTCTCCTCAATTCTGCTGTCTCCTGGGATTGCGATGTTGATGATCCATACTTTCTTTTTCTCCACGATCACAATGTCTGTTGTGTTATGCTTCAGAATTCGGTCAGTCTGAAGTCGGAAGTCCCACAGTAGCTTTGCTTGCTCATTTTCAACCACTTTTTCGGGCTTTTTGCGATAGGCCATGTCTTAGAACAGACAATGCAAGACTACTGGAATTCTACAGCATCCTCTTCAGAACCCACCAGTGCTCTGTCTTATGTTTGTTTTCAGCTCTGTCTTATTTAAAACAGAGTCAAGATAGGGTTACTTTGAGTTTCTTTCTTTCACCTTCTCATTTACACGATCTTTTACTTAACAGTTCTTGCCCTACATCACATCACTCCACACTATAAAAACTTAATTTAATATTATAATGTAAGACTTGTGTAATGCCGAAAAATCATCCCCCAAAATCCCTCCCAAAAAAAGCTGAAAACAAGATGGCAATGCATGTACTGTCACGCTGTGTATTGCCAGCCCCAGAGACATTCAGAGACATTCAGTAATTAATTAGTTAACACTGTTTATGTTAGTTAGCTCCACCCATGATGATGTAAAATCCTGCCTGTCATACATGCATCATTTCCTTTCTTCTCCATCTTCTTTCTTCTGTCTTCAAAGATGTAGCACCCATAGAAATTGCCTCTGAAAGGCATTAGATATATTCTCTTATTTTTCTTAATAAAAGTAACTTCGTTTGATAGCTGTTTCTCTACTTTAATCCATCGACTCTCAGATTTGATCTATTATGGTCCACGCGGGCTGTAATTTATCTCTAAATCTGTCATGTACAGTGCCAGAAACTCAGCTTCTGCACATGTGCAGGGGGGGAAAAATGGAAAAAGATCCCAAAACAACCCCCCCCCCCAAAAAAAAAAAATCACAAAAAATGACGTCATTGTGACATCACCAGCAGCTTGCCACCGGATAAGGCAAACTGGTCTGAACCAGGAGGAACTCCCCTCTGGTCACAAGCATTCTTACTCTGCCATGTAAATCTTCCCACTTCTGAACAGTTTATTTCATAAACCTTGGAATATATTTAACGGTTGCAAATTATTTGTCTACCGTTCCTGTTCTTGCTTTTCTGCATCAGCTATCCCTTTTGCAGTGTTTTGCCTGTGAATTCTACATTTTAAATGAAAGATATTTAAACTTTACATTTACATTTTAAATATAAGAAACTTGGGACTGAATAGATGTCATATCTTATAGTGTGATTTCCTATCTCCCTATGCATTTTCTTATTGTTATTTTTTCCCCACAGCTATATCCTTGGAAATAACAAAATCATAGGAAATAACAGAAGTTGTTCACTTGATATTTTGGAAGCAAAGCCTGAAATTCATTTTCTCAGAAGGGCTCTGTTCCGTCGGACTCTCTGGTAGAATCATCCTGAAAATTCACAGGTACAAATTTCAGACACACACACGTTTGAAAATTCAAAACAATGTTCTTTATAATGAAAATTCACTTAAACTAAGCCCTCTTTTTGTACAGCAAAGAACACTTGTATCCAAACAAACTGGTAATTGGTACAAGTCCCTTATCAGTTCTGAGATACTTAGCTTGCAGCTGTGGAGGCAATTCATAGTCCTTCTTTCAGAAAGTGAAACACCCTTTGCTCTGCTTTAGTTTCAAAGCAACACACCAAGGTCGAAGTCAGCAAGACAGGCACGAAACACAACGATCAGATAATCCTCCACAATGGCCAAACCCACAGGTTGCTATTTATAACAGCCTCACTAATTACCACAGCCCCACCCAATCACAGGTGGCCTCATTTTCTTTGATAATAATCTCTCAGTTGTTGCTGCCTATGCATCGTTCTCTGCATGCGTGGCTGTATCATTCACTCTTGTTACGAATCCAAGGAGGAGAGAGATACTTGATCTCCTTCTGAACTGTCTGCCATACTCTCCTCCTCCCTGTCACTCATGTCTTCTTGGTCAGAGGAGCCTTCATCATCAGATTTCACTGGGAGAAAAACAGGCCTGCAGCATTGTCTCCCCCACATCCACAGTCCTTGGGGCAGGAGTTGGGCCAGAGCTAACCACAACAGGCTGTAAGATCTTTGGGTTTTCTGCTGCTATTAATTTATTTTGCTTACTTTTATTTTGATCCAAAAATATTTCCATTGCGTTAATAAAAATGTTATTTTACCAAGAAAAGTCAGATGGGTGACTTGTCGCAGTCACTTTCTATCATCCCTTGGAAGGAGGCAATGTAAAACTACTTCTGAAAATATTTATGAGGTAAACTTCAGGGCTTACTTCGACTCAAAAAATGACCTGAAGAAATAGAACAATAGAGGTATAGAGGGTGATTGGTAAAGAGGGTGATTTCTATCATAAATTGTGTGCTTTATTTAGCTACTATGTCACAAATCTCTATATTTTTCAGTGACAGGATATATTCCTATTCCTCAAAGGTATCAGATCCTGACCGTATGAAAATAAATTTTAATCTATGAAAGTGGAAAGAAAAAGTATAATAAAGCAGTATTTAGGATGATAAAATGATTCCTCATTAATGTAACTATACCACCACAGATACCTTATAAAATTCATATTTAAAATAATAAATAAATAAATAAATACATACTTTGTTCTTATTGTATGTATATACACAGTATACCCATACAGCAAAATTCACATGACACTTAAAGACCAGTGCCAACACATATAGCAATCCTCAAAAAACATACCTCCCACCACAAATTCCCCACCCTGAACCACCCAAACCATCCATTTATTTTGATTGGCAGTTATATAAACACTTTATTTTTGGGTTTTTTAGGGTATGCATACATATTTCTATTTCAACACTAATTCATCAAGATTCAGTCAGTTACTTGTCTCTCTATGTGTGTGAGGGTCTGTATTATAAATTCAACTAAAACAGTCTGTTGATAAAATTATCAAGTCACTCCTTGAATAATCAGTTTCAAAGCATCCAATTTTCATGTGATATTTGTTTCAAAGTGTTAATCCTTTTATATACTTGACAATTAATCTTATTTCTACTGAAGGATTATATTGTTTTATGGTTGACTGGCCATAATTCTGCAGTTTAAAATTATGATTGAGAGCCTTGTCTGGCTACTTTTAAGTTTAATGTTATTAATTTCAAAAGATGTATTACAGAAATATAGCAAAGGCACATTTGATTTGACTGAGATTTATACTAACTCTTGTAATCTCCCAAGACAAATAACAGAACCTGTATGTTCCAAACAGACTGAAGATTACTAATTATGTGAACCAACATTTTTTTATTTTGATTATACCTTAAATTTCCTCTATGTAATCATATTAAAGTTTGTTACAAAATCAAAACCAGAAGCACACACAGATGACTGATTCAATTGGATGCAATAACTTCTTTATAAATATAATAACAGATGAATTTATACCACCATTATAGATTCTTCTTCAAGCAGTTACAGGTAGCAGGGAACAGTTAGCTTCATTTTAGGAAAGCAGTATAGAGAGGAGAGTGCAGACTGAGCCCCATCCAGCCTTAAGCTTAAATTCAGTTTTGATTGTCTGCACAGATTCAGAATTATTAGCTCCCATTGGCTGACTTAGTTGCCATGTTTATTCATTGGCTAAACTTGTTAACATGGATCTCCTAGCTTAACAAATCACACTCTAAAACTACAAGCTATTTTAAGGGATCTCAAGTAGCATGTGATATATTTTATAAATAAAATGAGCTACACTACTTATGAAGTAAATGAATGGCCCATTTCATAAGAAAGACTAGTTATCTTAGATGTCTTAAATTGCCATGCTAATTTGCTAATTTGAATTTTCTTCATTGTATTAAAAATATTGAGTTGAATCCAGAATTAATTACATTCAGTGAACAGCACAAGTTAGGAATGCCTTAGTAGACCAATTTGGTTAAATATGTATGCAGCTTCAAAATAAATGAAATGTTTTTAAATCAATGCCTTAGTCAAAGTCACTTTTTATAAATGAGGAGGCAATATAGGTGCTGGAAACACAAATAATAGAAATTAGTTTATGGCTTTGCAGCCCTTGAGTGATTTAAAAAATTATTATTATTGTTATTACAGTTTAAATAAATAATACAACAAATGGAAAAGTGTGAAGACCGCATAAAGTACAGTAGTACCTCCACATGCAAGTATTCCAAGTTATGAGTCAAGACGTGAGCAAAATTTCTGTTCGACACCCGAGCTCAAATTCAGGATACGAACCGAGCTTCCACTAGGTGGCACAAGAATTCCATGCTTCCAGTTATCTCGGCGGGAAAAACAAAGTCTAAAGGCATTCGTTCGAGATGCGAGTTGATCGACATACGAGCTCGGGTCTGGAACGAATTAGACTCGTATGTCGAAGTACCACTGTATCTAAAACATGTTACTCAGTCAAAGCTTAAAATCAAACTAAACATTGTTAATTGTCATGAAACACTCTTCAAACACTATAAATCTTTTGTCTTTTAGTTAAAAATATTTTTAAATATGGCATGTGAGACAGGATGTTTTGTAGATAGCAAAGAAGTTGTGGAAGCACACTGAGATCCACTTGCAATACCATATGCAGTTTATTTCACTTTCAGTGTAATAAGCCTATTGCTATATCTTGCCTCTACTTTAGTCTACTGTTCTCCCACAGTATAACAAAATGATATGACCCACACCCAGTGATGGGCTCCTACGGGTATGGTCAAGTATGCAATACCGGTAGCAATTTTTTTGGGGGGGGGTTGTTTCTTTTTCCCCCCCTTCTGGTCTCTGGGTATGTGTTTCCTATCACAGTAAATGAGATTGAATGTGAAAAATACTCAGAGAGTTAACTGGTAGAATTAGCAGTTGTTTATTCGGCTAATGTTGACAGGGTAACGCAAACAGGTTACAGTTAAAATCGCTCTGAAAGAAAGTGCCGCGCTTTGTATTTATAGGGTTCACAAAGTAACAAACTCTATCTGACATGGCAACAAGTCTCCCGCCAAATGAAGCAACCAATCAGGATGGCTTAGGAGGCTCCATGCAAATTCTGAACTCTGGAACCTTCTTCATGAATATTTAACAGAATGTGTACAATTTTAGAAGAGCTGTGCATGCGTGCATGTATGTGTGTACATACACATACACTTTATATAGTAGATAATGTATATTTTGTGTGCCTGTGTGTGATATATATGTACACATATGGCATATATATATAGAATTAAATATATTTTGGATGTTCAGTAATAGTAAATAAATAAATAGGGAAATTGTATCTCTTTGAGGCGAGGAGAGGCCAGGCACCCTAACCCAAACCCTTGATGTAAGTGATGTCAAGTTGGCTACCTTTAAGCCAGTCATATGACCTTTAATTCACCCCCGATCACATGATCCATCAAGCCTCTCCTGCCTGGTCACATGGCTGGCAAGCCACACCCACAAAATAATGCCCACAGTGTGGTAGCAAAAAAAATTGCAGCCCTTCACTGCCCACACCTGACACATCACAAGACCCATCACAAGACTCTCACCTGAAATGACCTCCCCATCACAAGACCCAGTGACCATATGCAACTGTTAGAAGCAGAAAAACACCAACACTAACACCCCCTAAATTCTGCTGAAGATGTTACCTAGCCTGGTAATGTAACATTTGGAAAACAAGCCACAAGTTCAGAGAATGAACCTCTACCTTCATGTAACAACATTTTACTGAGAAGTAGAATTTCAGTGACATACCTGATTATTTTTGGTACTGAATCTAAGCTGGTTAATATGTGCTTGGAAGACATCTAGGGAATCTTAAGATTGGAGACTAAATTACAGGGTTAAGGGGAGGAAATTCAGAAAGGCAATGGCATCCATATTATTGCCATGAAAATTGTATGCATATATCCATGTAATCACTGAGAATAAAGCTTAGCTCAAATCAAGCTACAAGTTTATCTCTCCACCATGTCATTTTAGCTATGGACATGTTATTTTGGGCTACCTTTGAAAAATGTTTGGAAACTTCAGATCGTGCAGAATGCAGCTGTGAGAGCAATCATGGGCTTTCCCAAATATGCCCATGTTACACCAACACTCCGCAGTCTGCATTGGTTGCCGATCAATTTCCGGTCACAATTCAAAGTGTTGGTTATGACCTATAAAGCCCTTCATGGCATCGGACCAGAATATCTCTGAGACCGCCTTCTGCTGCACGAATCCCAGCGACCGATTAGATCCCACAGAGTAGGCTTTCTCCGGGTCCCGTCAACTAAACAATGTCGGTTGGTGGGCCCCAGGGGAAGAGCCTTCTCTGTGGCGGCCCCGACTCTCTGGAACCAGCTCCCCCCAGAGATTAGAACTGCCCCTACCCTCCTTGCCTTTCGTAAACTCCTCAAAATCCACCTTTGTCATCAGGCATGGGGGAATTGAGATATCTCCCCCGGGCCTATATAATTTATGTATGGTATGTTTGTAGGTATGTCTGCTTAAAAATGGGTTTTTTTAACTATTTTAAATTTTAAATTGTATATTATTAGATTTGTCATGAATTGTTTTATTGTGTTGTGAGCCGCTCCAAGTCCACGGAAAGGGGCGGCATACAAATCTAATAAATAAATAAATAAATAAATAAATAAATAAAATATAAATGTCAAGATTTTTTATTTGAACCTTTTTTAAAAGCATCTCTGCTCAGGACCATTCCATATTTTACACCAGAAAATTCAATAATATTTAATTACCTTCCTTTAATTTCAATTAATTGTTAAAAGGATTAATTTTCTATTTCTGGTGGTTTAAAGAAGGTTTAATATAATAGGAAAAGAACCATATTATCTTCTCTAAATGAAGAGGAGAATTGCCTGCTCAAGTGACAGAGCTAAATAAAGGAAATGCCTATCACATTTTGTATTACATGCGCCCAGGAGCAACTTCTATCGTGATATTTTTTTTTCCTGTCAGATTTCTTTTATTTTTCTTTCCTTCCTTTCTTTCTTTTTTTCTTTTTTGGCCTTCAATGCTATGCCTGCATGATCTTTGCCAAAAGCTATGTGCAAATGATTTGAGGTGCTATAAAATTGTAAACCTACGTATTTGAATGTGCTGGCATTTCTTAAACCATTTCAAGCAAGGTACATAGCTTTTGGCTATTGTAACTGACAATGGAATAATCACCCACAACTAAATTCATTTAGTGATCCAAGAATGTAGTTTGCACTTTCTACTTGTAAAACATCGTTTCAAAATATATATTACCAACTTCAAGCATTTTAAAAAATGAGTAGATAAATAGGATTTTGTAGAGTACTGTACTGCAGGCCACTGAAGCTGACTGTAGATCTGTAGGCCAGCAGTTCAAATCTCATCACCGGCTCAAGGTTGACTCAGCCTTCCATCCTCCCGAGGTGGGTAAAATGAGAACCCGGATTGTGGGGGCAATATGCTGGCTCTGTTAAAAAGTGCTATTGCTAACATGTTGTAAGCCGCCCTGATTCTAAGGAGAAGGGTGGCATAAAAATCGAATAAATAAATTAAATAAATAAATAAATAAATAAATTATCCTGGATTAACTTTATTCTAAAAACTCAAATTTCAAAGCCTTGGTAGGTACAAACATATAGAAATAAACCATCTTTTTAATATGCTTGTTTTCAGAATAACAAGATGGAAGGGACTTTGGAAATCATATCGCCAGGCATGGGGGAATTGAGACATCTCCCCTAGGCTTTTATATTTTATCTTTTTGGTATGTATGTGTTGCATGGGTTTTAAATTGTCGGGGTTTTATACATTGTTCTCTTTTAATATTAGATTTGTTGCAATGTTATATTGTTTTTGATTATTGTTGTGAGCCGCCCCGAGTCTTCGGAGAGGGGCGGCATACAAATCTAATTAATAATAATAATAATAATAATAATAATAATAATAATAATATAGTCCAATTACCTGCTCAAGCAGGAGAGCCTATACCTGTGATGGCGATCCTTTGGCAGGTGTGCCACAGGTGGAATTCAGAGCCCTCTCTGTGGATATGTGTGCCATTGCCCCAGCTCAGCTCCACTGTCCATGGGCTTGTGCTTCCCACCATCCAGCAGTTTTTCGTATCTCTTCTGTGCATGTGGGGGAGATGGGGTCATGCATGTATGTGCGGAAGGCCAGAAGGGGTCACATGCATTGGAACAGGGAGAGTGCGGAGATCATGTGTGCATGTGCAAGAGGTGTGGGAGCATGGGGGTCACACACACATGCACAGGGGGGTCAGGTGTGCATTGCATTATGGGTGCAGGCATATAGGGGCACTGTCACATGAGCACACTTTCGGCATGCGATGATAAAAAGGTTAGCCATCACCACCCTATACCATTTCAGACAAATGGCTGGTTCAGTCTCTTTATAATTCTCCAGTAATAGAGCAGATACAACTTCTGAAGGCATGCAATTCCACTGATTTATTGTTTTTACTATCAAAAAAATTTCTAGGTTACTTCTCTCCTCAATTAGTTTTTATCCATTGCTTCTTGCTGCCTTCTGGTGCTTTGGAAAATAAGTTGATCCTCTCTTCTTTATGGTAGCCCCTTGAATATTTGAATACTGCTGTTCCAATACTAGACGTTGAATCTATTTCCCCCCCCCCACTAGACTAGACAAAGTCAGTTCCCGCAACCATTCTTCATATGTTTTAATTTCCAGCTCTCTAAATTCCATTATTTCGAAGAATTGCCATTAATATTATTGCATTAAAATGCATCGATTCTGATTTTATGTTAATAGCCTATCCCATTGAATAATGTTTTTATAACTGCATAGAAAATCATCCACAACTTTTTGATCAATGATTTTATTTCTAATTGCATTATTATTCCTTTAAATAAGAGTAAAAAATGTCCACACTTGCTTGATATGGGTGGTTATCCATTATGGTTCTTTTTTTTAATTCAGTGTTATATAACAAAGGAAAGAACATTTCACAAGATTTTCAATTTATTTGTTTTTTATATGCTGTGAATGAAGATGGGAGCATTAAAGAGAGAAAATGTTACAATATTTTTTCTAAAGCAATTTATATTTATAAATATAATTTATATTTATATATCCTCCCTCCCCTTCCTTTCTGCCTCCTTCCCTCTGTGCTTCCTTTTTCTTCTTTTTCCTTTTCTCTTCTTTCCCTTTTCCTTATTTTTCCATCCTTACTCTCTTCCCATCTTCCCATTATTTTCTTTTCTCTTTCTGCCTTTGTGTCTCTTCTTGCATGCTCCAATTCAAAAGAGAAAACATTTCTGCTTCTGTTTTGTTTTTAGTTTGTTTTGCTAGCTCTCTGTCAGTGAAAATGGAATGAGGGGGCTTTCATTGGTAGAGGGCTGTAAGAGGCCGTCACAGCTGAAAAAGGGGGCAGGGGACAATGTGCGTCTTCCCCAAGCTCCATTTTTGCTGGCAAAAGCACTGTGGGCCAGTCCTTTGCTTTTCCCAGGCCAATCTCACCAGCCAGATCTAAGCAGCCCGAAGACCAGATCTGTCCAGCAGACCTTGCTTCACAACCCTTATCTAAGTTCTTCTTATGCATCTTTCAAAAACTTTTGCCAGACCCATCTTTGAATACAGTTCATCTGTCTGGAACCCATACCACATCTCGGACATCAACACCCTTGAAAATGTCCAAAGATACTTCACCAGAAGAGCCCTTCACTCCTCCACTCGAAACAGAATACCCTACGAAAGCAGACTATCAATCCTAGGTCTAGAAAGCTTAGAACTACGTCGCCTAAAACACGATCTAAGTGTTGCCCACAAGATCATATGCTGCAACGTTCTACCTGTCAATGACTATTTCAGCTTCAATCGCAACAACACAAGAGCACACAACAGATTCAAACTTAATATTAACCGCTCCAAACTTGACTGTAAAAAATATGACTTCAGCAACCAAGTTGTCGAAGTGTGGAACTCATTACTTGACTCAGTAGTGTCAACCCCTAACCCCAAACATTTTTCCCTTAGACTATCCACGATTAACCTCTCCAGGTTCCTTAGAGGTCAGTAAGGGGCATGCATAAGTGCACCAGTGTGCCTTACGTCCCCTGTCCAATTGTCTCTCCTTATCTCATTTATCTTTTCTTCCTTTCAAATATGTTCACCTATACTTTTATATCTTTTCTTCTATTCTTTTCTTTACTTTTCTTTACTTATATTATCTTTCTTATATATCTTTCTCTTCACTGTGTATTTGTATTGGACAAAATAAATAAATAAATAAAATCTGAATTAGTAAAGTCTAGTAAGACATTAGAATTCATTTCCTGACTTAGTTTAAAGAAAACCAATTGGTTAAAACCTCTGGCATCAAAGGCTTCCCTTGTAAGTAATCCTTGAGAAATCATCCACCAATCATAATACTTTGTTTGATGAATGTTCTTGATAGATGTCTCTAATTGCTCAGTGTCTAGACATGTGGCTGAACTCATGATAGAGGCAACTGATCTGCAGAGTAATAAGAACTGGAAAAAAAAAGTTAGCTGCCATATGACACAAATCGCTATGTGAGGAATATTCCCGAAACAAGTTTTATCAAGGGATCCCACTTTATTATCCATGGGTAACTTTTTTCAGACTGATTTTATTGCTGTTAAATTGCAATGAAAGCTGATGATAGGATGAAAGGTTCCCTGATAAACAGTATCTGACCCCACTAAAGTTCAAATGCAACAAAACTGGCTCTATCCTTCAAAGTCCAGCTATCAATCTGATCTTTATGGATATAAACACATCATGGCAAATGAATATTCCAAGGCCTTTATTTATATCCTTCAAAGTGTTAGTCTGCAGCATATGTTTTGACTTATGTTTCTTTTACTGTTGACACAATTTTAAAAGGCAGAGGCTATTCACTATCTCAGTATCCTCACTGTAAATAATAATGCTTTATCTATTGTCTTTATTTTAGTATTACATTTTTTAATTGTAATACTAATTTAGTATTACATTTAGTATTACATTTTTTAATTGTAATACTAAAATAAAGTATTACTTTATTTCTATTTCTTTACTAGATATTGCTGTGGTTGGCTCTGGGTCAGCTTCTGCAACGGGGAATTTGGAGGTTGGCTTAGGAGAGTCCTCAGGTTCCCAGAGACTTGTCTTACTACCAGCAGCTTCAGACAGTGAAGACGCTGGGGAAGAAGAAGAAGAATCAGATAGAGAGATGGATGCAGCCAGACCATTAGTTAATGACCCCATTAGTGGGTCATCGGACTTGGAGTCGGAGGATCAGTGGATAGATGCCAGAATGCGCAGGCTCATGGCTAAAAGGGACCAACTGAATAGGTATTATAGGAGATAAGGGAGACCACCTGCGGTTGAGGCAATTAGGCTAATGGGTTTGCTGATAAATTACCAGCATTGCAGAAAGCGTATGTGGGAGTTTATCCATTTGGAAAGGGATACATCGTGCTGGCTTTGTTCCTGGACTTTTACAGACTTTCTTTGGGATATTTCACAGCTAAGTACATCTTGTAGATTCACTCAAAGAGGTGGTTGTGATGTTCTCACAGCTGCTCTTATCTGCTCTGTTTGTTTTTTTGTCTCTCACAACTTTCAAGGACTATTATCTGTAATTTGCTCAGTCTAAAGTGCATGTGCACAGCTTTTTTTGGATAAATGGCTTTTCTGTTTACTTTACAACACCGTGTGTGTTTGAATTTACATTTCTGACTTAATTGGGGTTTGTGCTCAGTGAGCACATGTTATATGTTATATGTTGTGTGTGTGTTTTATATTATAAAAATCAATAAAAATATTAATTAAAAAAGACTTAATTGGGGCTCGTAATGTGAAGCCCGGCATAACAGATATTAAAATCATTCATGCTTTCAATATTAATGTTGCTTAATATTGTACTTCCTACCCATGCAATTATCTTTGTAAAACATGAGAATATTTTACCATTGCTTTCTCTTGGGCACCATGAAATGGTACTTCTTCCTTCATCAGTAAAATGATCATCCATCTTATTGCTACTGCATAACACAGGTGCCTGGTTGTTTAAACTAGCCAGTTGGTCTGGCCTTTACATCTCAGGTGATTCTGTTAGGACTATATATTCCTTGTATACAGTCTTTGTATTCTTCATTCATCGCTCCCAGGAACACTGCCCTACCAAGGTGCAGCAGCATAGGAATATTTGAGATAGATAGATTCATGATAGATATATAAAATCGATAGTTCCTTTGCTTAGTTTGTTTTGTTTTTACTTAACATCCCCCCTTCTGTTTCTATATAGTGTAATACCAAATTCTCAATTTCAATTATTGTTTTAAAATTAAAATACAGTGGTACCTCATCTTACGAACGCATCTTCTAACGAACTTTTCAAGATACGTTTAAGATTTTTTTGCCTCTTCTTCCGAACTATTTTCACCTTACGAACCCAAGCAGCTACTGCTGGGATGAAGGGCTTTCCTTTTCCCCCCTTTTTTGAAGAAAGAAAAGGGAGGGGCAGCTTGGAGGAGTAAAGATTTTGCATGCTTGCAAAGGCACTGAAATGGTGTCTTTTTAAGAAAGAAAGGGAGGGGCAGCTTGGGGGAGTAAAGATTTTGCATGCTTGCAAAGGCACTGAAACGGTGTCTTTTGAAGAAAGGAAAGGGAGGGGCGCCCCCTTGCCTTTCTTCCTTCCCACTCACCCTCTAGCCTAGCCTTGCTTCTTCCACCCGCCCCTTTAGCTGCTCCTCCCTGCCCTCTGTTCGCCTCCCTTCTAAAGTTTGGGATTTTCCTGAAGGATTTGCACGCATTATTTGCTTTTACATTGACTCCTATGGGAAACATTGTTTCATCTTACGAACATTTCACCTTACGAACCTCCTCCTGGAACCAATTAAGTTCGTATGATGAGATACCACTGTATTAATGAAATTTAATATATTAAAAAAATTAATATATTAAAAAAATTAATATATTAATAAAATTAATATATAAATTAATTAATTGAATATATTTTATTTCTCTCCTTCCCTTCCCTCTCCTTCCTTTGCCACTTACTAATTAAACTTTGAGATGTATCACTGTTAGTGCTTGGTATGAAGGGGATAGTAAAATAAATGTGATAGTCAGCACCCTTGCTTTTTTTAAAAAAAAATCATAGTGAGGATTTTTTTAAAAAAACACAGCAGTTAGTTGTTAATTTTGAGGTTTGTAGGGGATGTTAAATTGTTATAAGGCTTCTGCTATTGTATATACATACATTCATACCAGGATATAATTCTAAGCCAAATGTCTTAAGAAAAATGACCTGACATCTGATAATATTTGCATTTTATTTTTACTAATGACCTCATTTTTCAATGCCAAAGATAAGCTTGAGGACAGCCTCATCCCTGTGATTCATCAAGGCAGGGCTGCTTTATCACGCAGCTGTATTTAAAAGAGGAGGGAAAGTTTTGTAATGCTTCATAGCTTAGTGATTTCAGGAGATCAGCATTCATCATTCTGTTTCTTTCTAGGCAAGATTTCTCTTAGAGAACCTTGGGATTGAATTGATCTTCTGAATTTATTAAACCATTTCTACAGTGCTTCAGTGTTATTGGTCATTCTTTTTCTTATTCTGTGTTTGCAGTTGTACGTTTTATTGCCAGTTACACACATAGACTGTGAAACAAAACAAGTTTGGAGAACAACGAAAACCTCCATCCAAGGGTGCTATATAACATTTGTCTACAGCTATATTTTATTTTCAATTGGTGTTGCCTTTCATTTGAATGACATCATTCATTCCTCTATAGCAAGGGTGTCAAACTCGTGGCATCACGTTGCCGTCATGTGATGTATCACAACATTTATTTCCCTTTGTGGAGTTGGGGTGGGCATGGCCTGTGTGTTACGCATAAAATAAAAATTTATCTATAGAAATATGCACTGAACTGTGTTCAGTTCTGAGACCTCACCTATAAAAAGATATTGACAAAATTGAAGATGGGCTACAAGAATGCTGGAAGGTCTTAAGCATAAAACGTATCAGGAAAGACATAATGAACTCAATCTGTATAGTCTGGAGGACAGAAGGAAAAGGGGGGACATGATCGAAACATTTAAATATGTTAAAGGGTTAAATAAGGTCCAGGAGGGAAGTGTTTTTAATAAGAAAGTGAACACAAGAACAAGGGGACACAATCTGAAGTTAGTTGGGGGAAAGATCAAAAGCAACATGAGAAACTATTATTTTACTGAAAGAGTAGTAGATCCTTGGAACAAACTTCCAGCAGACATGGTAGATAAACCCACAGTAACTGAATTTAAACATGCCTGGGATAAACATATATCCATCCTAAGATAAAATACAGAAAATAGTATAAGGGCAGACTAGATCGACCATGAGGTCTTTTTCTGCCGTAAGACTTCTATGTTTCTATGTTTCTATGCCATGCCATGCACAAAAATAATGTCTTCTACTACAGTATTTCCTATTCATTTGAATGAGAACAACCTAGATTTCATTTGTTGGGTAGAAGAAAGGGGGATTTGGACCAAGCATAAATTATTTGAAGTAATTACTTTAATATGCTTAGTATTAATAAATATTATTACAAGTTTGGAAGAATTGATCCTATTGTTGATAACTTCCTCTAATGCCAAATTTCAGTGTAGATTTAATCATAAATGAGCCGAGGTGGTGCAGTGGGTAGAGTGCTCTACTGCAGGCCACTAAAGCTGACTGCTAGATCTGCAGATCAGCAGTTCAGATCTCATCATTGGCTCAAGGTTGACTCAGCCTTCCATCCTTCCGAGGTGGGTAAAATGAGGACCCAGATTGTGGAGGCAATATGCTGGCTCTGTTAAAAAGTGCTGTTGCTAACATGTTGTAAGCTGCCCTGAGTCTAAGGAGAAGGGCAGCAAAAAAAATTGAATGAATGAATGAACGAACGAACGAACAAACAAACAAACAAACAAACAAACAAACAAACAAACAAATAAGCAGAACTTTCTTATATTAATACAGCACATACAGTATGGCATAATGCAGTAATGCGATTCTACAAGCTTTTAATCTATGAATTGAATTTTATTCAAAGTCTATGGATGTTGCTGTTGCTCTTATTTTGGATTGGTACATTTAGTGGGAGTTTAAGTGTTAATTGTTGTATTCCAGTTAGCTTTCTAATAATGAGGACTTAATCCAATTCCACTGTTGTAATATTAATTGCTATTTAATATTTAATATTTATCAGCTGATCATTATTCTCCACTTTTCAAAAATCATGTTGATATATTACAGACTTCTTCTTGCCACTTTTTATTGATGTTCCAAAATAAAAGTAAGAGGTAAAAACTAAAATCATGTGTGGAGGCTGTCAGGGTCTGGGTGAGTGCCAACAGGCTCAGACTCAATCCAGACAAGACGGAGTGGCTGTGGCTACTGCTTCCCAAGGACATGTTCCATCTGTCCATCCATCACCTGGGGGGGGAATTATTGACACCCTCAGAGAGGGTTCACAACTTGGGTGTCCTCTTCAATCCACAGCTGACTTTAGAATGCCATCTGTCAGCTGTGGCGAGGGGGCACTTGCCCAGGTCCACCTGGTGCACCAGTTGCAGCCCTATTTAGACAGGGAGTCTTTGCTCACAATCACCCATGCCCTTATCACCTCGAGGTTCAACTACTGCAATGCTCTCTACATGGGGCTAGCTCTGAAAAGTTCAGAAACTTCAGATTGTCCAATATGCATCCACGCAAGCAGTTTTGGGCCTTCCAAGACATGCCCATATCTCGTCATCACTCCGCGAACTGCATTGGCTGCCAATCTGTATCCGGACACAATTCAAAGTGTTGGTTATGACCTATAAAGCCCTACATGGCATAGGACCAGACTATGTCTGAGACTGCCTTCTGCCACATGAATCCCAGCAACCGGTGAGGTCCCACAGAGTAGGTCTCCTCAGGGTCTCGTTGACCAAACAATGTCGGCTGCCAGGACCTAGGGGAAGAGCCTTCTCTGTGGCGGCCCCAGCTCTCTGGAATCAGCTCCCCCTGGAGATTCACACACTGCCCACACTCTCCTTGCCTTCTGAAAGAGCCTAATAACTCATCTTTGTCGCCAGGCCTGGAGTAACTAGATCTTCCCCCTGACTAATGAATGTTTTTAATACAATTATTGAATGAATGGTAATGGAAGTTTTTAAAGTAGATTTTTAAGGATTGTTTTTATGTATTAATTGGATTGATTTTACTATTGTCTCTTTAAATATGTTGTGAGCCGCTCCAAGTCGTCAGAGAGGGGTGGCATAAAAATCCAATTAAATAAATAAATAAATAAAATTAAATAAATAAATACATAAACAAACAAACAAACAAATTAAAAAAATAAGAAAGTGTCTAAATAGTATTTTTTCCCAGAATAATCTTTTTAAAGAAGAAAGAACTTTCACTGCAGATTTGTTTTGTAAAGAACCAGAAACTCTCCATTGCTCTCTATTTATAGAAAGCCTTGGTGATAGTTATTGCTAAATGATTTTGAATAAATAAAGCATTTACTTTTGAGAATACCCTTTACTATGTATGGGCAAAATTGAAGTTTTATATTACAGCATGTTTTTTTTTAACATCTTTCTATTAATCTCAATCAATGTGGATTTATACCAAAGAGATAAACTATGTTTATAAAATAAGTTAGTGTTATTTAATCAATACATAAGCTAATGCCCAAGATTCCTGTTACATTATCAAAGGGGACCGCTTGGCACTTGAATTTTTAGGAGCCATAAAAAGGTGTCTCAGAAGGACAATGAAGGAATGGAAAATAGTGTTTTGCTGCAACTGAAATAAATGCAAATGACATCTCCCATTCATTTGATTTGCAGCAATCTGTCACCTTTTCATTTCACTCTCACACAAAAACCTGGGGATAAAATAGGAAATAGTAATGGTGAAATGGACAAAATCTGACCATTAAAATGTTTACCATTCCAGCATGGTGCCTGCAAATGTTACAAAATTGAAATTGGAAAGGTGTTAGAATTGCTGCCGGTTTCTATTCATTTGAATGGCAGCAACCTAGATATCTGCTTTATGGTTTCATGTAGAGGGTCAATCCATTATTTATCAAATTCTTTTTCTTCCTCCTGCCTTTCCTTAGAGATTAAATGATATTATTGCTAAGACAATGTCTCCCGACTTCACTGAAGCGTAACCAAAATAAAAAGTCTTGAATAATTAATATATTCTAGAATTAACTTTTGAAATATTTTGTAAATTACAAAAGTGGTCCTTAGAAATATTACATAATTTTTTATTTTTTTTAGTTATGACAATGTATCCCAATATAATTTTGTCAGTTCTTATTAAGCTCAATCTCTACTTTTTTATGTGAAAATTTTACTCTTGTGCAACAGTCAGATTTTTAATTAAAAATATTTTGTGGCATGTATTGATAAGTAGCTTCTAATATAGAGAGAGCAACCTTGATGAATTTGGTGCTATTCAGATACCTTGGCATATATTATCCAACACTTACGCTGGCTAAGCAACTAGAAAATGATTCTGCTAATTCTAAACTAATACAATGAAAACAATAAAATCTGTGCAATAAATCTTTAATTGCTTTTCCATAATTTAGATAGGTTCAGAGATATCTATCTATCTATCTATCTATCTATCTATCTATCTATCTATCTATCTATCTATCTATCTAAGGATTCAGGGTGGCTTACAACAACAATATAAACACAATATAAATAGATACAAAATGATAGAAAGAAGTCGAACATTATCTAAGACTAAAACATTATCTAAAATTAAAAACCCATGAAAAAAATATTATAAAAAGGACAGTCACAATCATATATACATAAAGCTTTCATGTTAGGGTGATAAGGAATTATTTTGATTTAGATTTGATTGGGTTCATCAATCGGAAACTTAACAATTAATTTTAAAGTTTTACTATTATTTATTTATTTATTTCTTACAGAGGATATATTATTAATGAAATTGTTTTTTTTATGGTCATGCCCATTGCAAGGGAAAAAATGAAATATATCTGAGTGACTTTGTGTGGGTGTCTGTGTGAGTGTGTAGAATTCAAATCTCAAGAGATTTTTTAAAATTATTATTATTCACGAAGTATGCTTATAATTAAAGGGCAAGGCACACAGCAAAAAGAGGTTGAATCATCATCATTTCATACTTGATAAAGAATGCAAATGTAATCTCCAGACAGATAACATATTATATCATCAGCATCAATGAGAATATATAAAACTATTATGTTCAGTAAACAAGATAAGATACAATCATTCTTGTTATGGACAGTTTTAATATTACAGTCCATTGAAGACCACTTAGATTTATCTTCTCCCCCCCCCAAAGAATATCTTATTCCTCTAGTATCTAGAGAAGAAAAATACACATCAAAACAAATCTCTCCCCCCAAAAGAAAGGGAAAATGTAAAAAATATATTATTGTTAACAACTTTCCATTATCCAATAGTTTTGCATCTCTAGAATTAGTAATCAAAAACTGATCTTACAATAAATAGTTTCACATATGGTAGCTTTGATTTTGGCACATGGTCTGTTTGGAAGATTTTCAGAATGATTTTAGTGGCTGTATTTTTCAACATAGATAAAGTGCATCCTTTCCCCAAGATCTTGTCGTTCATGGTTTTGCATTTTGTTGCTTTTTAGCTAAATTAAAGTTGTGTGAATAACAATAGGGTGCCTATTACAAAGTTTCTAGATATAGAATTTAATCTTGCTGCAAACAAAATGTGAAGTAAGAACAAAGACAAGTGGCTTGTCTTTCCATTATAGAGCAACTATATATCAACAATGTAGGATAATAGATCTGGTGTTCCACAATCTTTTATACTGTATACAGACACACAGACACAGGCATACAGACACATAGACGCATACTTACAGACATACAGACACACACACACACACGTATGTTTGTATGTGTATACCTTCCTATGAAGCAATGTGTATATATAGTTCTTCATATTTGATATATTTAATTTTCAGGCATACAGTTGAAGTTCACATTCACATCTTTAGAACTGATTCACTAAAACGTTGTCAAGAAACCTATGAATATTAAAACCCTGCTGTTCTGTTCGGGTCTGTGAGACCCGAAATCAAAGTTTGAGACCCTGTAAAAAATTTTCCCTGCATATCTGAAACTTGAAATTTCATGACTTTTCATCATTTCAGGGGTTCTCTCTATGAGAATTTTTTTGGGGGGGTGGGAGGTTTCTTTCTTGCTGGAAAAAAAAAACTCCCTAATGTTATGTTCCCGGGTCTATTTGACCCGGACTGCAAATTGATCATTTTAGGTACTTATATTTGGTCTTTTTGAAAGCTTTTTTCACCTGGAAACATGTTTGAACATTTCTGCACACAATGGAATGAAAATTGAACTGAAAAAATTAATCCTTATTGGTTTATTTTGCACATAAATGTGCCTCCCCCCCGTTTTTGTGAAAGTTTTTTTCAATTTATGGATAGTTTTGCTTGCAAAATGCAGTCTATTTTACTGGAGTTGGTGTGGGAATGGTACCTTGAACATTTCTGAATATAAGAAAAATATAAAGGAACTGAAAAAAATGATTCTTACTGGTTTTTTAACATCAGAAATAAGCCCCCCCCCCTCGGCTGCTTGCAACCATTTTCACTTTTTTTTTTTTATGCTCCAAATCCGAAATATTCTTTAAAATCTTAGGCATCCATTTACTCAATTTAACAATGCTGATCATCAAAAAATATTTTTGGGGTGGTGGCTAATTGTTTTCTGGGCAAAAAAAAATCATAACTTCGAATCTGTTTCTGTTCGTATATGACCGGACCAAAAATATTTTTTTTAGGTACTTGAATTTGATCTTTTTGAAAACTTTTTCAACTGGAAAACTAGTTTGAACATTTATAAACATAATGATATGAAAATTGAACTGGAAAAATTGAGACTTATATTTTTATTTTGATCAAAAAGCCCCTCCCCCCATCCTTTCTGAATTTTGTGTCAATTTCTATTTTTTAAGGCTACAAATCCCTAAGGAATTTTCCCCCAAAAGGTTTGATATACTAAATTGAACATTTCTGAATATAATAAAAATATAAATGAACTGAAAAAAATGGTTCTTATTGGTTTATTTTTGCCACAAAAGGGACCCCCCACCCACCCTTGCTGTGTGCCATTATTGTCACTGTTTATACATATTTGTCTAGAAATATTTGGAATATCCTTTTGAAAATCAACCACATTGTAGCCAGAGAACTAATTTTATGAAAGAAATCCATTTTACTAAAAAAAGTATGTAAGTTTGAAATTAACAGCATAATTTTTATATAAATTGAAATAACTTTATATGCAAAATAAACCAATATGCATAAATTTTTCCACTTCAATTTTCATATCATTATGTTCAGAAATGTTCAAGCTACAAATCCCACACCAACTTTAGCAAAATTGAATGTATTCTGCTAGCAAAACTATCCATAAAGTGAAGACTATGTCACAGAAACGGGGGGAGGCACATTTATGTGCAAAATAAACCAATAAGGATTAATTTTCTCAGTTCAATTTTCATATCATTGTGTGAAGAAATGTTCAAGCTACCAATCCCACACCAACTTTAGTAAAATAGAATGGATTTTGCAAGCAAAACTATCCATAAATTGAAAAAAACTTTCACAAAAACGGGGGGGAGGCACCTTTATGTGCAAAATAAACCAATAAGGATTAATTGTTTCAGTTCAATTTTCATTCCATTGTGTGCAGAAATGTTCAAACATGTTTCCAGGTGAAAAAAGCTTTCAAAAAGACCAAATATAAGTACCTAAAATGATCAATTTGCAGTCCGGGTCAAATAGACCCGGGAACATAATATTAGGAAGTTTTTTCGAACAGAACAGCAGGGTTAATTTGGCTTGGCTCTAGCAATCAATTCCTGTCTACCTTTAGTTCTTTGTATTGCTGTGTCTAGTCCTCTGCATTGCCACTTTGAGTTATTGCTGTCTCTGGTTTCTAAGATCGCCTGCTACATTGTATCTCCACCTAATTTATGAATGAGACCTTGTATCTTATGAATGGAGACAAGATTTCTTCGGCTAAAATCAGCAATAAGCAATTCAGGCATTTGGCAATAAGCAGTTTTTTTATTTTTATTTTCTACTCTCTAAAGTGAGTTTTCCACTGAGAGGTTTCCTTTTTAAGTTTGGGAGATGCCTTTAATAACACTGGACACTGTTTAACATATTGCTAATTATTTTAGGCACTTATTTAAAATGACTTGATGATCTTGGGTCTGTTATTCTTTGTCAAGCCTTGACAGAAAACAATAAGAAATCACTTTTGGAAATGTTCCCAAGAAAAATATAGGAACTTGTGCATATACCATACTTTTTGGAATATAAGATGCACTCACCCCATAAAGGGGTGGCATCCAAATCCAAATCCATCAATCCATCAATCCATCAATCCATCAATCCATCAATCCATCAATCCATCAATCCATCAATCCATCAATCCATCAATCCATCAATCCATCAATCCATCAATCCATCAATCCATCAATCCATCAATCCATCAATCCATCAATCCATCAATCCATCAATCCATCAATCCACCAATCCACCAATCCACCAATCCACCAATCCACCAATCCATCAATCCATCAATCCATCAATCCATCAATCCATCAATCCATCAATCCATCAATCCATCAATCCATCAACCCATCAATCCATCAACCCATCAACCCATCAACCCATCAACCCATCAACCCATCAACCCATCAACCCATCAACCCATCAACCCATCAACCCATCAACCCATCAACCCATCAACCCATCAACCCATCAACCCATCAACCCACCAATCCACCAACCCATCAACCCATCAACCCATCAACCCATCAACCCATCAACCCATCAACCCATCCACCCATCCATCCATCCATCCAATCAATAAATTGTGGTACACATTATATCCCAAATGTTACCAAAGCCCGTTCACTCAGCAGCCCCCACCCTTTGGTCTTTTTTGGTCTCCGCATGTTGCCTTTTTGGTGTCAACACACCCTGCTTTTGGCGTTACATTTCCAGGCAGTTCCAAGCTGTGGGAATTGGCGGCGATGAATGGGCAATGCTAAAAGGGCTGCAGTGGTGGCAAACAGGCCACAGTAAAACGACAAATGGCCCACAACAAACAGGACATAGTGGCACTGAATGGGCCACAGCAAAAGTGCAGAGGTGAATGGGCCAAGGAAAGCAGGTTATTTTATTTATTTATTTATTTACTTACTTACTTACTTACTTACTTACTTACTTACTTATTTGTACGCTGCCCCTCTCCGCAGACTTGGGGCGGCTAACAACAGTAATAAAACAGCATATAATAATAATCCAATACTAAAAACAGTTAAAAACCCATTATTATAAAAACCAAACATACATACAGATATACCATGCATAAAATTGTAAATGGTCATGGTGGCAGCAAACAGCCTGTTACAAAATGTGCTGCAGCAGCAGCAAACGGGTAGCAGAAAATGGGCCATGCTGAATGGACCAGGGTGATGGTGAACAGGCGGTGGTGGCAGTGAACGGGCTCTGGTGAATGAACCAGATGAATACTGGGTGGATGCAGGGAGGCAAAGGCAGATCCCCCCCCCTAGTTTTCTTCCCCAAAAATGGTAGGTACAGTATATCTTATAGTTTGGAGCATCTTATACTCCAAAATACACAATACATATAGTATACATATACAGTGATCCCTCGAGTTTCACGATCTCGATCTTCGCGAAACGCTATATCGCGATTTTTAAAAAAATATTAATTAAAAAAAAACCACTTCCGGGTTTGGCTTTGGGAGTCAGCTGGGAAGCGGCGCGGCTGTTTTAAAAGGTCGCAGCTGGCCTGGGGGGCTTCCCAGCACCCCCCCGAACCCCCAACCTGGGTCTTCCCGGCCGCCCACGCAAAGGGGAAACCCCGGCTCCTCGCTGATGCCCGCCGCTCGCCCGCCCGCCAGCAAGAGGGGGAAGACCCAGGGAAGGTTCCTTCGGCCGCCCAGCAGCTGATCTGCTCGGTAGCGCAGCAGCAGCGAGGAGCCGAATCGGGGTTTCCCCTTTGCGTGGGCGGCGGGGAACGCAAACTCCACCATCTATGCATGCGCGGCCATAGAAAAAAGGGCGCGCATGCGCAGATGGTGTTTTTACTTCCGCAACCCTACATCGCGAAAAATCGATTATCGCGAGGGGTCTTGGAACAGAACCCTCGCGATAATAGAGGGATCACTGTATAGGGTTTTCTTTAAGAATACACATACATTATATAATGTTACTTTTTGGAGTTCTCTATTTTACATTTGTATATTGTTTTTATAAAGCATTTATTAAATACTCATCACCCATATATAAAGGTTAAAATTAAATTGCATTGTCTACAGTATTATAGTGATTTATAGTGATTTTTATACATTGACTGTGGTACTAGTTTTATAATGAATATCCCAACCTTATTCATATATTCCTGCTGGTTAAAAAAATAATAATGGAAATTTCATCTGATATTATAACAGTGAATCTCCCAAGTTGAATTTTTCAACTGAAATAGAACTATAATGAAACTTACATTTAATCCAAATCCCTTAAAATGAGTTAAAGGAGAAGAATGAATCTATGATACGCTATTCAAGCATTGTTCAATATTTTAATTGGTCTGTGTGGAGCATCTAACAATTCCTAAATTGGTTGCTTTGTTGAATTTTGTTTTGCTTAGAAATAATCCCATTGAACATTTCATTGAGCAATTGGTCTGTAGTGATTTCTTTATCATCGTAAGCTGTCAGAAAAGATTTAAAGGTGCTACTAGCTCTAGCAAGAGGGCTAGTCCCATGAAGGTTAGTTGATGATCATCAACATAAATTCACAATTTTGGCTACTTGAGCTCCATAGAGATCTCTTAAATGTGTTTGTTGTGCTCTATTAGCTGAGGAAAGAATGACCTGTCAGCAAAGGATGGTTAAACATTAGTATCTAAATAACTATTAACTAATGGCAGCCTCATGCAACTTTCGAGGCAGGCAGAAGTGGTGATTAACTTACCCAGTAATTTCTTGAACGCTTGTATAGATTACTTATTGATTTAGTGATTCATTCCTTTCTCCCTGGTATATTAAAATGGCATTGGTTCTTTAAAAATAAATAAATATTGATTTTAAATTCCACATGCAAATTGATCAGGTTTTCATATTTTATTTTCATTGGAAATGCTACTCTGACAGTGTTGTGATTCAGCCTGAGGCTGCTCAGGGACCGGCTGTGTCTCTGCTGGCTCCATGCCCGGAGGAAGATGACAGCGAAGAGGAGGGGGCTGACCAGTCAGACGGGAGAGAGGAAAGTCAGGAATGGGACGAAGGAGAACAGCATGAGAGCCCCGGGGGGGGCCCTCTCCCCAGCCAGTAGCTTGGAGTCATTAGGTGATGAAGCACAAGCCGTCATTGACATGCGACAGAGACGTTCAGATCAAAGAAAGGAGCAATTAAAGAAGTATTATCAGCACTGAATTAGGAATAGCTGGGCTTGGGTGTGGTCCTCCTTAGCAGGGTTTAAAAGGCAGGCAAGCCCTTGAAGCCATGTGGAGTGTTATCAGTTGGAGTTACGGTGTCCTGCTTTGTTCTCGACGTCTCTGTTCCTGGCTTGTGGCCCAGCAGTTTGGAAGACCCGTGGGAGGTGTAGGTCTGCTATCTACAGCCTTGTCTTGGCAGCAAGAATCCTGTATTGCTGCATGGACTTTTTCATATGCCTTAGTTGGGTTGAGCAAGTGCTCATCACAGAAAGAAACTAACATTAGCAAAAGCAATAGCATTTAGACTTATATATTGCTTCATAGTGCTTTTACACTATGCATGTTACAGAATCAGCATATTTCCCCCAACAATCTGGGTTCTCATTTTACCGACCTTGGAAGGATGGAAGGCTGAGTCAACCTTGAGCCAGTGGTGAGATTTGAACTGCTAAACTACAGCTAGCAGTTAGAGGAAGTAGCCTGCAGTGCTGCACTTTAACCACGGCTAACTTTAAGGAAATGCATACATTCCTCCAGAGAATTAGGGAGAATAAGAAGAGAAATTGCCAAGCATTTGTTGTTACTATTCATGTTAATTCATTTCTCATTGCATACACCAGTGCCTTGAATTCACTATAACCTTGGGAAAAGATCTGACTTCTTAAACGTAAATTGAGAGGAAGACCAAACATATGGCTGTACGTAGCATGGATTTGCATAGTTGTCACTGTTGGGGTAATCTAGTGGCAGGAGGATGACTGTCAGTGGCCGGCTTGGTTACAGGGAAGCCCTTAAAAGTGTCCGGAAGTTTGTATTGCATCTAGCAAGGAGAAGTAAAAGTGCTGAACTGTTCCTGTGACTCGCTCATCATTTCCCGTAATAATCTAACACCAGCGATGAAGGTGGTTGAAGAACAACAGGACAATGGCAACAGGTGGCTACTGACACCTCTCCTTTTCCAGCAATCTTCAACCTGAAGATGTAAGAATTGCCCACCTATATGAGCCCATTTTTTGCATGTTCCTAGAAGCCAACAACTTCCAGTATCTATATCACACGTTTTTGCTTTGACAGAATTTTTTTTAATTCGACATAATATATATATATATATATGTAGGTGTAGGAATGTGCAGGTGGATGTGGGGGAGACATTCACGTGCCGCAGGCCTGTTTTGCTCCCGATGGAATCTGCCGATGAAGCCTCCTCTGACAAAGGCAGTATGAGTGACAGGGAAGAGGGGAGTTTGGCAGAAAGCCCAGGAGGAGATCAATCATCTGTATCATCTTTGGATTCTGAACAAGAATTAATGACACATCCACGCATGCGTAGAGTGATGCATAGGAGACAACAACTAAAGGATTATTACAGAAAAAATGAGGCCACCTGTGGTTGGGTGGGGCTCCAGTAATTAGGGCTGCTGCTATAAATAGCAGCATGTGGGTTTGGCTGTTGTGGAAGAGTATCTGATCTCAGTTCGTCAGGAATCTTGTGTTGTTTGGACTTTGTTGTTTTTTCACGCCTTGGAAAACAAAGCAGAGCAATGTGTGTGTGTGTGTGTGTGTGTGTGTGTGTGTGTCACTTCATTGGAAGAAGAAGGGGTGTGAAGTTTCTTCACAGCTGCTAGATAAGTACTTAATGACTGCTTAAGGGAAATTGTACCGACTACTCGGTTGTTTTGGGAAGAGTGCTCTTTGCAATACAAAAAGAGTGCTTTGTTTATTTTAAATTTTGTGATAAAGAACATTGTTTTGAAATTTCAAACGTGTGTGTGTCTGAAATTTGTACCCTTGAATTTTCGGGATGCTCCTATCAGAGAGCCCGGCAGAACATGTAGGTATGTATTTAGGACAACAATAACAGTGCTACTAAAAGGCTGTAGGAAATTAAAATCAACAGGATGGTTGACACTCATGATAAATGTTTTATATTCAAATGCCTCTGAAATAATTTTGTATATATTTAATTTTCTTTTTTGTATGTTTAAGTTTTGTAGGTCTGTTTGTCACTTTTGTATTTGTTTGTGTATCTTTTTTAAATATTTTTTAATATTTATATTTAATAAAGATTTTTTTTAAAAAAAAAAGGAAGAAGGCTTTTTTCCTAACCTACTGTGAGCCAAAAATTATAAAATGACACAGACCCTGGTGGCACTCATGGACATCAAATCCATATTGTGGACAGCACTCCAGACAACCCTAAAAGAACACTATACTCATGCAGCAACTCCGATGGTCAGCAGAAACAAACTTTACCATTGTCACTAGTGTGATGGTGAATCTATCAATGACAAATTGAGCCAATATTTATTTATTTATTTATTTATTTATTTATTTATTTATTTATTTATCTAATACACAAATACATAGGAAGAAAAATAGACATGTAGTAATATATATATATAAGGGTAAAGTGAACTTAGAGAAGAGGATATATGAAAGAAAGAAAATATATATGATAAGTGAGAGAAAGGAAAGACAATTGGACAGGGGATGAAAGGCACACCAGTGCACTTATGTACGCCCCTTAATGGCCTCTTAGGAATCTGGAGAGGTCAATCGTGGAGAGTCTAAGGGAGAAATGTTGGGGGTTAGGGATTGACACAATTGATCTGGCAATGAGTTCCATGCTTCGATAACTCGATTGTTGAAATCATATTTTTTACAGTCAAGTTTGGAGCGGTTTGTATTAAGTTTGAATCTGTTGCATGCTCTTGTGTTGTTGCGGTTGAAGCTGAAGTAGTCATTGACCAATAGGATGTTGCAGCTTATGATCTTGTGGGCAATACTCAAATCGTGTTTTAGGCGCTGTAGTTCTAGGCTTTCTAGGCCCAGGATTGTTAGTCTATTTTCGTAGGATATTCTGTTTCGAGTGGAGGAGTGAAAGGCTCTTCTGGTGAAATATCTTTGGACATTTTCAAGGGTGTTGATGTCTGAGATGTGGTATGGGTTCCAGACAGATGAGCAGTAGTCTACGGTCTGGCAAAAGTTTTGTAGGCTCTTGTGAGTAGTGTGAGATTGCCAGAGCAGAAGCTGCGTAGGATCAGGTTAACAACTCTAGAAGCTTTTTTGGCGATATTGTTGCAGTGGGCTTTAGCACTTAGGTCATTCGATATTAGTATTGCAATATATCTGGGTAAATAGCCAAACTTTGGGAAATCATAGCCAAATAGCCAAACTGTGAGAGATCATAACCAAATGCAAATTCATAAACATGGAATATCTGATGAAATATCGGATTGTTCTAAGAATGAGAGATCTCAATCTACAGAAGAAGCTGCTGATCAGAAGGAAGGTAACTTTTAAGGATGTTGTGAAGGAAGCTAAAGCTAAATCATCAGATAACTCTGCGGCAAACACACTGCACAGAAAGCCCAGCACAGTTCATTGCACACAGAGAGAGCCTGACTGCATAACTGAGGTCCCCAGGTATGATGAAGATGAAAAGTCCATGCATCCACCTGGAAAAATAGATAAGCCCCAAGACTTTGAGACCAATCATGCCCGTTAGGAATAATCAGATAATTACAACAGGAAGGCATTGTTCAGTACCATAAAACAAACTTAACATTTCTATAACTTGTAGATGTGTTGCATTTGCGAGGATGAATATTTTAATTGTATAATGCATTGATTTGACATTTTGAGCACTGAGATATTTCTCTTTTTCTTTCTATGATATTATTCAATTTTGTGAATTGACTAGGAAAGTAGAAAAGAATTGCTGATATATGTTCACAAAATCAAAGCCTTTTCTGCCTAATTCGTCAAATCACAAACACATTTTATTTATTTAGTTAATATATTTTATTGCCACCTTTCAGAGATATTTCAACCTTTGAGTTAGAGCATGTGGGGAAAATCAGAAACTCCATTTCTTATTAGCCCGGCTCCATTAACTTCTGGCACACTTATTTTGTTTTAAAACCAGTGGTGCACTATGTGGCCAAGAGTCATGTATCATTTGTTGAAATGTGTTTTGCGGGCAACACAACTGTGTGCAACTGAGCTTAAAGCTTGCTATCTGGCAAGCTGGCTAGATTCACAACTGTTAGTCTGTTCAAGTGCTTCAAGAGTTTATTACTAATCTTTGTCGATTTCATTGGTCTCTTTACAGTAAGTGTAAAATCACTCAAGAATTTTGTTAAAATCTAAATAAAACTTCATAATGTTGTGGTTAGCTCTGGCCCAGCTCCTGCCCCAAGGACTGTGGATGTGGGGGAGACATCCACATGCTGCAGGCCTGTTTTGCCCCCTGGTGGAATCTGATGATGAAGGCTCCTCTGACCAAAAAGACATGAGTGATAGGGAGGAGGAGAGTGTGGCAGACAGCTCAGAAGGAGATCAATTATCTAGCTCCTCCTTGGATTCAGAACAAGAGTTAATGATGCAGCCACGCATGCGGAGAGAGATGCATAGGCAACAACAACTGAGAGATTATTATAAAAGAAAATGAGGCCACCTGTGGTTGGGTGGGGCTGTAGTAGTTAGTGAGGATGCTATAAAGAGCAGCCTGTGGGTTTGGCCATTGCGGAGGATTATCTGGCCGTTGTGTTTCGTGACTGCTTTACTGACTTTGACTTTTTGTGTGCTGATTTTTCCCCACTTTGAAACTAAACCAGAGCAAAGTGTGTTTCACTTTGTGAAAGAAGAAGGACTGTGAATTGACTCACAGCTGCAAGCTAAGTATCACAGAACTGATAAGGGACTTGTACAAATTACCAGTTTGTTTGGAGACGAGTACTCTTTGCTATACTAAAAGAGGGCTTAGTTTAAGTGACTTTTCATTATAAAGAACATTGTTTTGACTTTTCAAACGTGTGTGTGTCTGAAATTTGTACCTGTGAATTTTTGGGAGGATTCTACCAGAGAGCCCGACAGAACACATAAGCAATTTATTTTCCATCATAAACTATTATCCATCAGATAATAGTTTAAAAATAGGCAAGAATGTTTCTATAAAATCTCACAATATTCTGACTGAAGATCATTTGTGAAATGATCAACTTCAACCAGGACATTGTAAAACAACAAATATGATAAAGAATGGATACCTAAATGGACATTTGAAAAATTTCCTTAGTAGGGTTGGAACAAAATGTAAATTTAACAAAATGTCTTATCCTAACACTGAATGAAAAGGTCAAAAGTCATATATGACTTTTGACCTTTTCATTCAGTGTTAGGATAAGACATTTTGTTAAGTTTACATTTAACATTTTCAAAGCTGGCTTCATTCTAAAATAGTGAAATTGACTTCAGTTTTAATGTATATTTGGTTATTTTATATTGTATAATAAAGTTTTATAATAAAGTTTCTCTTTCCTATGTTTGGTAATATAATAATTGGATTCATTTATGTTTTGCAAAGTATCTTCTGCATGAGTAATTTTGGCTTGTGCTTAATATGAAATGTAAAAAATGAAGATGAATCTAAAATAATTTATATGCTATTCTTAAAGGTTCTGATATGTATTTGGTTAAAATCCTGAAAGTGCTATTGTAGAAAGATAACATGAAAACAGTTGATTAAAAAGTTTTTAAAACCCATGGTAAGTAATCAAGTAATTTAAATTTACAATTACCAGTACTGTGTTTAAATAGTAGGTGATTATCACCATTTTATTAAGTTTTTCATTATAAATGAATTTAGCACTAATGAAATATGGAGGTCACAGAGGAACCTTGCTTCAATCAAAAATCCTCTTCTGATTTAAAACAGATTATTCAAAAGTTTAATCATTTTAGTTCCTTCTGGATTCAGCTCTTTGTTTTGCTTTTAAGCAAATGTGTATAATAGCCATTCTTATAGATATATTCTACGGCAGTGGTGTCAAACTCACCTCACGGCGGGGTTATATTTCTTCCTTCACTAAACTGGGCATGGGTGTGGCCAGTGTTTGATGCATCCAGTCCACAGGCTGGTAGTTTGGTAGCCCTGTTCTATGATAGGCCATGATAGACCAGTTAGGTCCCACAGAGTTGGCCTTCTCCGGGTCCCATCGACTAAACAATGTTGGCTGGCGGAACCCAGGGGAAGAGCCTTCTCTGTGGCGGCCCCGACCCTCTGGAACCAGCTCCCCTCAGGTATTATGATTGCCCCCACCATCCTTGCCTTTTGCAAACTTCTTAAAACCCACCTCTGCCATCAGGCATGGGGGAATTGAGACATCTCCCCCAGGCTTATACAGTGTTATGTATGGTATGCTTGTGTTGTATGTTTTTTAAAATAATGGGGTTTTTTAGATATTTTTTAAATATTAGATTTGTTTATTGTATACTGTTTTATTGTTGTTGTGAGCCGCCCCGAGTCTGTGGATAAGGGCGGCATACAAATCAAATGAATGAATGAATGAATGAATGAATGAATGAATGAATGAATGAATGAATGAATAGCACCATTCCCATATTTGACTATTCTGTAATCAGAGGATGTTGAAAAGTGAAATAATGTTGAATTTCTCATCTGGACTTTTCATTTTCTTCCTTGCTGTCTGTTGTGGTTCAGCCTGAGGCTGCTCAGGGACCGGCTGCGTCTCTGCTGGCTCCATGCCCAGAGGAGGATGACAGCGCAGAGGAGTGGGCTGAACAGTCAGACGGGGGAGAGGAGAGTCAGGAATGGGATGAAGGAGAACAGCATGAGAGCCCCGGGGGGGGCCTCTCCCCAGCCAGTAGCTTGGAGTCATTAGGTGATGACGCACAAGCTGTCATTGACATGAGACAGAGACGTTCAGAGCAACAAAAGGAGCAGTTAAAGAAATATTATCACCATTGAATTAGAAACAGCTGGGTTTGGGTGTGGTCCTCATCAGCAGAGTTTAAAAGGCAGGCAAGGCCTTGAAGCCATGTGGAGTGTTATCAATTGGAGTTGCGGTGACCTGCTTTGCTTCTCAGCGTCTCTGATCTTGGCTTGTGGCCTAGCAGTCTAGAAGACTCATGGGAGGCGTATGTTTGCTATCTACAGCTTCGTCTTGGCAGCAAGAATCTGGTATTGCTTCATGGACTATTGCCTTCGTGTATATATTTGAAGTTCCAGCGTTTTTCCTGTTTGTAAGGACATTTTCTGTTACCCGTGTTTTCCTTGAATTATATAAACTGCCTTTGCCTTTACCAGTGTGTCTGGATTCTCTTTTTGGGTTGGTATTGGCTTCTGGAGTGACCCAGACAGAACACTGTCATGCCCTTAAAGTCAGGTTCCAAGATACAAATGGATCAGTTTCCACTAAGCACAGTAATTGCAGATTAAATAGCCACTGAATTAAACACTGATGCCCTTTTATGCCCTTCCTCTGTCAGCACTGATCTCTCTTTAGCCAACCCAGGTGCCAAGTAGTGGCAAAAAAGCTTCAGCTGTCTGCGTCAATAGGAGGAGGATTTAAATCATTGCTGCAGGCAACATCAGCATCTGGTTTGTACTTTCTTCTGCATCTGTTTCTACTTCCCAAGCTTCTATCATCTCTTCTGCCTATCTATTGCCATTTCTCCAGACAAGTTTTCTTCTCCTCTTCACAAGTCTCTCTGCAAACGGCAGCCACAGTGTTTTGAACTAAAGCAAAATGGAAAATAATTTCTAAGATATTTTCTTTAGCTTAATTAGCTCTTTATTCACTAAATTAACACAGATATTTAATATGAACAGTTAGCTCAAAGTTCAAAAGAATGTGAAATTAGATTAAGAATTATTGGCATTATATAATTGCTAGAAGGCTTAAAAATAAAACAGAGAAAATCTATGCCTGATAGACACAATAAAATGCTTCACCACTTAATAAGACTGGTATGAAAGCAAATGTTATAGAACTATACTTTGAAATGTATAATTTTACATCCAGACACAATATTATAAATTGATTAAATACCTAATTATGTTAGGCACTTAAAGACCCATTTACAGTTTAGTTTTCTTGATTGTCAATAGTGTATGAAGTATGATTATCACATAATTATCAATAATAATAATAATAATAATAATAATAATAATAATAATAATAATAATAATAATACAATGACTCTGGCATAAACCAGTACAGATGGTCCAGTAGTAATCGACACATTGAGTACTATGCCAAAAGACCTCAGCCAGCATTTGAAAATGATAAACATTGACAAAATCATGATCTGTCAGTTGCGAAAGACTACCGTACTTGGATCTGCGCACATTGTACAAAAATACATCACACAGACGTAGACATAAGTATTTGACTTGTGATATTGTAATACAAAATCCAGCATATCAATCTCGTTTGCTGTGTATCACTGTTTTTTGATCATCATCATCATCATCTCTTATTCATCAAATATGAAACTCAGTCAACTTAATATTTTAAAAAGTGTAACAAATACAATGACTGGTGCTTATGGGTTACTGCCAGCATCCTAGGTATCAACCAAGTATCTTCTTAAGATGTATGATGTTCTAGGTTGCACAGTTTTTTGTAGTTCCATTGTGTTATTGCAGGAAGCTGCATTTTCTTGATGTGTTTTGTAAAATATTTGGACATGGGTATCACTGTTACATATTTCTTCCATTGCCATGTAGTTTCAATGACAAAAAATATTTCATATTTTTTTCCAGTTCTTTTTCTTCAACTCTGTCATCTCCTGGTACAGTGATATCAATAAACTATAGTTTTCCACCCTTGACGGAATTCCATGAATGAATAAAAGAGATGATGTTGATAATGCTGATGATGACGACAGAAACAACATCATCATCATCATCAACAACAACAATAATAATGACAACAACAACAATAGGCATCTGACATATAATGTCCCAGACTTAACAATTGTTTATAAGGCAAAAAGTCTGCAGAGAGGGGCGACATACAAATCTAAATAATAATAATAATAATAATAATAATAATAATAATAATAATAATAATAATAATGGTCTGCATAGTGGATATGGCAGTACCTGGAGGCAGCAGAATAGGAGAGAGAAAGAACTAGAGAAAATAACAAAATACAAAACCATGCAAATAGATATAGAGCAACTTTGATACAACCATGCAAATGTAATACCTGTAGTACAATATGCACCTTGAGTACAATATCAAATCAACTGGAACAGCACTTGAACACATTGCCATTGACAAATTCACCCTCACTCAATTCAAAGGCAGCTTTACTCGGAACAGGTTACTTCCTGTGACAACATCTGTAACACTATCAAGCATCCACATCTGCCTATCCCAGGTCCTTGGAAAATACTTGATGGTAGACAAAAATGTCAAGTTCAATCTAAACATCTGGCTGTATGTGTAATAAATCATAAGGAATAAAAACAATCAACTTTCAAAAGTGACAATACTCTTATCCTGTTTCTTCAAAACTTAATTTTTATTTACAGTTCTAGGAGTACAACTTTTTTTGCATAATGGTGATCTTTGTAAATGCACACAACACAAGATTGGGATATTGTTTCAAAGGTATCTTTAGTAACAAGTACTGTTCTGCAGCACACTTCCCTTAAATGGATAGTCAATTCTAAAAAAAAAACAAAAAACAAAAACTCAGAAGCTTTTTCAATATTTTCATTGTAAATTCGGTCTTGTCTCCCTTGCTTGCTGATCTGAATCAACTTATGTATTGCAATTGTGATTGTGTCTTTCTATCTTTCATATAGGTTTCTCATGAAGTAATGAGATGCTCTTCAATTGCCATTTTCCTAAACATATACCTCGGATTGATACAGCTGAAAGATTCACAGTCCTATGATCAATGTATTGACTGCTTTTTTGTATACTTTGGAATTCTCAAGTATATAGTATGCATTAGCAATATTGTGTTTTGTTCCTTAGCCTCTTTTCTAAATCCAGCTTGAACAGTATTTCCTCTTTACATAGGATTCTAATCTTGGATGATTGTTGTGGTTCAGCCTGAGGCTGCTCAGGGACCGGCTGCGTCTCTGCTGGCTCCATGCCCGGAGGAGGATGACAGCACAGAGGAGGGGGCTGAACAGTCGGACGGGGGAGAGGAGAGTCAGGAATGGGATGAAGGAGAACAGCATGAGAGCCCCAGGGGGGGGGGGGCTCTCCCCAGCCAGTAGCTTGGAGTCATTAGGTGATGATGCACAAGCTGTCATTGACATGAGACAGAGACGTTCAGAGCAACGAAAGGAGCAGTTAAAGAAATATTATCACCATTGAATTAGAAACAGCTGGGTTTGGGTGTGGTCCTCATTAGCAGGGTTTAAAAGGCAGGCAAGGCCTAGCAGTCTGGAAGATTCGTTTGCTATCTACAGCTTCGTCTTGGCAGCAAGAATCTGGTATTGCTTCATGGACTATTGCCTTCATGTATATATTTGAAGTTCCAGCATTTTTCCTGTTTGTAAGGACATTTTCTGTTACCTGTGTTTTCCTTGAATTATATAAACTGCCTTTGCCTTTTACCAGTGTGTCAGGCTTCTCTTTTTGGGTTGGTATTGGCTTCTGGAGTGACCCAGACAGAACAGATGATTATCGTCATTATTTTATTAGAATGTGATATTAGGGATATTGTACAATAATTTGCACACCTTTCTTTGGTGTGTTATTTTTCCAGCTTATTGCCCACTCTCTAGAATTGCTGTCATATTTCAAGCAGGAGATCCTACAACATTTCTGATGAATGGCAGTACAATCTTTTCTTTAATGTCTCAATTGATGACGCTCCTACCTTTGAAGGCAAGCTGTTCCATTGTTTGATTGTTCTCACTGTCAGAATGTTCATCCTTATTTCTAGGTTGAATTGCTCCTTGATCAGTTTCTATCCATTATTCCTTGTCGGGGCTTCAGGTGCTTTGGAAAATAGCTTGACCCTGCCTCTCTGTGACAGCCCCTTAAATATTGGAACACTGCTATCATGTATCCCTTGGTTCTTCTCTTCACTAGACTAGCCATGGCCAGTTCCTGTAACCATTCTTCATATGTTTTAGTCTACAGTCCCCAATCAACTGGTTGCTCTCTTCTGTACTTTTTCTGGAGTTTCAACACTTTTTTTCATAGTTTGGTTAGAACTTTATAGACTCATCTTCTGTTTATTTATTTCCAAGGAGCACAGACACAAGGAGAAAATTTTGTTATTCCCAATGTCCTTCCTTTCTGAGATTTCTGTATTTCTTGGCTTTGATTTCTCTTTTTATTTATTTATTTATTTTGTCCAATACACAATGAGGGTTTTAGTGGGTATATATATCTATATACACATAGTAAAATACATGATGAAGGTTATAGAGGAGATACTCATAGTAAAATATATCTAAGAAATAATAGAAAAGAAGATAAAGTAATAGAACATATCAATGAAAGAATAGAAGAAGAGATATAGGAATAGAAGAAAGGTATAGGAGATATAGGAGAGCAATAGGACAGGGGACCGAAGACACTCTAGTGCACTTGTACTCGCCCCTTACTGACCTCTTAGGAATCTGGATTGGTCAACCGTAGATAATCTAAGGGTAAAGTGTTGGGGGTTTGGGGATGACACTATGGAGTCCGGCAATGAGTTCCACGCTTCGACAATTCCCACAGCCGACTTACCGGCCGGTGGGGTTTGCGGCGATCGGCGGGGGATGGAGGCCGCCATGTTGGGGGGCGGAGTCACGGCACCCACGTCGGGCGCCGTGACCACGTGGTGCGGTGCGTGGGCACCGATTGGCCGGGCGAGTGGAGGCAGCCCTATAAGAGGGGGCTGCCTTGTGGCGCAGCAGTCTCGCCCGGAGCATCGTGAGGCGAGGCTGCTGCTGTCTTTCCCCCCAGCGAGCTGCGTCACAGGCCTGAAGGCCTGGTGCGCAGCCGAGGAGCGCCGGAGCGTCAGGCCTTTGAGGCCGGAAGAGCCGCGAGCGGCGGCCGGAGCCTTAGTTCGCTTCGGCGACACCCCCCACAGGGTTTGGAGGCGCATTGGATCAGGGAGGCATGGCGGGGGGCGGACGTGGTCGCGCGGGGGCACGGCGGCGGGCCTCGGGGGGGCAGGCCGGAGGGCCGGGGGCCCCCCCCACGGAGCCCCGCCGCACCGGAAGAAGGAGGGCGCCCAAGCGGGCGTGGAGCGAGGCCCCAAGGGCAGGGTCTGCCGGGAGGCAGGATAACGAGGATGGCCCCAGGGGGCGCTCGAGGGGCCGTAGGGGAGCGGCAGTGGGGGCGAGGGGGCCCCGCCAGGGCCGGGCCCCGCCCGTGGACCCACTGGGGGCCCCAAAGGAGTTTTCCAGCGCTGAGGAGGGGCCTCTCAGTGGTAGGGAATCAGGTTTCTCTGAAGCAGAGGCTTCTGCTTCACGGCCTGCCAGAAGGGGGCAGGGGGCGAGGGATTCGCTTTCTGTTTCTTCACGTATACTGTCTTCATTACTCGAGAAACTGGAAGAGAGGCCAAAGAAGCGGGGCAGGTCTCGTCGGGGCCGGGCCACGCCAGCTGCCGGCGCGGATGGGGCTCGGAGCTCATCGGAGTCGGCTGGGAGCCCGCAGAGATCCCACGAGGACCGGCATGCGCAGTCAAAGACCAAGCGGAGGAAGGCCAGCAGGATGGTATCCGGCTCTGAGGAGGCGGATGACGACTCCTCTCACTGGGGTGAGTGCCCTGTGCCTAGGCACCGGTGGTCCCTCCCAAGAGGGCCTCGTGGCCGGCTACGGGCTTCAAAACGCACGACACATGGGGGTCAGAGGACCTGGCGCTCCCGCACAGCTGCGCAGGTCTGGAGGCGGGGGCGTAGAAAGACGGTGGCTAGGAGGCACAAACGGAAGAGGGATACCTCGAGGGACAGCTCTGGGTCAACTACCTCGGGGTCTACCAGTACTTCTTTTGACAGCGATAATCCTTTCGCGCCGGGCCTACCAGACACTCCGCTCAGTATGCACATGTCCCAGTCCCTCAAACGTAAAATTTGGCGGGGCGCTTACGTGGACATGTTTCAGATTTTGCTACCGCCTAAGTCAAAGAAGGAGAAGGATAAAGAGGGCAAGAAGGGGTCGGAGGACCCAAAAGGTACCAAAATGGACAAGGGAATTCTGTCGTGGGCGTATGCATTTTTGGCCTACCACTCTGTGGTGGTAGAAGATGATGTCCATAAGACACATGAGCTCATCTTGTACATGAACATGATTCTGAGAGCGTATCAGGAGTTTGGGGGGGAGGCTTGGAAGCGATATGACGAGGATTTTCGCAGGTTCGCCGCCCACAACAGGCACTGGCCGTGGGATATGCGGCATAACGATTTGTGGCTTCAGGCCACGCAGCAAGCGTCAACTCCGGCCAGTGGGCGAACACCCACAGGTCATTTACTGTTAACCACTGGCAAGGAGGCTACTCTTCCCCGCCCGGCGGTGGGGACGGGGACCCCGGCCTCCGGCCAACGCAGCACGGCTGGGTCGTCCTTTCGAGGTCAGCCGTACTGTTACGAGTACGGCGCTAGAGGGGCCTGTTCCAGGGCATATTGTCGTTTTCGCCACGCCTGCTCATTGTGTAGTGGCAGACACCCGACCTCCGCTTGTTACAGGGGGCGCGGTGGGGCCGGCTCCAAGGACGCTGGGACCCCCGCCAAACCCCAGCCTGGGGGGGCTCAAGGTAAGGGGCCCAACCCCCGTTAGATTGGACAGGTTGCAGCATTGGCTCACCGGCTATCGCCCCAAGAAGGGGGCGGATTTCCTGCTCGCAGGGTTTACCGCGGGTTTCAGGATCCCGTATGGGGGGCCGCGCAGGGCATGCATGGCGGACAATTTGAGGTCTGTGGCAGGAATGGGCCACGTGGTGCGGGACAAAATTATGAAGGAGGTGCGCGAGGGCCGGGTTTTGGGCCCCTTTGCGGAGCCCCCCCTGCCCTTCCTGCAGGTGTCCCCACTCGGTGTGGTGCCCAAGAGGGCCGCGGGTGAGTTTAGGCTTATACATCACCTGTCGTTCCCCCCTGGTGAATCGGTGAACGACCACATTCCCGAGGAGCTCTGCTCGGTGCGCTACACGCCATTCGAGACGGCGGTCGCGATGGTCCGGGCGTGCGGAGTGGGGGCGCTGATGGGGAAGTGTGATATCAAATCGGCCTTCCGGCTTTTGCCCATTCACCCGGGGGATTTCGACTTGTTGGGTTTCCAGTTCGAGGGCGGGTTCTTTGTTGATAGAGCCTTGCCAATGGGTTGTTCTATATCCTGCTCGTTGTTTGAGAAGTTTAGTTCATTTTTGGAGTGGGCACATGTTAAGAGTACGGGCTTTGCGTCTGTCGTACATTATTTGGATGATTTTCTATTCGCGGGGCCGGCGGGCGCCGTCGATTGTCAGCAGGGAATGATGGGTTTCCAGGCTTTATGCGCGGATTTAGGTGTACCTTTGGCTCACGAAAAGACCGAGGGGCCTTCAACCAAACTGACATTTTTAGGCATCGAGGTGGACTCCGTTGCACAAACGTGTAGGCTACCCGATGACAAACTGACTAGACTCAAGGAGGCGGTGAGGGCCGCACGAGCCGCAAAGAAGGTGACTTTGAAACAGGTGCAGGAGCTGGCTGGCCTGTTAAATTTTACTTGTCGGGTGATCGCGCCAGGAAGGGCCTTTATGTTTAGACTGTACAGGGCAACGGTCGGAGTGTCAAAACCGCACCACAGGATCAGGTTATCGAAGAGTGTTAGGGAGGACCTCGTGGTGTGGCAAGGGTTTCTGGACGGATACAACGGTGTGTCATTGTGGAGGCAGGATATGCTGCTGAAAGCGGACTTCCAAGTAAAGTCCGATGCGGCGGGCACGACCGGCTTTGGAGTGGTGTGGCAAAGCAAATGGTTCCGGGCTGACTGGCCGCAGGAGTGGCTCGGTGGGGCTATCTGTAGGGATTTGACATTTTTGGAGTTATTCCCAATAGTCGTGGCCATTGAGTTGTGGGCATCCAGTTTTGCCGGTAGGACAGTCCACTTCTGGTGCGACAATATGGCGGTGGTGCATGTAGTGAATACTCTTTCATCTAGGAACGAGCGGGTTATGGGTTTGGTCCGGCACATGGTTAGGAGATGCCTCGCCAACAATATGCTTTTCCGGGCACATCATGTTCCGGGGGTGAGAAACGGGGTGGCTGACGCTCTGTCCAGGGGGCAGTTGGCTAGGTTCCGGCTGCTTGCCCCACAGGCCGAGGAGTACCCGGAAGCAGCCCCACAGCATCTGTGGCTGATTGGAGGGCCGACGTAAGCAAGGCCATGGATTTGTCCATAGCTCCCAGCACCAGGAGAGCGTACCAGCGGGCAGGTAGGGAATTTTGGGCTTTTCGTCATGATAGGAGATACGATCAGCTCTGGCCGGCCCCGGTCGAACACCTACTTGAATTTTGCGCGCTTGACCGCCGCCGTGGGTTGTCTGCCCGGACGATTAGGGGCAAGTTGGCAGGCCTGGCCTTCGTCGCCAAGTCTCGGGGCTTTGCGGACACCACAGGGGACTTCAGGATTAGAAAGACATTAGAGGGTTGGATCAGGGAGAAAGGTCAGGCCCGGGGTGACAGCAGGCGTCCCCTCAAGCTCACCCACTTGATGGGGCTTTACGAGCTGTGGGGTCGGCTCTGCCGCTCTGCTTATGAGGCGTCATTGTACCACGCCGCGGCGGTGACCTTGTTTTTCGGGGCCTTTCGGGTCAGCGAGGTTCTAGCAGCTTCCAGAGCCGATAGCTCCGGCCAGGCGTTCACCACTAGGGATATCAAGTTAGGTCGTAGCTCGGTGTCCTTGAGGCTTCGACGGTCCAAGACCGATCAGAGGGGTAGAGGTGTGACGGTCCAACTTTCCCGGGCTAACAACCGGCGGGTGTGCCCGGTGGCAGCTCTGGCGGCGTATTGGGCCCACAGGGGTGTAGAGCCGGGTTTTTTGTTTTGTCATGTGTCCGGGGAACCCCTGACCAGGTACCAGTTCTGGGCTGTCACGTCCAAGGCGCTGGCAAGGCTGGGCTTGGACCCCAGACGTTACGGGACTCACTCATTCAGAATAGGTGCAGCGTCGTTGGCAGCAGTCGAAGGTTTCAGCAGGCTGGATATAAAGACAGTGGGCCGCTGGAGATCTGGGGCCTTCCGGACGTACATCCGCCCCTAGGTGAGTGGGGCGGGGCGGGGGGGGAGGCGCCGGGCCGCCAGTCTGATGCTGCTCTGCTTCCTCCCTTTCTCTAGCCCGACGACTTGACCGGCGCCGCAGGATCCTGATATGTGGCCACAGCATGGTGTACTGGGCCGAGCGGAGGGCCCGTGAGACGATGCCCGGCACGAGTTTGGAGATCGATCGAGCGGTGGTTCAGTGGTTGGGCCGACGAGGCCTACGTTGGCGGGAAGTTCTTCCGCTGTTGTTCGACAGTGGAAGGGTGCGAGGGGTGCCGGGCTGTTTGGTATTGCACGTTGGTGGGAATGATCTAGGGGCGATGACAGGTGTAGAGCTGCTGTGGCACATCTGGGAGAGTTTGCAGGTGATCTGGGAGCGGTGGCCAGATACGTGTGTGTGGTGGTCCAACATCCTGCCCAGGAGGAGTTGGCGGCAGGCTAGAAGTCCTAGCGCAGTGGACAAGGCTAGAAAGAGGGTAAACAGAGCGGTTAGGAAGTGGGTGATTCAGGCTGGGGGTGGAGTGATAGACCATCCAGACATCAGGGCATCCCTCATAGATTTGTACAGGCAGGACGGTGTTCACTTGACCGATAGTGGGAACGATAGATTTATAGCCGACCTGCAGAGGTGCCTGCACATTTATGTGCAGGGGGGGGAGCAGGGGGAATAAATTTAAATTTCACCCCCTGCTGTGGCCGATAGGGGGCGGAAAATAAAATAAATAGCAACTGGTGAGCTCCTTTTGGGGCACCTCTACTGAGGTGAGGGGCGAGCTCCTTCTTGGATTACAGGGCTCGACCGGCCTGGGTCCGGGGAGTGAGTCGCTCCTGTGGCTCGCTGGCTGGAGTTTAACGTAGACCAGCAGCGAGCCATCCCACACGCCAGGTGGGGCGTAGTAAGGGTGCAGGGGGTAGGTGTAGTTCAACATGACCCGCACCCAGTTTCAAGGAGTTTTCGCCCCAGGGTTGCTGTCTGAATTGGGCATGTTATTCCGCCCCCATTTGATTTTGCACCCTGCAGGTCATGTGGGGTTAATGTTTTAAATAAGTTAATAAGTTAAGAATTAAGTTGTTGAATAAAAGTGACCCCGTTATACCCACACCTTGTGTCCGACTATTACTCCGCCTGCGCCGCAATTCCCACAGCCGACTTACCGGCCGGTGGGGTTTGCGGCGATCGGCGGGGGATGGAGGCCGCCATGTTGGGGGGCGGAGTCACGGCACCCACGTCGGGCGCCGTGACCACGTGGTGCGGTGCGTGGGCACCGATTGGCCGGGCGAGTGGAGGCAGCCCTATAAGAGGGGGCTGCCTTGTGGCGCAGCAGTCTCGCCCGGAGCATCGTGAGGCACCCACCCACCCTCCCTCTGTTACAGGGTGCATATGATGGGTCGCCCTCCGGGGGGCCGAGTAGGAATTTTTTGCAGTCGCAGCAGAATTGGACGAGCTGCGATTGTTTTTTCGCCTACTCCACTCTGTGCGTGGGAGTGTGGTTAGGGGGTGGCCCCACCATCTAGTGCCCCCCCCCTTAGGGTCACTGGGGGGGGAGGGGGGGCCGATAGGGGGCGGAAAATAAAATAAATAGCAACTGGTGAGCTCCTTTTGGGGCACCTCTACTGAGGTGAGGGGCGAGCTCCTTCTTGGATTACAGGGCTCGACCGGCCTGGGTCCGGGGAGTGAGTCGCTCCTGTGGCTCGCTGGCTGGAGTTTAACGTAGACCAGCAGCGAGCCATCCCACACGCCAGGTGGGGCGTAGTAAGGGTGCAGGGGGTAGGTGTAGTTCAACATGACCCGCACCCAGTTTCAAGGAGTTTTCGCCCCAGGGTTGCTGTCTGAATTGGGCATGTTATTCCGCCCCCATTTGATTTTGAACCCTGCAGGTCATGTGGGGTTAATGTTTTAAATAAGTTAATAAGTTAAGAATTAAGTTGTTGAATAAAAGTGATCCCGTTATACCCACACCTTGTGTCCGACTATTACTCCGCCTGCGCCGCAACTCGGTTACTGAAGTCATATTTTTTACAGTCAAGTTTGGAGCGGTTAATATTAAGTTTAAATCTGTCGTGTGCTCTTGTGTTGTTGTGGTTGAAGCTGAAGTAGTCACCGACAGGCAGGACGTTGCAGCATATGATCTTGTGGGCAATACTTAGATCTTGTTTAAGGCGTCTTAGTTCTAAACTTTCTAGGCCCAGGATTGAAAGTCTAGTCTCATAGGGTATTCTATTTCGAGTGGAGGAGTGAAGGGCTCTTCTGGTGAAGTATCTTTGGACATTTTCAAGCGTGTTAATGTCTGAGATGTGATATGGGTTCCAAATAGATGAGCTGTATTCAAGGATGGGTCTGGCAAAAGTTTTGTAAGCTCTGGTAAGTAGTGTGAGATTGCCAGAGCAGAAGCTACAAATTCTTACAAATTTGCTATGTTTATTTGATTTGCTTCTATTTGTTCTTTCATCTTTGATATTCTTTTCACATGCATCTTTAACCATGTACTTAAGTTAATTTACAGTTCTTCTGGTTCCTTACCAATGAGGCTTAGCCCTTCATAATAATTCCAGATGTTCTGGGTTGTCCAGTTGTTTTTGCACTTGTACATGAGCAAAACAAGAGTTCAGCCTCTGGCTATATGTTTGCTATCACATTTTGATTTCTGAGTATTTTATTTCTGTGTATTCTACCTGGTGATATCCCTATCCATATGTGTTGTTTTGACTGCTAGAAAAGAATTTTTGTACTTGGCTTTGAACAATGACAAACCAATAGAAGAGAATATATGTAATTCAGTTTGTAGAATTCAACCATAGTTTAAGCTGGAAAACAGGGCTAAATGCAACGAAGCTAAGGAAGTCCTGGAAACAAAGCAGCCATTTCAATAAGCACAGAGGTACAGTAAATAGACAATTTATGCACCATTAAAAAAGATTTTTTTAAAACCTAAGAAGGAAACAAAAAGGCCAAATCAGAAACATCAGAAATGTATACTTAATGAAGCAGGGATTAACCACAGACAAAAAAAATCAAGCAAAAAACAATACTCCAATCAAGGCACTATCAAGGAGAAAATTACAGCCAACACTGGCAGGGCAAGCTACTGTATATAACCAGTGAGAATACCCCATACTCAGTAGCACTAATGATGTTACTTGTTGGGTAATGAAACATTTGCAAACAAACAACCACATTCAGGGTCTCCGCAATGAATGGATTGGCAAAAAAAAAAGGGAGGCAGGTACATTATTCTCTGTTATGTTTCCTGGACAACTATGTTTTTCTATCTGATATTTGCAACGGTGGCATTCCAAACTCAATCACAAGCAGTGCATCTTGAAATTCATAATAAAACTTGTCAATCTCTTCTGCATCAGTGACTGGAGTATAAACTTGGATAATCATCATATTAAAGGGTTGTCTATGGTGCCTAGCTGATATTATTTGGTCACTGATTGCATTGCACCCAATTACTATTATTTCTGTATTGTTTTTGACTATGAAAACAGCATGGGTCCTTCTTTGTTTGTCCTCTCCTGGGTTGTAAATAGTGCACTATTCTGAATGAAAGCATCCCGTTATCATCTATTTCAATTTGCTGATCCCTAAGATATCAATATGTTATTTATTGATTTCAAATTTACAGCATTATGTTGATCTTTTCCATATTTATGATCTTTGTGTTCTACGTTTGCACAGTAATTCTGTTTTTGAAACTTCAAATTGTTAACATTTAACGTTAACATTTTAAAAACTTCAGTCTAACATAACTAGCACATCAAAAAATCCTCCAGCTCTTTCTCAATACCATATTGAGTGCTCTCCAATTTGAGAATCCATCATCCAGAACCATGTCATCAAATACTTTAACTTCTCTATCTGTTAGGATTTGTAAAATATAGGAATGTTTTGTCACCATCTTTTTCCCATGCAATATGAAATTATATCCTTCTCCAGCATTTTTCTGTGTGGATGCTGACTAATATACCGATAGGTACCTTGTAACATTGGACAGCTAATCTTGATCTTTATGCCTTGAGTGACTTTACATTCTAACATTCTTTGCTCATTCTGCCCAGGAAAAGTCCCTATCTTGCATGAAGAGGCAACAAACCTGTGTTTTGTGTGCATGTATATATGCATCTGTATGTGTGATTATAGGTCACCCAAAGTTTTTTTCGTGAGCATATACATGCTATAAAATAAATCAAATGAAATACAAATACAAATAAAATTAGATGCTATAAAAAGGCTGAGAAATTGTTCTGCTAAGGCTCTCTGGTAGAAGCCTCCTGAAAATTCACGGGTACAAATTTCAGACACACACACGTTTGAAAATTCAAAACAATGTCCTTTATCACAAAATTCAAAAGAAACAAAGCACCTTTTTTGTATTGCAAAGAGCACTCTTCCCCAAAACAACCTTGTAGGCTGTACAAGTCCCTTAATCAGTCCTTAAGTACTTAGCTAATAGCTGCGAAGAAACGTCACAGCCCTCCTTTTTCCCACGAAGTGAAACATACACACACTTTACTCTGCTTTGGTGTCAAAGGCGTGAAAAATCCACAAACAAAGTTCAGAAACAGCAAGGCACGATCCTGAAGAACTGCAATCAGATAATCTTCCACAACGGCCAAACTAGCATGCTGCTATTTACAGCAGTAGCTCTAATTACTGGAGCTCCACCCAAACACAGGTGGCCTCTCTTATCTCCTGTAATATTTCCTCAATTGGTCTCTTCGATGCATAAGTCTGCGCCTGCGTGGGTCTAACACTTCGTCCTCCGAATCGATAGAAGATAATGGTGATTGGCTTCCTGGGCTGTGTGCCAAGCCCCCCTCTTCCAAGTCACCCCCACCTTCTTCTTCATCCAAGGAAACTACACTCCCTGACTCTGCCGGCAACAAAACAGACCTAGGACATGTTGATGTTTTCCCTGCCTCCACCTCCACATTCCCTGGGGCAGGAGCTGGGCCAGAGCCAACCACAACAGAAATGAAGACATTGAGGGAAAAATAATAGGAAAAGAGAGGCATTTTGGTGAATTAAAAGTAAATTTCAGGCAGGACAGTACAAAATTGGAAACAGTTGGCTAATATCAACAGCATAATTCTTCAACATGTGAGCAGACAGTGTGTCAGAATGTGCTGGGACTGTAAAAATAGATTTCTAAGAATTACAGTTTTCCTTTTCAGGTAATTAAAGGTGAAAGTAGGGCATCATTTTAATTTTATTCTGTTGGAGGATGCTTTCAGCATTGTAATTGCAATGATTATTGTATTAAGGGGGAGCTTATGTTAACACCCCAATTTGCATATTTTAAATTATGGTTATTCTTATACAATGAATTATACTTAATATTGTGTCCCTGGCAGGCATTACTACTATATATATTTTGATAAACTTGCCTAGTTCTTAAATAGCTAACACGTGGCAATAACATTTTGCTGCTGAAATAGGTGATTATATAGAGATAGGTGTCATAATCTGGCAGTTGTGATCACCAGAGTAATATAACACCTGGTAGCATTTTAACAATACACTTCAATGCTTGATTAGTAGGTCCACTTCTATAATGTATAGCAGTGCAAAAAAGTCCCCTATATTCTCAGGTGAAACCAAATAGTCTTGAACAATAAAAAAGAAATAAGAAATAGCTGCTGACTTTTAATTTCTGCCTTTTGTATTCCTAGTACAATACCATTGCTGGGGGAAACCTACTCTGTGAGCTGCCATATTCTATACTTCCAACACAACAGTACTTTTTCCCCTCCCAGAGATTTTTAATCCTGGTAAGAAACATTTTATGAAAGCTTTATATATAATTTTTTTGTCATGCAACCTTACTCATATGAGAAATGAGATGTGAGAAATGCACGACAGATTGCAAGAATATTTTGCAACCAAAGACCTTAAAATATCATCTTACAGTTTTGTTGTCTTTAGTAAAACCCAAAATACTATATGTATATGCAATACAGTAGTCATAAGACCTACACAGTGATGGGCTACCAAAATTTTTACTACCACACTGTGGGCGTGGCTTATGCATTTTGTTTCAACATCTTTCAGTGCTAATTGGGTGCTCTGGGGTGGAGCTCCAAATTTTGTTCCTGGAACTGCGTTCCTGACCGTTCCCGTAGGAGCCCATCACTGGACCTACAGACACTTTTCACAAAGTGTCAACTGAAGTGTCTTTTTCATCAAAGTTTCCAATTGAAATGGTCCTTATTTTTGAAGCAACCAGTCAAATTAAGTGAGTCTGCTTCTATCTAGATTTCAATTAGAATTGTTGAAGCAGAGTGATTTGATTCTCCATGTCGAAATTTGAATAATTGAAACTTCTGGATGAAGACAATGCTTTAAATTGTCTTCCAAATACCTAGGAATCTTTATATATCCTGCTCAAAATGGTATTTGCAGCATTAAGACCAAGCTTTGCCTCTTTTATAGATGCATACATTTTGCATCTAAAAAAAAAGAATTGGTTTTTGTGTCACAATTACTGTCTTTCAAATATTTATATTCATACACCTACAGATGCCATTAACTATTTCATACATCTACAGATGCCACTGAGTTCTATGATTACAGATTAGACCATGAAGTTATAAAAACAAACAAAAATATCTTATAAGAAGGCAGTGCTAAGCGATTTCTATATTTTTGCAAATACATTTCAAAGATTCTGAAGTAAGAATTGTCAGTGTTAATTTTTAAAATAGGTTTTTCAGTTGTCACTATTTGTATTTCATTCTGTTGATTTCTAGTAGCATTATCTCAATGTTAAAAAGTAGATTATAACAATCCAAGCCTGAAAATACACAAATGTTAATATTATTTATTATTTTAAAATATGTACCTGCAAATGTAGAGATTTATTTTGGTTTTGTTCCTTTGGTTTGCCTTTTTTGCTCACTATTCCATGTCATCCAGTTTGACTCTTCTTCTGAACTCTTCTTTAATTGATAATTTGGTTTAAAAATACACTATATTTATGCCTTGTATTTGTGTGGTTTTTCTACCTTAATTCTTTTAATTTAGTTATTCTAATAAGTATATAACAACAACAACAACAACAACAACAACAACAACAACAACAACAACAACATTCAAGATAATATCTTGAATGGAAAAGTCAAAGAATCAACACAAATGGAATACATCAGGACCAGGAGGGTCCACAAAATATTAAAATCAAAGCTGAATGCTGGAAACATAATTAAAGCCATTAATACATGGGCAATTCCAGTAATACGCTTCTTAACTGGAATCATCAATTGGACTTTGGATGAACTGGAAAACCTAGACTGGAAAATGAGCAACTTACCATGCTTTAACATCAATGAAGTGACATCGACGGGTTGCACCTGCCAAGGTATAGGAGGCAGACAGCTATTGCAAATCCATCAAACTGTAGAAGAAGAAAAACATGATTATGCGAACTGCAGTACCGAAAAATTGGTGCAGGCTGTGAATATAGAGAACATTATAAAAACAACAGGAACAAAGGCAGAATATAAGGAAAAAACAGTTTGATGACAGATTAAATAAATGGAAAACCAAAGTTTTCCATGGACAAAATTTGGAAAATATTGAAGAATAGAATCAGTCAAATAGTATTTATGACATATCTTTAAATGTTCAGTTGACTGGGTTTCATGTTTAATGAATAAAAGGAATAAAAGAAACAACAACGATAACAATAACCACAACAGTATCGATCCAAGAATTTTACAAAACACATCAAGAAATTGCAGCTTCTTGTAATAACACCAGCGGAACTGCAAAAAATTGTGCTACTCTGAGTATCATATATTTTAAGAAGATACTTGGTTGATACCTAGGATGCTGGCAGCAACTCATATCAACCATTAGCACCAGTCAATAATATTTGTGACACATTTTTAAATGTTCAGTTGACTGAGTTTCATGTTTAATGAATAAGAGATGATGATGATGATTTCAATGTATAATAATAATCATTTAACCTATCCATGATGCCTATTGCTCTAAGTTATCTGCATAAAAATTAAAAGTAATTAAAGAAAAATCACATAAAAAGTCATTTTGATTCAGCTTGAATAGGCAAGGCATACTTGAACTTTTTAAAAGCGTCTATGACGGTCCCAGAGATCAAGATCCTTTGCCATATATATTATCACTCACCACTTTATCCAGCTGGGAAGCTTGTTCAATAAAGAGTGATGAGATGCGGCTTTTTACAGATTAAATACGGATTAAATCCACGGTCCAAGATTTTTTCATTTACCTTGTATTAAATCCTTCTTTGTGCTTACCTTTGGTTAAACAGTTTCAGACATTAAGAAGAATTAATCAGAAACGCTTTCTTTTCTTTTTTTGAAAAAAAAAATCATTTATGTTATACACTTGCTGGCTTATTTTTTTAAAAAAATTCCACACCATACCATAGCATAGTATTATTAAAGAAATAATACCTTTCAGAGGAGTCATGGAAATTAAATGAAAAAAGCAAAAATCATCTAAACTATTTTAAAAAAAAATTTCTAGAAGCATATCACTGGTATAGCCATTATTCTGGTTAATTCAGATAAATGGAGCAGGGCGGGACGATTTCTGTATGTATCAAATTAGTCATAGATTCTGTAGATTTATGTGCAAGCAGATCCATTCAAATAATTTGATGGCAAAATGATCCAAAAACTATATATATATACTAGCTCAAGAATCCATCCAGAGAAATTTGTTTTAATAAAATGTGTCTAGAAAAGTAATATATACTTCTGAAATGCGTGTAGAACTAAGATAAAATAAAATAGTGAATTCTGTGGGAGTCACTTTTAAAAAAAATGCATTTTTTTTCCTGCTTGGCAAACACTTAATAAATTTAACATTCTGTGGTATCCTTATATGATCTACCAGATATTTTCCCAGAATTAGAAGAGAGGCAGTACAAAGTAGACAGCCCCAATTATTTAATAATTTTAAAAAACCCAACCTTAATCTATATGGTGGTACCAACTAGTTGTGATAGTATGGCAGGTATAAAGATATAACATTTTCTGTCAAGTTTAATATTTAGTGTTGCCTTGACATTACAGAATTTTTCAGAAAGGTATAGAAATATGACAAGCAGAATCCTAATACATATTTTGAGTCTGATAGACAATTGTCCAGAAGTTATTTTATAAACAGTGCTATTGTTTATTAATCTAAATAACTTTTATTTATTGTTGGTAGTAATTGCTTTCTCCTCTTTGTCCTTGTCATCCTCCTCCTCCCCTTCTCCTCTTCCATCACCACCAATACCACCAAAGAAAGTTGATTTTTTATTGAAAATGCAGTTAAAATCTGGAGACTTGCATAATAAAATGTGTTGTATAAAGCTCAAACTTCAAAATGTGCAGAATACAGCCACATGAGCAATCATGGACCTTCCTTGCTTGTGTGGCTGTATTCTGCACAATTTGAAGCTTCCGAACACTCTTCAGAGGTAGCCCCATGTAGAGAGTGTTGCAGTAGTCAAACCTCAAGATGATAAGTGCATGAGTGACTGTGAGTAGACACTCCCTGTCCAAACAGGGCCGCAACTGGTGCACCCGTACGCCCATATCTTATCAACACTCCGTGGCTTGCACTGGCTGCCGATTAGTTTCTGGACACAATTCAATGTGTTGGTAATGACAAATAAAGCTCTTCATGGCATTGGACCAGAATACCTCCAGGACCTCTTCTGCCGCACAAATCCCAGCAGCCGATTAGGTCCCACAGAGTTGGGCTTCTCCGGGTCCCGTCGACTAAACAATGTCATCTGGTGGGACCCAGGGGAAGAGCCTTCTCTGTGGTGGCCCTGGCCCTCTGGAATCAACTGCCCCTGGAGATTCAAACTTCCCCCATCCTCCTCGCCTTCCTCAAGATGCTGAAGACTCATTTATGTCGCCAGGCATGGGGGGGCTAATCCCTCCCTTCTGACTTGAAGCATTTGAGTGTGGTGTGATTGTGTAGTATTGATTGTTTTTAGAACGATGGGTTTTAACTTGTCCTTTTTAATATTAGATTTGTATTATATTGTATTGTTATTGTTGTTGTGAGCCACCCCGAGTCTTCGAAGAGGGGCATCATACAAATCTAATAAATTACTATTACTATTGCTATTACTGTTACTGTTATTATTACTGTTACTATTACTATTGCTAATGCTATTACTATTACTATTACTATTATTATTATTAATGGTTTATGGCTTAGAATATTGTAAGAACCTCATGAATCAGAGTAAAGCCATTGAGGAAAAACTAATTTCCTTTATGCAAGTAGGATCTTTAACATTTATTTTTATATTTTAAAAGATAGCAGTTTATGGATTCAGAAGAACGGGTGAAACTTGTGAAAATGCTAAATTTCTTTTCTTCAACTCTTTCTCATTCCATTGTAAAAGGAATTGGCAAATATGATTCTCTTTCTGTCAATTCCTGTTGTTTGATCCACATGAACTTAATTGTATAAACGTGAACATGCTGTGTGTGTACTATTTTTTTCCTCCAGTTAACTACAAAAAAATCTTAACATATGAAATGGTGTCCCCTTCATCTTTGAACGTCATCTATATAGTTTTATTTTTATTTTTATTTCTAAAAACAGATGATTATATTTCTCCAATTTGTAATATAGCACAGACGTTAACCTAAAAATAGGATAGGGAAAGAAAAATATACGCACTGTCAGTTAAAGAAATAATGTAATCCAGGAAATCCCTAAAAACAACTTTAAACAATATAATTGCAGATAATTTTCATGCAGCAAGAGCCCAACTGGGAAGATTACAGAAATGTTCATACTAAAAGAGAATTAATGCATTGTTAAATTGGCACATTTAGGAAGGGTAGGAGAGAATTTAGAACATTTTAAATGTTCTAAAGTTTTCAGCTATACACTGAAAATTGAGTCTACAAATCGTTAGACTACAATTGGTACTATTCCGTCAATGACCGACTTTGGTCTTTATTTTATCAGAGTTTAACAGCTATGCATAATTCTATTTTCCAAGAGAATGACCAAAGCTTGCTTTTTGTTACTCTGGCAAAGCCTGGTTTGTTGTTTTTTAATAAAAAACACTAGGTGAATGTCTTAGTTGCAATCATTTATTTTCCTCTTTCTATTGCAGATTTGTTTAATCTCTTTAAGCATGAATGGTCTAATATTTTACTAAATAACTTAGTTAGAAAGAATTACAGTATGCAACTCAAATTGAACTGCTTTTTGACCCATGTATTAGTTGTTGCAAAACTTCTATCTTATATTATTACATTTATTTTATATGAAATAGAATGATCCAACACTAGAAACTTTACTTTTTACAATAAACTGAGCAATCTCATTGAAATGATTTGAATATATTCAAGGATTGCTTAGAGGCATTAGCATGAAGGGATTAGTTTATATTTTGTTTATGTTTGGAAGAGAATGGTGGAGTTCTTTTGTTGGGTTTGCTATTCTTCATTCTGTTTCAAATGTAATGTTTAGCAGAGAGGTTAAACCCTTAAAGCTGGCGCATTTCTTTGGAAATTAAGTAGATACCATTAGCTTGGAATCCCAGCTTAATTAAAGCATTAAAGCTTAGTTAAATGCTTCCATAATTATCAAATTATAAAAGAATATTTGCATAGAATAACTAGCTGACCACATTTGGAATGGATTATGTTATATTTTATGCTTTGTGTATACTTTTTATGTTGAAGGTGATAGTTTAAAAATCAGAACAAAATAATAAAATAAATTCAAATATATGATGTATAAATCAATTTTTACGCTTAGCTAAATTTTTGGCTTTCAGATTTTCTACTCAAAATAGCAGCATGGGTGGTTAGATAAATCTGATTAATAAATAAATATTAATTGCTGATATCAGGAGATAACTTTCTGCTGACATTGACAAAACATTATCTTGAAGTTAGTTAGAAGCAGACCTTTTCTCTGGTAGCACCTGCAATTAGAAATGCTATATCTATGAAAACAACATAGCTTCAATTACATTTTAGATGCCTTTTTAATATTCTCTCTTCACCTACTGTATATTTTCTTAGTATCATTGCAATCTATATAACCATATAGATTTTGTTTGCCTTTTCCTTTTTAATGAACATGGTTTTATACTGTTTTTATTTATTATGTATGGATAGATAGATAGATGCCTTTTCCATTATTTTTTTCTCATGAAAAGCAATAGCACAATGCAGTATATTCAATATTACCATGTTTATAATTTATCTAAATTCAATTGGAAATAATTATAATTGTGATGCTTTAAAACTGACCGATACCTCTTTGTCCTACTTGTAACAGAAAAGGGATAACCTCCATTTGGATATGGAGATTATTTTAGCGGACATTTCCACTCGATTTCTCTGGATTGAAACTAGTTTATAAAGGCTAGTGCTCTTTCTTGAAAATGCTTCATGATGAACACAGTCTTAATTCAAACAATTTGAAATTAGTCAGGATTAAGGATAATATTCCTTCTGAAAAGAAAGTGATAGAAATGGTGTTTTGGCTTGCTGCCTGAAATTTGAAGAAAAAAAAAATCATGATGGTTTGGAGTCAGCAAACTGGTGTTTTGGCTTGCTGCCAAAACCCTTAGTGCTGTTTTATAAACATATATGCAAATATTCACACACAACATTGAAAACAAACAAAATATTTTCTATTTTCTTATTGTGTAAAATAACGATGCATGTTTTTGTGCAATCTGTATATTTTAGTCATTATACCAAGTTCACCAGTAAAATTTAAATGCATTGTATCAAGTTCTCTCAATTAAAACACTTTTCATATGCTACAAAAGACTTTGTAAATAGATAGCTAAATCTGTCAATTTTGATTTTGCTCAGTTTTTCATGGTTTCCTTGTCAGGTTCATTGAACATATTTCTTTCACTTTGTATACATTTTGTGAATGTATTTTTTTTTCCCTATAAGAGGTAATTTTGTACTCTGAGTATGAATTTTGTACAGATTGGATCATTTTATTTAGAAATTTAGAAAAGGGAGACTATTAAACTATACTTATATTTTGTTTGGGATATTGGGCATTTTCACACCATAGGTTTTCAATAGCCAGTCCATCACAAAGTAACTTGAAACAAACCTGTAATCAACTTCACCCAAGATATTGGCAATACTGGAGCAACAGGAGTCCTTTCCCCTCTATTCTGTAAAAAAATGAAATAAATTGCTAGCACCCCTGCAATTCACATTTTGAACATTTGTCTGGTCATTTGGAAAAAAAACAAAAACAAATATAAATTCTGAGCAATTGCTATAAAGTTCACTTTCCTGGAACAAAAAAAAGAGTATCTTTTGTATTAAAGTTTACAGCAACTGAAATGTCAAGTTTGTGTGTGTGTGTGTGTGTGTGTGTGTGTCTGTCTGTGTGTGTTCAAACCTTATTTCCCATTCAGTTTAACCATGGTTGCTATGGTCATTTAAGTTAGGAAATTACAATACAAATAGGATAGAGGAGACAACTGTTGTTGCTGTCATATTGGGAATGTAATGGCTTATTTAAATTCAGGAAGCCGGTGCAGAGGGAAAAGTAGTCACCTGTAGAATCATAGGAATTCAAAGAAAAGGAACAGAAAAAACTTTGCTTAATTTGTAGTAAATCAGCACAAAGCTAGAGCTAATTAACTTGGCTCTTCAAGACAGCTAATATTATAGGACTAGACAGACAATGAGAAACCATGTCCTCTCTACCCATTGATTTAATTACTGTATTTTTCAAAGTATAAGATGCCCTTCAGTTTTTGTGGAGGGAAATAGGGGAAAAAATTCTGCCTACCAGGTGTTCATCTGACTAGCCTCCCTAATTTGGTCAGCTTCAGTGTACGAATCCCAGTGACCGGTTAGGTCCCACAGAGTTGGCCTTCTCCGGGTCCCATCGACTAAACAATGCCATTTGGCGGGACCCAGGAGAAGAGCCTTCTCTGTGGTGGCCCCGATGCTCTGGAACCAGCTCCCCCCGGAGATCTGAACTGCCTCCACCCTCCTTAAGTTCTTAAGACCCATCTCTGCCATCAGGCATGGGGGAACTGAGACATCTCCCCCGGGCCTATAAAGTTTATACATGGTATGTTTGTGTGTATGCTTGCTTTTAATAATGGGGGTTTTAGTGTTTTTTTAAATTATTAGATTTGTTCTTACATTGTCTTTGCTATTGTTGTGAGCCGCCCGGAGTCTATGGAGAGGGGCGGCATACAAATCTAATAAATAATAATAATAATAATAATAATAATAATAATAATAATAATAATAATAAGTTAACTCGTTTTGAGCGTGCGTGTGCTTTTTATGCCCTGGTTGGGGATAAAACAAAACAAAACAAACAAAACACCTTTTGACTTTAGCATTTCCAATCCCCATCTGCCATAATGATCTGACTGTCATCCAATTGTCTACTTAGTTCCTGAATGTGCATCAGTGATGTACATTTGATACATTTATTTCTGCGTAACCAATTCTATAATGTTGTCCTCTGGATTAGAAACTTAAATAGTGATTGGAGAATTATATATCTGTAATAGTTTTTGTTATAATACCATAAGCTTGGCATTAAAGTATTGAAAACATAATGTTTTAGTGTCTCTCATGTGACTCAAATGTTACATGACACATCGTATAATTATTTAAGCCATATAGCAATTATTCTTTGTAAGGACCTTGCTAAATAAGCAAAACTGATTTTTAAAGAAATTATCATTGTATAAAGAGATTATGAAGGGCACACAAAACATGTAGCCAGACATGAGCTTTTGTAGACAGTGTATTTATTTATTTATTTATTTATCTATCTATCTATCTATCTATCTATCTATCTATCTATCTATCTATCTATCTATCTATCATCTATCTATCTATCTATCTACCTACCTACCTACCTACCTACCTACCTACCTACCTACTTACTTACTTATTTATTTATTTGACTTCTATGCTGCCCTTCTGAGACTTAGGGCAACTTACAACATGTAGATAAAATTTACATATTAAAATCCACATGATTAAAAGTTAACAACAGATTCACACATCATCCACCACACATTCATTCATAGGGTGGGGCAAGGTGTTAAGATTTCAATGGGCCCAGGCCTGCCGACAAAGGTGGATCTTTAAAATTTTACAGAAGATAGGGAGAGTGGTCCCATGCCATAAGGGATTTATAGGTCATAACAAACACTTTGAATTGTGTTTGGAGATTAATCGGTAGCCAGTGCAGCTCGCAGAGTGCAGAGACATGGGCATGCCTCGGGAGGCCCATGATGGCTCATGCAGCTCATTCTTTACTATCTGCAGTCTCCGAACACTCTTTGAATTGCATCTAAGTTGATCATTCATAGTACAGATAATATATAGACAAAGTTCTAGGTCTGGGGTCTGCAATCTGCGTCTCTGGAGCCATATGTGGCTCTTTCAGAACTCTGCTGCAGCTCCCTGTCTCTCAAAATATGTGACATAACTGCCAATGTGCAATACCCGCCGGCGCACAAGTTATTGATGTTTTCAACTCTTTTTTTTTAATTCCAAATGTTTTTGTTGCATGCAAAAATAAAAAAAATGTTTTCTCTATAGCAGTTCATTGATTTCATAAATGCAACTTACTATAGTTTATATATATATATATAGCATAAAGGTAAAAAAATAATATATGTAGTGCTATCTTCATTTTAGATGTCAAAGGTTCTAGTGGCTCATAGTGTTTTCTTTTCTGTGGGAGATGGGTCTAAATGGCTCTTCGAGTGTTTAAAGTTTACGACACCTATTCTAGGTTTAAAGTTTATGACACCTATTCTAGGTTAACACCTAAAAGAAGAATTAAGGGGTTAATAGTTTGAAATATTAAAAAAGCCATTAGGGAAATAAAGCAAATAAACTAATTAATAAGTAAATATTTCTTTTAACAAAAAACAATAAGTTTTCAAAATATATAAAACAAAATAAAAAAAATATTTTAAAAACTAAGCTTAAAAGAATTAAAATTAAGAAAAACAAAATAATGCACCATTCATAAAATTATCTTCTTATTAATTTCACTAATTTCGCAAAAATGCATTAAATAAGTATTATGTAAGGCTTAATATCAATGACTTGCTTTGTTTTGTTCTATCTTGCTCTTGTATGTGTGTGCATGGTGATAAACCAAATTATTATAGGAGAGATCTGGAGGCTTGCTACAGGTAGTCCTCAACTTACAACAGTTCATTCTGTGACTACATTGCAATAAAATGAAGGGGGGTTTAGGGGGTTACAAGAATTTTGCAATTGAATTATTTCCAATTTAGAATGATTGTATCTCCATTTACATTAGGGCAGAGTCCTTTTTATTTTATTTTAGAAACATAGAAACATAGAAGACTGACGGCAGAAAAAGACCTCATGGTTCATCTATTCTGCCCTTATACTATTTCCTGTATTTTATCTTACAATGGATATATGTTTATCCCAGGCATGTTTAAATTCAGTTACTGTGGATTTACCAACCACGTCTGCTGGAAGTTTGTTCCAAGGATCTACTACTCTTTCAGTGAAATAATATTTTCTCACGTTGCTTTTGATCTTTCCCCCAACTAACCTCAGATTGTGTCCCCTTGTTCTTGTGTTCACTTTCCTATTAAAAACACTTCCCTCCTGAACCTTATTTAACCCTTTAACATATTTAAATGTTTCAATCATGTTCCCCCTTTTCCTTCTGTCCTCCAGACTATACAGATTGAGTTCATTAAGTCTTTCCTGATACGTTTTATGCTTAAGACCTTCCACCATTCTTGTAGCCCGTCTTTGGACCCGTTCAATTTTGTCAATATCTTTTTGTAGGTGAGGTCTCCAGAACTGAACACAGTATTCCAAATGTGGTCTCACCAGCGCTCTGTATAAGGGGATCACAATCTCCCTCTTCCTGCTTTTTTAAAGCTTTCCTGTTTTCCAACAGTTTGTGTTTTCATTGATTTATGAGAAGCTTGTAACAAGATTTATCTGGAAATTTACTCTGATGCCACATGCTTCAAAATGGCTAAACAACAACAACAACAACAACAACAAAATCAGCGCTGAGTTTCATGATTCAGTTACTATAGTCTAGACTCTAGAAAGATTTCCTGACATTTAACCTGCAAATATAGCCGGCATCTTCAGAGGCAAGTTGATTTACTATGCAAGACCACAGGCAACTGAGCAGAAACTTATGGAGACCTGACTTCTGATTGATCTTTAACTGAACTAGTTTTGAACTAAAATAGATTGGTGAGGAATCCAATTCAATACTATCCAATAAATACTGGCCATGACAGCCTAAACAGTTTAAAAAGGAAACATTTAAAAGCTAAGAGAATTGGAGTGGATAATGCACAATGCATATGTTACTGGAAAGTTATTGTTTTTAAAAATTGTTGAGATGGATGAAATAGAATCTTAGCTCAGTCTTCCAAATCTTTGTGAATGCTATAGGATTCCATAAAATACTGGAACATTAATAATGTTGAGATATGAACATTAAAAAGCTATTCAGTATCAATCAAAAATGTACTTTAGACTATATAATTTATCAAATTCAGAAAATTATAAATCTTCCTTTAAAAAAAAAACCTTGGCTGCTTGTGTCTCACTGAGAACAAAACAATACAAATCCTTTATTAACATTTATATACTACTATGCCAGATGATATATTTCTGAATTTAATAACAAGCTTTCAAAACTTAAAGCTCTGATATTTTGTCATTATTCCTTATTTGGTATTCTTTAAAATAATAACCCATGAATAAATTCTAAGGAAAATAAGACTATGTACATGTAAAAGACATTATAAAATAGATTTATAACCCTAGATTCATATTTTTACAATGTGACATGATTCACAACTCATATTGTACATAAATGTAAATAGTATTTCACATGCTTCGGGTCCTATCGACTAAGCAATGTCGTCTGGCGGGACCCAGGGGAAGAGCCTTCTCTGTGGCGGCTCCGACCCTCTGGAATAAGTTCCCTCCAGAGATTAGAATTGCCCCCACCCTCCTTGCCTTTCGTAAACTCCTTAAAACCCACCTCTGTCATCAAGCATGGGGAAACTGAGACATCTCCCCCTGCCTATGTAGTTTTAGTGTATGATATGACTGTATGTATGTTTTTTTATATTGGGGTTCCTTGCTTTTAGTTTTTTAAATGTACAATAATTATCTTAGATTTTAATTATTAGATTTGTCAATATATATTGTTTTTATCACTGTTGTGAGCTGCCCCAAGTCTGCGGAGAGGGGCGGCATACAAATCTAATTAATAATAATAATAATAATAATAATAATAATAATAATAATAAAACAGATGTTGACCTTTTGATTACCATCAGTGGATTACATGAAATATGAAACATATATTCTTGAATATTTCCTTTCAGAGAGCTATTTAGATTTGAACAATGGCTGTTCTTTTTTAACAATATACTTTCAACATTCACAACTCTAAAGAAACTTAGAAGTTTCACAGGAGCAAAACAGCATCTGATTTAGCACCTTTTATTTTTTAGAGCTGCCTCAGCTAAACTTCAAGTTCACTTCAGAAAATTGATTTTTGGAGAATGGCATGCTCTACCTATGCCCTTTCATGGCCTAACATTCATCTTACAGGAAAATGAAGCCAGGAAGAAGCACCAAGGTTCATCTAGATGAGCTATAAGTTCATCCTTCACTGAGTTTTCCCTCATGTCATGCACTGGCCATCTGGCCCTCTACAAGTCACAGCAGAGAGATCATTGAGGTCATGGCCTTCTCAAAGGCAGAGAATGATTACAAAAAAATCTGAATCTAAGTACTTACTTTCAGATCATTGCACTATTACTTCTCTACCCATTAAATTAATTTAAATAATGAGAAAATATATATTTTCACTATATTTTAGTAAAAGACATGTCACTATGACATGCTCATTGGGTAGCCAAGGACAAATAGAAACATAGAAACATAGAAGTCTGACGGCAGAAAAAGACCTCCTGGTCCATCTAGTCTGCCCTTATAGTATTTTCTGTATTTTATCTTAGGATGGATATATGTTTATCCCAGGCATGTTTAAATTCTCATGTTGCTTTTGATCTTTCCCCCAACTAACTTCAGATTATTTCCCCTTGTTCTTGTGTTCACTTTCCTATTAAAAACACTTCCCTCCTGGACCTTATTTAACCCTTTAACATATTTAAATGTTTTGATCATGTCCCCCCTTTTCCTTCTGTCCTCCAGACTATAGAGATTGAGTTCATTAAGTCTTTCCTGATACGTTTTATGCTTAAGACCTTCCACCATTCTTGTAGCCCATCTTTGAACCCGTTCAATTTTGTCAATATCTTTTTGTAGGTGAGGTCTCCAGAAAATCAGAATAATGATTTGTATTGTGGTAAAACCTAACTCTATATGTCTCTATATTTATAGTACAAACACCTTTATTTTACGTTTTAGGAATTTTTTTCTCATCCTTTATGGGATCTGAAATATGCACTCTTCATACCGCATAGAATAGAATAGAATAGAATTTTTATTGGCCAAGTGTGATTGGACACACAAGGAATTTGTCTTGGTGCATATGCTCTCAACGTACATAAAATAAAATATACATTTGTCAAGAATCATGTGGTACAACACTTAATGATTGTCATAGGGGTCAAATAAGCAATGAAGAAGCAATATTAATAAAAATCTTAGGATATCCGCAACAAGTTACAGTCATACAGTCAACATGGGAGGAAATGGGTGACAGGAATGATGAGAAAAACTAGTAGAATAGAAGTGCAGATTTAGTAGAAAGTCTGATAGTGTTGAGGGAATTATTTGTTTAGTAGAGTGATGGCGTTCGGGAAAAAACTGTTCTTGTGTCTAGTTGTCTTGGTGTGCAGTGCTCTGTAGCGACGTTTTGAGGGTAGGAGTTGAAACAATTTGTGTCCAGGATGTGAGGGGTCAGTAAATATTTTACCCGCCCTCTTTTTGACTCGTGCAGTAAACAGGTCCTCAATGGAAGGCAGATTGGCAGCAATTGTTTTTTCGGCAGTTCTGATTATCCTCTGAAGTCTGTATCGGTCCTGTTGGGTTGCAGCACCAAACCATACAGTTATAGAGGTGCAGATGACAGACTCAATGATTCCTCTGTAGAACTGAATCAGCAGCTCCTTGGGCAGTTTGAGCTTCCTGAGCATGAATATGAATAAAATATTATGCTAATATATTTTCAATATTCAGAATAAATTATTCATACAAATTTAGCAACACAACAATTCTTTTTAATGCTAGCTTGTTTACTCTCTTCATCCCCATGCCATCTGGACAGACTTTGTAGATTTTAGTAAATAAAGTAATTAATGGTAAAATAACCATTGAAAAGTACATGAGGAAAAGAGGAAGACATAAAAGAAAAAGAAAATGCAATATTTTATTTTGCTCCAGAACAAGAGTCTTTCTAAATACTCATCTAAAATTCTTTAGTGAAACACAATATCTAAAAGAACGTTCAAGATACAGAATAGCATACTATAAAGAAAGTTTCAGACATTAGATTACCTTCCAGAATATCCATTTGCAACGAATGTGATTTTCACCAGTTTTCTAGAAGCTGGTAAGTTATCTGTTAATCAATTTCAGCCAGTCCTTTAGCGTTATCTCTTTCAATATATCACCTTAACATAATTATACTTGTCTCACTTTGTTACCTTTGTGTATTTGCACACTGTATTCTCAGAGGCCCCTTAATCATTGCAAGTTCTCACTAATTGAATATAGACATCATTAGTTTTCCTTAGTGCTTTGTTGTCTTCTAACACATTTTCTTCTTTTTCTGTCTTTCTCTGTTAGGACATGGGATTGAGTCAGTGAGGTCACTAATGATCCGCACTTTCTTTTAGCACATGGGCTTTTCAGTCACTGCTAGCATACCAGGAGGGAAGTCTTATAATACTGAATTATTTGATCATCTATAAAATAACCTTAATTCCAGATTAAGAAACTGTCTTTTAAAAAATCTTTCTTAGGGTCTCTACAGTGAGGTGTAAAAAGCAGAAACCTTTTGAAGAAGCATGGGCTATCTATCTATCTATCTATCTATCTATCTATCTATCTATCTATCTATCTATCTTTCTTTTTTCTTTCTTTCTTTCTTTCTTTCTTTCTTTCTTTCTATCTATCTATCTATCTTTCTATCTATCTATCTATCTATCTATCTCTATCTATCTTTCTATCTATCTATCTATCTATCTATCCATCCTTCTTTCTATCTATCTATCTATCTATCTTTCTATCTATCTATCTATCTATCTATCTATCTATCTATCTATCTATCTATCTATTATTTAACAAACATAGAATACATAATAAAACAATTTGATCCAATTAATAACAGTTAAAAAACATCCTAAAAGCTTAAAAATGTTCAATTCTCATTCACTCTATCCATAGATATATTGCTATAATGAAGTCCCTATTATTTCAGCTTCTAGACAATTAAAGGTATTATATATGAGAGTTTGGCCCAAGCAAAATAAGCAATATTAAGGATTTCATATTTTGAACAAAATATAAATTTCTAATATAATTTAAGTGGAAAGTATTAACATGTTTGAGATTCAATTATTTCTTTAAGTAAAATATGACGCTGCAGTTTAAAATATATGGAATACAAAAGTCAGTGATGTAAGATGGTCACCAGGAGTGGTGACTTTAAAACTCCAATTAATTCCAACAGTGTGCAAATAAGTACCTTTTTCCTTTTAAACAAATAGTTTTATCTGAAATACTTGGTTATTTAAAACTGACAAGGTTATTTTAGGCATTACTTTAGGTAAACTTTATGATATTTTTTTCCTGTCTGTCTGTCTGACTGTCTGCACGCCCCCTTTCTCTCATCTTAGTTTTGGGGGAGGAAAACAAGGAAAAAACACCTCTGCTTCCCAGAAAATTGCCAAACGGCAAACAGCACAGATGATATACAGCTTGCTGTGCCTTTCTGTGCATGTGTGCCTGACCCTTGAAATAGCAAAGAATTTGAGAAATGTACATTACAGCCGTATACTAATACTAATCCCAGAAAGTTTTCTTAAATGTAATCACACTAACTCCTCCTAATTATTTAAATAGATCTACTCCAAACATGACTAAGTGAGAGTTTAACTCAGCTGCCTTATCTTAATACTAAAACAGGGCAAAGTGACATTTCAAATTATACTTTTACAGATCTTTAAAATTGATGTGGCTTTCGGAAGTATTCTCTGTTATTTAAAATAAGATACAATTGCACTGGCCTTCTTTAGATCAAGCATTTATTTTAAAAAGCGTCTTCATTTTGTTAAGTTAATAATAATAATAATAATAATAATAATAATAATAATAATAATAATAATTCATTAGATTTGTATGCCTCTCCTCTCCGCAGACTAATAATAAAGCATTCTTTAAAAAATAAGTCTAATAATTTGAACATTCTATAGGCATTTATAGTTATTGACTTACCTCCTTGCAGCAAAAAACAAATACAGTGATCTCTCGATTAGCGCGGGGGTTACGTTCCAAGACCTCCCGCGCTAATCGATTTCCGCGTTATAGTGGTGCGGAAGTAAAAAACACCATCTACGCATGCGCACCATTTTTTTCATGGCCGCACATGCGCAGATGGTGGAGTTTGCGTGTGGGCGGCGGGGAAGACCAAGGGAAGGTTCCTTCAGCTGCCCAACAGCTGATCTGCTCCGCAGCGCGGAAGCAGCGAGGAGCCAAAGATGGGGTAAAGGCAAAGGGGAAACCCCATCTTCGGCTCCTCGCTGCTGCCGCGCTGCGGAGCGGATCAGGTGTTGGGCGGCTGAAGGAACCTTCCCTTGGTCTTCCCGCCGCCCAGGCAAAGGGGAAACCCCAAGATCGCTTGCCGCTTGCCGTATTGCAGCTTGGAGCCTTGCTTCGCCTCCTTCGCTGCAATACGGCAAGCGGCAAGCGATCTTGGGGTTTCCCCTTTGCCTGGGCGGCGCTGGGGCCATGCGGAGCCGCTCATCTAGGGGGGCGTGGACCGGCAAGGTGCCCTCCGCTCTCTCTCTTTCTCTCCCTGTTACCGGTGTGGTATAAGAGAGAGAAAGAAAGAGAAAGGAGGGCGACTTGCCAGTCCACGCCGCCCTGGATGAGCGGCCCCGCATGGCCCCAGCGCCGGACTCCGCCGTTGCCTCCGCCCTTGTTCGGCTCTGCAGCTGAGAGGCCACGTCCACCCCCTCCTCGGTGTCCCCGGCACCCAGCGTCCCCACGCTGCCTCCACCTCCCGGTAATGCGCCCAACCTCTGCCTCTCTCTTTCTCTCTCATATACCACGCCGGCAACAGGGAGAGAAAGAGAGAGAGAACTAGCGCGGACTTATAGAAACATAGAAACGTAGAAACATAGAAGACTGATTATTATTTTGATTATTTTATTATTAATTATTTTTTAATTAATATTTTTTGAAAAACCGCGTTGCAGCGTTTCGCGCTAATCGAGACCGTGCTAATCGAGGGATCACTGTAGCCAGTTTTAGCATAGTCTGATCCCTCCAGAAATTTGCTGCCATGCAGCTTTAGATTCACTTTCATTTGGGCTTGCTAGCAACTTTAATCAATCAGCTATGTCTTGGGAGACAGATAATCAGTGGCTTGTGCTAAGCATCTCTGCTGCTGTTTGCTGCAAGGAAGTAAATTGCTGGCAGGCAGATACCAAAGAGTGGGGGTGGATTGGTGTGGTTACATTCAGTGTATAACACACAGCCATTTTTTCACCCTCTTTTGGGAGGTTAAAAAGTGTGTCTTATACTCCAAAAAATATGATATGTGGGCATGGTTTATTTTGTGGGTGTGGCCCAATGGGCATGTGACTGGGTAGGAGTGGCTTGCTGGCCATGTGACCAGGTGAGAGTAGCTTGACAATCATGTGATTGGGATGGTTTAAAGGTCATGTGACGGGGTGGAAGTGTCTTAACAACCAAGATAAGTTTTCAAATAGGTGCTTGGACTCTTTTTTACAAAAGAGTCACAAAAAGGACAAATGATAGACAGCATTATTTGTTGAGGAGCACAGTAACATTTTAAGGTTTTGACCTGAATCCACAAGGTTCAGTATGATAACAGATTTGGCAAGGTGCTCAATTTTCTTTAATTGCTATAAAAGTTCAGTTGTAGATAATGATTAAAATGATTAAAGCATTTATGGTTAAGAACATACTATTTAATCATTTCCTATTTTAAAAGGAATTAAAGATCATACTAAGGTACTAGAGAAGAAAGATTTTTTTTTTTAAAAAAACTATTAAGTATTCCATAAGTAGTGCATAAATTAACTACCCCCAATGGATTACCTGTCTTCTCATGGGGGCAGCAGCCCATTACTGGCTATATCATATAAAGAAAACACATATAGAATGTTTTACCCAGTGGCACTTCCCCCAGGCACAATTGGAAAAAAATGTTTCTGAAACTCTCACCAATGTGTTGGAAGTGTAAAAAAGGATTGGGGACATTCTACCTTTGGTGGACTTGCTCGAAGATGAGGAACTTCTGGAATAAAGTCAAAAACTGTGTAGCACAAATTACCTCTCAAATGATTTCCTTAAAACCAGAAGTTTTCTTATTAGGTATCTTTTGAGAAAAGATGATGAAAGAAGACAGACACAAAAGTTTACATATTACAACAGTGGCCATAATTATATATGTGAATAACTTGAAATCAGAACTAATCCCAACTATGTCAAATATTGTTTAAAAAGTATCAGAGTATGCAGAATTGAGTAAGTTATTCCTGGAACTTCAAGATAAAGGCAAACCGGAATTCTATAGAACCTGGGACAGATGGTATAGTTGGTTAAGGCAAAATAAATACAACAATCTGCTATAATTAGTTCTCACAAACTAAGACACCATAGAGAGTAATATTAACACACTTTCTTTACAGACTGGAACGAACCATGGGGATAGTCAAACATTTAGTTACTATGGATTAATGAAATAAAAGAATGGTTGTTGAAAAAGAAAACAATGTTGTAATGTAACGATAATTAGAATCTAAAATATTATATTAGTAGAAGTGAATAAGAAGAATATCAATGTAAACAATAAGTACATAGGAAATATAAAGATATAGTACCAATAAGCTGTAAAATGCAAGTGTTAATGAGATAGTTGACATTTATGTTTAATGTTACATATCAAATGTACACATATATATTTTCATGTTTGCTTGTCATTTCTGTGTTACAGAAATAAAGGCAACCATTTGGGGGGAGGGGGATTCTTTCTCAACTGTGCTGTGCCTTTCATCTTTGTTATCTTGTCCATTACCAAGATAACAAAGTGGATGTGTCTTTATCTTGTATTCCTTTGAAACTGGGAGAAAGTTAAGTGTTATCAATCACTTTGCATTCAAGGTTATCATATAGTAACAATTGTGTCAGTAATTTTGGATTGTATCCTAATCTGTTTTAAGATATTCCAAAATGATATTCTATTCTTCAATGTACATAAACAGAGTAAAGCCTCACTGTATATAATATAACATTTTATGCAACAGAAAAGTAACAAAGAAAACTATGACACAATCGTTATCAGGGGTGAATGTCTCCCAGTTTGGATCAGTTTGCCTGAACTAGTAGCGACCCGCTGACTTATCCAAACCAGATAAGTCAGTGCCTGTATGTGGGCACTGCCTTTTTAAAAAAATTATATTATTGTATTTTTTTTCTTCTAAGCATGCACAGAAATCGAATTTCAGCACTCTGTATGCAGTTGCCATTTATTTTTCAGCTTTGTTTTTTTGCCATGTATTGCGCGAGGAAGTGAACTGGCAGCGAGGTAAGTTAGAACATACCCTTGCTTCCAGGGTTCCCTGTGCCTCTTACATTTCCCAGCTGGCTATGGGGAGGCTTGCTAGGCCCAAAATGGGGTGGGGCTTCAAGGAAGGAAGGAAGAAAGAAACCCTCACTGTTTGGGGATTCCCACGTGCACACAGTTTGAATTGAAAGGTTATTATAAGTGGCTGCTAAACTATCCTCAGACTAAGCTAACCAACAGTGGAGCCCTAAGAATGCCAGATGATCAATGGGCATGTTCTCAGTTTCAAAACATCTGTTTTTTGCCCTGCTACCAAAGACCTTCTCTGGTTCTTCACAGGAAGGAGGAAAAGGAAGGATGGAGAAAGAGAGAGAGGGAGGAAGGAAGGAAGGAAGAAATGAAGGAAGGAAGGAAGGAAGGAAGGAAGGAAGGAAAAAAGATAGGAATGAAGGGAGAGAAAGAGAGAGACAGAAAGAAAAAGAGTTAAAGAGAAAGAAAGAAAAAAAGAAAGAAGAGGAAAGGATGGAGGGAGGGAAGAGAGAGAAAGAGAGAGAGAGAGAGAGAGAAAGGAAGAAGAGGAAGGAAGCACCACAAACCCTGCCACTAGATGTGGCTTCAGAAGACACTTTGAAAAAGCACAGAAATTGAGGGCTGGAAGATATCTCAGAGGTTATCTAGTCCAACCGCATGCTGCAGCAAGAAACATTACATTGTCTGGATTATTTTGGTGCCTCTAACAGAGAGGAACATTGCCAGAAAGGAGAAGGAGCAGGAGTGGGCTACTGCCCAGACAGAGGGGTAATGCTGTGGGGTAGCGAAAATGGAGCTCCTCCACAGAGCGCCCTATTTACACTGAAAGATGTTGAAAGAAAATGCAGGGCCTCCTCCATAAGCTGCGTCCACAATGTGGTAGTAAAACTTTTGGTAGCCCTTCACTGAGAAGAGGTTTATTAGGACAAGGCTGCCATGCAGAGGAAGGCAGAGATAGTCCTTGACGTATGACCATAATTGAGCCCAAAATTTTGGTTGCTAAGCAGGAGCATTTTTAAGTGTGTTTCACCACACTTTACTCCATGATATTTTCTCGATCTAACAGTGATGTGCAAGCTACGTAAGAACATCTGAAGGCATGTGTAATGTTCTAATGCATAAAAGTTATGGTTAAATGTGTGGCAGAAAGTGGACTCTGGATGTGTTTTTCCAAATGCAGTAATGGACCTGTATGTGTGCTTTTAAAAGAGCTCTCTCTCTCTCCCTCTGTGTGTGTGTGTGTGTGTGTGTGTAGTAGATAATGTGTCTGCATGTAATGTGTATGTACACATATGGCATATATACATAGGATTAAATAGTATATTTTGGATGTTCAGTAATAGCAAATAAACAAGGAAATTGTATCTCGTTGAGGACTTTGATGTGAGTTGTTAGTACAGGGTGCATGGTTGTTAGGGATTGCCATTGTAAACTGCATATTGTACACTTGTACCAAACTTATACTTAAAGAGTTAATGTGCACTTAAAGGGTTAACTTGTACTTGAAGAGTTAATATTCAAGGCTGTTTCGTCACTTCCTCATTGAAGCTATAAAAGCTCATTATTTTGCTTAGTCACTTCCTTTACTTTTGCCTGAGAGAAGGGGGAGTTGTGTCCAAGCTCCGTGCTTGTATAAGCTTCGTGCTTATTATCTATATTGTATTTTAGCTTTGTGCTTATTATCTATATTGTGTTTTGCTTTGTGCTAATCTTGTGATTACTCAGTGCGTATTATTCTGTATTTGCTTCATGCTTATTCTGGATTGTTTATATTTTGTTTATATGTAAATAATACTTATTTAACTAAGTCTGTGTCTTGGCTTTATCACACATCCACGCTCTATTAAAATTCTCTGCTCGGTGTTGTCGAAGGTTTCATAGCCTAGCTAACTGAGACAAGCCAACATGAGTGATGTCAAATTGATCATGATGACCCAGTCACTTGCCCACCAGACACATGATCACCCAGCAATGTCACCACCCACACATGACCGCAAAGCTACTCCCACGAAGTCACATAACTGACAAACCAATCCCATCCAGTCACATGACCATGAAGCCATGCCTACCATCACATGACTATCAAGCCACACCCACAAAATAAGTCACACCCATAGGTAGTAAAAAATTTGGAACCTACCCAATAATTTCATATATTTCTATCTGTATCTCTATCTGTATCTATTTCTGTATCTCTATCTGTATCTCTATCTCTCTATCTCTCTATTGGTATGCATGTACTGTGTGTGTATGCATAGTGCTTTTTTTTCACAGTAGCTATCAATAAAAATTACAATTTAGAGTTCTTTGAGGCTGATGTTACATAGTTGAAAGATTAGTATAAAGGGAGCTAGGGAATATCTAATATAAATTGATGATGTTTTTGCTATGCATCTAATTAAAATTATAAAGAGAGTTGAATTTATGTCAAAGGTAAATAACAAAGTGGTATAATACTTGGACAGCTCATTAAAATCTAAAGGTGAAGCACTCCACTCAAAAAGCCATTACATAATTGTTTTCTGTAGCACCTTCTGTAAGTGGTAAGAAAATAGAACACAAATGAAGTATGTCTTGACCATGTCTCTCAAATAAGAGTTTAATATTTACAAGTGGTGAGCATGATATATTATAGGCTTTTTCAACTTAACAAGTGGCAGAAAATAGGAAACAAAAATACAGTGGAAGAATTAGTCTTGCTAGCATAATTGGCCCAAAATGTTCTTTAGCGGAAAACCTAGTTTTATGTTGAATTATGTTAGCATTTGAATTAATGTTATATCTAGCAGCTGTTTAATATAGTTAAATTAACATGCTATGTTAATGAAATCTTCACCAACTATACCCATAAAGTACTGGCAGTACTATGGTACTATGTATGGGATGTGAAGCTGATACTTGAAGTGTAGTTGAAGTGTTGTAGTTCTAGAAACCATACATCTATGTGTTTCCAGGGTTAACTCTCATCATAGATAAATAAACAGCTAGGAATCCAGCTGGTAGGATTAGAGACCCATGAATCCCAAGTTACCATTGACCCTTGGGCTCAAAAACTCAATTTGAAATTCTCTAGGACCATAATCCTGGGGAACTACACTTCCAATCATAGAACTTGGGATGAAATTCCGCTATACGGCAGGAGGTAAATAAGTAAGCTACAATCCAAGCGATCCCCATAAACCAATCGAGAGGTGGGATGCACATACCCTAACAATTGTTTCTCTGGAAATATGAGCACATTTTCACCTGTCTTAAAATACACAATTTCACCTGTCTTAAAATACACAACTGCTGTGTGAGCAGAGCAGGCAATCAGCTGGCTGCCCAGACAGGGAACAAAGCCGGGGAGTGAGATAAATTGGACAGGCTAGCATTGGGATAGGTGGGCGGGCCTAGCTAGTGTTCAGAACAAGCAATTCACCAGAACCAGTCCAACTAGGCAGCAGCCCACATCTGGCCCAGTCTCACATTTGGTTACGTCTGAGAAAGAACTCGTAAAAATGGCCAGAAATTTCTGAACATGAAATAGTCACATTCCCTGTCCAAAAGTCATGGCTAAAAATGATTAACTGTTATCAAAATGGTTAACTTTGAGCCACAAAGTATTGAAACAAAGTTTGGTTTTATGAAAGCCAATTTAATTAATTCAAGACACCAGGTAGAAACTGGGAGACTGGGAATGCTAATCATACTTTAGACATGTCCAGTCAACGAAGCAGTGGAAGTGATGTCAACAGACTCAAAATCAACCCGGATAAGACGGAGTGGCTGTGGGTCCTGCCTCCCAGGGACAATTCCATCTGTCCATCCATAACCCTGGGGGGGGGGATTATTGATCCCTTCAGAGAGGGTCCACAACTTGGACGTCCTCCTCGATCCACAGTTCACATTAGAGAAACATCTTTCAGCTGTGGCGAGGGGGGCGTTTGCCCAGGTTCACCTGGTGCACAAGTTGCGGCCCTATCTGTACCGGGACTCACTGCTCACAGTCACTCATGCCCTCATCACCTCGAGGTTCGACTACTGTAATGCTCTCTACATAGGGCTACCTTTTAAAAGTGTTCGGAAACTTCAGATCGTGCAGAATGCAGCTGCGAGAGCAATCATGGGCTTCCCAAGGTATGCCCATGTTACACCAACACTCCGCAGTCTGCATTGGTTGAAGATCAATTTCCGGTCACAATTCAAAGTGTTGGTTATGACCTATAAAGCCCTTCATGGCATTGGACCAGAATACCTCCGGGACCACCTTCTGCCACACGAATCCCAGCGACCGGTTAGGTCCCACAGAGTTGGCCTTCTCCAGGTCCCGTCGACTAAACAATGTCGTTTGGCAGGACCCAGGAGAAGAGCCTTCTCTGTGGTGGCCCCGACCCTCTGGAACCAGCTCCCCCTGGAGATTAGAACTGCCCCCACCCTCCTTGCCTTTCATAAAGTTCTTAAGACCCATCTCTGCTGTCAGGCATGGGGGAACTGAGACATCTCCCCTGGGCCTATACAGTTTATACATGGTATGTTTGTGTGTATGTTTGCTTTTAATAATGGGTTTTTTAGCGTTTTTTAAATTATTAGATTTGTTCTTACATTGTTCTTGTTATTGTTGTGAGCCGCCCCGAGTCTACTGAGAGGGGCGGCATACAAATCTAAGAAATAATAATAAATAATAATAATTAGTCATGAAAGCCAGCTGGATGACTTTGGGCCAATTACTCTCTCTCAACCCATTTGTTATTGTGGCAGAATAGGAGGAAAGAATACAAGATATAAGCAAGCTTGAGTTGTTCATTCATTCATACAATTTCTATTGCTGCCTAATTAACCAGTAGAACGGCTTGCCATCAAAAGTTGTAGGTGCTCCATCAGTGGAGATTTTAAAGATGAGATTGGACAGCAATTTGTCTAGAATGGTATAGAGACTCCTTCAACAATTGTTTGGGCATTGAATTGTAGTAACAGAACTATTAAATCTTCTTTGACCATATTTATACCAACAAAAGGATCAATATACGTTTTATATGCAACATTTTGTATTCTAATATATATAAGAGCCGGGGTGACGAAGCAGGTAGAGTGCTGTACTGCAGGCCACTGAAGCTGACTGTAGATCTGAAGGTCAGCAGTTCAAATCTCATCACCGGCTCAAGATTGACTCAGCCTTCCATCCTTCCAAGGTGGGTAAAATGAGGACCCGGATTGTGGGGGCAATATGCTGGCTCTGTTAAAAAGTGCTATTGCTAACATGTTGTAAGCCCCCCTGAGTCTAAGGAGAAGGGTGGCATAAAAATTGAATGAATGAATGAATGAATGAATGAATGAATGAATGAATGAATGAATGAATAAATAAATAAATAAATAAATAAATAAATGTATATGTATATATATATATATATGTATATGTATATGTGCTATAACACATAGATATTTCATAAATGAAGTTCCATATCAGAATTACATATGAATGGAGTAAATAAATTAACTTAAAAATTTGTTCAACTTTTGTCAAACTATTCTCCAAAGCACCCTGAGGGTAGAACAAGAAACAATGGGTGGAAAATAATCAAGGAGAGAAGCAACTTAGAACTAAAGAGAAATTTCATGACAGTTAGAACAAGTAATCAGTGGAACAAGTTGCCTCCAGAAATTTATAAGAAGTTGTAAATACTCCAACACTGGAAGTTTTTAAGAAGAGTTTGGATAACCCCTTGTCTGAAGTGGTGTAGGGTTTCCTATCTATTTATTTTATTTATTTATTTATTGCATTTGTATGCTGCCCCTCTAAGCAGGGGATTGACTAGAATATCTCGAATATCCATTCCAACTCTATTGAACTTTTACATCAAAGTTAATACAAAGGTTTGTTTTGCCTTATTTAGCCCTTATGAAGTTTCACATTTAAGTATAGTTTTGTTTTGGAATCTTCTTCTTAAACCTGCATTGCCAGGCTTCATTTGTTAGTTTTAATTTAAAAAGTATATCAATGAAATATTATTTAATTAAGAAAAAAATGTAACATACATTATAAGAAATGGGCCATGTCACAATTTAAGAATTTATTAATAAAATTGGATATTTATGACTTTCTATTAAGAAAGTTATCACATTTTAGTTTAAAAATATGGATTTCTAATTGAAAGATAATTAATTAAAATCAATTAAAATTACAGTTCATTAAAATGAGAACAGGTATTAAGTAAATACAATTACAGATCACATAAATAGTGTTTTTTAAATTTATTATTGCAATCAATCTTTTTTGACATAGAGTTATCCAAATTCATATTTTACAATTGATTCAAATCAATCTTTGCAGCTCTATGTAGAGCTGAATAAGTGGTTTGATTCTATCTCTGCAGGTTCAAGCAATATAGTCGGTTAGTTTCAAGTTCTCTAATTTATTACTTGAATGAGGATTGGCAATTAAATGAATACAGTAACAAACCAATAGACTATTGTTATATTAATTTATTGTAAAATGAAATCACTGCATTTATATCAAAGTCTCGTGAAAGGTTAATAATCAATAAAAGACCTTCTGTGGAATCCTATCTTGGGCTTCGTAAATAAGAAAGATAAGATAAGTATATTTTGACAGTTTAAAAATGACTGTTTATAAGTGACAGACTAAACTATTGAAAAAGGGAAAGAAAAATAGCAGAAGACATAGGTTTATAATATGCTTCTGGGGATTTTATGTTAGTTTTTTTAAAAAGAACAATATTCTTTAGAAAAAGATGAATTGAATAAATAGAATATGAACACTACAAATGGTGAATTCAAAAGTACATTGTGAACTGAACTGACATCTTCATAGTAGTCTGACCTAGTTTGTGAATGTTTTCTGCTGCCAATCATCTTTTCCAGTAATTCCCTGATAGATGTATGCTTAGGAAGATCTGGTTTAAAAAAAAAAAACAGTTGGAAAGTGCAAGTCTCCAACAACAAAAATGATGCAATCTAGCAAGAAACTGTTAAAGACTGCAAAGGTAACAGCAGAAGATCAAGAATATTCTTTTTGGTAAGAATATACAGAAGCACTTACCATAAAAATGATGATGACAGCCTAATTAATAAAGAACCAAACATCTTTAAAGAAGACATAGAATGGGCCAGGGAGAAATTGTTGAACTGGAAAGCTCCAGGTATTAAAAAAATATTAATGGAATAAAATACCTAGACTATGTATCAAAATATTAATGGAAATAAAGACCTAAACCATGTATCATAATGGTCCGTAACTGGCAACTTCAAATCTCAACCAATAAATGCTCTGTCTTCCCCAATGGCAAAAAGAATCAGAACACAAAATACAAACTTGGAGGACATAACCTTGTAGACAACTCTCACTCTATTAAAGACCTTGGAATACTCATATCTAATAACCTAAGTGCCAGAGCCCATTGTAACAACATTACCAAAAAGGCACTAAGATGTTAACCTCATCTTGCATAGCCTCTTCTCCGGCAATATTAAATTGCTAACCAGGGCATACAAAATATGTGCCAGACCAATCCTCAAATACAGGTCACCCATCTGGAACCTTCACTGCACATCAGACATTAATACAATTGAGGCTCCAAATATATTTCACAAGAAGCGTATTCCACCAGACTTAAAATTTTGAGTGTAGAAAACCTAGACCTACATCGCCTTCGATCTGATCTAAATATAGTCATAAAATCATCTGCCACAATGTCCTACCAGTCAATGAATACTTCAGCTTCAACGGCAACAACACATGTGCACAAAATATATTCAAACTCAATGTAAACTGACTGCAGAAAATACAACTTCAGCAACAGAATGGTCAATGCATGAAATGCACTACCTGACTCTGTGTTTCTTCCACAAACCCCAAAAACTTTAACCTTAGACTGTCTACAGTCAACCTCAGCCCATTGCTAAGAGGTCTGTAAGGGGCGTTCCTAAGTGCATCATTGTGCCTATCATCCCTGTCCTACTGTCCTATTGTCCAAATATACCTATTTTGCTTTTATGTTTATAGCATACTTATTATCTTGTATGTTTTGACAAATAAACAAACAAATAAACAAACAAATAAATATCTGTAGAATTACTGAGACCAATGCCAGTTAACATCATCACTGCTCTGTGACAAGAGATATGATCTACATGTCAGTGGCATAAGGAGTGGAGAAGATCTGTTTTTATCCCATTAGTAAAGAAAGGTGATGCCAGAAACTACTCCAGCTATCACATGATTGCATTGATTTCTCATGCAAGCAAGATTCTGTTAAAGATAATTAAACATAGATTACAGAATGTCATTGATCAAGAGTTATCTGATGTACAAGCTGGCTTTAGAAAGGGGCATAACACTCATATTGCTATTAGATGAATTGTGGAAAAGACACATGAATATCAAAATTATCTATATATGTGATTTATATATTACAAAAAAGCTTTTGACTATTTAGAACACAATTAAGCTTTGCACAATCTTGGTGTCCCAATGCACCTGATCAGATGTATAAGATTATACTGTATACTGAACAGGGGACAACACTGAGAATATTCTATGGCAACACATATGGGTTCAGGCTCAGTAGGAGATGTATTTTGTCACCATTTTTGTTCAATATGTCTGCCGAAATAATCATATGAAACTGATGTTGGAGTGAAGATTGAGGGGAGACAACCATAAATAATTTAAGATACACAGGTGATAAAACACTATTGGCTGAAAATAAGGAAGACCAAGAAAACATTATTTGGAAAATCAAGGACGAAAATAAAAAAGTACAATTGAGTCTTAACATCAGAAAAACAAAGATAATTACAATAGCTTCAGATGGACATGAAATGTTTATTTTTCTTATAAGACGTAGGTACAATACCTAAACAAATAATTATATTGTAAAATGATAAATTATGTACTGTCTTATTGTTTTTAATAACTATTGCAGCTTTCTCAGAGTTAAAATCAAAATTTGGATGCTTGGCAATTGGCATATATTTACAATAGCTGCAATGTCCTGGATTCATGTGGTAGGGAAAGTCAGGCGGTAGGGAAAGTCAGGCGGTAGGGAAAGCAAGTAGGATGCTTGGCTGCATAGCTAGAGGTATAACAAGCAGGAAGAGGGAGATTATGATCCCGCTATATAGAGTGCTGGTGAGACCACATTTGGAATACTGTATTCAGTTCTGGAGACCTCACCTACAAAAAGATATTGACAAAATTGAACGGGTCCAAAGATGGCCCACAAGAATGGTGGAAGGTCTTAAGCATAACACGTATCACGAAAGACTTAATGAACTCAATCTGTATAGTCTGGAGGACAGAAGGAAAAGGGGGGACATGATCGAAACATTTAAATATGTTAAAGGGTTAAATAGGAGGGAAGTGTTTTTAATAGGAAAGTGACCACAAGAACAAGGGGACACAATCTGAAGTTAGTTGGGGGAAAGATCAAAAGCAACATGAGAAAATATTATTTTACTGAAAGAGTAGTAGATCCTTGGAACAAACTTCCAGCAGACATGGTAGATAAATCCACAGTAACTGAATTTAAACATGCCTGGGATAAACATATATCCATCCTAAGATAAAATACAGAAAATAGTATAAGGGCAGACTAGATGGACCATGAGGTCTTTTTCTGCCGTCAGACTTCTATGTTTCTATGTTTCTATGTTTCTATGTTTCTATGTTTCTATGTTTCTATGTTTCTATGTTTCTATGTTTCTATGTTTCTATGTTTCTATGTTTCTGTGTTTCTATGTTTCTATGTTTCTATGTTTCTATGTACCACCATCCCAGCCAGCTTCTGACAAACAACATCAATGTGGGAAGACAGGCCCATTTAATGACTGTGTGATTCACATAACGATTTGCCTAACAATTTCAGTGATTCCCTTAACAACCATGGCAAAAGAGGATGTAAAATTGGGCATGACTCACTTAATAACTGCTTGCTTAGCAATAATAAATTTGGGCTCTAACTGTGGGGGTAAGAGAGGATGATCTGTATCTGGATATTATTTCTTTAAATATAAATCTGGCATCTTCCCCAGTTGTTGACTCCTTGATTGAGCATTCCCTCTGCTTCTTTATTTGTCCCAGTCTGTAAAAGCAAACAGACTTCTACTTAGCAATTCTCTGTCTAAAACATCTGGATTTAATCTAAAGGTTGAGATACCACCACAGTTTTATTTTCATCTTGTGCTCTGGGTTAGCAAGGAAATTGGAAGAATCCTTTACATTTTCACTCAATAATTATTAATTCCATTATTTTGCCATGAGATTTTCACCTGCACTAGTCCCTTCAGAAGGGGGCACGAAACCCAATATTCTAGGATAAAATGGTTGTGGATCAGGGAGGAGAGATTCCTGCTAGTCTGCACACCTGATAACTGGAGTAGATATGTTTTCTTACAATAAAATGGCATGAAGCAGGCAGGCTATGCAACTGTCAAGCTTGCGCAAAAGATGGTGATAAATTAACAACTTGCCACACTATCTATAGAAGGCTTGATTTTATGGGAACTTGGGAGGGGTGGTTTTCATGAGGGAACAGATGCAGCCACAAAGCATTCTTTTGAGTGGTTCAAGGCCATCCTATGTCCACCCACCTGGCCGGAAGCTGAAGGAGGACTGGCCACGCTGGTGCAATCTGAGTGGGCAATGTGACAAGTTTGTTGGTGGAGGACAAGGGATGTGAACTTTCAACTGGGTGGGAAACTCAGATTCAGATTTCCCAGTGTAGGTGCCAGGATGGCTCTGGCAATAAATTGGAACTTTGAGGAGTACAGTGTTTCCCGCGATTTTCACGGGTTCGAACTTCGCGAATAGCCTATACCATGGTTTTTCAAAAAATATTAATTAAAAAATACTTCACGGGGGTTTTTTTTACCACGGTTTTTCCCGCCCGATGATGTCATACATCATCGCCAAACTAATATTTTTTGCAAATAAGTAACAAAAAAATAATTATTGTTAATAAATAATTATGTTTATAAATATCAGGATCACTAAGTGTCTTATTCAATGGTGAGTACCAGTAATTAATTAATTAATTAATTAATTAATTAATTAATTAATTAATTAATTAATTAATTAATTAATTACTGGTAATTAATTAATTAATTAAGTTTGTTTGTTTGTTTGTTTGTTTGTTTGTTTATTTATTTATTTATTTATTTATTTATTTATTTATTTATTTATTTATTTATTTATTTATTTATTTATTTATTTATTTATTTATTTATTTATTTATTTATTTATTTATTTATTTATGCATGCATGCATGCATGCATGCATGCATGCATGCTGCCCTTCTCCTTAGACTCAGGGTGGCTTACAACATGTTAGCAATAGCACTTTTTTAAGAGAGCTAGGTTATTGCCCCCACAATCCGGGTCCTCATTTTACCCACCTCGGAAGGATGGAAGGCTGAGTCAACCTTGACCTGGTGATGAGATTTGAACCGCTGACCTTCATATCTACAAGTCAGCTTCAATGGCCTGCAGTACAGCACTGGTTGTTAAGGGAATGGGAAATGGTAATTTAGGGGTTTAAAGTGTTAAGGGATGGCTTATGATACTGTCTATAGCCAAAAATGGTGCATTTACTTCCGCATCTCTACTTCACGGAAATTCAACTTTCACGGGCAGTCTCGGAACGCATCTCTACTTCACGGAAATTCAACTTTCACGGGCAGTCTCGGGGGAACACTGTACTTTGACTTGGACTCTGATTGAGCTTGGATGCTATCTGGAACCTTGACAGCAGCATTTATGGGCCAGAAAAAATAAAACGGAATCATTTCTGATTCACAGAAAGAAAAAAAAAGAACAAGATTCACTATGATGGTTGCCTTTGCAGTGGGCTAGGGTTGAGGATATTTTCTACTCCTCACATAAAGAAATAGTTAACAGGTCATTCTTTAGAGCAGGTTCTCCAAGTGGTCAATATCAAACCCAAAAGTTCATTTGAACTTTTGTTAAATGTTTGGTGTCCATGAACAGTCTGAAACTTCATGATGTGTGAATAGTTTGGGAATTCTTTCTCTACAGCAAGCAGGATGTCAGATGAAGATACAACCAGATAATTTTAATATTTAATATTTGGGCTCTTTTTAGTGCTTTAAAGTAAGAGCACTTTACTACAATTTTCTTTGCAGAAACATATTCTAGTTTCATAGGGTAATAGGCAAATAATTATCTGAGTGATTTTTATCAGTGGAATAGTGTTCTGTCGGGCTCTCTGGTAGACGCCTTGCAAAAATTCACAGGTACAAATTTCAGACACACACACGTTTGAAAAGTCAAAACAATGTTCTTAATAATGAAAATTCACTTAAACCAAGCCCTCTTTTGGTATAGCAAAGAGCATTTGTCTCCAAACAAACTAGTAATTTGTACAAGTCCCTTATCAGTTCTGTGATACTTATCTTGCAGCTGTGAGGCAATTCACAGTCCTTCTTCTTTCACAAAGTGAAACACACTTTGCCCTGGTTTAGTTTCAAAGCGGGGAAAAATCAGCACACAAAAGGTCAAAGTCAGTAAAGCAGTCACGAAACACAACGATCAGATAATCCTCCACAATGGCCAAACCCACAGGCTGCTATTTATAGCAGCCTCACTAATTACCACAGCCCCACCCAACCACAGGTGGCCTCATTTCCTTTGATAATAATCTCTCAGTTGTTGTTGCCTATGCATCGCTCTCTGCAGGCATGGCTGTATCATTAACTATTGTTCTGAATCCAAGGAGGAGCTAGATAATTGATCTCCTTCTGAGCTGTCTGCCACACTCTCCTCCTCCCTGTCACTCATGTCTTCTTGGTCAGAGGAGCCTTCATCATCAGATTCCACCGGGGGGGGGGCAAAACAGGCCTGCAGCATGTGGATGTCTCCCCCACATCCACAGTCCTTGGGGCAGGAGCTGGGCCAGAGCTAACCACAACAAATAGTAGCATTGCATTTGTCTAAAGACTGATGGCTGTAACCTGCCAATTAGAATTACTAAATGTATCAGGTAGGGATTTGTTTGTATATTCTAAGTATTGAGGTAGATTTCAAGGGTTAGATAAATTAATCCAATGCAGGAATAGCTGAATAGTTCAGACTATACATTGTCCCTTGAATTCTTTTTCATTACTGTTAGGACTCACTTAAGTGAAGCTAGCTGGCCTTTTGAAATGCAAATTTAACAGATTAAGAACACAGATCCAACCACTAAATCTTCTTATTTGCTGGGTTGAACAGTGATTGCAGAATTAGAAGTTATCCAGCAGTGTGATACTCTACAATTAAAGGGATTTTTCATTTATGTTTGTTTTTCACAAATGCAGGATTTTGTGCTCAGTTGGAGAATTAAAATAAATGATCACTTCTACCATTTTCCCTCAATATCCCATCTGCATATGAGTATTTTATTTTAAGTTCTTTTACATAAACTCCATTTTCATGTTTGTAAAACTAAGTTCAGTCAGTATTACTATAAAATTCAAATGAAATATTTCTTAGAGACTTCATAATGGAAGTGACTCTAAAAATAATTTCATTTATCAGCAGCCTGGTGCATTACTTACACAAAACCTATGGGAAGAACACGCTGTGATTTCTTGAAAGAAATACATTCAAGTTAATTTTACTGCATGGAAAGCACATGTTCTTCCACTGAACTGAACTTCATCTTTTTCAAACAAAGAGAAAAATAATATTTCAAGACCATCAAATTATTTTTATGGCATAGGAAATTACTTATTTAGCATTGCCAATCTAAGCTGTTCAGGATGAATCATAGCTAGCACAACAAGCATAACTGTACAACAGTTTTCCTTGCTATAGATATTCTACAAAATGAATGAAGGTCAAGTAGCCCATCCAGGCAATGGAACTCCTCTTAAAGGAATATTATCTATCTATCTATCTATCTATCTATCTATCTATCTATCTATCTATCTATCTATCTATCTATCTATCTATCTATCTATCTATCTATCTATCTATCGGGTTTCTATGCATATTTCTATAAATGTCTGCAAGAAATATCATTTGTCTGCAAGAAAGAGAGGGAGAGAGAGAGAGAGACAGACAGTCAGACAGACAAAGGGACAGACTTTAAACTAGTCAGTATGTAATGTTACTAAATATGGACCTTTTTCAAAACACACAATTTCTGAAGCTAGAAAGATGCTTTGAGTATTATCATACATAAAACATGAATGTATTATAATTTAACCAAAATTGTTATGTTTCCTCACCAAATTCTAAGGTAAAGAACTTTCATTATTCCAAAAGTTTCTAACTGATTTTAATTTTATTTATAAATGTGTTTCCACTCTGCCAAATTTATTGCTAATGCTGTGCATCATATGCATTTCTTTTATTCATGCATTTTGTCAACCGTTTATTTTTATAGATAACATATTATGTTGCATTCTTAATTTACGTTTACATAAATTAAAATAAAATAAGGATATAATAAAATAAAATAAGGAAAGTAAAATAAGGATAAGATGTTGCTTCAGCTTGTATTCTAATATGTGATATATACTTAAATGTATAGCAAAGAGTTATATTTCTTAAAGGGGGTGCAATAGTGCAGCAGTTAAAAGCGCTAAGCTTGTCAGATAGAGGGCTGACAGCCTAGATTTGAGACCCAAGCACCACGCAATGGGATGAGTTCTCATTACTTGCACACCTAGCAGATTTATCTATGCAAAGGTAAGTAATGATAATAATAATAATAATAATAATAATAATAATAATAATAATAATAATAATAATAATAATTTATTAGATTTGTATGTCGCCCCCTCCGAAGACTCGGGGCGGCTTACAACAATAACAAAAGCAATATAATAGTAATACAAATCTAATATTTAAAAAGTATATATAAAACCCCAACAATTAAAACCATACAACACATGCATACCAAATATAAACTATAAAAGCCTGGGGGAGGTGTCTCAGTTTCCCAATCCCTGGCGATATAGGTGGGTCTTGAGTAATTTCCGAAAGACAAGGAGGGTGGAGGCTGTTCTAATCTCTGGGGGGAGTTGATTCCAGAGGGCCAGGGCCACCACAGAGAAGGCTCTTCCCCTGGGGCCCACCAAACAACATTGTTTTGTCGACGGGACCTGGAGAAGGCCAACTCTGTGGGACCTAATCAGCCGCTGGGATTTGTGCGGTAGAAGGCGGTTCCAGAGGTATTCTGGTCCATTGCCATGTAGGGCTTTAAAGGTCATTACCAACACTTTGAATTGTGACCGGAAACTGATCGGCAGCAAGTGCAGGCCACGGAGTGTTGTAGATAAATAGGTACCATTTTGGTGGGTAAGTAAGATATAATCATGTTGGCTAAACGACCATGAAAATCAGCACGATTTCCTAGGGACGCTGTTCCCTACTGACCTTTACCTTTACCTTTTTAAAAATTTGTTATACAGATATATCCTGGATATATTTATTTATTTATTTGTTTGTTTGTTTGTTTATTTAACAAATTTATCTGGATACCATCTATCAAATGAATTCTGGGCTGGAAAAGGAGACAGTAACTCAATGTCTCATTAGCATCATATTAAGTATATGAAATCCTTACCAGATCTTCATCAACATCCTGTCCTTGGACAAATGGACAAGAGCCATTATCTGACAGGTCTCTGGAAACATTTCTTTTGGATGCATTTCCTTTGGATCCCATTTCAGAATATAAAAAATAAATCATTTCATTTTGGCTTAAGGACATTCACAAAAAGACTTCGTGGATCTTGATTATTTTGTATAATTTTATAAAATGTCTTTGGGTGTACAATCACAACGTGCTATTGTAGGAACAAAATATATTCCAACACTTGGTTTTCCTTCATAAATTAGCTGGTTTTTTAAAAAATTAAAGATAGTTATATTATCTATTTTTAATATATTAATCAGGGGGGAATTGGTTAAATTTTAAAGTAAGATTCAGAAATATAGGGGAATGAAATATTTCAAATGATCAAAATTATTATATAATGGCCAATAACATATTCAGTTGTTATTGATACTATTAATTTGGGTATGGATGAACATTTTAGGTTTCTTCTATGATATTAGTTCATAAGGTATAATTGCAGGTATTCAAGGATTCAGCTCTCTGTTCAGCACTTTTATTATAGACACTAGAAAGGGCATTAACATGAATAAAAGAAGTAACTAAGTATAGAATTCCTGCCATAACTATTAACCTACCAGAAATAAGAAGTTACATTTGCAGCCTCTTTAGTAGTGCCAGGAAGATATAAACAACATAAATACACAAGGGAGAATAAGAAGGCTATAGAACAACCTTAGGAAATAGAGCAATTACCACTGAAATTATAATAGGTTGCAAATTATTTGGAACACAGTCTCAACAGCTGGAAAGTGACAAGAACATTTGGTAGGTGCTTCCCAAGGTACTCTGGAATGTAAATGAATAGTCTGTGGTAACTCTGAATAAAGTAAACAATTTGCAGAAATCCCAATCATTGCAAAGCATCGCAGTGTTTAGGCAACTGAAAAGATGTCTCTTACTCTGGAGCTGGTGAAAATGAGACAACAGAAGGGGGCAAATAAGAGAGGAAGGGATTAAAAATCTCAAAATGACAGTGAGCATGAGACTTCTTCTGATAAAGAGCCACAGTCCATATTTTACCATGGACTTCTGAGAAGTAATATGCATTGCATAATATGAATGAATTTCATTGGTTGCTGTATATCAGATACATCTTCCAGGGCTGGGCTGCACATAACTTAAGAACTGTTTTACCTAGTGCAGAAGTGAAAATGTGAGTTCGTGCTTTCTTGCTTTCTTGCTTTCTTGCTTTCTTGCTTTCTTGCTTTCTTGCTTTCTTGCTTTCTTGCTTTCTTGCTTTCTTGCTTTCTTGCTTTCTTGCTTTCTTGCTTTCTTGCTTTCTTGCTTTCTTGCTTTCTTGCTTTCTTGCTTTCTTGCTTTCTTGCTTTCTTGCTTTCTTGCTTTCTTGCTTTCTTGCTTTCTTGCTTTCTTGCTTTCTTGCTTTCTTGCTTTCTTGCTTTCTTGCTTTCTTTGCCGCTCATTACAAAAGGACTCTAAACGGCTAACAATCAGAATAAATACAACAACAATAAAAACAGTTAAAATCTAATAATAAAAATCAATAATAACAATAATATAATAGCGCCGGTCGACTTACCGGCTGGCAGCCTTTGCCGGAGGGACCGGGCAGACACCGGACTCCCTCATGGCGGCCGCCATCTTGTTTTCGGCCGAAATCTCGCGAGATGAGATTTCGGCTGAAAATCAGGCCTACGAGGCCTGACGTTGCTGCCGGTCAGGGGCGGGGCTTGCAGGCCCTATTTAAGGGCCTGCAGGCCCTGGGCCAAACCTTTTCGCTGGGACCGGCAGCTGGAGCAGACACTCATTCGTGTTTTGCTCCTGGCAGCCATTTTGTGGTGGCCTCGTGTTGCGGCCGCCATTTTGAATCCGGCGAAGAGGCTTTTCTTCAAGGCCCAGCAGTGCCTGAGGACTTCAGGGCAGCTTGGATCGGCGGCACTGGTGTCCTGGTCCCCCTCGGGCCCGAGGGGGAGTGGTGATTCGCTCCCGGCTGGGAGGGGGGTCTGGCTGGGCCTTGTCCAGGGTTCAGGGGGTTCTTGGCCTTGGGGTCCACAGGGGTTCCTGGGGTAAGGGGCCCTGTTGTTGCTCCCGGGGGGGGGGGTTCTATTGTTTTAATCCCCCAGGGTGATTTTTCCTGGCAAGGTTTGGGCCTTGCTACAGGGGTTTTTTGGAAAAAAAAGGGGGGGGGTTCCTCACTGCTATTTTTTACAAAGGTGGCATGGCCCCAAAGAAGAGGCAAGCCAGGGCCCCTGTGGTCCAGCCTGCGGCTACGCGCCCTAGGAGGGCCCTTAGGCCTTCTGCCCGGGCTCGGGCAAGTATGGAGGGGGCCCCTGGGGTGGTACCCGAGGAGGGGGCGGTGGGTCCTTTACCTACAGCCCCTCACTCGGATGTTTCTCCTGCCCTTTCTTGGGCTAGGGTGTTGGAGAGGCTCGATGAGCTCGAGCACAGGCGGAGCGGCTCGGGCCCTTGGGGGGCCCTCGAGCAGGTACCAGCGGCATTGGGAGGAGCTCCATCGGCAGCCCAGGCCGGACAGATGGCCCATACCGGGCAGAGGGCCCATACCGGGCAGGCGGCCCAGTCTGGGCACTTGACGGCTTTTCCGGGCCCCGTGGTGGTGGGGCCCCCTTGGATGTCTTCAACCCCGTATGGGGCAGGTGAGGTTGCACCACACAATACACATTCTTCATTTCTCCCCCTGGCTGGTGCGGGTTTTCCCCCGACAGGGCTGGGGAACGGGGTTAGCTTTGGGGGGCCCTAGGCGGGCGCATGCGGGCAGGTCTGGTCGCCGCTGGCCCCGTTGGCGGGGGCGCCTGCGCCTGGCGCAGCGCCGCTGCTCGGGCAGGTGGTGGCTGGGGTGCCCGGGGTGCACGGGGTGGGGGGTTGGACCCCTACAGCTCCTGCTGTTATGCCCCTGCTTCCATTGATGGCCTATCCCCAGGGGTTGGAGATGCTAGGGCCGGGGGCCACCACGGTGTGGGACCCGTTCGCCAGTATTAAGGCGGGGGCCATTCCGTGTGGTCTGCCGGCCAACCCGTTAGGGTACCACCTCCACCCGTCCGTGAAGGAGGCCATTTGGAGGGGGGAGTACGTGGACCTTTTTTCATTGCTCAATCGGGAGATCCCTAAACAAGAGAAAGACGTAGTTCCTGAGGAAAAGCCCAAGAAAACAAAAGTCACCAAGTGTTTCAGCTCCTGGCTGTACGCTTTTCTGACATATGCGTCAGTGGTGATTCAGAGGCAGCCAGCCATGGCCTCGGCGATGCTTAAGTATATTGATTTGATCGCCAGGGCTAATTTTGAATACAAAGGCACCATATGGCGCCATTATGATAAAGGGTTTAGGATTAGGATGGCTGTGGAGCCCAACCTGCCATGGGATATGGTGGTACCGGACCTGTGGTTCAGGGCCACGCATATGTCTGGCAAGGAGGGGTGTGATCGGACCGACAGCGGTCATTTCATGGAGGAGGAGCCTGCGGTGGCCACGCCGGCCAAGGTGACTCCTGGGGCAGCTGGTAAGGGGGCCTCACCCGCCTGTCATGAATTTGCTGCGAAAGGGGTGTGTTTTCGTCCCTTTTGCAAATATAAGCATGCCTGCAGGAATTGTGGGGGGCCCCATGCATCTTCTGTCTGCCCCCGCCCCAAGAAGGGGGCGGAAAAGAAGGGTGGGGGTCCAGGAAAGCCTCCCGCATCAGCTGTGGGTAAAGGGGCCCAGCCCAATTAATGTCACTGTGCTTGAGGGTTGGTTGGTTGACTACCACCCTCGCTCGAGAGCAGCTGCTCTCTTGCTAGGTTTTTCCAAGGGATTTAGGATCCCTTATGTGGGGGTCAGGAAGGCTTTCATGTCCGATAACCTTAGATCGGTTGTCGGACATGAGGACATTGTTAGGGCCAAGATTGGGAAGGAGGTGGCCGAAGGCAGGGTCCTTGGGCCTTTCCCGGAGCCGCCCTTTCCGAATCTTAGGGTGTCCCCTCTGGGGGTGGTCCCCAAAAAGGCGAGTGGCGAATTTAGGTTGATTCACCACTTGTCTTTTCCTAAAGGGGAGTCAGTGAATGATTTCATTCCTGACGAACTGTGTTCGGTGCAGTACGCATCCTTTGATGCGGCCGTGACCATGGTTAGGAAGTGTGGGGTTGGAGCCCTTATGGGTAAGTGCGACATTAAGTCGGCATTCCGGCTCCTCCCCATACACCCGGACGACTTCGAGCTCCTGGGCTTCCATTTCGAAGGTGGTTTTTATGTGGACAGGGCATTGCCAATGGGCTGCTCTGTCTCATGCTCTCTTTTTGAGAGTTTTAGCACCTTCTTGGAGTGGGCGCTCAGGAGGCGTAGTGGCCTGGGCTCGGTCGTTCACTACCTTGATGATTTCCTCATGGCAGGGCCTGCGCACTCAGAGCAATGTTTTGCGCTGATGCGGGACTTCGAAGCCCTTTGTGCTCAGCTAGGGGTGCCTTTAGCCTCTGAGAAGACCGAAGGCCCTGCCACCAGGATTACCTTCCTCGGTATTGAATTGGACTCAGAGGAGCAATCTTCCAGATTGCCCCTGGACAAGTTGGTTAAAATCAGGTGCAAGCTGGAGGCGGTCCTGGGCTGCAGGAAGGTGACTCTTCGGCAGCTCCAGGAACTGGCCGGGATCCTTAATTTTGCCTGTCGGGTAGTGGTGCCGGGCAGGGCCTTTTCCAGACGGTTGTATGATGCGATGAAGGGGCTGCGTTTGCCCTATCATCGTACCCGCTTATGCGCAGGAGTCAGGGCTGACCTCTGCGTGTGGCGGGAGTTCTTGGAACACTTTAATGGGTTGTCTTTTTGGAGGCACGAGCTTCTTTTGGAAGCTGAATTGCAGCTTTGCTCTGATGCTGCGGGGACTTGTGGTTTTGGGGTAGTGCTAGGTGACCAGTGGTGCTGGTCGGTGTGGCCTCCGGAATGGAGTGCCTCTTCTCTGGTTAAGGACCTGACTTTTTTAGAGCTCTTCCCCTTGATAGTGGCCTTAGAGCTTTGGGGGGAGCAGTTTAGGAACAAGACTGTGCACTTTTGGTGCGACAACCTAGCGGTTGTCCATGTTGTTAATGCCCTGTCCTCTAAGAGTGACAGGGTCATGCGGCTTGTCCACCATTTTGTGCGCAAGTCCTTGTCCCTAAACGCCTTGTTTTTGGCTAGACATGTCCCCGGGCTGGATAACGGGGTGGCTGATGCCTTGTCTCGTGGTCAGTTGTCCAGGTTTCGGACCCTGGCCCGTGGGCACGGGAGTCGCCAGAGGTATTCCCAGTCCACCTTTGGAGCCTGGGCGGGCTCCCGAGCGTTGGAGAGACGAGGCCTCCAGGGCGATCGCCCTTTCGGTAGCACCGGGCACCCTGCGGGCCTACCAGAGTGCAGGTAAGGAGTTTGGGGATTTCAGGCAGGGTAGGGGTTACCCCCATAGTTGGCCTGCCCCAGTTGAACACCTGGCGGAATTTTGTGTCCTGCTGAGGCAGCGTGGCCTTTCAGTTAGGACTATTAGGTCCAGGTTAGCCGGCCTTGCCTTTCTGTCCAAGGCGGGGAGTTTTAGTGATTTTTCTGGTGACTTCCGCATTCGGAAGATGCTGGAAGGCTGGGTGAGGGAGCGACAGGGGGTCCCTTCTGACACTCATCAGGCCCTGACGGTTCAGCAGCTGTCCTTGATTAATCAGGCCTTGGACAGTCTGTGTGCCTCTCTGTACGAGGCCCGTCTTTTTAGGGCAGCCACTTGTGTCATGTTTTTTGGGGCCCTTAGGGTCAGCGAGGCAATGGCCTCCTCACAGGCTGACTTGTCGCTCCGTGCCTTCCAGTTCACTGATCTGGCCTTTAGACAGGGGGGTGTCTCACTTTTGGTGAGACATTCCAAGACAGATCAGTTGCACAGAGGGGTTAAGATAGAGCTTAGTGCAGCCACCGACCAGTCTATATGCCCGGTGGCTGCTTTGCAGCAATTTTGTGGCTTAAGGGGGTCAGGGCAAGGATACCTTTTTAAGCATCAGGACGGTACCCCCCTGACCCGTTATCAATTCTGGGCTTTAGTGTCTAAAGCAATGGCTCAGGTGGGCATGGATCCCGCCGGATATGGAACGCATTCGTTCCGTATTGGCGCCGCCACTAGCGCGGCGCTTTATGGTTTCCCGGCCCATCGGATTCGGGAGATCGGCCGCTGGCGGTCGGCGGCATATTTGGGTTATGTTAGGCCCGCCGAGGATCCTAGGCAGGGCTTAGGCTAGGTAACCTCTCTGTGTGTGTCCTCTTCCAGGTCCCCATGCCAATCAGAAACCGATGGCGCTGCTGTGTGGCCACAGCATGGTATTTTGGGCCAGCCGCTCAGCAGCCAGAAGCGCCATCGGGACCCAGTTGTCATTGGGACGGTGGGTCAATGTTGTTTGGATGGGCCGAAGAGGTATGTGGTAGGAGGGGCTCCTACCGACGTTGCTGGGAGGGCAGCATCTCAGGGCTGTACCCGGCGCTGCTTGGCGGGCGGCTACCCAGGGTCACGCTCAGATGGGACTGGGTGGGCGGCAGCCCATAGCCGCACCCAGATGGCTGGTCTTGCACCTCGGTGGCAATGACCTATGCCTGCTTGGTGGTCTACCGTTGATCATCCAGGCGCGCGAAGACCTGCGGTGGCTTCGCACTGTGTGGCCAACCACGCAAGTGGTGTGGTCAGAGATCCTCCCAAGGATTGTATGGAGGGACGCCATTTCCCTTAGGGCCATTCACCGGGTCAGGCGTAGAGTGAATAAGGCCCTGGGCAAAACAGTTAGGGAATTAGGTGGCGTTGTAGTGGCCCATCCCCTCATCACTGTAGATCGGCCGTGGCTTTACCGGGCCGACGGCGTTCACCTGTCAGAAGAGGGGAACGCCATTTTCTTACAGGACCTGCAGCGGTCTCTGCGTGAGCTGGCGCAGATAGAGGGGGGAGTCGGGGGGCCAAGATAGAGATCTGACCCCCGCTTCGTGGCAGGTTAGGGGCGGAAATCTGGGTGGTGGTTAGCAACTGCGCGTTCTCCATTGGGCATCTTTGGGGATGATTGACAGGTTCTCTCCAAGCTCATGGTGGGGTGCTACCTGAGCAGTTGGGGGGAACCTGTCTTTGGGTCCCGCACATTGAAGTCCCCGGGTAGGGGTGCGCCGGCGGGACCCCCCTCATGCGAGTGCATGGCAGGGTCTCAGGTGAGGGAGAGGTCCCTCACCTGGACTAGCATCGAGCTACGCCCATAGTTGCCCAGGAATGTTGATTTGCTACGTCATTTCCGCCCCGGAAGTATTTGTTTGACCCTGCAGGTCCACTGTTTGGGTCATAGTTAAGCATGTTGATTTATGCTAATTTATGCTAATTTATGCCAATTTAATAAAAAATAAATTATTAATTAATAAAAATGACCCAAGTTTAAATCCAGCTCTTGTGTCCGTGTCGTTACTCCGTCTCTTCGGCAATAGCGCCGGTCGACTTACCGGCTGGCAGCCTTTGCCGGAGGGACCGGGCAGACACCGGACTCCCTCATGGCGGCCGCCATCTTGTTTTCGGCCGAAATCTCGCGAGATGAGATTTCGGCTGAAAATCAGGCCTACGAGGCCTGACGTTGCTGCCGGTCAGGGGCGGGGCTTGCAGGCCCTATTTAAGGGCCTGCAGGCCCTGGGCCAAGCCTTTTCGCTGGGACCGGCAGCTGGAGCAGACACCCGCCCGCCCTCCACTATTTTGCAGTGTGCTACTATTGGGTCGCCCCTAGGGGGGCCGAATGGGAATTTTTTGCGGCTTTGCCCATTAGGCATGGCCGTTTTTTCGCCCATTCCACACTGGGGAGATGGATGTGTGGTTAGGGGGTGCTTGCATTTAATAGGTTGATTGGCTTACCTTTGGTCATTTGGGTAGGCAGGTTAGGGGCGGAAATCTGGGTGGTGGTTAGCAACTGCGCGTTCTCCCTTGGGCATCTTTGGGGATGATTGACAGGTTCTCTCCAAGCTCATGGTGGGGTGCTACCTGAGCAGTTGGGGGGAACCTGTCTTTGGGTCCCGCACATTGAAGTCCCCGGGTAGGGGTGCGCCGGCGGGACCCCCCTCATGTGAGTGCATGGCAGGGTCTCAGGTGAGGGAGAGGTCCCTCACCTGGACTAGCATCGAGCTACGCCCATAGTTGCCCAGGAATGTTGATTTGCTACGTCATTTCCGCCCCGGAAGTATTTGTTTGACCCTGCAGGTCCACTGTTTGGGTCATAGTTAAGCATGTTGATTTATGCTAATTTATGCTAATTTAATAAAATAAATTATGCAAATTATTAATTAATAAAAATGACCCAAGTTTAAATCCAGCTCTTGTGTCCGTGTCGTTACTCCGTCTGTTCGGCAAAAACCATACATGCTTACGATCAGCCTAATTCCAGGCCTGCCGGAAAATCCAGGTCTTAACGGGCTCCACTCACTCATGCGCCTTCCGAACTTGCACTCAGCTTCAAACACACAGTAATTTCTTGCACGCACCTTCTTGGGCAACCATGGCGAATAGAGTGGGTTAAGTGCGGAAATCAGCTGGGCTGCATGAGAAGGGAGAGTGAGGCAGAGAGTGAGATATATAGGTCAGGACCAAGGCAGTGGAGTGTCCCAGCTAGTTGTCAGAACTACTGTTCTGCAGCCCATCTTTGACCTCGAGTCTACGGAGAGGGGCGGCATACAAATCTAAATAATAATAATAATAATAATAATAATAATAATAATAATAATAATTTATATGTAGGATGTGTTTAGTGTGTGAAGACAAACGGAGAGAGAGAGAGAGAGAGAGAGAGAGATGTGGGGGGAAGGAGGGACAGATTATTGTGGTTCTTGTGTTGCTTTCTTCCACCATCTCTTTTGGTTGGGATTCTTGTTTTTGGTCATCTGTCATTTCTGCAATAGTTTAACACTACAATAGGTTTCCCTGACTATAGATTCTCTGAATGAATCTCCACAGCAATGTGCAATAAAGCTATATCTGTTACATGACTTAGAGAAGCAGCAAAATGGCTTAAAAATGCATTTGTAAATAGCTGCTTCAGGTCTTACACGGCAAAAAAATCGGTGTCTTCACTGCTTGACATAAATGACCCAAGTAAAATGTTGTTCCCTACCAAATTCCAATGAAGCCTGTAAATTCCTTATGTATATCAAACAATCCAGTCAGTGGTGTTTCAGCAGGACACACAGTAGTTTGAAAAGTATTTCAAAAGCATAAAGACATAACTAAGTAATTAAAAAAAAACTAAAAATGGGAGAATAAAGGATAAATAAGATTAAGGAAAACTTTTGAAAGATAGCATTCTAATTGAAATTCTCAAAACACACTATGTAGGCAGCCGTTGCTCCTGGACCCAAGGCTATTTACTGGTTTCATCTCAAAACACTAAAAGATTCTATGATTTTGGGCTATGTGCTGTATGTGTTAGAACAAAAAGAGCAATTACTTTTTCTGCTTTTGAGAAGAAAGATCAGAAATCCGAACTGCCAAGAGGCTTGAAACTACAGAAATTCTTGATTGACCCTGGTAACTCTGAATTCATTCCATATACTGTATTGCTCCTATATTTTTTTATGCCAGAGTTCTAGATTAATTCAAACATACATCTTGGTGCATATTTGTTAGACATATATAAAATTTAGATATATAATTATCTTGTAAACTGTCTCCTTAGGGCAACTCATTCATCTCTAATTAGTGCAGACACATGGGCACATCTCCTTAATTAGTTATCCACCCAGGCAAATAAATAAAACAAAATTTCTTTTGTTCTTGACATTTCTTTCACTTCTGCCTACTTCAGCAAGTATATTTCTGGAACAAAATGGAATCTCAGTAAAAGATATTTATAAATTAAATATTTTTATTCTTTCTTCCTATGAAACTAAGTCTTTTATATATATGTGTGTACATGTGTGTGTATGTGCGTATGTGTATATACACATACATACATACATACATACATACATACATACATACATACAGTGAAGGGCTACAAAAAAATTTACTACCAAACTGTGGGCATGACCGTGTGACCAGGTGGGAGTGGCTTGATGTTCATGTGACCGGGGGGGGGGGCTTAAAGGTCATGTGACTGCTTAAAGGTGGCCAACTTGACATCACTCATGTCAAGGGTTAGGGTGCCTGGCCTCTCCTCGCCTTAAAGAGATACAATTTCCCTCTGTATTTACTATTACTGAACCTCCAAAATATACTCTTTAATTCTATGTATGTATACCATATGTGTACATACATATTGTTGTTGTGAGCCGCCCCGAGTCTACGGAGAGGGGTGGCATACAAATCAAATCAAATCAAATCAAATCAAATCAAATCAAATCAAATCAGCTCAGCTCAGCTCAGATCAGATCAAATCAAATCAAATCAAATCAAATCAAATCATAAATTAAATATTATACATAGGCACACAAAAATATACATTATCTAATATATAAACTGTATGTGTATGTACATACACACACACACGCATGCACAGCTCTTCTAAAATTATACACATTCAATGCCAGAGCCCAAATTTTTTCTACTGGTTCTGCATACACACACACACACCCCAAAAAAAAAATGTATATATATGTATGTGTATATGTGTATGTATATATAGTTGCATAGGTAGGGAGGTACAGCTGACAGGAACTCAGGAGTAACAATATATGGTTTTTAAATGGTTTAAAAGAGTTTTGGTAATTCTACTTGAATCAATACCACTCTCTGCAAAAAAAAATATTATAAATGTACAATTTGAATTCTGGGAAGTGCCCAGAATACTGCATACACTTTTCCAACACGTAGTAATAGTACTTTCTGTTTATCTTCTTTCCTGGGACAGTTGTAAAATGCCAAATGTTTAATTAAGCATTTCCTCCAACCTGACATAAACGACCTTGTACAGTACTATATTTCCACTTTATCAAGAACGGAACTATACTTTTAGATGTTTAAAGAGTACCATCGGATCGTACTGATCTAATAGTCTTCTGGAGTTCTTCAAAAGATTTGGCAAAGCAAATAAACCTCACAACACACACATCTGCTAGAATTCCTTAAACTATTTAAACATTTCTTTTAAAACCCTAAAGCATGGAAGAGATTGCCACATACTTCCAAGAAAAATATTATTTCTTGCATTAAAGAAATGTAAAATTATAAACAAACACATAAACAAGTAAAAGCAAAACAATTGTTAATATTCTTTCATTGCTCTCTCTATATCTCCTAACAATAAAATGTTTTCCATACATGATTACTTCATTTGTTTGGTGCTACAGAAGCAGCTTTCATCTGCCTTCGTTATGGCCAGAATATCAAAATGTTTTCATGTCTTTTTCTGTAAAAATACACTATCAGTGCAACCTCAGAAGGGCTAAGAAGTTGCAAAATTATCCTTCTTTTAGAAGTATATTTGTCTCATGGCAGAGCAGAAGAAAAAAGAATGGGGGCAGACAGTCCATGACCCTGATTCTGGCAAATGTTTAAAAAAATAACTTGAGAAGTTATATATTTCTTCATCTCTTCTCCAATCTTGGTATACTTCATCTTTAAGCTTCTGCTGTTTAGAACAGGTGTTCCCAAATGTTTGGATCTCAGGGGGCATCAAGGTCATACTTTTAAATCCCGCGGACCACCAAATTCATAATTTTATGTTTTGCAGACCACTAATATGCTCTTTAAAAAAAAAAAAAGATAAAAATATTTGTAAAATAATGATCAGAGAACTTCCATTGTATTAATATGAAATACACCTATTTAACATAACAAAATTATAAATGTTATTCTGTAAGCCTCCCTAAGTCCATGAGCAGAAGAGCGGCTTATAAATAAGTAAGTAAGTAAGTAAGTAAGTAAGTAAGTAAGTAAGTAAGTAGGTAGGTAGGTACTATTTAATTATAACAAAATCATAAATGCTTATTTAATCATAACATTTTTAAAGGTTGTTTAATTGTAACAAAATTATTAAAGGTGGTGTAATTATTACAAAATAATTGAAGCTTATTTGGTGTTTTGCTGATGTTGGTGGCTTGCTGATGTTGCTAGGAAAGTCAGTCCCATATTCCAGAGCTGTAGCTGTAGTCCCTTCCCTCCCCTCCCTTCTCTCAATTCCTTCTCTTAATTCCTTCCCTTCTTCTCTTTTCTCTTCCTCTTCCTTTCCTTTCCTCTTCTTCTTTTCCTTTCCTTTCTTCTTCCTGGAATGAATTAATTGTTCTTGGCCATATCTAGTCCAGGAGCCAAGATTTCTCCATGGAACACCAACATCTTATCATGGACCACTAGTGGTTCATAGACTACAGGATGGTGATCTGTGGTTTTGAACAAGTGAGAACTGTGTCAGTGAATAATTTCAAATTACTCAGCTAATTAGCCATCTGGTAAAAAAATTCCTGTTGTTGGTGTTACTGTCAATAATGATTTACTGTTAGCAGTAATCTTAGAAATGTTGGACAAAATGTTCATTTGTAAACATGGAGACTGCTTGGAAAGATGGTTTAATGCCTTGTAGCTCCTGTGTGAAAGGGGGGGGGGTCACATTCTTCAAGATGTTGGGTGAAGGGAAAGAAATGGGCAAAGATGCTGAGAGTTCATTGGTTTTATGTCATCTCTTGGACCCCATCCTGGGGCCTTCCACTCCTATACAAGAAATGCACTCTGAATGGCTTTCATACTCCCATGGGACCATGAAGGGGCAACTCTGTAGGCTGTCCTGAATTCAAGCTTGCTTAAGCCTTGCTGTCTGATGCAATCTTCCCAGGTGCCATGTGTGAGATGGGTAGATGGCTAATCCTACCATGTCTTATGGGTGAAAGTCTTAATCTCATCATCAGGAGCTGAAGGGAGGCAGAAAGCTGCAGGAACCTTATCTTTAGAACATGTTTCTCCTTTTCTCATCCAGAAAAACATATTCTTCCTTTTCAATATTTTTTAGGATATTTCATTTTTCTAGGAGACGGGTGATGCTAATTTACTTCATAAAATTCTAAGAATGTTACAAATATGAAACCTATCTTTAAGAAACTTTTCAGTAATGTTTTCTTCATACACACACACACACACACACATACACACATGGGGGAGGAAGGAAAAAGAGAGGGGGAAGTGAGAAGGGGAGGGAATGAGAGAGAAAGGGGGAGAAAGAGAGAAATGAGAAAATGATGGAAGGAAAGAATGAGGTAGATGAAATAGAGAGAGAAGGGAGAGAGAAATGAGAGAAAGATTGAGAGAGAGAGAGAATAATAGAGGGAGAAGAGGGAAACAAATGAGAGAGAGAAGGGGAGCGAAAGAAAAAGGGAGAGGAAAGAGAGACAAAAACAGAAATGAAAGTGAGAGAAATGAGAGCAAAAGAGGGAGAGAGAGAAACAAAAGGGAGAGAAAAGGGGGAGAGAGAGGGAGAGGTACACAGAAATGAGAGAGACTTGGAGGGTGAGAATGAGAGAGAGAAAAGAGAGAGAGAGAAGTGGAGAGAAAGAAAGAAAAGGGAAAGAGAGAGGGAGGGAGATAAGTGGAGAGGAAGGAGGGAGGGAAGGAAGGAAAGAAGGAAAGAAGGAAAGAAGGAAAGAAGGAAAGAAGGATGGGAGACATTTCCCACAGAAAACATCAGGAACCACAAATCCACCTACTTGTGTCTGTAGAGGTTACTATTACTATTACTATTTAATACTAACCATTTGGTTCAGAATACTTTTTTCCTTGTTTTCCTCCACTAAAATTGTATTATACACCTGTGCATCCTATACACCAAAAGTTATGGTATTTCCAAGTATAGTCTTGTATATATGACAGAATATTGTGGACATTCCTTGATTTTTTCAAAAAAAATGAGGAGACATTATATTACATAATTATAGTAATAGCATTCTCCCTCTCAGTTAATTTCATTGCCTTGCTGATACTTGCTAATACTTTGCATTACAATGAAAGCATCATCCTAGATATACTTTTGCTTTGCTGTGGTTTATCTCTATCTTTTCAATAACTATTGTTTTAATTGTGTCTTGCACAATATTTCTCAAGGCTGCAAAGAAAAAAAAATAAAGAGGAGGGAAAGCTTCAACACAATGCTTTTAATATAATAAATGTTTATAAACACTTTGAAACATGATAAACTCTATAAAAGATAGTGCTCTCACTCTAATTCTGATGAGTTAGAGTTACAGGATGAACTAACTGAAAAAGTTCTATTGTTTTATGTTTCTAAAGGTTTTATTGAAACCTTATTGTATGCTTTTAGTTCTTTATTCTATAGTTTTGTTTCCTATTAAAATCTTCCTTTAATAAAATAAAATAGTTTTAAGATGAAATTGAGATGATGTAGCAATATTCTGTTCAATTTGCTTTATCTTTGGAGCAGCACCATTGAGCAATAATTTTATTTTTTCTCTTTTATCCCAGCCATTGACATTCACAATAATATAAATCAATATAGATTTCAAGGATGGTGGGTTGATGGTTCCAAACAGTACAAAATGAAACTCACTTAAGATTATGTCTTCTAGGTTTATTTAGTAACATTTATGTACACCAAGCAAGATTGAATAATTGGATTTGTAAATTACATTCATGTTACTTAATGGTAACTGTTGTGATTCCGTCTGAGGCCCCTCAGGGAACGGCTGATCCTCTGCCGGCTTCCTGCTCAGAGGGGGAGGATGAGGAACAGGAGGTTCAGGCAGACGGGGAGGAGGAATCTCAGGCTGAGGGAGAGGGAGGACAGCCAGAGTCCCCCGAGAGGGAGCTCTCCCCAGCAAGCAGCCTAGATTCCTTAGATGAAAATGCACAAGCAATAATCGATCTCCGGCAGAGAAGAGCAACACAACGAAGGGGACAATTAGCCAGGTACTTTCAGCACTAAAGAGGCAACAGCTGGGTTTGGGTGTGGTGCTCTCTGGAAAGGCTGAAAAGGCAGATCCACCCTTCCTGGCTTGTGGAGTATTATCTTTGGGAGTCCTGGGACCTGGCTGTGATCTTTGGCGTCTTGGAATTCTGGTTTGTGACTTTGAATACTGAAACCTTGGGGGGGGAAGGTGTGGGTCTTATTCTCTACAGTGGTGGTGGTGCCAGCAAGAAGTCTGCTGTATTGTCTGGCCATCAGGACTCTGCTGTGAAGTCTCATAGCCTGCCTGTTGGGAAGAACAGGTTTTTCTCTGTGTTTATTTTTCAAACTATAAAGTGCTTTTGCTTTTACTAGCGTGTCTGGCTGCTTTTTCCAGTTGGTGTTGAAGTCTGGGGGCACCCAGACAGAACAGTAACTAGGTAGTATACACTTTTACAATTTCTTTCCGTAACTGATTGTTCTGCAACTATGGAGAAAAATATGGTGAATTGATCAATGCCCCTGCTCAAAAATATAATGGGAAAGTTGAGACATTATTTTCTTAGATTCCTTTGTTTATATATTTAGGATGGCCAACTCCTCAATGATTTACATGTGCACACATATATACCTGTACATACAATGATTTACATGTGCACACATATATACCTATACATACACATATATACCCCCACTAACCTACATATACATGTAGTCCTTGATTTAGAGGAGTTCATGAAGTGACCATGCAAAATTACAATGGCACTGAAAACAGTGTCTTGAGACCAATTTTCACAATTACAACTATTGCAGCATACCCATGGTCTCGTTGGTGTAGTAGTTAGAGTGCAGTACTACAAGCTACGTCTGCTGATCACCAGCTACCAGCAGTTTGGCAGATCGAATCTCAATAGGCTCAAAGTTGACTCAGCCTTCCATCCTTCCAAGGTCAGTAAAATGAGGAGCCAGATTGTTGGGCGCAATATATTTACTCTCTGTAAACCGCTTAGAGAAGGATGCAAAGCATTGTGAAGCGGTATATAAGTCTAAATGGTAATGCTATTGCTATGGTCATGGAATTAAAATATGGGCATTTAGAATAGAATAGAATAGATTTTTTTATTTTATTGGCCAAGTGTGATTGGACACACAAGGAATTTGTCTTGGTGCATATGCTCTCAGCGTACATAAAATAAAATATATATTTGTCAAGAATCATGTGGTACGACCCTTAATGATTGTCATAGGGGTCAAATAAGCAATGAAGAAGCAATATTAATAAAAATCTTAGTATATAAGCAACAAGTTACAGTCATACAGTCAACATGGGAGGAAATGGGTGATAGGAATGATGAGAAAAACTAGTAGAATAGAAGTGCAGATTTAGTAAAAAGTCTGACAGTGTTGAGGGAATTATTTGTTTAGTATAGTGATGGTGTTCAGAAAAAATCTGTTCTTTGGAGTCATTAGGTGACGAAGCACAAGCTGTCATTAACATGGGACAGAGATGTTTAGATCAAAGAATGGATCAATTGAAGAAATACTATCAGCATTGAATAAGGAACACCAGGGCTTGGATGTGGTCCTCATTAGCAGGGAAGGGTTTATAAGGCAGGCAAGCTCTTGAAGCCATGTGGAGTGTTATCAGTTTGGAGTTGCTGTAACCTGCATTGTTTTCTCGGCGTCTCTGTTCCTGGCTCGTGGCCCAGCAGTCTTGAAGACCTATGGGAGGTGTATGTCTGTTATCTACAGCCTCGTCTTGGCAGCAAGAATCCTATATTGATGCATGGACAATTGCCTTCATGAATATATTTGGAGTTCCAGTGTTTTCCTGCTTTGTAAGGACATTTTCTGTTAGCTTTGTTTCTCTTCAACATTATAAAACTGTATTTGAATTTTACCGGTGTGTCTGGCTTATCTTTTTGGGTTGGTCATAGCTTCCGGAGTGACCCAGACAGAACACCTTCTGGCTGCAATATTTATATATATGCATTCTAAATCTTGGCACTGTGCCTTTCCCAATTTCTCTGTTCAGAGAAAATTGGACAACAGAACCGACATAGATTTTCCAAGTTTCTATCTTATTCAGATCATTGATGTTAGGCTAATCCACCACAATGTTTTAATCTTATACTATCAGAGTGTTTTGAAATGTATTTCTTTAGGTGTACATGGCTACTATTAGAATTTGATGAAATACTGATGATTCAGTGTATTGTGGATAAAAAAGCCCTTTAACCTTTTTGTATATCAAATTTGCTTTTCAATAACGGATATATCAATAACCAGATATGTGAAATGTAGCACTGTAAAATTTTGTCTTAAATCAAGAAAATGCACAATTAACACTCCATTTCATTGTTTCCTTTTGGTGTAATATATTTTTGCAAAATATAACATTTAATTTACCACTTCATTTTTCTCACTACTTCTCAAGAAGGTGCAGTTAGAAGTTAATTGCTTGAGTACATTTGGTGGAAACAAAATGCAAAAAAAGGTAATTTATAGTTTAAAGCATACATTGAACAAGGGGACTTAAATGTTAATAATAATTACTCTTCTTTTCGAATTCTTCAGCTTTTCTAAAAATATTTCTTTTTACGTGCAATATACATAAAACACATAATTTTCTCTGAATATCACACTATGCACAGTTTATAGTTGTATGAAACATACAGACCCAATAACATTGAAAGAGATTCAAGTAACTAGTTTAAGAATCATACAAAAAATTACTACACTTTATTTACTTCTAAGCATTCTTGTTTTTCTCCTTATAAGCAATTAAAAAAAAGTATTAAAGCAAGTACACAATGTTAAAAGAGAAAGAAAATGTGTGGCAAATCATACATCAGTTGAAAGAATACCATATTTTTTGGAGTATAAGATTCACTGGAGTATAAGATGCAGCTTAGTCTGGGGGGAGGAAAACAATGAAAAAGGTCTCTGCCTCTCAACAATTTGCCAAATAGCACAGATGATATATATGGCAAACCTTTTTTCCCTTGGGTGCCAAAAGAGCTTGGGCATGCACTATCGTGCATGTGTGAGTGCCTACACCCATAATTCAATGCCCGAGGATGGCAAAAACAGCTCCCCCTGCACACCAGAGACCTTCTGGAGGCCAGAAAAGGTTTCCCAACTTCTGATGGGCCCAGTAGGCTCATGTTTCACCCTCCCCAGGCTCCAAAGGCTTCCCTTGAGCTGGGGGAGGTACAAATGCCCTCCCGCATCCCCTGGAATGTCTCAGGAAGCCAGAAACATCCTTCTAGAACCTCTGTGCAAGCCAAAAATCAGCTGGCTGGCACATACATGCATGTTGGAGCTGAGATAGGGCAACAGCTTCTGTGCCATCAGATACAGCTCAGTTTGCCAGCTGTGGCACCCGTGCCATAGGTTCGCCATCACTGATATATACTGTTTGCTATGTATGTGCATGTGTGCCTGACCCATAGAAATAGCAAAGAATTGTAAAAATGTAGATTAGAATGAAATTCTTTATTGGCCAAGTATGATTGGACATACAAGGAATTTGCCTTTTGTGCATATGCTCTCAGTGTACATAAAAGAAAATATACCTTTGTCAAGAATCACGAGGTACAACATTTATTGATTGTCATAGGGTTCAAATAAGCAATCAGGAAACAAAAAATATTAATATAAATCATAAGGATTCAAGCAAAAGTTATAATCATACAGTCATAAGGGGGAGGAGATACGTGATAAGAGGAAGAGGAGGAATACTAATGCAGCCTTAGTTATTAGTTTGACAGTGGTGGACGAATTACTTGTTTAGCAGAATGATGGCAGTATAATAATGCCAGAAATATTTTTAAAAATGTAATCATACTAACTCCTCCCAATTATTTAAATAGAACTACTCCAAACATGACTAAGTCAGGGTTAAACTCAGCTGCCTTATCTTAATACTAAAATAGGACACTGTTACATTTCAGATTATACTTTTACAGAATTTTAAAACTGATGCGGCCTTCATTATTCTCTATTATTTAAAAGAAGGTAATAGCAGGCCTCTTCAGATCAAGCATTTACAGTGGTACCTCTACTTAGGAACATCTCTAATTAGGAACTTTTGTAGATAAGAACCAGGTATTCAAAAAAGTTTTGGCTCTACTTAAGAACCCAAGCCTGGAAAAATTTCCCAGGAAATTTGAGAGCAGCATGAAGGCCTGGGCAGCTTCCTGCCATTCCCCCTTTAATCCCGGCCATCTCAGGCTTTTCTGGGCTGCCAGAGGAACCTTTTGGTGGTACTTAAGGAGGCTTCAGCAGTCCAGAGTGAACATAAGCATTTTCCTTTCTCTGGGCACTTGGAGAGGGAATAAACCACTTCGCTGTGGTGACTCCCTCGCACTGCCTCCAATGCACCCGGCACGAGGTTGCCGGCGCGTCACCCCGGCCAGATCAACTTGACTTCAGCCAAACCTAGAAGTCACCACAGTGAAGGAAAGGCGCCAGTTACAAAGCGAGCAAGTGAGAGGAGAGGGGAGCCCTTCAGCTTGGGAAGGAAGAGGCAGTAGGTAGCAGCAGCAGCAGCCGCTGCCTTTCCATCAAAGGAGTGAGAGGTTCCCCCCTCTCACCCACCTGAGTTTCTCTCTCTGGCGCAGTGTATGGGAGGCTGCCTCACACAGGGTGTATGGGAGGCATGTGTTTCTCCTCACTGCCTCAGAGTCTTAAGCCTTAGAATTTTGGATTTTTTTGATTCCCCTCACCTCACCTTCTTCCATCGGCAGCGACTAGTTTGTTTCTTGAGTGAGATGGTGTTTATATTTAATATTATAGTATTGACATTCTTTACTATTTGTGCTAGCTGTTTCTTTTGAACAAGCCTCAATGCATGCCATGTTATTGTTATTTTTTTTCTATTCTAGTTGGTCACCTTTCATTATTCAAAACTGCTTTTGAATCAAAAAAGAGCTTTGTATTGTTGTTGTTTTTTCAGAAAATGGTAGATGAGAGGGTCCCTGTTTTTGGAACGGAAATGATTGAATAGCAATGCTGACTTCCTCTACTGCCTATTCCCCCTCACTTGCCTTTACAGTCCAAATTACTTTAGGCAAAGCTTTGATTTATTTGCCCTGGGTAAACCTTTACAATTCTTTCAGTTCTGCTTCTATGAATACTTTATTTCATATTATAAATTGATGTTTATCTGCTAGCCAGTCTTCTGTTATTTCTGATTCTGGTTATTGTTCTTTCTGGAAGTGGTGCAATTTTTTTTGATATACAGTGATCCCTCGATTAGCACGGTCTCGATTAGTGCGAAACGCTACAACACGGTTTTTCAAAAAATATTAATTAAAAAATACTCCACGGTTTTTTTGCTATACCACGGTTTTTCCCACCCGATGACGTCATACGTCATCACCAAGAGTCACTTCTCTGTCTCTTTCTCTTTCTTTCCTGTCATTCTCTGCTTCAATCATTTTCTCATTTCTCTTTTTTTCTCCCCTTTTTTCTATCATTTCTCTCTCTCTTTCTTCCTCTCTCACACTCTCTTCCTCCCTTCTCTCTCCCCCCCTCCTGCAAGTAGAGGTCGGGTGTGTTACCGGGAGCTGGAGGTGGCGTGGGGCCGGACACTAGGTGCTGGGGAGGACAAAGGAGTGAACGTAGCTACTGCCTCTCAGCTGCAGAGCCGAATGGGGGCGGAGGCAACAGCGGAGCCCGGCGCTGGGGCCATGCGAGGCTGTTCATCCAGGGGGGCGTGGACTGGCAAGTCGCCCTCCTTTCTCTCTCTTTCTCTCTCTTATACGACACCGGTAACAGGGAGAGAAAGAGAGAGAGCGGAGGGCACCTTGCCGGTCCACGCCCCCCTAGATGAGCGGCTCCGCATGGCCCCAGCGCCGCCCAGGCAAAGGGGAAACCCCAAGATCGCTTGCCGCTTGTCATATTGCAGCGGAGGTGAAGCAAGGCTCCAAGCTGCAATACGGCAAGCGGCAAGCGATCTTGGGGTTTCCCCTTTGCCTGGGCGGCGGGAAGACCAAGGGAAGGTTCCTTCAGCCGCCCAACACCTGATCTGCTCCGCAGCGCGGCAGCAGCGAGGAGCCGAAGATGGGGTTTCCCCTTTGCCTGGGCAACGGGGAAACCCCATCTTCGGCTCCTCGCTGCTTCCGCGCTGCGGAGCAGATCAGCTGTTGGGCGGCCGAAGGAACCTTCCCTTGGTCTTCCCCGCCACCCACACGCAAACTCCACCATCTGCGCATGTGCGGCCATGAAAAAAATGGCACGCATGCGCAGATGGTGTTTTTACTTCCGCACCACTATAACGCGGAAATCGATTAGCGCGGGAGGTCTTGGAACGTAACCCCCGCGCTAATCGAGGGATCACTGTACCCTTTTCTTGCTTGATTTGATTTGTAATACTAGATTATTATTTTTCAATCTTTTTGTATTTGGATACCTTCTTTTCTAATACTCTTGCAGTTTCTCACCCTGTTTGCTTAGGCAACAATCCTGTAACACATTTGTCACCAGATGTCCAAGAACTCCAACATCTAGCATAGTCCTTCTTAACCAAAGGATTACTAATCTGGTACTGGTTTCTGTAAATTACATCTCACCATATTATTATGGGATAGACACTTTTTGTCTGATTCCTCTTATGATCGAACCTCAAGCTGTCAGAATATACAATTCATATAAGCAAAACTGCTGTTTGCAATTGATTGATGGTGAGTTTGTCAATTTGAATGTTCTTGCTGCTGCTGTTATTTTAATTTTCTACAAGTGAGAGAAAGATTTAAGAGAAATTGATATTCCTGCATCCCTGTTGTAATGTATATTAGTATTCCCTGAAAGGTTCCATCCCACTACATGATATTTTAATGTTTCCATTGTATTCTTTAAAAAAATGTAAAAAAACTGCCATCTACTGGTCTCCTGTTCTTCTGATTATTCAGAAGAACATTTTCTATCTTAAAACAACTAGATACAGTGGTACCTCATGATACGAACCCCTCGTCTTACGAACAACCCGAAATACGAACCCGGGGTTCAGAATTTTTTTGCCTCTTCTTATGAACTTTTTCCTTCTTACAAACCCGCTGCCACCGCCGCCCGAACGCCGAACCCAGAAGTTCGGGTTTGGCGTTCGGGTTCAGGAGGCCACTGAGAAGCCCCCCGGCTGTTTTAAAGCGTGACAGCCAGGCGGCAGGGCTTCTCAGCGGCCTCCCGAACCCGAACATTTGCCAAACCTCCGGGTTCGGTGTTCGGGAGGCCGCTGAGAAGACCAGTCGCCCAGCTGTCACCCTTTAAAACAGCCAGGGGGCTTCTCGGCGGCCTCCCGAAAGCCAAACCCGGAAGTTCGGGTTTGGCGTTCGGGTTCAGGAGGACGCTGAGAAGCCCCACCCCCGGCTGTTTTAAAAGGTGACAGCCGGGCGGCGGCGTTTGTTTGCATTTTTTTGTTGTTGCACGGATTAATTGATTTTACATTGTTTCCTATGGGAAACAATGTTTCGTCTTACGAACTTTTCATCTTACAAACCTCCCCCAGGAACCAATTAGGTTCGTAAGATGAGGTATTACTGCATATGACATATCATTTATCATTTAAAACCAAATGGCCCTAAATAATTACTTTTGCACAAAAAGGAAAAACTACATAGAGTAGTATCATCTGCCAAAATACTAAAGAGAAAATAAATTTCACTAAGACCTATAGTGAACCAACAGTAATCAAATATTTACTTCTTCTGATAAGGATCTATGAATAAGATAACCATTCCTTGACATTTGTCTATTCATCTTTTAATTATGACATTTTCTACTGTAATTTTTCCCTTTATCTGAGACTTTACATGTATGTAACAAAACTTCATTGCTATGTTTGTATTTAATGAAATGTAATAAATTTACAACAAGAATACTTGGATAGTTAACTTTTTAATTACTGTTTCAGAGAGAATTTAGAAACAATAATGTATTTTTAAACCCTGATTTCGATTTCCACTCCACAAATCTTCCCACCTAATTTATATTCTAGTTGTGGAAATGTGGCTTTTATCTATTGTTTTATCTGTTGCTGAATTCTTATCAAAAATATGTTTTTATTTTAACCAATAAAAATATATTTTGGACATTAGTGTATGTATTTGAGTATAAAATAAAATTTAAAAATGTTTCATTCTGATTAGCAGTGCAAAATTAAATGTCTTCCTATGAGACAGGCTCCAAGATTTTCTTGTTCTTCATTTATATATATAAATAAACTTGTTTTAATTTCACAACAAAAATCATGACATTACTTTGGAAACTAGGTACGTAGGAGGGTGATTTGAGTTGTAAAAGTGCATCATATTCAATTTAAGTTAACAAGATAACATATTGTGTGAATTCTGCTCACGGAGGACAAACATTCCCTTTTACCAATATGCCTACAAAACATTTAATTGCAGACCTGTCTATATTTCAACAATTATGCAGCCTGTTTTAGCTTGAGCTAGTGCTACTCCTACAAGATATCAATTGTCATGCAGTCTTCACAGATAATACTGTGGATAAAGTATTATAGGAGAGCAAGAGAGCAGCACATCCTGAATTAGCACCCATCAAGAAGCAATAAGCTGCCAAAAGTTATTATGTTGACATTTTGGTAGCACAAAGATCAGGCTCACAGCAGGGTAGGAAAACTATCAGTATGTATGATATAGTAGAAGGAATAGATGATACTGATTAGTGGAGGGTTTTTTTTAAATTATGAGTAGGTGGAACAAAAAATAGTAGCAGATGATCTTTCTCTATTAGCTACAAGAATGCTTATTAAATTTGGAAAGACATTGCTGAAATAATGTAATAATAATAATATGCTAGATTTTAAACAATCAACTTAACCAGCAATGATATGGTTAAGCTGATTATTAGCTGTAGCATCTTACTTTGATTTCTTAGTTTTTATTAAAATATTGTATCTCCCCAATGTCTCAGTAGGTATGACTGTCCCTAATGTGATTTGTCACATAAAATGTCAAGCTACCTTAATGTCAACCAGCTGCAGAATCCAATGGCTTTCCTGGAATTACAGCAAAATAGAGATATTGATGCTAAACATATCCCAATGACAATGACAGCATTATCTACTGTGGACATCAATGCTATTGGCATCAAGTCGAATACTGAACGGCCTTCTTTGCACCATTTGCACCTGCCAGCATCTCAACAGCTGTAGCAAATCCTTCATCCATCCATCACCAACTTCTGCCTCCACCTTGTGCCAAGGAAATACTTTTTCTGCACTTTGAAATAAGACATATATTTGGTCTGTACAAAGACTACATGAATTGATCATAGCTATGTGGATCAAAACTCTTGATCCTTTTTAACCTTAAAAAATGGTTCTGTATTTTAAAATGTGTCTTAAAATATGTAATATCTGCTTTGTAGTGAACCCTATGGAAACTGAATGAAGATGAATAAAAAGGTAATGGCTCATAATTTGGTTCAAGTTCCTAATTAATTCAGCTGTTTCATTTGGTATGCAAAGGAATACAGCTAATTGAAATCTATACAAGATAATAGTCCTGAATTGTGATGAAAAGCTGTTACACTTATTAAAATTCTGATCTATTATCTGGAAACCAATATATTCCATCCTTCCGAGGTGGGTAAAATGAGGACCCGGATTGTGGGGGCAATAGCCTGGCTCTGTTAAGAAGTGCTATTGCTAACATGTTGTAAGCCGCCCTGAGTCTAAGGAGAAGGGCGGCATAAAAATTGAATGAATGAATGAATGAATGAATGAATTAATAAATAAATAAATAAATAAATAAATAAATATAGTCAATCAGCAAAGAGACAAGTTAATGTTCCAATACCCTTGAATGTAGCCTAAATTTGAGATTAGGAAGAAATATAATTTTTTTATCTATATAAGACTGAGAATGCTGGTAAATTAGACTCAAGGACTAAAGTTTAGTCTGTTTGGAATGGAACTCTATTATTGGAATGGAACCCTCCCTTGTTATCATAGAATTCACAATTCATAGCTATAATGAGGCCACTTTCAGAGATTAGTGTTATCCTTCCTGAGTAAGTCATATTTGATGCCATTTACATTATTTCTGGACAATTGCAATTGGGTCTTTTAAACCAACTTTTTAGAGTCTGTTTGGTCTAGTGATTGAGGCACTAGGCTAGAAGTGGGACACCACAAGTTCAAGTTTTGCCTTAGCCACAAAATCCAGTTAGGTGATCATGGACCAGCTTGTCCAATTCACCCCATAGGTTTGTTATTATGGTGGAAATAGAAAAAGAAATGAATGGCCAGAGGAATAAATGGCTGGCCAAAATTGTGAGGGGGAGGCAGGAACGCGGCTCCCAGCACTGTCACAAGCATGGGGGGGAGATCACATGAGACAACATTGTGATCTCTCCCGTTGCCTTGGCAACTGCCAAGGCTTTTGTAGCCTGGGACATGGCTGCATGCTGCGCAGTGAGGCCCCGTTTTCTGCCCTGGCTTCCTGTTTTGACAGCTGGAGGCATGCGCTGCAGGCCCTATAAATAGGGCTGCACAGCGGGGGCTCGTCCTTTTCACCCTGGCCACCCTCCTCTATTTTTCATTGTCCTTCTAAGGTCGCCTTTTAGGGGCCAAGTAGGAATTTTTTACGGTTTCAACCTTTATTGTGGCCGTTTACATCTGGTTTCAATTGGCTTATCCCTTTGGTCACTGGGGTTTGGCAGGTAAGGGGCGGAAATGGGCAGCAGTAGAAACTGTGTGCTCTCCCTTAGGGCATCTTTTGGGAGGTGATGGGTGACCCCTTGCCAGGAACTCCGGGCGGCTACCCACCTGAGCAATTGGATGGGGGATGCCCTTGGGACTCACCTAACCCTATTCTCGGATAGAGATTGGATGGTGAGCCCGTCCTACATGCTTTGATCGGCAAGGAGCCATGCCCATAGTTGACCAGGAATGTTTAATGTCAGGAATTCCTCCCCATTTTTATGATTGGCCTCTTCATGTCCTGATTATTCGTTGATAATCAGTTAATTTAATATATTAATTAATAAAGTGATCCATTACTTCCAGCTCTATGTGTCCACGTTCTTATTCCGCTTCCGGCGCAAATAAAGGTTGAATACAAATAATTAATAAAAGTAGAAAATGTTATAAACTGCAGCACTACTGTAAATAAATACAATGTACTGTTGTTGCATGATGACTTCAGTGAGCAATTGGATGGGGGATGGCCTTGGGACTCACCTAACCCTATTCTCGGATGGGGATTGGATGGTGAGCGCCTCCGACACACTTTGTGAGCATGGCCTAGAACATGGTGATGGGTTTGACCCTTCACCTTGGTCGGCAAGGAGCTACGCCCATAGTTGACCAGGAATGTTTAACGTCAGGAATTCCTCCCCATTTTTATGATTGGCCTCTGCAGGTCCTGATTATTCATTAATAATCAGTTAATTTAATATGTTAATTAATAAAGTGATCCATTACTTCCAGCTCTCTGTGTCCACGTTCTTATTATGTTTCTGGCGCAAATGAGGTATGTTTGCCTCCTTGAATTTTTCATAAAAATAATAAAGGTTGAATACAAATAATTAATAAAAGTAGAAAATGTTACAAACTGCAGCACTACTGTAAATCAACACAATGTACTGTTGTTGCATGATGACTTCACTGAAAAAAATTTCATTGGCTATAAACTAGCCAACAATACATCTTTAAGTATTACTATTAAGCCTTAAAACTTTAAACTGCTTATGAAATGACTACTCTAAGAAGCTTAAAACTTTATCTTTTTTAAAAACTATCCTCTAAGTTACAGAAAGGTAAATTCCAGCAGATTTCTAGGAGGGGGAAAAAAGGTTAAACAAAAGGTAAGAGAAGTTTGACAGTGGATCCAAGTAGCCATAAAGATGGTAAACACCCCTTCATTCGATAAAAGGATATTTGAATATAGTGTTTATGATCTGAATTAGGATACAAAATTCCTGACTTTTTTCTTATCAACCTGAGCTGTGATGCTTTTTATGTTCATTGTATGGAGTATTTAATTATTATGGGCATACATTCAGAGTTGATGTCACATGGTCTATTTTGGCCCTTAAAATATTTTGGAAGATGCCTACCCAATTTGAAATAACTTTTGGTAGATTCAAACAAAGGGTTTAATGCTTTCCCCCTGTTCAATGGTGAATCAGAGAATTATGCCAAGTGAAGATTAGTGTCTATTGATAGCTATATCTAAGGAACATTCAGTATCTGTTCTGTCTGGGTCCCCCCAGACACCAACCCCAACCAAAAAGAGTAGCCAGACACACTGGTAAAAAGCAAAGGCAGTTTATATACTGGAAAGCAAACACAGGTAACAAAAACTGTTCTTACAGACAGGAACACGATGAAGCTTCACAGAGGTTTCACGAAGGCCAGGCAATAAAACAGGATTCTTGCTGGCAAAAACAACACTGGAGATAATAAAACCCACGCCTCCCCCAAGTCTTTCAGCCTTCTAGGCCACAAGCCAAGATCAGAGATGCCAAGAATCGAAGCAAGGTCACAGGACTCCCAGTTAATAACTCTCCACAAGACTGTAAGGGCGGGCCTGCCTTTTCAACCCTGCTGAGGAGAACCACACCCAAACCCAGCTGTTGCCAATTCAGGGATGGAAATACCTTTCTAATTGGCCCCTTCTTTGAGCTGCTTGTCTCTGCCTCATGTCTATTATAGCCTGTGCGTCTTCATCCAATGAATCCAGGCTAATAGCTGGGGAGAGGCCCCCCCCAGGGGTCTCAGGCTGCTCTCCCTCCTCCTCTTCCTGACGTTCCTCTCCCCTGTCTGCCTGGTCCTCCCCCTCCTGGTCACTGTCCTCCTCCTCTGGGCATGGATCCGGAAGAGCTCCAGCCGGTCCCTGAGGAGCCTCAGCCTGAATCACAACAGTATCTATATACAATATATACTTGGATTAGACTGTTGTCAACTATCTATTGCTCTGGAAATCTTCTGGAAAGCTTTTCAAAATGACCTAGGCAAGAATAATATTTTTCAGAAAGTGCTGGAGTATTTCTGAAATAGAACTATCTCTAAGCCGTTAATTAGTTTTTTTAAAAGTTAATTTATGACAAATACATACCTTTATGGGTTGCAGCAGTTTGAAACTGACAAAAACTGCCATATATTCCCTAGGAATTTTTTTTCTGTTTTAAAATATGCTTTGATGCATTCTTTCAATAAAATATTATTAAAGTTCTGAATAAAGTTTGTATTAAGACTTACAAAGTGGCGCTCAAGGTGGCAAGATGCGCGTATCATGCCACCTTGATTGCATCAGCAGAATCCCACCTGGCCACTCTGTTCAGGGTGACCCGCTCCCTTCTTACTCAGGGAGGGGGGCTGGGGATCCCTTGCAGAGTAGTGCCTAGGAATTTAACTCGTTTTTCACTGATAAAGTTTGTCATATTCGGATGGACCTTTATTCCAATTGGACTGCAGTGTTGACAGACAACAAGTCAGTTGAGGTGAGCGGGGCCCGTCCTTGTCCATCTGTCTGGGAGGAGTTTGACCTGGTGACACCGGATGAAGTGGACAAGGCCATTGGAGCTGTGAGTTCCGCCACCTGTTTACTGGATCCGTGTCCCTCTTGGTTGGTTTTGGCCAGCAGAGAGGTGACACAGAGCTGGGTCCAGGAGATTGTCAATACTTCTTTGAGGGGGGATCCTTCCCAGCTCCCTACAAGGAGGCACTTGTGCACCCCCTCCTCAAGAGGTCTTCCCTGGACCCAGACGTGTTTAACAACTATCGTCCAGTCTCCAACCTTCCTTTTATGGGGAAGGTTGTTGAGAAGGTGGTGTTGCTCCAGCGGTTCTTGGAAGAAGCCGATTATCTAGGCCCTCAACTGTCAGGATTCAGGCCCGGCTACAGCTTTATAAAATAGTACTTCACATGATCTTGATTCTATCATTCTGTTAATGTAAATTAGGATTGCATTCCCTTTTTCTTTTTTCTTTTTGGCTGCTATCATACACTGCTGTCTTATGTTTAAGGGTTTGTCCACTAGGACCTCAAGATCCCCCATACAGTCACTGCTATTGTGGCAGGTTTCGTCTCATCTGTACCTATACCTATTTTTTTCTGCTAACTGATAAACCTTACTTTTCTCTACAATGAGTTTTATTTTGTTAAATAGAGCCCAGTGTTCAAGTTTTCGAGATCCATCTGAATCTTGAGTCTTTCTTCTGGAATGCTGACTATTTCTGCCAATTAGGTGTCATCTGCAAATTTGAGAGTTCCCCTTCTATTCCCTCATTTAATTTTTTTTATGGAGATGTTGAAGATTATTGAGCCTAAAATGGAACTTTGGAGTATCCCACTGCTTTCTACCTTCCATGTGGATTTAGTTCCATTAAATCCATTTTATGTTTTCTCATTAGAATGTTTATGAAAAGTTTAATTGGAATTCTTTTGTGACTATATTCAGAATAAGCCAAAATTAAATTTGTAGCTGAATTCAAGGCTTTCAATTTTTAGAAGTTCTTTCCTAGAAACAAATGCTAAATAACTTCAAACATATTGGGCAATTTTCCTAATTGGAATGCATGCAGCACATTGTTTAAAGAGTAAACACTATTTCATTCCTTGAGTTTACATATACATGGATTTCCGTGCATCATTATTTCAGTGTACAGTGTGTTTTGTTCCAAAACCTTCAGGCACATACACATTTTCAATGATCACAGAGTAATGGTAACCTATATTGATAAATGCTGTTCCCTCAGGCTGTGTGTAGAATAAACACCAGCAGTGACTTTATTTGGTATCAGAATGTTTGTTTTTTTGAAAATTACTCAGCAGCACTCTGCAATCAGAAACTAAATGTTAGAGGTAGGAAATTTAAAACGTGGAACACAACATTCTATAGTCTTTTATAAAATAAGTCAACACATAATCCATACCGTGAAGCTTAAAACTGGTTATCTTTCACCCACATATGACTTTTTTTGAATGTTTTTGATAAAAGTTCTCTTCTACCACCCTGGTGTTAATCTTTTAGATACGCAAATCTTCAAACTGCTGCCATTTTTCAACAGCTACTCATGCTGTTAAACTTTTCAAAATCACAGGGTGTGATTTGTGTGTGTGTGTATTTGTGTATATATGCACCAAAGTGAACTCAGTTTCATTCTTCTCTCCCACTCGCATGCACAGTATATACTTTTTTCCATTTCTATTATTTCAAAAGTATGTCTGAAATTACGGTTTCTACTCAGTTTCAGATGTAGATGTACTAGTGAAAATGATTAACTTTAATAAACTTTTTTTTAACTTTGATTAAATTCCATAGAAAGAAAATAAAACCATGAATAGGATAAGCCTTCAAATGGAATGTTTATCAGGTAATTTCCACAACATATGGATTTTAATATGGAAGCATTGTCATTCTGCTTGTTTTCATTTTAATACTTTAGACTCCAGCAAATAAAAAAATTATGTCACAGTGCTGTCTCACAAGAGGTAGAAAAAATCCAGAAAAAGGCAATCTCAGGGTAGGCTAATGGAAAATATCAAATAGTTTAGAAGTACGTACTACTGTTTTGTTTTGTTTTGCTTTGTTTTGCTTTGTTTTGCTTTGCTTTGCTTTGCTTTGCTTTGCTTTGCTTTGCTTTGCTTTGCTTTGCTTTGCTTTGCTTTGCTTTGCTTTGCTTTCGTTTTGTTTTGTTTTGTTTTGTTTTGTTCCTATGCTGCCCAAACTCCCTAAGAATTCTGGGTGGCTCACAACCAAAAAGAGCAAAACATACATTATTAATATTAAAACATCCAAAAAGAAAAACAATTTAAAAACCATTTAAACCCACAATAAGACTTTAGGTATCATTTATGGCTGGATCTCAATGATGTATCCTTTAATCAACGGCCCCAGGCCTGCTGGAAAAGCCAGGTCTTAACAGCTTTCTGGGAGGCCAGTAGGTTGGGAGTAGTACAGATCTCAGGGGGTAGCTGGTTCCAGACAGCCAGAGCTGCCACAGAGAAGGTTTCCCCCCGCAGCACTGCCAGCTGACATTCTTTAGCTTTGGTGGTCCCAAAGATAGTCTGGCCCTAAGCTATGTAAGGTTTTAAAGGTAATGACCAACACCTTGAATTATACATAATAGAAACATAAAACAGTTATTTCTGGGATTTTCCATTTTAAATTTTATGTGAATTTTGTTGTCGTTAGTTGCGAAGTCATGTCTGTCCAATCGTGACTCCATGGAGTCCGCGGAGAGGGGCGGCATACAAATCTAAATGATAGATAGATAGATAGATAGATAGATAGATAGATAGATAGATAGATAAATAAATAAATAAATAAATAAATAAATAAATTCCTCCAGACCTTCCTGTTCTCTACCCTCTTCCGGAGTCCATTTAAGCTCACACCTACTGCGTCAGTGACTCCATCCAGCCACCGCATTCTCTGTCATCTCCTTCATCTTTTGCCCTCAGTCTTTCCCAGCATTAGGCTTCTCTCCAGTGAGTCCTTCTTTCTCATTAGGGGGCCAAAATATTTGAGTTTCTTCAGGATCTAGCTTTCTAAAGAGCAGTCAGGGGTTAAGTCCCTTTGAACTGACTAATTTGATTGCCTTGCAGTCTAAACGACTTGCAGGAACCTTCTCCAGCACCATAGCTCAAAGGCCTCAATTCTTTGCCTCTCATCCTTTCTTATGGTCCAAGTTTCATAGCCATACTTTGCAACTGGGAAAACCATAGCTTTAACTATACAGACTTTTGTTGGCAGGGTGATGTCTCTGCTTTTTAGTATGTTGTCTAGATTCGTCCTAGCTTTCCTCCTCAGGAGGAAGCGTCTTTTGACCTCTTGGCTGCAGTCCCATCTGTGGTGATCTTGGAGCCCAGGAAGATAAAATCTATCACTATCTCCATTTCTTCCTCATCTATTTGCCAGGAATTGAGAATTGCCCTCTCAATTCTACATGAATAAGATATTGCAAATAAAGTTGAATATACATGTCCCAGGATAATTTTGCAGGGTCCAAATCTGGGTCGGTCCCCAGGACTGGAAGTTTTGTCTTTCAAGATTTCAGACTCGTGCTGGAGTTTCTCACAGGGAATTTCTCTCTCAAATAAGATACTAATATAACCAACTGGTCAGTCAGTGTAATGGCAATTGTTAGATTAATATTAAGCAAAATGGCTGTTAAGTGAATCTGCAACCACACGTATGATCTTACTTTTCTACTACTATTTACTATAATGATTGTGAATAGTTGTTAAATAAGAAAGTCACTAAATAAAGAGTAACTGTAGATGCTAACTTGCAAATACTTTACAATCAATTCATGAACACTGTGTCAATTTCAAAAGTAAAGCACCTGTAGGAAAAACTGTATTTAAAATTAAATATATGTTACACAATTATAAAGAAAATGTACATCTAAATAATTAAAGAATACGATCCATAATGGATTAATAATGTCTAAGTTATATTTAATACTATAGAACAGGGGTGTCAAACTTGTGACCAATGGGCTGAATACATTATGCTCTGGACACACCTACACCCAGTTTAGCAAAGTGGGGGAGTTATGATACGTCGTATGATGATGACATGACAACGTGAGTTTGACACCCCTACTATGGAATATTTTTAAAAGAATAACTGCAGGTATTTCTCTGTGTCTACAGATGCATACTTATTAATCTTGCACTTTATTCCATATGATACAATTCTACCTGTAATGCAAAGAGGAAAGGACAAGAAACTTTGCTTATATGTAGAAGTTTTTCCTTTTCGTTTTCTTTCTTTTATTGTGAAAATGCCTAATACCTTTGAAAAGTGTTCGGAAACTCCAGATCGTGCAGAATGCAGCTGCGAGAGCAGTCATGGGCCTACCTAGGTATGCCCATGTTTCACCAACACTCCGCAGTCTGCACTGGTTGCCGATCAATTTCCGGTCACAATTCAAAGTGTTGGTTATGACCTTTAAAGCCCTTCATGGCACTGGACCAGAATATCTCCCAGACCGCCTGCTGCCGCACAGGGGAAGAGCCTTCTCTGTGGCAGCCCCGGCCCTCTGGAACCAACTCCCCCCGGATATTAGAACTGCCCCTACTCTCCTTGCCTTTCGTAAGCTCCTTAAGACCCACCTTTGTCATCAGGCATGGGGGAACTGAGACATCTCCCCCGGGCATTTACAATTTATGAATGGTATGTCTGTATGTATGTTTGTTAGAAAATGGGTTTTTAAAAATATTTTTAAATAGTAATTTAGATTTGTTGTAAATTGTTTTCACTTTGTTGTGAGCCGCCCCGAGTCTGCGGAGAGGGGCGGCATACAAATCTAAATAATAAATAAATAAATAAATAATAAATAAAATACTTTCAGCAGCTCAGGTTGTCCTTTCTGCATCTTGAGTTCCAGTTCTTGGGATTTAGTTGTTAATCTTGATGATTATATATTGCCTCTATTACTTCTTTATTGATATTACATTTTAAGTTCAAGCTGCTGGAGACACGTTGTAAAAAGGGGCTATCATTCTCTTGTTCTCTATTACAAGCCTTCTCTATATATCTATTCGTCTTCTTTGCAACATGAAATGCTGGATTGACTTTTTCAGCAGGATACTTTTCATATTTTTAAATATCTACTTCCCTTTTCACCTCTTTCAGTTTCAATCCTGCAGTGACATTATTCACTTTCTAACAAATACGTGTAATTTCATCTTCTTTAAGCAGGCACTTAAATTACAAGCATTTTAGCTTCTACTGGATTTTCATTTTGATCTTTCTTCTTTCAATTAGCAATTTTAAGAGGAGGAGGAGGAGAGGAGGAGGAGGAGGAGGAGGAGATTGTCACATCATAGGCACAATAAAAAAATTGTAACTCATACCCATAGTTTGAAAAATAGAATATCTCTTTCAAATGATATGTGTAGCTAAGACAAATTTTTCAACCTAATTAGATCATTTAAGTCTTTTGAAGAATTACTTAACCCAGCGGTCCCCAAACTATGGCCCGAGGGCCACATGCGGCCCGCTGAGGCCATTTATCCGGCCCGCGGGTGAGTGACAGGAGCACATCTAATTTTCCATGAATAAAATGTGGTATTTTGTTAGTAACTAATATCAATCACCAAAAAAGTTGCAAAAGTTTTTTTTTCTAATTTTGTCATCCAGTTACATTCATTTTCTTTTAATTAATCTGATAAATAAATAAATAAATTCCCTCCTCAAAAAAGTACAACACCAATTATATTTCTAACTTATTAATCATTATGCCAAAGTGCTTCCTTCTTTCTTTATACATTTTTCTATAAGCCAAGAAAACCTTGTATAGCCAATCAGATGTTAACAAAAGAAAATTAAAAACAAAACATAAACATATATGAATTTCAGACTTCTTCCCCTCCCCTCTAAATAGTACATTCCAATTTTTTTAAAACTTTAAAATAAGGTATGTGCAGTGTGCATAGGGATTTGTTCATAGGGTTTTTTTATAGTCTGGCCCTCCAACAGTCCAAGGGACAGTGAACTGGCCCCCTGTGTAAAAAGTTTGGGGACCCCTGACTTAACCATTCTTCTGCTTAGAAAAATGAGAAATAGAGAAATGCATTTTGAATGTTGTACATCCCATCAGTGTGGAGATAAGTTAAAAAACAGTTATTTGAGCAGTGAACTTCTCATGATTATGCAGTACTTAAAATAATATAATGACTTTTTCTGAGGTAGGTGTGTGTGTGTGTGTGTGTGTGTATGTATGTATTTCTATTTATTCAAGGATGACAACTGTGGGTTAACCAGTAACTTCCACCTCTGTATTCATTTTGTAGAAGATTCTGAAGTGGACTCATTCCTCTCCATAAAATAGGAGTGTTAAGGAAAAAAATCATTTCACAAGATCATAAAATTTTTTATTTTAGTCATATTATATACATGGCATTCTAGAAAAAAAATCCATTCATTTTTAAATTAGGCAAGATATTTTTTATTTTATCCATATACTATCCATATGAAACTTTTAGGAATCCCACTGCTCAATTATCATTCTACTGGGTGGAATAGCACTTTTAAATATATAAATAAATATCTTAGCAACCAAAATATAAGAGTAATATACATAATATATGTTAAATCAGTACTCGGAGACTGATTCAATCCAACAGGTCTCTTTTATTCATCATAGTCATACGGAAACTCTCTCTACAATAACAAACTTCCAACAAGGGCAACGGCTAATCCGTTGCCCTATTTATACATTTCTATTAGGCGGGAACATTCTCAGACAGCAGTTTATTTTTGGCGGTTCTTTTAATTCAAGCCGCGTTTTAACCAATCAGCGAATTTACTGATTATTTCTTTTAGGACAGAACAATATACATTATGTTTAGCTTACAAAAGGTTTATTGGACTGGAATACTACCAAACATAAAGTGATTAATGATTTGTTCTTTCTTAGGCATATTTCAAAAACTAGAAACACACACAATTTTTGTTGGGCACTAATTTCATACTGTGTGAATCACGAAAGTTAAAAGTCTTTCCTAACAACAGACAGACAACTGAACCTATTAAAAATACCAAAAAACAAACAAACAAACAGTTGTTCATGTGAATGGTCTATGAATTGTACTTTGAAGAAAGAGGTTTGGTAAATTTTGAGAATAAAGTAGCCCTTCAGTCAAACTTGTATGTTTTAAAGTCTGCAGAGAGGGGCAGCATACAAGTCTAATAAATTAAATTAAAATTAAATTAAATTAAATTAAACTAAACTTTAATTTTATTTCATTTTAATAGGTCTCAACTTGCCTGTGAAGTAACAAACATGAGGATAAGAGGATCCATCCATTGAAGATAGTAAAGTTAGTAAAGATTGGACTTAATCCTTGGATAGTTCAGAGGATTTGCAGCTGGCTGAAGAGAGGGTTGTTGTTAATGGTTAGTATTCTGAGCAGAGACTGGTTACAAGTGGTGTGCCACAAGGGTTTGTTCTTGGTTCTATTATTTTTAATATGTTTGTGAGTGACACAGGGGAAGGTTTGGTAGGAAAGGTTTTCCTATTTGCTGATGACTCTAAAGTGTACAATAAGGTTGATATTCCTGTAATATGGCATATCATTTAGCTTTACTAGAGAAGTGGTCAAAGCAATGGAAACTGCAATTTAGTGTTTCCAAATGCAAAATAATGCACTTGGGGAAAAGGAATCCTCAATCTGAGTATTGTATTGGCAGTTTTGTGTTAGCAAAAAATTCAGAAGTGAAGGATTTAGGGGTAGTGATTTCAGACAGTCTCAAAATGGGTGAACAGTGCTGTCAGGTGGTAGGGAAAGCAAGTAGAATGCTTGGCTGCACAGCTAGAGGTATAACAAGCAGGAAGAGGGAGATTGTGATCCTGCTATATAGAGTGCTGGTGATACATTTAGAATATTATGTTCAGTTCTGGAGATATAACCAAATTCCAGTGCAAGCCTGAAAATTGTATATTGTATTTTATTTCGGTTTCTTATATCCATTTTTGATGTATATACCAAAGCAGACTTTAACTAAAAGATTCCAAATCTTGAAATTTATTATTGTCAATAGACTGCATGACCTTTACTTAATGACATCTAAGCTGTCAGTAATAATCCAAGGCTGTACTTCCAATGATAGAAAGAGATCGTTTGCATATTGAGTCTCTAGGTCGCCTTGAAATAGTTCAGAACTCATAGTCATTTATTCCTATTGTCAGAACAAGGTCTCTTCTGAAAACCTATTAATCTTCACTTTAGGGCAAAGAATAAATAAACTCTAGTATTGGTTTGCATCAAGCACTCACTATATGAACCATTGTATTTTCTGTAAATAAGTCAATTGATACTTAAAGTAAGTAAATAACCTATGCTTTTTATAGCTATATAATAATTATTGCTGTATATAGAGAGTAAAGGATTCTACGCGTGTCAAGAATGATTTAGAAGAAATCCTTTGGATCTCAGATAATACTTCCTTGCTGTTCATTGAAGTACCTTTGCTATTTTCAATTTCCATACCAAACAGCCATCCACTAGCAGGATAGAGAGGTTATCTTGCTGCCATGCTACAGGTCTAAAAAAATGTAAGATTTAAAAAAGGTTGCTATAAAGTTACTGCTTTATAGAAATCTGTTCTGTCGGGCTCTCTGGTAGACTCCTCCCAAAAATTCACAGGTACAAATTTCAGACACACACACGTTTGAAAATTCAAAAGAATGTTCTTTATAATGAAAATTCACTTAAACTAAGCCCTCTTTTAGTATAGCAAAGAGCACTCGTCTCCAAACAAACTGGTAATTTGTACAAGTCCCTTATCAGTTCTGAGATACTTAGCTTGCAGCTGTGAGGCAATTCACAGTCCTTCTTCTTTCACAAAGTGACACACACTTTGCTCTGGTTTAGTTTCAAAGTGGGGAAAAATCAGCACACAAAAGGTCAAAGTCAGTAAAGCAGTCACGAAACACAACAATCAGATAATCCTCCACAATGGCCAAACCAACAGGCTGCTATTTATAGCAGCCTCACTAATTACCACAGCCCCACCCAACCACAGGTGGCCTCATTTTCTTTGATAATAATCTCAATCAAATGTTTTAAGGATTTTGTAATACTGTTGTAATATTGTAATCAGACTGTAGTAAGGAAGCATGCAATTTTTAACTGGCAGTAAAATCTGGCGTTCTTCTAAGTAATCGAAAAAACAAGTATTGGGAATTACAATTTTACTTTAGGTAGCATGTTCTTTATTTTAATGTTATTTAATGTTACTTTTCTGTATGCTTTTTAATTGTCATATATGTTTTAATGTATGTTGCTTGGCCTCTCACTATAAAGCAATGGAACAGTAAAATGGCAAATATATAAATAGCATAATAAAATTTGAGTGTGTTTTTATCCTAATGAAAAAAATACTTTCTTCCTGATCTTATAGACAAGATGGGCAGAGAAAGAAAGAAAGAAAGAAAGAGGGAGGGAGGGAGGGAGGGGGGAGGGAAGGAAGGAATACCCTTATTGGGGTATTCAAAATAGCTGCATCTCCCATTTTGAGGCAATCAAAATGGCCGCCACACTTATTGTGGCATTCAAAATGGCTACTGCCACACTTTGAGGCAATCAAAATGGCCACCATCCTGTTGGAGCCTTGAAAATGGCTGCAGACCTCAGTTTGAGTAAACAAAATGCATACTGCCCTTATTGATGCCTTCAAAATGGCCACTGCCCACACTTTGATGCCAACAAAATGGCTTCCACCCTCAGAATTCAATTCAAAATGGCTGCTGGCAAGGTAGGGCATTCAAAAAGGCCACCAGCCTGGCAATCAGCTGCCACTGGTTTAAAATGGGAAAAAAATATGTCCACGCCCTTAGCGGCCTCAAGATGTCCACTGCCCTTGCAAAGGCATTCAACACCATTGTGCCTACTGTCCCTGTCCTATTGTCTACTTTTTATCATTACTTATCTAATGTTTTATATGTACAAATTATCACACTATAATTGTTTGACAAATATATAAATAAATAAATAAGTAAATAAATAAATAAAATAAATATGGCCACTGAAATAGCCAGACACCAGTTGCAGTCAACAGTACTTTATTAAGAAGGTCGGAATAACGTTACATAAAACAGGGATCCATAGTCAGATGGCACGTCTTATATATGACTGAGACAACCACCAATCAGGTAAAATAACTTTTGCCGCCCTTGCAACAGCGGCAATTAATCAATAGCTGTAACCTGGGTTCACCCAATGAACAACTTGTCTCTAAGCACAACTCTCACTAATCTCTGGGCAGTACATAACAGTCACCACCCTGAGTTGCTTCAAAATGGCCACCACTGTCCTCAATGCATTCAAGATTTCCTCAGAAGCTTCTGCAAAGGTGAAGATAGTAGTCCTTAGGTAAGTATTCTTATCGGCACCAAAAGGGCAGACAAAGTGTCTCTGGGCCCCAGCAATTTGGTGAAAGGAGGCTGGCCATGCGAGTGTGAGAGCTCCAGCTATCAAAATCATCTGTAAGTCAGAATGGATGGTTAGGGGTTGCAGGGCGGTCACTGGGGTAGTCAGTTGGGGCAGTCATTTGCAGCGGAGAGGGGATAAGTTCCAGACCAACTGTTGATGAGAGGGAACTCACATGAATGTGCCATCTCCAGCAGAGGATGTTACAACCTCTGTCATGTGTATAGGTGGTTGCTGCAGACTGTTGGAAATGTGGTTGGTTAAAAGAAGAGTGCAGAGAATTCCAACAGTCAGAGGGGGAGGGAGGCTACTCCCTTCTGCTCCTTCTCCTAAAAAGCATTTACACCTTCCTCTTCCCATTCCATGTACACACACTGTTGACACCCCACATATACACATGCACACACACAGGGGAAGAGAGAGATTCCACCCTCCTCTTTCTATCCCATGTGTGTGTGCGCGCGCATACACACACACACTATAAATTGGGGGGGGAGAAAGAGAGAGAGAGAAGGAGGGAAGCTACCCCCTCCAGTTCCTTCTCCTAAAAAGCACACAAACACATATCACCCCCACTCCACATACACACATATAGACACACACACAAACACACATATGGGGGAAGACAGAGACTCCACCCTCTCTTTTCATCCCATGCACACACTCATACACACACATACACACCCTACACATGGGGAAAGAGAGGGAGGGAGGGAGGGAAGCTATCCCTTCTGTTCCTGTGTAGGGGAATAAAAAGGAAGGAAGGAAGGAAGAATGGGTGAGATTCTTGCTCCTCTGACTGGCTGACAACAAAGTGTCCCATGCATCAAAAAGGCCAGAGTTTTGCGCTGTTTGGCGAATGGGTCAAGGAGAAAAGTCAGCATTGGAATGATTGGGGGGCAGAAGCTTGGGGATAAAACAGGCGTGGCCAAGCAAAGGGGGCGAACAGTCCCATTCCGTTCCTGGAAGGGATCAACATGATCAGTCTGGCCTAACTATTCTGGTCATAGGAGATTGCCAAGCAAAAGACAGGTTTGTTTGTTGGTTGGTTGGTTGGTTGGTTGGTTGGTTGGTTGGTTGGTTGGTTGGTTGGTTGGTTGGTTGGTTGGTTGGTTCATTCATTCATTCATTCATTTATTTATTTATTTGGAATCGTACTGATAAATATTTTTTCAGCATCAATCCCATCCCATATAGCTGTTGCCTTGAAAGCATGTCTTGACACCTGCTGTGATTTTCTTTAATTATGTTGTTACAGATTATCAAAAAGCTAATTATATAATAAAAGAAGGAATTTTCTTTTCTTTTCTTTTGGGTATCTTGTAACTGCCTCCAAAAGCTAATTCTGCTTAAGAAAAAAAATCCAAATTGGAGTCTTTCTGTCAAACTGAATGAAAAATGATGTGTATCATAAGAGAGAAAGAAGAGTTTTTAGTCTGCTTGCCCTCATATTCATTTTATTTTATTGTACAGCTAGGCTAATTAATAAAAACTCACAACAATATACCTTGACTTAATAGCATAAAGTACAGTCTGTTGGAAGTGGGGGGGGGGGAAGGTAAGTGGGACCTAGATTAATGCCACTTTGAAAGTCTTCATAGAATCATAGAGTTGGAGGAGACCAAAAAGATAATCAAGTCCAACTATCAGTAGGATTCGCCATACACATTCTGACAGATGGCTATTCAAACAATGTTTTAAAATGTCCATGAAAGGGGGGGGGGAGCTCTTTCCACAGTGGTAAGCTATTCCATTGATAGACAGTACCTGTACCAATAGGTTCTTCCTAATATCTAATTACTACCTACATCATTGAAAGGGCACCCCATAACTTGTAGACTTTCCCACAGGAACAAGTAAAAACAAATGCAAAACCCCTAAATGTGACTGCCATTCAGATCTTTAAACCTAGTTATTGTCCCCTCTCAACTTTTTGTTCTCCAAGTTAAAACATACATAGGGTTTTTAACCATTCCCTATAACAGTGATGACAAACCTTTTTTTCCCTCTGGTACCGAAAGAGCGTGGGTGCGCACTATCACGCATGCACAAGTGCCCACACCCAGAATTCAATGCCTGGGGAAGGTGAAAATAGCTTCTTCCACCCCTCCAGAAGTCCTCTGGAGGCTGGAAGCAGCCTGTTTTCCAACTTCTGGTGGGCCCATTAGGCTCATGTTTCACTCTCCCCAGGCTCCAAAGGCTTCCATGGAGCCTGGGAAGGGTACAAATGCCCTTCCCCATCACCCCAGAGACTCTCTTGAAGCCAAAAATGCTGTCCCAGAGACTCTGTGCCGGCCAAAAATCAGCTGGCCGGCACACACATGCAGGTTGGAGCTGAGCTAGGGCAACAACTCACATACCAGCAGATATGGCTCTGCATGCAACCTGTGGCATAGGTTTGCCATCACTGCCCTATAAGATGTGGATTTTAAACTTTTTCAACATCTTGGAAACCTTTTTCTGCATACGTCTTTTTTCACCCAAAGTGTAAAATTAATGGTATGAAGCTGATTTCAGTGGATTATCAAAGTATGAACAAAAAAAATTTTAAAGGGTATTTTGCCTCCATCACAATAGGAATGCCACTGGGCTGCAGCAGAGAATGATACGCCACTTTTAAATATTTGGCAAAATACAGTGATACCTTGTCTTACAAACTTAATTGGTTCCGGGACGAGGTTCTTAAGGTGAAAAGTTTGTAAGAAGAAACAATGTTTTCCATAGGAATCAATGGAAAAGCAATTAATGCGTGCAAGCCCAAAATTCAACCCTTTTGCCAGCCGAAGCGCCCGTTTTTGGGTTGCTGGGATTCCCCTGAGGCTCCCCTCCATGGGAAACCCCACCTCTGGACTTCTGTGTTTTTGTGATGCTGCAGGGGAATCCCAGCATCACAAAAATGAGTGCTTCGCTGGCAACGGACGTCCGAAGGTGGGGTTTCCCATGGAGGGGATCCTCAGGGGGATCCCAGCAGCACAAAAATGGATGCTTCGCTGGCAACGGAAGTCTGGAAGTGGGGCATCCCAGTGGCGGCGGTGGGTTTGTAAGGTGAAAATAGTTTGTAAGAAGAGGCAAAAAAAATCTTAAACCCCGGGTTTGTATCTTGAAAAGTTTGTATGACGAGGCGTTTGTAAGACGAGGTATCACTGTATTCTCCTCTCTCCTACTGCAAAAAGAAAAAAAGAATGAGCAAAACAAACTCCTAATCATTTTATTTTCAGAGAACGGTGGCTTTCCATCTGAAAACTGATCTCTCCTTCTCTATTCTGTAGTAATCAATCAACCCCCCTCCCATATCTATCCAAACAGACGGGGTGGAAATAGCAAGAGTTAAAGGAGTAAGATTCTGCCTGGATTCCAGACATTTTCTCTTTCTCTCTGCATGGTGCCTTTTCTTTTCTAGTTTATGTTTGATCTATTCATAAAAAAGAAGAGAAAGGGAAAAGTAAGAATAGCAACATGTTTGCTGCTGTGAGCATCACAAGTGTCTTTCCCAAGTCTATTGAACTTTTAAAAATGTCAGTTAAAGGTTCACTGCCTCTTTTGCTCTTTCTCCTTGAAAAAGTGTGGATACATGGCATCGTGTCTTGCTGTTTTCTCTGCTTCATGTGCATCACGTTTTATAACCAATTTTCTTTTTATCTCTACCTGTCTCACTTTGTCTTTGATTTCTTTGAAATGTTGAAACTGGATTTACTGTACAGAACTAGAACCAATTACGCACAATAAAGAGTTACGCTTAAGCCTTTTACCATCCCCACTAGAATTAAAGTAACGTTTGAGGGGAGGGTAAATCTTTTCATCAGGTGTCCATGTGGTGAAATAGATCTGTGTGTATGTGATCTAAAGAGAAATGTGTGTCATATTTTCCCTACCTGATTCCCTTCTGAACCTATATAGGGAATTGTGAACTTAGCATTCTTTTGAATCAAAAACAACAAAGGGTGTTCATTAGCTAAAGTTATCAGATACTATGAAACATATTGCATGAATGTAACCTCATTTTCCCCAAAAAATTGTATAAAATTGGAAAATTGGCCTATTTCACAAGAAAACACTAGACCAGATTGATTTTGTTAGAATTAAAGAGACAACTTCACTAAGTACTGTTGTGGTTGGCTCTGGCCCAGCTCCTGCTCCAGGGAATGTGGAGGTGGATGCAGGGGAAACTTCAACGTCTCACAGGCCTGTGTTATTGCCAACAGAGTCAGTTCAGAATTTAGTTTCCTTGGACGAAGAAGAAGGTGGGAGTGACTTGGAAGAGGGGGGCTTGGCACACAGCCCAGGCAATCAATCTCCCTTATCTTCCATTGATTCGGATGAAGACGTTTTGGACCCATGCAAGCGCAGAATTAAGCGTAGAAGAGACCAAGTAAGGACATATTACAGAAGATAAGAGTGGCCACCTGTGTTTGGGTGGGGCTCCAGTAATTAGGGCTGCTGCTATAAATAGCAGCATGTGGGTTTGGCCGTTGTGGAAGAGTATCTGATTGCAGTTCATCAGGAATCCTGTGTTGCTGGTTTCTGGACTTTGTTTGTTGATTTTTCATGCCTTTGAAAACAAAGCAGAGCAACGTGTGTGTGTGTCTCACTTCGTTGGAAGACGAAGGGGTGTGAAGTTTCTTCACAGCTGCTAGCTAAGTACTTAATGACTTCTTAAGGGAAATTGTACAGACTACAATGAGTGCTCTTTACAATACAAGAAGAGTGCTTAGTTTATTTTGAATTTTGGGATAAAGAACATTGTTTTGAATTTTCAAATATGTGTGTGTCTGAAATTTGTACCCTTGAATTTTCAGGAGGCTCATTCCAGGGAGCCCGGCAGAACAAGTACTATACAAAGTGGCATGTTATAAGCACTGAATATTTCAGGTTTATATAAAAGTCCTAGATATTGTCAACATACTGGTTAATTGCTTCTTTTCTACTCTTTCTTTTTTAGTATGCTTATCAATCAGGTTTGAAAAAATACAATGAGGAAAAATTTAATTTTTGAAACCCATGTATTGATTAAAATGTTAAAGGTGTGGTAGAAAGGGAAGAACATGAATTAATATAAAATATATAATTATTGACAGTATTACAATATGCGTTGCAACTTATTTAATTAAAGAGCATATCCTTCCTATTTTATATTAGTATCTGAGCATTGTAGCAATAGCTAAAGCATAACAAGTCTTACATTGACTTGCAGCCTTTGGGCTGGATTGCTGTAGATTTCAACTTAATCTTAACATTACTACGAAAACATCAGAGTTCATATGAGCGATGTCTTTCTTTGTTTATAGCCTGCTATGTCTAACAGATAAAATGCCCCAAAGAAACAAATAAAGAAAATTAATCATATTAGAAAGTGAGTTCTCTTTTGACTCGGCATCCACTCAGTTTCTTTCAATTCAACTCACAATGGGAGCAAGACAGGTTTAAGGAACAGACCAATTCAGACCACTAAGTTTGCAGGGCCTTCTAAGCATTCTTCTGATTAGCAACTCAAATGGATTCCTCTAAAAAAAAAAATGGGGAGGAAACAGGAAGCAAATGTTGTGCTTTAAAGGCAATAGACTTTTGCAGTGACAAAATGGCCTGAAAACTAACAGTTCACATTCCACATACATACTACTTAGGGATTGATGGTTCCCCTAGAAAAAAATCATTCTATGTCAGCAATACTGTAAGTGGTCCCCATTCCAATATACTCCTTATCTAATAGAACAAAATATCCATCTCAAAATTGTTCACTCATGCTGAGCAAGGGGTGGAATCTTTTGGGTAAAATTATGAATAGCATCACTTTTTTGCTTTTGTGCCTTCATATAATTTGTCCAATGGCTGCTTTTCTTTACCACTTTACTTAAGGGTTATTTTATGATCCAGCAGTGTATATCATGATTCCTTTAAACCAGCCAGAAACAATAACAAATTGCCAGTGTGTATATGTGGTGATTTACAGAAGAAAATGGGAGACATAAATTAGAGAGGCTTTATTTTGGATTTTCACACTGTAAGAGATTTTGGACTTGATGGCCTAAATAGATTTTGCCAGCTCCGTAGTTCTTCTCCTATAATAGAGTGGATACAAGTTAGAAATATCAGCAGACTTTTTAATCAAAGCTGCCTAATAAGGATTGAGTGTGATATTAATAAGATAAAAATGGATGGACTTTTATTAAGAGCAAATCGAAACAAAGTTTAAAATCTAATTAACTTTCGGAACAAAAAACATAAAATCCCATTTTAACCCTAAACTTACTACTCATGTCTAACTAACGGGTTTGTAGGAAAGGATGAAGGGCATGGGGCAGGGTCAAACATAAGTTTGGAGTTTCTATAGCCCTGAAAGAGTTCATGCCCCTTCCATGACTTTTTGTCTACCACTTTATTGACTTTTATCTGGTGCCAATTTGCCTTGGCCATGAGTAGATCAGATCATTGTGTATAGTTTTCAAGGAATAAACTTGTAGTATTTTATGAACTTCGTACTGGGTCCACATTTCTTGTAATGAGAGAGATAGATAAGGTGGAAGCTGTGGGGTAGGCTACTCCCAGGGAACTAGGACTCATTGTTTCAAAGCAATTACTTGTTCCAACCCTTCTGGTTCTGGTTCAATGGGCTCATCTCATATACCTGCTGACGTGGGATGTCAGGGCATGAACTCAAGCTGCTGCTGTTTAATGCCAAGTCTATTGTTAACAAGACATGTATAACTGAGACCTGGCTGGGCCAGGAGAGGAGTGTTCCCCTCTCAGAGTTGTGCCCAGATAGGTTTCAAGTACTGTATCAGCTGCAACCCTAGGGATGGCATGTAGGAGTGGAAATTATTGCCCGCAAGAGTCTTCTTTCTCACAGAATCCCTGCCCCAGAGCTTGTTGGGTGTGAGCCTCTCCTCTTAAACTTGGTGTCAAAGCTTCTGTTGGGCTTGTGCTGATGGCCCTGCCTGTGCTGATGGAGGCAGTAGCCGGATTGGCAGTAATGTTGCCCAGGCTTATGGTACTGGTGGACTTTAACTTGCCATCACTTAGTGAATTCTCAGATGCTACTCAGAAGTTCATGGCTTCCATGACAACCCTGAAACTGATCCAAGTAGTTCAGAATCTGACTCATCGGGGGGAAACGACACACACTTGACCTAGTGTTCCTCTCAGGGCAGTGGAGATATGATCTGGAATTAAGGGGTACAGTTGTTTCTCCCTTGTTGTGGTCAGATCATTTCCTGCTGAGATTAGACTTTAAGGCACCACTCCCCTACCACAGGGAGGTGGAACTGATTAAGTGGTTCTGCCCCAGATGCCTAATGGACCCTGAAGGGTTCCAGAGGGAGTTTGGGAAATATCTGACTCTCTTGCCCATAATACAGCTGAGTCCTTGGTGGCTGCCTGGAATAGGGCTTCATTGGGACACTGGACTGATTTTTGCCTTTGCGACCTGACTGTGGCAGTGGATCTGGGAAAGCTCCTTGGTTCACTGAGTAGCTCTGGGAGATGAAGCACCAGAATAAACATCTAGAGCGATGCTGGAAAACCAGTAACTCTGAATCTGATCAAACACTATTAAGACCAAAAGTCCTTTGGGCGGCATAACTAACTAAATAAATAAATGTCCCAGTGCAACAAAAACAACTATCGCTTCACACCAGTTCAAGGCAATGCAGAGGCAAACACTGCTCCAGCCAACCCAAAGTAGGACACTGTCTAATAGATGTGAAGCAAGACGAAGACAATTGTAATTCCCAACATGTTCAATGCAAAATGAATGCAAGCATGACTCCAAATTCAAAGTGGAACATAGGCAAAACATGACTCCCACCTCAAAGCAGGACAAAGGTAACATGTGATTCCAACAGATATAAGACAAGCTCAAGGATCAAAGGGTTCCAAACATCCACATCCAGTTGGATTATGGATTGTCTCTGGCACTGACCAAATTAAATGCCTATTCAAATAGTCTATAACTTCACTGATCTCCATTCTGCCTCTTTACATTTGGCCCTATGAATGGTGGGTTGCTCCTGGTTTGGCCCAGTTCTGTGAACCAATAGTGGCGGTGGCAGGAAACTTCTTCCATCAACCTGGGATACTTCTGCGCATGCGCAAATAAATAGCAACAGGTTTTAGAACCCACTACTGGAACCTACATATCTTGATTGGGCAGATGAAACAACTCCCCCTGGTTGGTGTTGATCACCTCCGCTGCATCTCTTCTCTAAAATACATAGCTGACTGTTCATCCAAACATTATTTTCCAGATTTCCCCAATATTCCCCAATACTCAACTCCGTTGTTCCTTGTCTTGACTACAACACAGATGATGCTCCATAGTACTTTTTGAATGGCTTGAAACTCATTCTTCCTCTTCATCTCAGCTAGTGTGTGAGGAAACCATCGCATAAGCCTGGAGAACTCTAGTGCAAGTCCACCCATAGATTTAAATTCTTTAATAGGAAAACGACAAAAGCAGGGATACAAATACATGAATGACTGTTCTGAACTCAACAGCCCAACTTAACAAACACGGCTTTATCACTAATGTATCTGTGGAACAAAGCACCTAAAAGTCGCTAAATTGTATCAGCTAATACCGGTAATTACCATAAGGCATTGAATTGGACAGTGCTCTAATTTATTCTATGAAATGCAAGCTGAACTCAGGATTTTCTGTTCAGTATGAAATATCAATAATGTACATTTCTATAATAGATAGGAAAGCAATTTAAAGAAAGCAAAATTATAATTAAGACTTAATTACTTATCATCTTGTATTAATTTTTCATTATAGTTGAAGCAAACATTCTAAACAGCATGTTGAACTCAACTCATGAAAACCTAAAAGGTTTTAAGTATAAAAGTCCACTCAAGCTCTTTAAATGCTTGTGACATGCAAAATAAAACCTGTATAAATAGAAGAAGCAAAATGAGTTAACAAAGAAAAAAAAGCAGTGGGTAAACAAAAGGAAAGTTAAAAAATATCATTAACTAAACAAGAAAAACTGGACAGAAGACATTGCAGCTATATGAAAAATAGCCAAAAAAGACTTTATAAAAATGAATATTGTGCAGTATAAAAGAAAAAAAAATCCTTAGAACTTTTGCTCTATGTTAAAATGCTTTTCAAATAACCAATAAAACTAAAAATTTGTATAGCATTAGCCTCCATCTAACTAATGCATGCAAATGAGTTACTGTTGTTGTTTGAAGAAAGCAAATATCTAAAAATAAATATAATGTGTATTTTAAGACTTTACTGATCAGCATTAAAGGACAGCACTTTTGCATGCAGAAAGAAAAGTTTTATATAGCTAAGTATCTACTCTAAGACAGTGAAGGCAAAAAAGTTTAAAAGGGATAGAAACATACCACATGAATTATACTGAGTTTGTAGTCTGCTCTTGACCTCTGGTCTTAATAGGCATCCCATTGTAAACAGACCAGGAATGCTGTATCTGACAGCTCTATAACAGCCTTCCCTCTTCCCCCATCAGCTTTGCCACAGAATCAGCAGTGGGTTGCTCCTAGTTTGGACCGGTTCTTAGAACTGGTAGCACCAGTGGCGAGAGGCTCCGCACACCAACCATCGCTCATGTGCATGTGCATGAACCAGTAGTAAAGGGCTTTAGCACCCACTACTTCAGTGTTTCCCAACCTTGGCAACTTGAAGATATCTGGACTTCAACTCCCAGAATTCCCCAGCCAGCATTCGGTGGCTGGGGAATTCTGGGAGTTGAAGTCCAAATATCTTCAAGTTGCCAAGGTTGGAAAACATTGCACTACTGCACAGAATGTTGAAAAAAATCTATTACAGGATTCAAAAACATAAAATAGGTTGTAGCTTGTATAATTATGACTTTGAAGGCAGTTAAAGTCATATATTCTAACTCTTGTTTTTTTCTGGGACGCATTTCTACTTCCTAATCTAGTCTAAATAAAGTTCAGTTCTGTTAGTTTTTTTCTAGATCACACAAGGTGCTACCACAGTAATAAAAATAAACAATTAATTTAAAAAAATCTAAAACAATAAAAGCTTAGCAAAAATGAAACAAAACAAACAAAACAAAACAAAATGTAATGTCTATTTATTTATTTATTTATGCATGCATCTCTCTGTCTATCTATCTGTCTGTCTGTCCATCCGTCTGTCTGTCCGTCCATACATACATACATACATACATACATCTATGATAATATATGGAAACAAAATTCTCATTATCTACTAAACTGTTAATATTTCAAGGAGATTTATTTCATATTTCCAATATAGAAATGTGAAATTCAACAAAATGTCTAGTTGATGTGATCATTAATATATTCTCTGCTCACTTTTATTTTTTTAACTTAATGTATATGAAATTTGGCTTCAGTTCAAAATTACAGGACATTTTCCAGTGCTATAGACAAGTCAGATTTTCTTCCTAGTAACCAATCAGTTACTTGCAGTTTCTGAGCAGAGCCTTAATTTGTGTCACAGTTGGAGATGCTCTTAATAAGTAAGAGTAGGATCTTATTCAAAAGAAGGTAGCAACATATAACACATCAGACTTAATTATGAAATAGTTTACAGCAGGATAAATTGAGACAGATGTACAAGGCTTGTAATGGAAGAATAAATGCACTGTCCATCTAATCAGAGTTCATGATAAGTTTAATTGAGTGTATTATATTGAGCATTTCCAGAAATCAGTAGAACTGATGGACATAAATCTGCTAGGAAAATATTAATACAAAGCAAATGGTAAATGAGACTATCCCTCCCCCCAAAAAACCTCAATCTTATTCTCAAATATATTTCTTGGGTCAATGAATGTGGTTTACTACAGAGATTTCCATGGATTTCTATGACACCTTGAAAGAGATTCCACAGGTTATATGGACCCAAGTTCTAAAATACAAGCTTACTCTATCATTCTACCAAGCTAGACAATAAGCACTTGCAGTGGACACCAAATTCAGTTTACTTCAAGATTTTGAGGTTTGTCCGGTTTTTTAAAAATACATACAAGTTCCTGTGTCCTAAATCTGTTTGATATGTTTGGTCAGCATCATAAAAGACTTCAATAAATTTATCTCTTTTTTTCTATATGCGTATGACCATATGCAATTCTGATAACAGTGGCAAAGAGATGCAAAATAAAAATAAAATTCAAATGTAAGTAAAAATGTTTTTATATGAAAAAATATAATCAAGAAATGAATCAATGAACACCTAGAAGCAAACAAAATAATAACCAAAAGCCAAAATGGATTTGTCAAGAGCAGGTCATGCCAGAATAATCTTATAGCATTCTTTGATAAATTGACAAAATTACTGGACCAGAGGAATGCTGTCGATTTAATTTATTTGGACTTAAGTAAGGCATTTGATAAAGTAGACTATAACCCACTACTAGATAAAGCTGAAAATTGTGGGTTAGACAGCAACACCACCAGATGGATCCAAAACTGGCTAACGAATCACACTCAATGCATTGTATTCAATGGAACTGCATCTACATGGAGGGAAGTATGCAGTGGAGTACCCAAGGCTCTGTTTTAGGCCCAGTACTCTTCAATATTTTCATCAATGACTTGAAAGAGGGGATAGATGGAGAACTCATCAGATTTGCAGATGACACCAAACTGGCAGAAATAGCCAACTCTCCAGAAGATAGGCTCAAGATACAGAAGGATCTTGACAGACTTGAACATTGAGTGCTATCAAACAAAATGACTACTTCAGCTTCAGTCGCAACAACACAAGAGCACGCAACAGATTCAAACTTAATATTAATCGCTCCAAACTTGACTTTAAAAAATATGACTTCAGCAACCGAGTTGTCGAACTGTGGAACTCATTACCTGACTCAGTAGTGTCAACCCCTAACCCCCAACATTTTTCCCTTAGACTATCCACGATTGACCACTCCAGGTTCCAAAGAGTTCAGTAAGGGGCGTGCATAAGTGCACCAGTGTGCCTTCCATCCCCTGTCCAATTGTCTCTCCTTATCTCATTTATCTTTTCTTCCTTTCATATATGTTCTCCTATACTTTTATATCTTTTCTTCTATCCTTTTCTTTATTTATATTACTACATATTTATTCTCTTCAATGTGTATTATGTATTGGACAAAATAAATAAATAAATAAATAAAAATAAATAAAATGAAAATCAATGGTGAAAAAAGTAAGGTTCTACATGTAGGCAAGAAAAACAAAATGCACAGATACAGTATATGTTGTATCTTGCTCAATAGTAGTGACTGTGAAAGGGATCTCAAAGTCCTAGTGGACAATCTTTAAATATGAGCCAGCAGCTGCCAAAAAAGTCAACACAATTCTAGGCTGCATTAACAGAAGGATAAAATCAAGGCCACATGAAATGTTAATACCACTATATAACGCCTTGGTAAGGCCACACTTGTAATACTGCATTCAGTTTTGGTCACCATGATGTAAAAGGGATGTTGAGACTCTAGAAAGAATACAGGGAAGAGCAACAAAGATGATTACAGGACTGGAGACTAAAAAATAAAGAACGGTTGCAGGAATTGGATATTTCTAGTTTAATGAAAAGAAGGACTATGGGAAAGATGACAGCACTATTCCAATATTTCAGGGGTTGTCACAAGAAAGATGGAGTCAGGCTATTCTCCAAAGCAATTAAGGGTAGGACAAGAAGCAATGGGTGAAAACTAATCAAGGAGAGAAGCAACTTAGAACTAGGGAGAAAATTCCTGACAGTTGGAACAATTGAACCATGGAATGGCTTGCCTCCGGAAGTTGCGAATGCTCCAACACTGGAAGTTTTTAAGAAGATGTTGGATAACCATTTGTCTGAAGTAGTGTAGGGTCCTCTGCCCAAGCAGGGGGTTGGACTAGAAAACCTACAAGGTCCCTTCCAACTCTGTGGTTATTATTATGATTTTGCCTCTTCTCAAGAACCATTTTCCACTTACAAACCCAAGCCTCTGAAACTGTAACCGGAAAAGGCAGGGAGAAGCCTCTGTGGGGCCTCTCTAGGAATCTCCTGGGAGGAAACAGGGCCTCCACTCTCCATGTGGTTTCCCCAATTGAATACATTATTTTCTTTTACATTGACTCCTATGGGAAAAAATGCTTCTTCTTACAAACTTTTCTACTTAAGAACCTGGTCACGGAATGAATTAAGTTCGTAAGTAGAGGTACCACAGTATTTTGTTTGAATGGTATCTTTTCTCTATGTTTTGTCAATGCAAAATATAAGTTTTTAGCAGATTTAAAATACCACAATTCTTCAGTAGAACAAATATAGAAAACTAATGTTTGGCCGAAGGAAAGTACAAAACTTTCAATGTACTGCTATTTACAGATCACTTCATTTCTGGGGAATGAGATATATAGGAAATATTAAAAATATTTAAACATAATTATTTGTGAAAATGAACATAATAAGCTATTTTTACATACACAGTCATCCACAATAGAAGCTAATATATAGACATATTAACCTTCGCGGAAACTTCTAAAATAGTTACTATCAAATTATATTTCTTAATAAGACATAATGGCAAAATTATTAAATACACTGATGGTAATTACATTAACACTTTATGTATATGGAGATGTATGTGCAAATAATGTTTATTTATAGTTTTTCTTTAACAACCAGCATTTTTTGTGGACAGACTAATGACTGGGTTGAAATATTTTTCACATAATGTTCACAGTAATAATACAATTAAATATACAGAATTTTTATCTTCCAACTTTTAGCCTTAACATGCTCATTATAATTATATTCTTTTATGCATTGATCAATATTACACTAACTTTCTATAAATACCAATAAACACTGATGCTTCCAATGTCACCGTCGGAGTCGTACTTCTCCAGGCCAGTCCGGATGATGGCACTCTATTCCCATGCACCTACCACTCCCGCAAACTCACATCCTCTGAATGGAATTATACAATCTGGGAGAAGGAGTTGTTGGAGGCACCATCTTGAAGGAGCTCGGCACCAGGTGGAGGTCCGGACAGATTATCAGAATCTGGAGTTCCTGCAAACAGACCAAAAGTTCTGTTCTGGGTCCTATTCTTTTTAATATATTTGTGAGTGACATAGGGGAAGGTTTAGTAGGGAAGGTTTGCCTATTTGCCGATGACTCTAAAGTGTGCAATAGGGTTGATATTCCTGGAGCCGTCTGTAATATGGTAAATGATTTAGCTTTACTAGATAAATGGTCAAAGCAATGGAAACTGCAGTTTAATGTTTCCAAATGTAAAATAATGCACTTGGGGAAAAGGAATCCTCAATCTGAGTATTGTATTGGCAGTTCAGTGTTGGCAAATACTTCAAAAGAAAAGGATTTAGGGGTAGTGATTTCTGACAGTCTCAAAATGGGTGAACAGTGCAGTCAGGCGGTAGGGAAAGCAAGTAGGATGCTTGGCTGCATAGCTAGAGGTATAACAAGCAGGAAGAGGGAGATTATGATCCCACTATATAGAATGCTGGTGAGACCACATTTGGAATACTGTGTTCAGTTCTGGAGACCTCACCTACAAAAAGATATTGACAAAATTGAACGGGTCCAAAGACGGGCTACAAGAATGGTGGAAGGTCTTAAGCATAAAATGTATCAGGAAAGACTTAATGAACTCAATCTGTATAGTCTGGAGGACAGAAGGAAAAGGGGGGACATGATCGAAACATTTAAATATATTAAAGGGTTAAATAAGGTCCAGGAGGGAAGTGTTTTTAATAGGAAAGTGAACACAAGAACAAGGGGACACAATCTGAAGTTAGTTGGGGGAAAGATCAAAAGCAACATGAGAAAATATTATTTTACTGAAAGAGTAGTAGATCCTTGGAACAAACTTCCAGCAGATGTGGTAGATAAATCCACAGTAACTGAATTTAAACATGCCTGGGATAAACATATATCCATCCTAAGATAAAATACAGAAAATAGTATAAGGGCAGACTAGATGGACCATGAGGTCTTTTTCTGCCGTCAGACTTCTATGTTTCTATGTTTCTAAGTTGAACCAACAGCAGATACATTGGTCGTTTTTCTTTGCACTGTTCAACTTTCGGATCTGATATACACCGAGTTATCAGAACCCTCGAGCGGATGCCCTATCCCGAAAGCACCAAAGTACAGGCCCCGTTGCAAACTATTTTGCCAGAAGAATCAGACAGTGAAGTTGACTCACAGCCAGGGACCGACAGTGTGGGAGAGTAATCAGATGGGGAGATGGGTGCAGCCAGCCCATCAGTCAATGCTCCAATTAGTGAGTCATCAGAATCAGAGGAAGACCCACTTGTGGATGCCCGTGTGTGCAGGCTTATGGCAAGAAGGGAGCAGTTGCACAGGCGTTTCAGAAAATAAGTGAGCACACCTGTTCAAGGAGTAATTATGTTAATGTGTTTTGTGATAAATTACAAGCATTGAGAAGTGTGAGCTGTGGACGTTTATCTGTTTGAGAAAGAGACTGTTGAAAGAACATTGCTACAGATCATATTATTCAAGGACTTCTACTGAACTTTGGACACTTCATAGAGAACTCTTTTTGGCGTGGGTGGCTGTGGAGATTTAAAACCATCTTATCTGCTCTTTTGTTTTGGCACGCTGCCCCATTCAAGGACTTTTTCGGGTGAGAATAATTTAACTCCTCTCCAAGTTTTTGTTTTCAAGATTGCTTGATAAACTTGTTTTAATTTCTTTGTGACTGTGTGTGTGTGTGTTTGAAATTCATTCCAAACTCATTGGGAGCTAATTGCCAAAAAAAAATCTGCTGTGAACTCCACATAGGTATCATGAAGGGCATCTGGCCAGTAAATGTTTATCATCCATTCTGTTGCCCAAAACATTGAATTAAAACTGGGAGAATGATTGTGTGGAGATTTCTGATTCTGCCATCAGTTTCCATGCTCAGATGTGTGTGTGTGTGTGTGTTTGCATGTATACACACACATGCATGCATGCGCGCGCACACACACATATAGTAGGCCAAGTAAAATAATATAATTTTCTTATCAAAACTATCTTATTGTCCACAACGAAGAGGAATTGATGGGATAGATATGAAGTAACAACACTTCAAACCTTGTGGTTTGTTTATTTAAGATTTACCTGCCTGCTACACATTACTTCAAATCATTAATCCTATTGTGATAAATGAAACTGGTGTCAGCCATGCCATTTGAATGGATTTTGAGATTTGCACAATAAAAATCTCCTTTATCATTTAATGTTATGGTCTCGGCAATAATGTTGTGCCCCAAACCAGAAAGACTGAAAAGTAATTCTGTGAAACTAAAAATATTTTCTTATATGAAGAAATAGAATGAATGTTTTTGAATAAGAATGGGGCACCTTTTAAAGTTTTGGGTAAAAGTAGAAATATGCTTACTTTTTTATATGCAATGTATTCCTTTCTTTCACAGAAGGCTACATATCAGTGGGGTTTTTAAATTATCAAACTAAACTAATATCTAAAAGCATTTACAGTCTTGCCCATTAAATGCATTCAGAAATCTTCATGGTATGCTACTTTTTTTTTTTTTTGCTTTGTTTTTATTCTTTTCCAATGTATTTTAAAAGTGTAACCATGACATTTTGAAGGTAATGACTGTACATGAACTTTTCACATAAGGGAATGGGTTCTTTTCTATGAAAGAAATGAAGCCATTGTGCTCAGCAAAAAGATTGTCTTTCTCAACTCTTTTTAAGGTCTACCATTAAATTAAAAGTGAAAAGTCAAGTATCATACTTTCACCTCATTCTGCATGTGATTGAGAGTTGGCCATTCACATTTTGAAGGGCTAGGGAAGATTATAAAGATAGCACCATGAGAAGTGTCTATTTCATCTAAAGTGTATCTATTCTTTTGTATTATACATTATAAATCAGAGTGATATTTGAAGGAAGATTTATTATAATCTCTGGCAGGATGCTTTGTCCATTTATAATGCAAGCTTTTATCTCAAATTCAGAGCACTAGTCTTGAAAAAACATGTACACTGTTTCAGAAAGATAAGATTTCTCTTCAACAAAAAAAAGAAAGAAAGAAAGAAAGAAAGACTAGGCCAAAGTTTCTAAAATGGCATCATCCAACTGTTGTGGTTCAGCCTGAGGCTGCTCAGGGACCAGCTGTGCCTCTGCAGGCTCCATGCCCAGAGGAGGATGACAGCAAAGAGGAGGGGGCTGAGCAGTCGCACGTGGAGGGACAACCAGGAATGGGATGAGGATGAACAGCATGAGAGCCCTGGAGGGGGGGGGCTCTCCCCAGCCAGTAGCTTGGAATCATTAGGGGATGATGCACAAGCTGTCATTGACATGCGACAGAGACGTTCAGAGCAAAGAAAGGAGCAGTTAAAGAAATATTATCACCATTGAATTAGCAACAGCTGGGTTTGGGTGTGGTCCTCATCAGCAGGGTTTAAAAGGCAGGCAAGCCCTTGAAGCCATGTGGAGTGTTATCAATTGGAATTACGGTGTCCTGCTTTGTTCTCGGCGTCTCTGTTCCTGGCTTGTGGCCCAGCAGTTTGGAAGACCCGTGGGAGGTGTAGGTCTGCTATCTACAGCCTCGGCTTGGCAGCAAGAATCCTGTATTGCTGCATGGACTTTTGCCTTCATGGATATATCTGAAGATACAGCATTTTCCTGTTTGTAAGGACATTTTCTGTTACCTGTGTTTTTCTTGAATTTTACAAACTGCCTTTGGCTTTTACCGGTGTGTTTGGCTTCCCTTTTTGGGTTGGTATTGGCTTCCAGAGTGACCCAGACAGAACATCCAACTGTGTTGGGATTACTTTAATGATGAAGATACATGGTATATGGTGTGCACGTGTGTGTGTGTAGGAGGGGTAATTATCCTTGGGGGTGAATCCAATTTTTGTCAATGAATTAGTTGCTTAACATACTTGTACATATATGATTACACTGGTAGTTTGTGTCTATGGTTTCATTTAAGAAATCTTCATTGGGTTTGAATCAGGACAAACACGCACATATATCAGTAAAGTAATCCAAATACAGATATGTATTATAATATTTTTCTGGATAGTTTCTGACTATTTGAAGCTATAGATCGGTTGGATTCTGAAGATATGATTATGAAATCATCTGAAATCATTCAATGACTTGGATGAGGGAATACATGGGGAACTCATCAAATTTGCAGATGAAACCAAACTGGCAGGAATAGCCAACAGTCCAGAAGATAGGCGCAAAATACAGAAAGATCTTGACCAACTTGAAAAATGGGTGCTATCTAAAAAAATGAAATTCAATGGTGAAAAAAGTAAGGTTACACCTTTAGGCAAGAAAAACAAAATGCACAGCTACAGTATACATGTAGCATATTGCTCAACAAGTAGCAACTGTGAGAGGGATCTTGGAGTCCTAGTGGACAACCATTTAAATATGAGCCAGCAGTGTGCAGCAGTTGCCAAAAAAGCCAACACAGCTCTAGGCTGCATTAACAGAGGGATAGAATCAAGATCACATGAAGTGTTAATACTATACAATATTCCAAATGTGGTAAGGCCACACTTGGAATATTGCATTCAATTTTAGTGGCCACGATGCAAAAAGGATGTTGAGACACTAGAAAAACTGCAGAGAAGAGCTACAAAGATTATTAGGGGACAAGAGGCTAAAACATGAAGAACGGTTGCAAGAACTGGGCCTGGCTAATTTAATGAAAAGAAGGACCAGTGATAGCAGTGTTCCAATAACTCCGGGGTTGCACAAAGAAGAAAAAGTCAACCTATTCTCCAAAGTACCTGAGCTTAGAACAAGAACAAGAAGCGATGGGTGCAATCTGAACAAGGAGAGAAGCAACTTAGAACTAAGGAGAAATTTCCTGACAGAACAATTAATTAGTGGAACAGCTTGCTTCCAGCAGTTGTGAATGCTCCAATTTTAAGAAGATGTTGGATAACCATCTGTCTGAAGTAGTGTAGGGTTTCCTGCCTAAACAGAGGGTTGGACTAGAAGACCTCCAAGGTCCTTTCCAACTCTATTTTTGCATCATCATCATCATCATCATTAATATTATAAAATATTTCATTAATTAGCAATATCAGTGCTCAAGCAAATATTTATATTAGTCTTCTGCTCCTAGAATTGTATCCTGGTCATTTATCTTGTGACCCCTAGATATAGAGTCTGCGGAGAGGGGCGGCATACAAATCTAAGTAATAAATAAAATAAATAAATAAATAAAATATTCATACTTGATTTTTGGTGGCATGCACAATGACTCGGGTAAACATCTCCCTAAATCACATCTATAGGAGTCACTTAATATAAAGCATAGCTAGGTTTGCAAAATTATATTAATATAGCCAAAATTAATAAAATAGTTTTTTGGTTGAGTTCACTTCATGGTTTGGTCTATGTAATGGCTGACATGAATCTTGCCAGTCTGGGTGTGTTTTACTCCCCCTTAAGCCACATCACTTATTGAATTAGGGAGTTATCTATTAAAGTCCCTTGTAAATACCTTCTTATTTTGGGCTTAAGCCATGTTTTTTTCTTGTTGATCAGGTAGTTGATCTGGCTATCTATATCCACATCATCTTCTTTCTGGACAATTTGTCCAGGGCTTTTCAAGAGGAGACCAGTTGCTTCAACATTTGGATGACCTCTTCTTTCATCTTCTAAATTATACAACACAGATCAGTACAGGCATAGATCTTATTCAGGGAAGAGCAGTATATCCTCTATAACATATCTATCAACGCCCAATTAAAATTTTGAATAGTTCTGTAATTACATATTTAAAATATGACCGATGAACCCTTTTCTGTCCTCTGAGATCTGATTTGGACTAAATTTTGATGTTGAAGAGTTCCTGGAAACTGCTTTTAATTGATTTGTATAGCCAAGGACAAAGAGAGGATAGGTATTAAAGCAAATTGGAAAAAGGCAAAAGAAAATTCTGTTGATTTTAAAACACGAGAAGTCTTCCTTGATTTATTAGCACACACACTTAAGTCACAAATTACTTTGCAAACTTTTCTCTCTCCTGAAAGATATGTATGTGCAGTAACCTGGAATGAAACCTTTTGTACCTACTCTAGAGACTTAAAGTTGGAACATCTACATATCGTTTTAATTTGCTGACAGTTGAATGTCTTTATAACTCTTAAAGGGATTAAAATAATGCTAATTAATGTCCTGGGAGATTTAAGAGGGCATATGCCCATATTTGTAGATGCATTAATATTGGTTAGCATTGTTTAACCACTTCCAATAAAGTGAAATATGATTTAAACCATATGTTTCCAGGTCCCTTAATTAGTAATCAGTCTCATTGAGAATAGAATTTATATTCAGGAAAGCTGTCAGGGGACAGTAAGGTAAAATGCTTATGAGGAAGACACATTAGAGAGGATGGTTCTCATGATACATATGTACAGTATAGAATCCTGCATCACTGTCATTCACAGCATTATAGAGAAGCAGATGGTATGTCTGCTTACAACATTTCCTCACCTTTGCAACATGTCACAGTAATTATTACTTTGTACTTGCTGAAAATATATATTGTTACTAAACTCTTTGTCATTAATAGGATTAGGGTTTCGGAGACCCTACACCTTCTCATGTGTCCATTGTCAAGATTATGTATGATCAATCACAGCCCGCGTAAGCTGCAAATAGATCTAATCCGGAGGCGACGGATAAAAGTTACAGAAAAGCTTCAAAATGAAGTTACTTTTATTAACAGAAAACAATAAAATCAGCTAAGCCTGATCACAGGCTCTTAATGCACGTCTACATAGCTAGAGAGTTAAAAGCAAGATGGGGATATTCTTCTTCTTCATCAGGAGGAGAGGAAGTGATGCTGACTATCTAGCCAGGATTTACATCACAGTGGTCGGAGCTAAATTAACATACACAGAGTTAACTATTTTATTACTGAATGTCTCTGAATGTCTCTGGGGCTGGCAATACACAGCGTGACACCCCTTCTTTGGCAGTCATCAGGGACATTGGTTCTTCTGCTGAGCGGATCCCTTGTTAGACAGTCTTTGTAGACGTGATTTGACAAGGGGAGAACTGCTTTATGAGAAGGGAATGACAAGAAGCTATGTGATGGGGCGGTTTTATGAGTGGGTTTGGCAAGCTATTCACCCGGAAGGAATAATTTTCAAGACAAATAAAAAGTGACTTAACTGTAATACCACTTCAGTAGAATTCAAACTATTTTATCTGATTGTTCTTGTCCAATTGAACAACTGTGATTTCCCCCATTCCCCTTCTAGAGACAGCAGCAAATCCAAAGGAAACTTCTGCTTTAAAAGGAATAAGAATTATCTTATTTTACTAATAAAAGAAACAATAAAATATATTCTTACATATGAGTAATTCCTTTGGTGTTCCTCTTTTTCTTCTACTCACTATTTTCTTCCAGCAAAAAAGCATATCGGAAAGACACATTATTACCTTGCTTACTAATATATATGCTAAAAGACTAAGATAAAGTAATATTGTAAAGTAACATAGCTATGGATAGAAATCACTATCAAAATGTATTGTTCATTATTAGGTCCTAAATTTGTCCATATATTATCATCAGTAATGAGGTTCAATATTTTCAGTTTCATTTTAATATTCTAAAAAAATAATAAAATCATATTAAAAGGAAAAATACCTTTAATTTATAGTCATGTGGGTAGATGTGTACAATGTATAATATATCACAAATGCACAATTCTGATATATACAGGTTATCAGATAGAGCAACTGTACCTTACTGACACAATACAGCATATCAAAGAACTTGTAACTTTAATCTTATGAATTTTTAGAAGAATAACCTATTTCATATTATCTAGATAGTTAAGCATCAATTTTTACCCTTTGGTGACTTGATTGTAATATAACAACAAATGTTGGCAGGTCTTCCTGACTTTTACTTCTGCTTCATGTTCAAAATTAATTACTTAAAATAACTTACATTACTTTTGTACTGGTGCACAAAGAACTAAAAAAACCCAACAACATAAATTATTATAATAATGATAATGATGATAATGATGATGATGATGATGATAATAATAATATTAATAATAATAATAATAATAATAATAATAATAATAATAATAATAATAATGAAGGCAAAGTGGATAAGGAAAAGACCTGGTCATGGCTTACAAGGGGAACACTCAAAAAGGAGACAGAAGGACTAATTATTCTGCACACTAGGCATTTATTCATGCTTGCCATTATAACAGTGCAAACAAGAAGTTTTTAATTTACATTAACTATCATAGGACTTCCTTGACAGGATGTCCTAATTTCTTTGCACTTCATATTGTCCATATAAATCTTAAACACACAGAGTTTTCTGGAGATGTTAGATACGAAAGCAAAAGTTTAATTATTTCTTTAGAATTAGAGAAGGGCAGAAATTAAAAAAAACCACATTTAATTTAATTTCCTAGAGATATTAATGAAATAAGATGTATTTGAGCCCCTATTACTTTTCTAAGAGTGGTATATAATTTTTTTTAAACTGTAGTCCTCAGTAAACCCTCCCTGCATTCATGTAATTCTTTTGAACAGTATATGATCCTTTAAAATAAATCAGACTCCACATTTTTATTAATGAGACACAGAAGACATTATATTTTTATTAATCCCTACAGTGAAAAAATATTTTACTAATTATAGGATAGAGATATCTAACTGAAGAATTAATTCTGATGTGAGGATATTCAACACAATATGTATCAAGATCACACGAAGTGTTAATACTACTTTATAATACCTTGGTAAGATCATATTTAGAATACAGCATCCAATTTTGATCAACAAAAATTGTTGAGACTCCAGAAAAAGTTCAGACAAGAGCAACAAAGATATTAGGGGACTGGAAGCTAAAACATTTAAGGAACAGTTGCTGTAATTGGGCACAATATGTCTAGTTTAATAAAAAGGAGCAGAGGTAACATGATAACAATGTTCCTATATCTCAGGGATTGCCCAAAGAAGAAAGAGTCAAGATATTCTCCAAAATACCTGAGGGCAGGACCAGAAGCAATAGATGGAAACTAATCAAGGAGAGAAGCAACCTAGAACTAAGGAGAATTTTCCAGACAATTGGAATAATTACTCATTGTATAACTTGTCTCCAGAAGTTGTGAATCTTCCAGTACTGGAAGTTTGTAAGAAGAGATTGGATAATCATTTGTCTGAAATGGTATACTATCATAGGCAATGTTCCCTCTAACCTGCGCAGCGCGCTGTGGCGCAGGCAAATCCCAAAGACCACGTAGCATTTTCCAAGCCCGCACAATGGAGCTGGTGCCATTTCTCCTCACCCAACAGCTGATCTGCCCCTCCCAAGCTGTCAACATACATTCAAACAATACAGTGTACCATCTAATTTCCCATGAATAAAATGCAGTATTTTGTTATTAACTAATATCAATCATCAAAAAAGTTGCAAAAGTTTTTTTTCTAATTTTGTCATCCAGTTACATACATTTTCTTTTAATTAAATTCCCTCCTTAATGTCCCTTCAAAAAGTACAACACCAATTATATTTCTAACTTATTAACCATTATGCCAAAGTGCTTCCTTCTTTCTTTATACATTTTTCTGTAAACCAAGAAAACCTTGTATAGCCAATCAGATGTTAACAAAATAAAATTAAAAACAAAATATAAACATATACAAATTTCAGACTTTTTCTCCCCTCTAAATAGTACATTTACCTAATCCAAATTTTAAAAATTATTTCAGCCCATCTAACATTTAGCCAATTAATACTTATCTACATTTCTTACTTAATTATTAATCTTAAATTTCAGTCAATTTGAAAAGAGAATAAAGGGGGGGGGAATTCTAAATATTCTTTATTTTCAATCAACTAAAAATCATTAATACCATTAATCTCCCCAACAATTCTAAATTCAATTCCATTTATGCATTAATCCAAATCAGTATCACCTACGACATATCTTATTATAATCAATACTTCTAACTTTATTAAAACAGATCATCAATTCCTAAATTCATATATCTAAATTGAAAAAAATAATTAAAGTTAAAAAAGAGCAAACAAAATAATACTTCAAGCTTAATCAACCGTTCTCAAACTCCAATTTCTTTAATCTAAGCAGAACTTTGAACCAAACCCTTTTCTTTTTTATTTTTTTGTATCCCCTTTTAATCCCCTTTCTATTTTATTCTTTATTATTTGGATCAAACTTTGGACACTTGACAACATAGTTATGATAGTGGCAATGTCCCAGGGTTATGTGAACATCTTTTGGGATCTTCTGACAAGCAACTGCAGGGATTCACTTAACGACTGTGGCAAGAAAGGTGGTAAAGTGAGGCAGAACTCACTTAACACCATCTTACTCAGGAGATAAAAACATTGGCCTCCATTGGGGTCAGAACAGAAGTCTAGGATTATCGGTGCACTCTTTTAGAAGCAGATCAGCAGATCAGGAGTCCATTTTGAAGCTCCACAGAAAACATCTAGGGGGAAGGCAGGCTGTCCTCGACTTACAATGATTCATTTACTGACTGTTCAAAGTCGCAACAGCCCTGAAAAAAGTGACTTATGCACCCTTTTCACACCTTGGACCTTCGCAGCAGCCCGATGATCACAGGATCAAAACTTTGCTGCAGTTTCATATTTATGACCGTTGCGGTGTGTCCTGAGGTCACGTGACTCCATTTTGTTTCTAACCAATCAACACCCGGGCATGAAAATGTGCTGCTCAGACATTATACTTTTCCGCCCACACCAAAAAATAATTAGAGGGAACATTGATCATAGGGTTTCCTGCCTAAGTCGAAACTAGAAGACTAGAAGACCCTTAATATCCCTTTCAACTCTGTTATTCTATTCCAAGCATATATATCCATAAAAATACTGGTGCTATCAGATTTTTTACTATCTATCTTTCCTCCCTAACTTAATTTTTTAAAAATATTTTTTTTAAAAAATTCAGTTCTTTTTCCTAGTGATATTTCTGTAGCATTACTACAACCATTGCAAGAAGAATAGATGGTATATATCCAAAGAAAGATTGTCTGCTCTGGATCTAGGGATACGAGAAGAAATACTACAGGTCTTTTGAATAGGGGACCTTTGAGAAGATGAGCAGATGTGTAATGTTTTAGTTTTTTAAAAAAAGATGCTTTGGAATGAGCAAGACCATGAACATAGCACCTTTCTGCAATTCATTAAATCATTCACATATGCTGTAGCTGTGTGAGAGCAAATTGATTCACACATAGATTCTGAGTTCACACATTCCCAGGTACATGTTCTAAGACAAAGCTGAAACATTGCACAGGCTAATACCAAGTAGTTATCATGAATTTCCGAGAAAAACCTCAGTTCCAAAGTATAGACCTCTTGCAAAATTCTGTCCCAAAGTGGGATAGGGAATTTATTTTATTTATTTATTTATTTTGTCCAATACACAATGAGTGTTTTAGTGGGTATATCTCTACATACACTTAGTAAAATACATGATGAAGGTTATTATTATTTATTCGATTTGTATGCCGCCCCTCTCCGAAGACTATGAGGAGATACTCATAGTAAAATATATCTATGAAATAATAGAAAAGAAGATATAGTAATACAGTGATCACCCGCTCGTTGCGAGGGTTCCGTTCCAGGACCCCCCGCAATGAGCGGGTTTTCGCGAAGTAGCGCTGCGGAAGTAAAAACACCATCTGCGCATGTGCAGATGGTGTTTTTACTCCCGCAGCGCTAGCGAGGAGCCGAAGATTGGGGGCGGCGCGGCTGTTTTAAAATGTCGCCGCCGGCATGGGGGGCTTCCTAGCAGCCCCCCAAACCCGGGTTGGGGGTCCGGGGGGTGCTGGCAAGCCCCCCATGCCGGCGGTGACATTTTAAAACAGCCGCGCCGCCCCCAATCTTCGGCTCCTCGCTAGCGGGCAGGCAGGCGGCGGACAAGCCGTTAGCTGGCGCTGGCTCTCGCCGCTTTCGAGCTGAGTCCTGGAGCGAATTCGCTTCAGGACTCAGCTCAAAAGCGCCGAGAGCCAGAGCCAGCGAACGGCTTCTCCGCGCTGGCTGTCGCCGCTTTCGAGCTGAGTCCTGGAGCGAATTCGCTTCAGGACTCAGCTCAAAAGCGCGGACAGCCAGCGCCAGCGAACGGCTTCTCCGCGCTGGCTGTCGCCGCTTTCGAGCTGAGTCCTGGAGCGAATTCGCTTCAGGACTCAGCTCAAAAGCGCCGAGAGCCAGCGCCAGCGAACGGCTTCTCCGCGCTGGCTGTCGCCGCTTTCGAGCTGAGTCCTGGAGCGAATTCGCTTCAGGACTCAGCTCAAAAGCGCCGAGAGCCAGCGCCAGCGAACGGCTTCTCCGCGCTGGCTGTCGCCGCTTTCGAGCTGAGTCCTGGAGCGAATTCGCTTCAGGACTCAGCTCAAAAGCGCCGAGAGCCAGCGCCAGCGAACGGCTTCTCCGCGCTGGCTGTCGCCGCTTTCGAGCTGAGTCCTGGAGCGAATTCGCTTCAGGACTCAGCTCAAAAGCGCCGAGAGCCAGCGCCAGCGAACGGCTTCTCCGCGCTGGCTGTCGCCGCTTTCGAGCTGAGTCCTGGAGCGAATTCGCTTCAGGACTCAGCTCAAAAGCGCCGACAGCCAGCGCCAGCGAACGGCTTCTCCGCGCTGGCTGTCGCCGCTTTCGAGCTGAGTCCTGGAGCGAATTCGCTTCAGGACTCAGCTCAAAAGCGCCGAGAGCCAGCGCCAGCGAACGGCTTCTCCGCGCTGGCTGTCGCCGCTTTCGAGCTGAGTCCTGGAGCGAATTCGCTTCAGGACTCAGCTCAAAAGCGCCGAGAGCCAGCGCCAGCGAACGGCTTCTCCGCGCTGGCTCTCGCCACTTTCCAGCTGAGTCCTGGAGCGAATTCGCTTCAGGACTCAGCTCAAAAGCGCCGACAGCCAGCGCCAGCGAATGGCTTCTCCGCGCTGGCTCTCGCCGCTTTCCAGCTGAGTCCTGGAGCGAATTCGCTTCAGGACTCAGCTCGAAAGCGGCGAGAATGAACGGCGTGGGCGGGCGAAGGGCGGGCGGCAGCGAGGAGTTTGCGTGGGCGGTGGGGAAACTCCTTGCTGATGCCCGCTGCTCGCCCTCCCGCCAGCAAGAGGGGGAAGACCCAGGGAAGCCGCCCAGCAGCTGATCTGCCGGGCGCCATCTACACATGCGTGCCCATAGAAAAAAAGGGCACACATGCACAGATGGTGTTTTGACTTCCGGGTTGAAAAATCGCAAATTACCCTGTTCGCAATGGTCGGGGACGCAATAACCGGGGTATTACTGTAGAACATATCAATGAAAGAATAGAAGAAGAGATATAGGAATAGAAGAAAGGTATAGGAGATATAGGAAAGCAATAGGACAGGGGACGGAAGGCACTCTAGTGCACTTGTACTCGCCCCTTACTGACCTCTTAGGAATCTGGATAGGTCAACTGTAGATAATCTAAGGGTAAAGTGTTGGGGGTTTGGGGATGACACTATGGAGTCCGGTAATGAGTTCCACGTTGCGACAACTCGGTTACTGAAGTCATATTTTTTACAGTCAAGTTTGGAGCGGTTAATATTAAGTTTAAATCTGTTGTGTGCTCTTATGTTGTTGTGGTTGAAGCTGAAGTAGTCGCCGACAGGCAGGACGTTGCAGCATATGATCTTGTGGGCAATACTTAGATCTTGTTTAAGGCATCTTAGTTGTAAACTTTCTAGGCCCAGGATTGAAAGTCTAGTCTCATAGGGTATTCTATTTTGAGTGGAGGAGTGAAGGGCTCTTCTGGTGAAGTGTTAATGTCTGAGATGCGATATGGGTTCCAAACAGATGAGCTGTATTCGAGGATGGGTTGGGGAATTAGATGCTCCAGGATACTGTCCTCTGAAGAGATAGTGTAAAATAGTAATCTGGAATGAATCCCATTGGAACTTTGGCAAGGATGCTTAATAGCAGGCTGACATCTTTTATTTTTTAAGGCAAATGTGAATACGATACTCCAACTGCATCACAATGATTACCATAGCTGTGTACAAACCAGTCCACATCTCTGCACTTCTGCAGCTTTTAGATTAGCTTGAGTAGGAAATAAGGTCAAAGCTGTCTTTAACAGAGTGACTTATTAAAGAGTAGAGCAATTTTATTCAAGGGGTCGGAGAACTTGCACACAAATCCATTTATCATTTTAGGGGTCAAAGCACTGAGAACCTCCAGAGTATATCATTTTAGAAAACCAAAATTACTGTCCACATGAGTTATGCTAAGGCTTTCAATACCTTTAATGTTAAGAAAAGGCAGAGGTAATACGTAGGTCTTATTGTTATATGTAAGGCCGCTTTTTCTCATTTTTATGGGGGTTTACCCTCATTTCCTGCCTTCTGGTATAAAAACTGATGACATTACATGTTTCAATTAAATGGAAGCAGAGATTTTTTAAAAATACACAATATTTATACATGTTGTCTAGAGTCACCTTAATGATGGAGAATGCATGCAAGTTATCAAGAAAATAAATTAGTGCATAAATTAAAGATAGTCACTATCATATGTTTATAAGCATTTTGCTGATCGTGAAGAAGCTTAATTCTGGATATATTTATCTTATTAAATGTTTAAAATTAAACATTTTTTAAAAATTAAATTAAACTTATTCCTCAAATAAATTTGATAAACTATGTTAAAATTTATTGGAAGGAATCATTCTGCTAGTCAGAACATTGGAAAGAAAATATGGCTAATAAATGGACATCTGCCTTAATACTAGGGGTCACAATTGCCCCGGAAGTGGAGTAAAGATGCTGAGACATTGTATGGATTAAATATAGGGTCACTTTATTAAATTAACATAAATTTAAATAACGTAACTTTAAATACATAAATTTAAATATTTAAATTCAACTATAACAAAGGACCTGCAGAGGCCAAAAACTAACGGGGCGGAAATTCCTGCCAGAACCTTCCTTGGCAACATTGGGCATAACTCCTTGCTGAACCAGGTGAAGGTAGGCACCTTCACCTGGATCTGAGCCACACCCCTTGGCATGTGGGAGGAGCTCACCCTCCAATCCCCCAAGGGAAATTGGATCCAGTGAGTCCCATGGGCATCCTCTCTCCAATCCCCGATGTTGTGATAACCTCTAGTTCCTGGAGAGAGGCGGTCCATCACCTTTTAAAAAGATGCCCAAAGGAGCATGCATGGTCGCTTCTACTGCCCATTTCCACCTCTAACCTGCCAACCCCAGTGACCAAAGGGAAGCCTAAATCTAAAATCTATGTGCGCCGCACCCCCTAACCATTCCATCCTTACCGTCAGTGCGGAATAGGTGAAAAAATGGCCGCCTCTAAAGGGGAGGCTGAAAAAAATTCCTATTCAGCCCCGAAGCAACCTCTTTCAGACACACTGTTGATAGCGGAGGGCGGGTGGGTGTTTGCTTCGAGTTCCAGCCAAGCAAGGAGGAGGTCCTGTTCGGACCGCCCTTAAATAGGGCAATCCAGGACCTTCCCCAAGCCCAACAAGCAGCGCACCTGCCTGGTGCACTGCCAAAAGCCGAACTTCCAGTTTCGCCGGAAACCGGAAGTTCGGGGCTCAACGGAGCCACCAGCAGCATCGCCCTGCTCCGGGGGCAATTTCGGCCAGCGGTTTAAGCTGCCAGTCATGCATTTCTGTGAGCCCTCTTATCATTTAATACAAAAATAGTGGGAAGTACAATTTAGCAACGTCTGGAGAGCCACGAGTTGCCCATTATGGCAGTATTGATTCACTATTGTGAAGAAAAAGAAAGAGGGAATACGTTGGTGTGGATATTGCAAAAGAATTTGGATGGTATCTTTTCGAATCTTCACTTTTACTCAAGACATTGTTCCAAGATGGCATTCTGTGTGAAATGCTTAAACCAAACTTAGGGAGATTCTTGGAGACCAATTCTACTGATAGTCTAATATGACGAGATGCCTGAAGGTATTTTGGACATTTCATTTCAACCTTGCCTATATATAAAATCGACTTTTTGTCTATTGCAATTAGCAAAATTGTGTATTGTGCACATCATAATCACAACCCACCTTTCGAACTACACAAACATTAATCTGAACTATTTATTCAGAAATTTGGAAATTTATAAATAACAGTTGGAATTGCTTCCAAAGCAATTCATATTTGATTACATTTTCTCAAATCTTCTCTATCCACCTTTCATCTCCTGTTCCTCTTTCCTTTACCTCTACATAAAGTTTCCCAGGTTGTTCTTGCCTGCCTTCAAATATTAAGCAGTGTGTTGAATCTTATATTGTCTTATATTTCTTTCACACTAGCTTCTAACAGCCTAAGTTGCTCAGGAAGATAAGTTTAGCATAAGAACTGAAATCAAGGGTATATCACCTAAGGACAAAGAACTCAATGTGGCCCTTAAAATGTTGCGCCAACATCCACATACATGGTAGGAATATATAAAGTGAACATTCCTCCTAATATCACATAGCATTGCCTGGGACTATCAGATAAGGTGCAAATTGACTATAATCTGTTGTGGTTCAGCCTGAGGCTGCTCAGGGACCGGCTGTGTCTCTGCTGACTCCATGCCCGGAGGAGGATGACAGCGAAGAGGAGGGGGCTGAACAGTCGGACGGGGGAGAGGAAAGTCAGGAATGGGACGAAGGAGAACAGCATGAGAGCCCGGGGGGGGGGCTCTTCCCAGCCAGCAGCTTGGAGTCATTAGGTGATGAAGCACAAGCCGTCATTGACATGCGACAGAGATGGTCAGATCAAAGAAAGGAGCAATTAAAGAAGTATTATCAGCACTGAATTAGGAACAGCTGGGCTTGGGTGTGGTCCTCCTTAGCAGGGTTTAAAAGGCAGGCAAGCCCTTGAAGCCATGTGGAGTGTTATCAGTTGGAGTTACGGTGTCCTGCTTTGTTCTCGGCGTCTCTGTTCCTGGCTTGTGGCCCAGCAGTTTGGAAGACCCGTGGGAGGTGTAGGTCTGCTATCTACAGCCTCGTCTTGGCAGCAAGAATCCTGTATTGCTGCATGGACTTTTGCCTTCGTGGATACATTTGAAGATACAGTGTTTTCCTGTTTGTAAGGACATTTTCTGTTACCTGTGTTTTTCTTGAATTTTATAAACTGCCTTTGCCTTTTACCGGTGTGTTTGGCTTCTCTTTTTGGGTTGGTATTGGCTGCCGGAGTGACCCAGACAGAACAATAATCCTAGAAAGTTTCTCTCTGGAAATGATAGATTGATGACTGTCATTTGCAGTTTTATGGCGACAAATACTTTTTGACTGTACACAATCCTTTCCAACAGCTTTCATATTTCTGAGCTTAACAGAAATATTTCAATACTTCAAGCTAATAGGTGTTTGTCTCAGGAAAGCAAGCTCCTTCCTTTGATTTTCCTAATATTTATCTGTCTATCAGAAAGCAGATGGTGAGAGGTAAACCAGATTATTTCAAACTTCTTGTGATGTGCTTAGTGGCACAGACCCAACAAGCATACTACGAACTAAGCAAAGTTCCTATCCCCCTGTCAGCCAAATCTTTTCCACTTGAGTCATTTTTTTTCCCCTTGGAGCTGAGCCAGCCCAGTTCAGCTCTTTTGTAGGGAATGAGGAACTGGTATTGATTTCCCATTTAAGCCAATCTTGTGTGAGCCCACTGCTGCCTCCCTCACTATGAATGCAGGGAGGGGGGGGAAACCAGCTGCAGCATTTTCAGCAGAGAATTGCTTCTTTGAGAAGGACCTGCACAGAATTGCAAATCAGGCAAATAAAAGGAGAAAAATGGAAGGGAAGATAGGCTTTCCTTTCAAGCCTCATATATGGACAGCACTTCCTTTCTATAAGAAGAAAACAGGGAATTTGCTTGTTAGAGCAAGTGAAGGAGATTCTTATTATGGGTTTCGGTGCAGTTGTCAGCCGTAATAATGAATTCTTATACTGTCTTGCCTTGGAACAGGCAAAGCCGATGGAGATACATATTTGTTATGTGAACGAGTGATCACAAAGATTTCCAAAGCAGGTGGAAATTTGCTGTGGTGGGTATTTGTACAGAGTTTATCTGGAGTCTTTAATGAGCTGTGCAGATTAGTAAACTTGGTGCAATAATGGCTAAGTTACCAAAATCCATGGGTGTGTTTAGCTGACAGCCACTTTCAATTGATTTCATATTATCTCTACTGTGAATCTGAACATTCTGGATGCTCATACTGTGAGTGATGTGTTTCCCCAGAAACTTCAAATATTAATTTTAAATATGTTCACAGCCTGTTCCTATCATCACCTGCCGCTTTTGCAGAATAAACGAATATGTGCACCTCAACAGCTATTGCTTTAGCTCTATAAAGCAGGCATTTTACATTACTAGCCTCTGAAAAGCAAGGGAGACTCTTCCATTGTTTTCTTTGTAAAATGTAAGCATATGTCAGCACCACAAAATATTCCTGCGACCTGAATAGTATTGGCTACAAGAGGCTGATGTCCCACTCTGAGAAACTTTAGTAAACTACTGTGGTAATTACACACTTTTTCTCCTACAGGAAAAAGCCAGTGTAGTTCATTGGATAACATTCTAAATGCCTGCCTATGAATAATAACTTACCCAAGTGATTTCTACAAATGGATGGTCCAGTGGTAGTGATTCCCAGACCTCAGACTATACAGAGTGTTTTAGTAATATTCCAGAATTTTTCTGCCTGGGAAAAAGATTCACGATGTTGTGGTTAGCTCTGGCCCAGCTCCTGCCCCAAGGACAGTGGATGTGGGGGAGACATCCACATGCCTGTTTTGCCCCCGGTGGAATCTGCTGATGAAGGCTCCTCTGACCAAGAAGACATGAGTGACAGGGAGGAGGAGAGTGTGGCAGACAGCTCAGAAGGAGATCAATTATCTAGCTCCACCTTGGATTCGGAACAAGAGTTAATGATACAGCCACGCATGCGGAGAGCGATGCATAGGCAACAACAACTGAGAGATTATTATCAAAGAAAATGAGGCCACCTGTGGTTGGGTGGGGCTGTGGTAATTAGTGAGGCTGCTATAAAGAGCAGCCTGTGGGTTTGGCCATTGTGGAGGATTATCTGATCGTTGTGTTTCCTGACTGCTTTACTGACTTTGACTTTTTTGTGTGCTGATTTTTCCCCGCTTTGAAACTAAACCAGAGCAAAGTGTGTTTCACTTTGTGAAAGAAGGAGGACTGTGAATTGATAAGGGACTTGTATAAATTATCAGTTTGTTTGGAGATGAATGCTCTTTGCTATACCAAAAGAGGGCTTAGTTTAAGTGAATTTTCATTATAAAGGACATTGTTTTGAATTTTTAAACGTGTGTGTGGCTGAAATTTGTACCTGTGAATTTTTGGGAGGAGTCTACCAGAGAGCCCGACAGAACACATGATATCCTACATTAATCTATTTATTTATTTATTAGACTTCTATGCTGCCCTTCTCGAAGAGGCTCAGGGCGACGTACAACATTGTAAATACAAACAATATATGTGTAGAAATCTAATTCTTTTAAAAGAAATATACAAAATTAGCAAAATTCTAAACCCCCATGCACAGTCATCCACAGTCATCCAATTCAATCATTCACAACATTGACTGGAGACAATCTCATTGTTCATGACCCCCATGCCCTCCGGCAAAGGTAGGTCTTCAGAGTTTTGCAAAAAACCAGGAGAGAGGGGGCAGTATGTATCTCTGGAGGAAGTTGGTTCCAGAGGGCCAGAGCCATCACAGAGAAGGCTCTTACCCCGATGTATCAATGAGGTTCCACTTGTCATCTTCAGGCTGGTGTTTTTGACATCATGCTAGGATGAACAATATGTGAAGCCAAAAACACTAGCCTGAAGTTAATGAGTAGGACCTCGTCAAAATGTCGCCAAGATTCTATCAATCTTACACAGGAAAAGACCCGAAAATGCCAAGTCCTATCTAAGTATTTATAAACAAATGGATAAAAAATATAAAAGTATTGACAGCATAGTGCTGAAAGATGGGTTCCTCAGATGAAATTTCCTCCACAGATTACTGAAGAAGAGGTGAGAGTCTTTTTAATGATGTTTAGGATTAAAGCTTTTGTGAGTTTTTGTCTAGTTGCTAATGTTGCCATACAGGAAAAGAATGTCTGAAGTACACAAAATCTGGAACACACACAGAATATGGAACATAATAAACATGAATATAGAAAATACAGTGAAATAACTATAAGTTGATATTTCAGGCACCAGTGAATTGAAATAGACTGGCACTGAAATATGGCAAACAATAGAAGAAGAATCAATAAAGGTTGTCACAAATGAAGGCAAATATATATGTCCCAAGATAATGTTGCAGGATCTAATCTGAATCATTCACAAGGACCAGAAGTTTTTTCCCCCAAGCTTTCACATTTGTACTGGAGCCCATTCTCAGGGATCTTCTCTATTCTGGAATGTGTGCTTTGAGCTATTATATGCATCACATTTATATGGTACCTGGTTATATGTGGCTTCCTGTTGAAATAATCAACCAATTGGAAGCCATACATAACCAACCAGCTAGACTGGCACTGAACATTTCAATCAGACCATTCTACAGGTGCCATGACCAATACTTGGCTACAATGCAATCAATGACCAAATATTGCAGAAGAGACGGAGTAACGACTCGGACACAAGAGCTGGATTTAAACTTGGGTCATTTTTATTATAATAAATTTGCATAATTTATTAATTAAATTAGCATGAATTAGCATAAATTTGCATAAATCAACATACTCAACTATGACCCGGAAACAGTGGACCTGCAGGGTCAAACAAACACTTCCGGGGCGGAAATGACGTAAAAGGTCAACATTCCTGGGCAACTATGGGCGTAGTCGATGCTGGTCCAGGTGAGGGACCTCTCCCTCACCTGAGACCCTGCCATACACTCGCATGAGGGGGGTCCCGCCGGCTCACCCCTACCCTGGGACTTCAATAGCGGGACCCAAAGACAGGTTCCCCCCAAGTGCGCAGGTAGCACCCACCATGGGCTTGGAGAGAACCTGTCAATCATCCCCAAAGATGCCCAAGGGAGAACGCGCAGTTGCTGAAACCACCCAGATTTCCGCCCCTAACCTGCCTACCCAATGACCAGAGGTAAGCCAATTAACCTAATTAAATGCAAACACCCCCTAACCGCACATCCATCTCCCCAGTGTGGAATGGGCGAAAAAACAGCCTGGCCTAATGGGCGAGGCTGCAAAAAATTCCCATTCGGCCCCCGAGGGCGACCCCCTAGGCACACTGCAAAATAGGGAAGGGCGGGTGGGTGTCTGCTTCTTGGCACCAGGTCCGGGCGAAAAGGCTCTCTTCCCGGCCTGCTGTCCCTTAAATAGGGCCAGCAGGCCCCGCCCGGACCCGACGTCATGCCCAGCCACGTGGGCAGGGCATTCTCGGCCGAAATCTCGCCTCGCGAGATTTCGGCCGAAAACAAGATGGCGGCCGCCATCGGAAGGGTCCGAGTCTGCCCGGCCCTTCCGCAACAGCGCCGTGGGGCCGGTAAGTCAGCCGGCGATATTGCAGAAGAGACGGAGTAACGACTCGGACACAAGAGCTGGATTTAAACTTGGGTCATTTTTATTATAATAAATTTGCATAATTTATTAATTAAATTAGCATGAATTAGCATAAATTTGCATAAATCAACATACTCAACTATGACCCGGAAACAGTGGACCTGCAGGGTCAAACAAACACTTCCGGGGCGGAAATGACGTAAAAGGTCAACATTCCTGGGCAACTATGGGCGTAGTCGATGCTGGTCCAGGTGAGGGACCTCTCCCTCACCTGAGACCCTGCCATACACTCGCATGAGGGGGGTCCCGCCGGCTCACCCCTACCCTGGGACTTCAATAGCGGGACCCAAAGACAGGTTCCCCCCAAGTGCGCAGGTAGCACCCACCATGGGCTTGGAGAGAACCTGTCAATCATCCCCAAAGATGCCCAAGGGAGAACGCGCAGTTGCTGAAACCACCCAGATTTCCGCCCCTAACCTGCCACGGAGCGGGGGTCAGATCTCTATCTTGGCCCCCCGACTCCCCCCTCTATCTGCGCCAGCTCACGCAGAGACCGCTGCAGGTCCTGTAAGAAAATGGCGTTCCCCTGTTCTGACAGGTGAACGCCATCGGCCCGGTAAAGCCACGGCCGATCTATGGTGATGAGGGGATGGGCCACTACCACCCCACCTAATTCTTTGACCGTTTTTCCCACAGCCTTATTCACCCTACGCCTGACCCGGTGAATGGCCCTAAGGGAAATGGCGTCCCTCCAAACGATCCTTGGGAGGATCTCTGACCACACCACTTGCGTGGTGGGCCACACCGTGTGAAGCCACCGCAGGTCTTCGCGCGCCTGGACGATCAACGGGAGACCGCCAAGCAGGCATAGGTCATTGCCACCGAGGTGCAAGACCAGCCATCTGGGTGCGGCTATGGGTTGCCGACCACCCAGTCCCATCTGGGCACGACCCTGGGTAGCCGCCTGCCCAGCAACGCCGGGTACCGCCCTGAGATGCTGAGTACCCAGCAACGTCGGTAGGAGCCCCTCCCACCGCATACCCCTCCGGCCCATCCAAACAACATTGACCCACCATCCCAACGACAGCTGGGTCCCAATGGCGCTTCTGGCTGCTGAGCGGCCGGCCCAGAAGACCATGCTGTGGCCACACAGCAGCGCCGTCGGTTTCTGCCTGGACTGGGAACCTGGAAGAGGACACACACAGAGAGGTTACCTAGCCTAAACCCTGCCCAGAATCCTCAGCGGGCCTAACATAACCCAAGTACGCCGCTGACCGCCAGCGGCCGATCTCCTGAATCCGTTGGGCCGGGAGACCGGAAAGTGCCGCGCTAGTGGCGGCGCCGATACGGAACGAATGCGTTCCATAGCCGGCGGGATCCATGCCTACCTGAGACATAGCCTTAGACACTATTGCCCAGAATTGAAACCGGGTCAGGGGGGTACCGTCCTGGTGTATAAAAAGGTACCCGCGCCCATGCCCCCGCAAACCACAAAAATTCTGCAAAGCAGCCACCGGGCAAACAGACTGATCGGTGGCTGCACTAAGTACAAGTCTAACCCCTCTGTGTAACTGATCTGTCTTGGAGTGTCTCACCAAAAGGGAGACACCCCCCTGTCTAAAGGTCAGATCAGTGAACTGGAGAGCGCGGAGCAACAAGTCAGACTGCGAGGAGGCCACTGCCTCGCTGACCCTGAGGGCCCCAAAAAACATCACACAAGTCGCTGCCCTAAAAAGACGGGCCTCGTACAGAGAGGCACACAGACTGTCAAATGCCTGATTAATCAAAGACAGCTGCTGAACCGTCAGGGCCCGACGAGTGTCAGGAGGGAACCCCTGCCGCTCCCGCACCCAGCCTTCCAACATCCTCCGGATGCGAAAATCACCCGAAAAATCACGGAACCCCCCCGCCTTGGACAGAAAGGCGAGGCCGGCTAACCTAGACCTGATAGTCCTGACTGAAAGGCCACGCCCCTTCAGCAGGACACAAAATTCAGCTAGGTGCTCAACCGGGACAGGCCAGCTATGGGGGTAACCCCTACCCTGCCTGAAATCCCCAAACTCCTTACCTGCACGCTGGTAAGCTCGCAGGGTGCCAGGAGCTACAGATAAGGCAATCGCCCGGGAGGCCTCGTCTCTCCAGCTCTCGGGAGCCCGCCCAGGCTCCACAGGTGGGCTGGAAACACTTCTGGCGACTCTCGGGCCCACGGGGCCAGGGTCCGAAACCTGGACAACTGACCACGGGACAAAGCATCAGCCACCCCGTTATCAAGCCCCGGGACGTGCCTAGCCAAAAACAAGGCGTTTAGAGACAAGGACCTGTGCACAAAATGGCGGACAAGCCGCATCACCCTGTCACTCTTAGAGGACAGGGCGTTCACAACATGGACAACCGCTAGGTTGTCACACCAAAAATGCACAGTCTTGTCCCTAAACTGCTCTCCCCAGAGCTCTAAGGCCACTACCAAGGGGAAAAGTTCCAAAAAGGTCAAGTCCTTAACCAAGGAACAGGCACTCCATTCCGGAGGCCATGCCGACCAGCACCACTGGTCACCTAACACTACCCCAAAACCGCAAGTCCCTGTGGCGTCGGAACACAGCTGCAGCTCCGCTTCCAAAAGAAGCTCCTGCCGCCAGAAAGACAACCCGTTAAAACGTTCCAAAAACTCCCGCCACACGCAGAGGTCAGCCCTGACCCCTGCGCATAAGCGGGTACGATGGTGGGGCAAACTTAGCCCCTTCATCGCGTCATACAACCGGCGAGAAAAAGCCCTACCAGGCACCACTACCCGACAGGCGAAATTAAGGATCCCGGCCAACTCCTGGAGCTGCCGAAGCGTAACCTTCCTGCAGCCCAGGACCGCCTCGATCTTACTCCTAATTTTAACCAACTTGTCCAGGGGCAATCTAGAAGATTGCTCCTCTGAATCCAATTCAATACCGAGGAAGGTAATCCTGGTGGCAGGGCCTTCGGTCTTCTCGGGGGCTAAAGGCACCCCCAATTGAGCACAAAGGGCTTCGAAGTCCCGCATCAAAGCAAAGCATTGCTCCGATTGCGCAGGCCCGGCCATCAAGAAATCATCAAGGTAATGAACGACCGAACCCAGGCCACTACGCCTCCTGAGCGCCCACTCCAGGAAGGTACTAAAGCTCTCAAAAAGAGAGCAGGAAACAGAACAGCCCATAGGCAGTGCCCTGTCCACGTAGAACCCACCCTCGAAATGGAAGCCCAGAAGCTCGAAGTCGCCTGGGTGAATGGGGAGGAGCCGGAATGCCGACTTAATGTCGCATTTACCCATAAAGGCTCCCACCCCACACTCCCTAACCATGGCCACGGCCGCATCAAAGGATGCGTACCGGACTGAACAAAGCTCGTCAGGAATGAAATCATTCACTGACTCCCCTTTTGGAAAAGACAAATGGTGAATCAACCGAAATTCACCACTCGCCTTTTTGGGGACCACCCCCAGGGGGGACACTCTAAGATTCGAGAAGGGCGGCTCCGGGAAAGGCCCAAGGACCCTGCCCTCGGCAACCTCCTTTCGAATCTTAGCCCTCACAATGTCCTCATGTCCGACAACCGACCTGAGGTTGTCCGACATGAAGGCCTTCCTAACACCCACATAAGGGATCCTAAATCCCTCAGAAAAGCCCCTCAAGAGCAGCTCGGCTCTCGGGCGAGGGTGGTAGTCGACCAACCAACCCTCGAGCACAGACACATTAATTGGGCTGGGCCCCTTTTCCCCCAGCTGGTGGGGGAGGTTTTCCTGGACCCCCGCCCTTCTTCTCCGCCCCTTTCTTGGGGCGGGGACAGACTGAAGCTGCATGGGACCCCCCACAATTCCCGCAGGCATGCTTGTACTTACAAAAGGGACGAAAACACGCCCCTTTTGCAGCAAACTCATGACAAGCGGGCGAGGCCCCCTTGCCAGCCACACCAGGAGTCGCCTTGGCCGGTGAAGCCGCGCCAGGCTCCTCCTCCATGAAGTGCCCACTATCCGTACGCTCACACCCTTCCTTTCCAGACATATGCGTGGCCCGGAACCACAGGTCCGGGACCACCATATCCCATGGCAAGTTAGGCTCAACCGCCATCCTCATACGGAAACCCTTATCATAATGGCGCCATATGGTGCCCTTATATTCGAAGTGGGCTCTAGCAATCAAGTCTATATACTTAAACATGGCAGAGGCCATAGCCGGCTGCCGTTGGATCACCACAGACCCATAAGTAAGAAAAGCATACAGCCAGGAGCTGAAGCATTTCGTTACCTTGGTCTTCTTTGTTTTCTCCCCCGGGACAATCTCTTTCTCCTGCTTGGGAACCTCACGGTTCAGAAGCGAAAAAAGATCCACATATTCACCCCGCCAAATAGCCTCCTTGACCGACGGGTGAAGGTGGCATCCTAGAGGGGTGGACGGCAGTCCGCACGGTATAGCCCCCGCTTTAATACAAGCGAACGGGTCCCATACCGAGTTGGCCGCTACACCAAAAACTCCCACACCGTGGGGGTAGGGCAAAACGGGGAGCGGGGGCATGACAGCAGGGGCCGGGGGAACCCACCCCCCTGCACCTGGCACCGCAGGTATCCCCGCAGGACCCGTCCCGGACAGCGGAGCAGGGCCGGCCGCCGGCGGCCCCTGAGGAGGAACCGGCTGTGCCCATACCTGCCCGCAGGTGCCCGTGGAGGACCCCAAAAAACTGGACCCGCTCCCAACCCCCGCCGGGGGAAAACCCGGGGTGGGGGAAGGAAGAAAGGACAGTGGTGTAGTGTGTGGTGCAGCCTCACCTGCCCCATACGGGGTTGATGACATCCACGGGGGGCCCATTGTTGCAGGGCCCGGGAAAGCCGCCATCGGCCCTGCCGGGGCCTGTCGTCCAACCGGAGCCATCTGCCCAGACTGGGCCGCCGCCGGATCTCTCCCCAACGCCGCGGGAACTTGGTCGATGGACGCTCCAGGGGCCCGCACCGCTCCTCCACTGCTCGAGTTCGTCGAGCCTCTCCAACACCCTGGCCCAAGACATGGCAGGAGAAAGAACAGGTTGAGGGGCAGGAGGCAACGCAACCACCCCCACTTGCTCGGGGACCACCCCCGCAGTCCCCTCCCTACTGGCCCGAGCCCGGGCAGAAGGCCTAAGAGCCCTCCTGGGGCGCGCAGCCGGCGGAGCCATAGGGGCAGTGGCTGGCCTCTTTTTTGGAGCCATCCCACGTTTCCCAAGTATGCAAGGAGCAACCCAAACAACCTAGGACCGACTGACTGCGTAGCAGGCACTTGTCCCCCACCGCTGGGCCCTACCTAGGGCCTAGTACTGGAAAGGGGGAAGCCCCTGCTACCCCCTAGGCCCTTGTATGTTATTATTTTATTTTATGCTTTTTTCCCTTTCCCCTCAAGGCTAGCAGCAAGCCTCCCTGCACAGGTAGGCCCTAAAGGCCTGCAATCCCAAGACCGGGGCCCCAGACCAAACACCCCCACCGCGCCCTCCTCCCAGCCGGGAGGAGGTTACCAGTCCCCCTCAGGCCCGAGGGGGATCGCTGAAAACAGCTCCGAAGTGGAGAGGATTAGGGGCCTCAACGTCGCTTTGAAGCAGCAGCACTTTTCGCCCCCTCGGCAGGCCACAAAATGGCGGCCGCGACACGAGGGGAACCAAAATGGCGGCCAAGCAGCACCAGCAAGTGTCTGCTTCTTGGCACCAGGTCCGGGCGAAAAGGCTCTCTTCCCGGCCTGCTGTCCCTTAAATAGGGCCAGCAGGCCCCGCCCGGACCCGACGTCATGCCCAGCCACGTGGGCAGGGCATTCTCGGCCGAAATCTCGCCTCGCGAGATTTCGGCCGAAAACAAGATGGCGGCCGCCATCGGAAGGGTCCGAGTCTGCCCGGCCCTTCCGCAACAGCGCCGTGGGGCCGGTAAGTCAGCCGGCGATAATACGACAATCATTCAGGTTTATACGTCAACTACCAATGCAGGAGGAGGTGAATAAGTTTTATTATTAAGATCAGTTTGAAAATCACAAAACATGCAAGCAAAATATGCTGCTTTTGATTGGAGTCTTTAATGGCAAAGTTAGAAGCATGAAAGAGAAAAATGTAGTTGAATCTACGCTTAGGAACATGAAATGAAGCAGGAAAGTGACATTAATTTCTTCTACTTAAATGATTTCTTCAGGGCTAATACTGTTTTTAAACAACTATACTTGAACATCACATGGAAAATATAATATATATTATTGCTAAAAGCAAGTGAAAAAAAATCTCAGTTTTAAAACAAAATATATGGTCAACTGCTGAATATGGAACAGATCATGAATTGGATAGGTGCAAGTTGCAAGTCAAGCTAAAGAAAAAATAATCAATTTACATGATATAAACTTGAACATACTGTATACCAACCATTTTCAAGAAGAATATCAAGAACCACTTTGAAATCCTGTATTTCACTGATAGAAAATCAGAGGAATTACAAAATGAGTTTGAACAAGTTAAGCATTAATATGAAAACACACTGCCAAATTAACGAAAGAGAAAAACAAGACATCCTGGACATTAGAAATTAACAAGACATAGACAAAAAAAATACAAAGATGTGACAAGGCTGCATTCTCCACCCTTATTTATTCAACTACTATGCTAAATATATATTAATGAAATCTGGAATGAAAGGAGATGTGTGGTTTTAAAAATGAAGGAAGGAACATCAATAAACTGTACACTCAGTATTTGTTTAACGACCACCCTAGTTAGTGACAATTTCAAAATGTGATAATCATAAAACATTCATTTTCTGACCAATATGCAAATTTATTATTATATTCATGTGCCTGAAAATAGCCCACACTGCAGTGAAAATAATATGTATGAGAGAATTTTTATCTAAATGAAAAAAATAGCAACTAGTGATAGCAGCATATGTCTCTGTCTTTCATGTCTGTCTCTTGAAGTCATGTGTTTACTTAGTAATCATTTCATTTCAATTTCATTGATCATTGGAATGGAACTTGGTCATTAAGTGAGGTGCAGGTATACTATGTTGTTGATACTACCCTGATAGCTGAAAATTATCTGTAAACTACAGTAATAAACATTAAGCAATACAGTGAAAAGTGGAACTAAAGGTAAATATACTGCTCAAAAAAGTAAAGGGAACACTCAAATAACACATCCTAGATTTGAATGAATGAAATATTCTCATTGAATACTTTGTTCTGTACAAACGTGAATGTGCACAACAGCATGTGAAATTGATTGTTAATCAGTGTTGCTTCCTAAGTGGACAGTGTGATTTCACAGAAGTTTGATTTACTTATAAAGTTATATTGTCTTGTTTAAGTGTTCCCTTTATTTTTTTGAGCAGTGTATAAAGAAGACCAAACTAATGTTAAGTAGAATACCAGCCCTAGAACTGACAATAAAGATATTGAAGTGGTAATGCTTCTGCCAAGTGCTTCTGCCTTTTAAGATCAACCAATTAGTAGAACACAGTCAAGAATTACACTAGCACTTGGAAGAAGGCATTGGAAGTACAGTGGTACCTCAGTTTTCGAACGCCTTTGTTTTCGTACATTTCGGATACCGAACAAAATTTTCTGCAAAAATTTGATTCAGTATCCGAACAAAAATTCGGAGACTGAACAGAAAATTTTGTTTACTACCCGAAATGTAAGATCTGAGGGGACGAGGTGAGAGGGAATGGGAGTTGGAATCCCGACACGCCCCTCCTGGCCGCTCTCTTAACAGCCACCCAGTCTCTACCTTGTAAGTGCTCCAAGCTGCAGGAAGGGTAGGGCTGGCTGCAATTCCCAGCAGCTTCGGGGGGGGGGGGGCTCCTTTCCTCAGCGGTTCAGTTGGTTACATGCAGGCAGCTGCACCAACTTTTTCTTTCCGCCGGCCGCTCTGGCAGTTTCCCTTTGAGGAGCAGCAGCAGCGTCAGGAACGTTACGTGATGAAGGGAAGCCGCCGGAGCCACCGCTGGGAAAGAAAAGGTTGAGGCAGCTGCCTGGAGGTAATGAACTGCTGAGGCAAGGAGCCCCCCGAAGCTTCCGGTATTGCAGCCCGCCCTACCCTTCCTGCAGCTTGGAGCAGTTACAAGGTAGAGACTGGGCGGCTCGAGGAGCAGCAGCAGCGCCGGGAACATCGCGCGGTTCAGTTGGTTGCCTCCAAGCAGCTGCACGAACTTTTTCTTTCCTGGCGGCGGCGGCTTCCCTTCATCACGTGACGTTCCCGGCCACCAGGAAAGAAAAAAATCCTGCAGCTGCTTGGAGGCAACCAACTGAACCGCTGAGGAAAGGAGCCCCACGAAGCTGCCGGTATTGCAACCAGCCCTACCCTTCCTGCAGCTTGGATCAGTTACAAGGTAGAGACTAGGAGGATTCCGACTCCCCTTCCCTCTCACCCCGTCCCCTCAGATCTTTATCCCATAGGAAATAGAGGAAATACTGTAGATTTAATTGGTTCCTAGAAAGTCAATGGGCTGGGAACCAATTAAATCAATTTCCATTATTTCCTATGGGATAAATTAATTCGGTTCTCGACCAAATCGGTTCTCAACCACACTTATGGAACGGATTGTGGTCGAGAACCGAGGTACCACTGTATATTCAAATGTGAGGATGTGTCTATATTTACAAAGATCAGAATTGTGCGAGCCATGGTTGAACTTTCAAGGAGGAGGATCGGAACAGTATTGATGTTGAACATTTGTATTGGACAATACTCTTGATAATACCATGGACAGCCAAGAAAATAAACCAATGAATCATTAAAAAAAACATTCTTGAATTATAACTGGAAGTATAAATATCTGTCAGGCTTGGAAATTTTATGAAAGACCTATCTCACAAGAAAAGGCTGCAAAAGCTGGACAACCACCAGCAATGATTACTGTACCATTGAAAGATATGAAAGACCAAGTTGGGGACAAATTGTTACAGAGAAAATCTATCTACGTGGCTGCCAGAAGTTGACAATGACCTTGGTGGCACATAATCAATCTATTGACTTTGGACTACTCTGTTTCAGAAAAGTCTTTAGTCTTCAAATCCAGTTTTTAGTGCTCAGGAACTGAGGAAAATATACTTCACCAAATGTACTTCACTATTCTTTTAGAAATCCTGGCACTTGCTTTCAGTTCTATGTTACTCAATTGCCTACCTCTCTTTCTGCCAGAGCCACTACTCAACCATTTTTTGCAGGTATTTCCAAACAGCTTCTGGTCAATAGCATCTTGCTTCGAACCTGACGTAACTATTTCAACAATATCTGTCAGCGTTCCAAGCAAGGCACCCATTGAAAGCAAAACTCTGAGGCAGATTGATTCCTCAAAGAACATGCTTATTGGATATATTAGGTTTTTTACCTAATTAATATCTCCGGGACCGTCTTCTGCCGCACAAATCCCAGCGACCAGTTAGGTCCCACAGAGTTGGTCTTCTCCGGATTGCGTCAACTAAACAATGTAGTTTGGTGGGACCCAGGGGAAGAGCCTTCTCTGTGGTGGCCCCGACCCTCTGGAACCAACACCCCCCAGATATCAGAGTTGCCCCCACCCTCCTTGCCTTTCGTAAGCTCCTTAAAACCCACCTCTGTCGTCAGGCATGGAGGAATTGAGATATTCCCTTCCCCTTAGGCTTATAAAATTTATGCATGGTATGTCTGTATGTATGATTGGTTTCTTAAATTGGGGTTTTTTTACATTACTTTTAATATTAGATTTGTTCATATTGTCTTTTTACTGTTGTTAGCCACCCCGAGTCTACGGAGAGGAGCGGCATACAAATCTAATTAATAATAAATAAATAAATAATTAAATAATAAATAAAAGAGTAATATTCCACCCCTTCCAGGTGTCACCAGTTATTATTGTCCAATGAATACAGCTGGCAGTCTCCTTTCTCCTTTAACAGCCTCCTGTTAGCATGACCTTGGTTTCCACAGGAAAACATTTTGTTTTGACTGTTAGCTGGGCTATTTACTTCCCCCTTCCCTTCTCCCTCTCAGGTTTCATGACAACTATGAGGCAGCACCAGATATCTTCAGCCAGATTCACTTCAGTGTTGACAATATCCCTAAATAAAATAAATTGAATAAACAATTTAAATAAACTTTCCTATTTCTCTTTGCTCTTTGAAATCCTCAATATTATCCAATCATACACCATCCCAGAGAAAAGTAGGATATTATTGTGAAAGCACTAGCAAACTTGACAATAAGCAGTAAGTAAATAGACTCATAACAGTATTACTATAACTGAGGGAACAATTTCCTTTGTTCATATATTATGTGTGATCACAATGCAGATAGCTGGAGAACTGAAAAACCAGAAGTTGAAAATATGAACATACTCATGAGATATATTATCCACAAACTATAGATCATATGAAAAAGAACGGCAACAAATCTGTTGTGTCTTGGGTAGAAAAAAATGGTGTATGAACAAGGAAGCAAGCCTAAAGGCTTTTGATGTCATTGGCAAAAGAGAAATAAGGAACAAAGGATGTCACTAGATACAAATCGTTTTGAACACTTAGTCATAAAATTAGTGTACTTTGGTGAAGCACAAAGGGTACTTCACAGTTAAAAAATAACTCAAAGTTAAGAAGAAGGGGAAATTTGCTGCCTACAGCTATGCTAATACTTTAATGGTGATGACATTCAGACTATTATACATTTTCTGGGCTGCCACATATGTTTGGCATCTATTTCTTTATTCGGCTTTCCCTGAAAGGATCTTGAGTACATTTTCATTTTAATGTGTTCCCAAGCCAAGCATATCTGGCAAAGTTGCCATGCAGAAAAAATGAATGAGATCTCATCCAGATAATAGTGACATCAATAGAATGAAAACCATTCTCATGATTGAAAAAACTAATTATTATAAACTGCACGTTATAAATAAGGCAGGACTATAAATATATTAAATATATTTATCCCATTTCTTCTTTTCAGTACTAAAAATAAAATTGGTTCAATAAGTAATCTCAGTGCAATTGTGTCCCATTATCTTGCATTTATGCTGCTGGTATATTTTAGGCTTGTCTGATAGGTTTGTTTCTTTCCCGCTGGATTATTTCCTTTTTTAACATTCTCAGCAGCAACCATGAGTGATGAACTTATGAACACAAACAAACAAATAAATAAATGCTTGTTTCTTCTGGAACAAACCACATTAACGAAGAAATCAAATAACTGATGTATTATGGTATTCAGATAAGGAAAAATATGGAAAAGAAACCCTTTTTTTAATTAAGAAAGGGTAAAATATTGGGTTATTTTATATTTTCTCTAACACTATTTCATTTAGTGATCAAACAAGTGTTTCCTAATGGATTATAGATTGCCATACACAATATACTAGCCTTCTTCAAGTCTTTACCCACTATGAATACAAAGCATACTAGGAATGACAGGTAATACAGCCAATATTTCTATTTTCTGGAAACATCTGTGTACAATGAATTATAAATTAGAATCCAAAAGATGCTGGGTAATACAGATAATGCCTTTACAGTAAACCAACAAAAGGGAAACAGCTGCTTATTGCATTAGTACATAAAGCTACATTAAGGAAGTCACTGAGACAGATTGTAGAAGACTGGCACAACAATTGTTTGTAAGTAAAAAGTGGCCCCACCTTCTTCTTATTGTTCTCCTCTTTCCTCTCTTATTCATAAGTTTCAAAAGGAGGTGAGATGTAGCAATAGGAAAATGCTTGATCTGACCAGAAAATCATATGTTGTCCTCAACTGTTGAGGAAACTTCAAAGCAGTCAGTATTAAACTGTCCCCCACTCCCTGTTATGCCGGGCTTCACATTACGAGCCCCAATTAGGTCAGAAATGTAAATTCAAACACACACACTGTTTTAAAGTAAGCAGAACAGCCGTTTATCCAAAATAACGCACTTTAAACTGAGCAAATTACAGATAACAGTCCTTAAAAGTTGTGAGAACAAAAACAAACAAAGCAGATAAGAGCAGCTGTGGAAGCCCCACAGCCAAACCTTTTCCAGTCAGTCCACAAGTTTTTACTTAGCTGTGAAATATCCCCAAGAGTCGGTGAAAAGCCACGAACAAAATGCAAACACGACGTCTCCTTCTCCAAACGGATAATCTCCCACACATGCTCTCTGCAATGGTGGCAATTTATCAGCAGCCCCATTAGCCTAATTGTCCCAGCCACAGATGTTCTCCCTTATCTCCGATGATACCTACGCAGTTGGTCCCTACTAGCCATGAGCCTGCGCATTCTGGCATCTATCCATTGATCCTCCGAGTCCGAGTCCAATGACCCACTAATGGGGTCATTAACTAATGGGCTGGCTGCATCCATCTCTCTATCTGATGATTCTTCTTCTTCCCCAGCGTCTAACCTTGGCAAGGAGTCCTCACTGTCCAAAGCTGATGGCAGTAAGACAAGTCTCCGGGAACCTGAGGACTCTCCTAAGACAACATCCAAATTCCCCATTGCAGGAACTGGCCTAGAGCCAACCACAACACTCCACAGGGTAGAGAATGCTGTATTTATATTTTAAAACTAAGACAGTATTTTCTTATGCCATTTCTGTATTGGTTGTTAATATATTTTTTTTAAAAAATCTATATATTTTTTAAAAAATCTAAACACTATAATATACTCTCTAATGTACATAAACAAAATGGTAAATATGAATTTTATTATACATTCTTGCCAATTATTTTTCTACTAAGGGGAACAGGATTCCTTTCGTCTACCATTTTCTCAAAATAGGAGTTTTATTTTATTATTTTTATCTTAATATTTACATATTATGCATTTACATACAAACACACGTATTTTAGTAATTAATCAAAATGTAGAAAACAATGTTTGATAGAAGTTGGACATAGTGATGAGTGTTTGATTTTTGTCACTTTTGTGGATTTAAAAAATCAGTCATTATGGCTATTGTATTGTACCATTGATTTATACACATTCAGTTTTATTGACTACAGGTAGTCTTTGAGTTATGACAATTAACCCTCGAATTTATGTTACTAAGTGAGACAATTGCTAAGTGAGTTTTGTCCCATTTTACAACTTTTCTTGCCAAACTTGTTAAATAAAGCAATGCAGTTGTTAAATTAATAACACAGTTTTTAAGTGAATCTGCCTTCTCCATTTACTTGATTGTCGGAAAGTCACAAATCTGGAGTTGGGTCTTATCAGACCCTCTCCTTAATTGATGGGACCAGTATATTTTCTGTCTGTTGGATCTAATGGGATACAAAATATTTGGAGAGAACCAGACCCTCAAATATCTTAGCCCCATGCCATGAAGGGCCTTATAGAATACAAGCAGCACCTTGATTTGCATCTACCAGATAACTTGCTGATTCATTCATTCATTTGCAGAACAGATATGACAACCATATCATTTTAAAATTCTAGGGCTCACAACCATCAATTAAAACAGATTTTTTTTAAAAAAACATACCCTTCTTTCAAGGCATCAGACCAAACAAATTTATACAATAGCTGCCTTTATAGATCTACTTGTTCTCCTCTTTCCAGGAAAGTCCTGGTCACCAATACTGTGGGTATAATAAGAGAGGAAAAATAAGCATGATTCATTACTCCTATATTCTCAAGATAAGCTCTAATGAATGTTCTCACTTGTACCTTGTCAGCCTCATCCTTTTTCTAACTTCCACTTTAGGCATCTCTTATATTATCCCATCTCTCTACAATGAAACAGGATGACCTAGGTATCCAAGATCACAGACAGTCTATACATGCACAATACAATCAATGGTCTCATCAATGCTCATTCTAGGCTACAGCTAAGGCTTCAACTGAATCATGCACCAGAACCAAAGATTTAATCCCAATGAATAGGATAGCAGCTGGATGTTTCTGAAACCCTAAGGGGCAGACCAACTAAATGTGCTAAACAAAATCCCTTTCCTTCTTCATGTTAAGCTTTTATTTTAAATTTATTCCATTTGACATTCAGTTCATTGCTTTCTACATCTTTTTTGTGAAGCTAGCAAGTGCATTTATATATAGTTTGCACAACATACTGTACATTTTAGCAAGCATCCGCTAATAAAATATTTTTGGTACTATAACTGCTTTCACCAAGTCTATTTACACTAAATATATCATAGTTTACATTCATTAAACTTTCTATAACCAGTTAATGAATAAGTGATGTTCACATTGCATAAATGCTTAAGTTCCATCTCATAAAATGGCTGAAAATTCCAAGTTACATATATTTGCGTTAAAATAAAAGTCAGCATTGCTCTGTTATCTCTTTTATATTCTCACTATCTGAAAACAGGCAATGATGTAATAAGTGAAATTATTACTGGTCTTATGCCATGAAACTTTTTCTAAGTTCCAAAGCTGATTCTTCATGAGATGTTTCATACAGAATTCATCCAGCTGCTATCCCATTCATTATAAATAAACCTCCTGTTAAATCTTTCACTGGAAAGAAGTTCGTAGGGAAGAAAGTTGTAAGAAAGGACTTTCTAGCCTTCCATAGATCAAGTACAAAAATATCTGACCTCTTAGGAACAGTAAAAAAAAAATATCTACTACTGGCTTTAAAAATAACAGCTATAGATAGACATCACCACATAGGATCAAGAAAAACCAGCACTCAGATAGTGTCACCAATGTAGTATTCTTCACTCAGATTAGCAGTTATCCTCTCTCTCATACATTCTAAGCACTTTCTTGATAAAGTGCATTTGAATAGCTCAGTACCTACTTAAACAATTTTCTTCCTCCCTTGTGACATGTTTGCTGGAACAGCTGTCTATTCAAAAATTAATGTCACTCTTTTTCTGGCTGCTTGAAACCTCTTTCTAGGTTAGGTCACAAATCTCTATTTTCAGCTCAACCAGTTGATACACAAGGGAATTCTTAGCAGGGGAAATTTCCTAAATTCTCCCTTTATGCACTGGCCATGATGCTGCCAACCTATACCCAATTCTACTGTATCCTGATTTCTTATCTTCCTTTTTTACTTACAGGGATTAGAAACCACAGTAGGCAAAGAGCTGCATGGAGAAACAGTTATTCCATTATTTTATAATCTTCCTTCCATAGTTTCCTACATCCAGATCCTTTCCTGAGTCCATGCTAGCTTCCAGAAACCATTTTATCTTTCTTTTAATTTATGTTTCTATTGATCTAATTTCCTCTGCTTTTGATCTCTTTTAGAAACAACCATGTGCAACAGCTCCACAACACTCAGACTACCTAATCCCCTTATTTCTTCTATCAGTTATTACCAGTTTGCCCCAGAATTACCTATTTCAAATTTGATTGAAACTAATTGAGTTGTACTGGTATAGAAGCAATCAGAACTATGGGCAGTGATGGCCTTCTGACAATTGACTATCAAGATGCAAATATTAAAGATGTATACACTTAGTGAGTACATAACTTTAAGCATGCTTTTTAAGAAATCTAAAAGTTATATTTTAACTTTTAATGATTGCATATATTATGTGGTTGAGCTATTTTGTACTTTGAAGGCAGGAGGGTTTTTCAGAACATATACGGGCATCATTTTGAAGCTGTCAACAATTCCCTAACTACCACTATGTATTTTCATCTCCTGTAATATTGGAGATCAACATGCTGCTTAAAGAAGTCCCCCAAAGAAATTAGGTGAATGTCTTTATAGGCCAAAAGAAAGCTTAGGCCCTTGCTATTTATTTATTTATTTATCTACTTGTTTGTTTGTTTGCTTATTTGTTTTTTTTTCATATAGACTGCCTCATTTCCAAATGTTCTGAGAGGCCGGCAAAGAATTAATATAATAGAATTACAAACAAAAACATTAAGAGTAATTATTCAATTGGATACAGGTAAAATCAATCAGTCATATATACATCATTTAGGAAATGTAGTATTTCTGAACAATGTGATTATTCCAGAATACACTGTTCCAAAGAATAACAAGTATGTGTATATAATCTAACTTCAAAAGAACATAAATAAATAAATAAATAAATACTTTATTGTCATTGTATGTATATACACAGTGTACCCATACAACGATATTCACATTACGCCTAAAGGCCACATAACAATCCAAACAAACATGCCCCACCCACCACAAATTCCCCACCCTGAACCACCCAAACAACAGACCAAGTATTGGAGAAGTATTCACATTGACCAATTATAATGCTGTTCTGCTAGAACAGTGATGGGCAACCTTTTGAGCTTTGTGTGTCAAAATTTGCCAAAAAACCGAGCATAACTCGGGTGGTGTGTCACCTTGAGAAAAAAACCAGAGGGTCAGGAGCGGTCCCAGCTACATCTTTTTTTTCACTCCCCTCCTCCTTCCACACGTTTTGCAGTCATGGCGTTGTGGAAAGAAAGGAAGGAAGGAAGGGGGGAGAGAGAAGAAGCGTGCAACACAGTTACTACTTGGGAGAGAAAGAGGGGGGGAGAGAAAAACAACAACTAAGGAACACCCCCGAGTCAGCCTTTCTATGCTTTGATTTGAATGAGGGTTAGTTAGGATGTAAAGCTTCGGGATCTCACTTTCAGGTGCCTCCAGCCCAGCTTGTGGGGGAGAAAAGGTCCCTTTTATTTTGTCTCTTTTTTTTTTTTGCTGCAGTCAACATATCAATTCATCCAAGACTGCGCCCTGGGCAGCACGGAACTGGGGTTTACTTTCGAGTAACGTGCATAGGATGACACCGCTATCTATTCAACCCACTCGATCTACTTGATCTTCTCAATCTACTTGATCTCCTCAAACCTTTCCCCCCTCCTCGTCCCCACCCCTCCTGGCATGTGCTTTTATTTAGAGGGGGGTTGTAAAAATCTAGTTACGAGCCTCCAAAGGAGGAAGCAAATGGCGCCACGTCCACGTAGTTCTTTTTTCGGACTCTCTTTTTTGCGAGCCCGGCATGGTTTTTTTTATTACAAATTAATAACCCCTCATCCTTTACGTTTAAACAGGTAAGGGTTTACCTTAGTACCATCTCCTGTAACAGCTATAAGAGGAAACAGCGCCTTGAGCAGGACTCCGCCGAGGGGTTCCAACTATTATTATGACTACAGCAGCAACTGCTGCTGCTGCTACCTTACTTCCAGGTTTACAAACTCAGGACAAGACCCATCTCAGCGGAGGGGTTTCAATTTTTCTCTTCCGCCCTCCCCGATGCGATCGCCCCAAGGGGAGGGGACACCGCTCGCTGCTCGTGGAGGGAAAGAAGCGAAGCAGGGGAGGGGAGGTTGGAGTAGATTTCCTGGCAGAGCAATATTTGTTTACGGGATGAGCAGTTTAATGTAAGCAAAGTAGGACCCCCGGGTAAATAGCCCTGGGAGTGAAATTAAAATTGCAACCGGCGCAATTTTTTTTTAATAGGTGCAAAACAAATTTAAGGGGAGAGGAAAAATAATAATAATAATTGCGCTTGCTGTACCTGCTTGCAGTCGGTGGGAAATTGGAAAGTGGGAAGATTTGCATCTTGGCCACTCCCTAAAGCTCCCCGTTTCTCCGGCGGCTGCGTGTCACCGAAAATGGCTACGCGTGTCAGTGCTGACACACGTGTCATAGGTTCGCCATCACTGTGTTAGAAGATAGATTCTGTCATATCTTAATTAAAAATCACCTCTGTTCATTTGCCATGGAGAAAACTGATTCATTCGACACTTGATGCAGGGATTAAAATATAAATACTGTAATTTCTTTGTTTTGAACTCTTTTTTTAGGTTTTCAGATTTGGATCAGGAGGATTCAGGGGGTGTTTTATTTGCTTTCGTTTGAATGGTGCTCTTTTGATTGACTTTTCTTTTTACTAGATCATTTTTTCAACTGTTTATGAGTTTAGTGCTCCACTTCAGCAATTATTTTGCAGCAATTCTTCTCAAAGCTTGAGAAATCTCTCCCTCACTCTATCTCTTCTGTCTCTCTATACTCCTTCCTTCCTTCCTTCCTTCCTTCTTTCCTTCCTTCATCTTTCTCTCTCTCCCCCCCTCTCTTCTGGAGTCAGGGGACTTTAAAAACAGGCCATTTTCACCCATTATTTTGGCCTCCTGGGGTATCTGTGTACCCTGTTTTTCACCTCCCCTTCCTCCAGCAGCATTCTGCAGGCCAAAACTATTGGCCTTACCTTTCATTTCCAGGCTGCAGAGCTCAACAAATTAAGTCTTGTACTCAACCAAAGGGTGGGTATGGCAATGTGTATGGGGCAGCCACATGGTCCTCCACAGGCCAGATTAATGGATTTGGGGGTCTGAAGATGTTGAAGAGTACTGGGCCTAAAATGGAGCTTTGGGGTACCCCACTGCATACTTCCCTCCATGTAGATGCAGTTCCGCTGAACACTACACATTGACTGAGGTTGGTTAGCCAGTTTTGAATCCATCTGGTGGTGTTGCTGTCTAACCCACATTTTCAAGTGTCTATTAGTAGGTTATGTCTACTTTATCAAATGCCTTACTAAAGTCCAAGTAAATTAAATCGACAGCATTACTCTGGCCCACTAATTTCTCACTTTTTCATAGAATGCTTTAAAATTAGTCTGACATTATCTGTTTTGACAAATGCATGTTGGCTCTTTGCTATTACTTTGTTTGCTTCTACAGTAGGTGTTCATTGATTCTTTGCTTGATTATTTTTTCCAGAATCTTCCCTGGTATTGAGGTCAGGCTGAAAGGTCAGTAATTTCCTAAATTACTTTTTCTCCTTTTTCTGAAAATGGAAACTACATCAGATCTTTTCCAGTTCTCTGGCAATTCCTTGGTCCTCCGGGATCTTTGAAAGATGTAATTCAATGGTTCTCAGATCTCATCTGCAAGTTCCTTCAGAACTTTGTAGTATAATCTATCGGGACCTGGTGATTTGAGCTCGTCTAGGTTAGACTGGTGGTCTCTTACCAATTTCTCCCTATGTTAACTTGTGTTCCTGATGTGGTTTATGTGATGTTGTTTTTGATAGGTTGGATTATTTTTTCCCCTTTGTGTAAAGACAGATGAAGAAACGAATTAAGTAGCTCTGTTTCTCCTTGTTGCTTGTCACCTTCTTGGCACTTTCTCCCTGCAATGGACCAATTGTTTCCTTGACTTTTTTCTTGTTTTTAATATGTTGGAATAAGCTTTTTTTGTTACTGTTAATTTTTGTTCCAAGCCTTGTTCATTGTGAGCCTTAACTTCCTCACTTCATCTTTACAGGCTCGGACTATTTCATGATATTCTGCCTTATTTATTTCCTTTTCTTTCCGTTTTTTATACTTGTGTGATCAAATTTATTTGATCTTGTGGGCAAACTAGGAATTTTCAGGTATCCTGGAAATGTTCTCACTTTGGCTATATTTGAAAGAAGAGAGAAGCAGTGTTCCCATAAGCAATAGTACTGCATTACACATAACCATTTATAAAACATGATATGTAGCCAAATTGGGCAGCTTTCTTGAGGCTTCTACTACCCCATCTTACTTTTTTCCTTTTTCTAAGCAAGTTTTCACATATCCAGAACCTGGGCTATAGCTACCCATCATTTTTATTTGTTAAGAAGGCTATAAAGACAATCTCATGAATAAATATGATGATGCAAGCCGACACTTTGCATTGCAGCTTGTCAACTTCCATTTATTTAGCTTGTTTTCTCATTTCAATTATAAGGTGTTTTTTTAAAAAAATGAAATTGAATGGGCAACAGCATCTGGCAGACACTAAGGGCAGTGTCTGCTGGCACTTTGATACCTTCAGGGGATATGTATGCCCAGTCCTTGAATAAAGCATTTCTTTTTATGTTATGCTATGTCATAAGCTAGAATATAAACTGTTCACAATATTTGTGAAGGAAATATAAACACACTGATTCATTAAGAAAACATTGCAGAGTTGGTTCAGTCTTATTTCTTTTTCTCTTATCTCAATCTCTCTGGGAAAAAAATGAAAAAGGTGTTTGGAGCTGAGAAAAAAGCTCTTGAATAAACTACCTGTAGGTAACACATTTGTGATCATGATGGAGAGCCTGGTCTTCAGTACATCAACAAAAATGGACCTGAAGGTAAACAGATGCTTTATATATATCTCCGGGACCGTCTTCTGCCACACAAATTCCAGCGACCCGTTAGGTCCCACAGAGTTGGCCTTCTCCGGGTCCCGTCGACTAAACAATGTCATTTGGCGGGACCCAGGGGAAGAGCCTTCTCTGTGGTGGCCCCGACCCTCTGGAACCAACTCCCCCCGGATATCAGAGTTGCCCCCACCCTCCTTGCCTTTCGTAAGCTTCTTAAAACCCACCTCTGTCGTCAGGCATGGGGGAATTGAGATATTCCCTTCCCCCTAGGCTTATAAAATTCACGCATGGTATGTCTGTATGTATGATTGGTTTGTTAAATTGGGGTTTTTTAAATTACTTTTAATATTAGATTTGTTTACATTGTCTTTTACTGTTGTTAGCCGCCCCGAGTCTGCGGAGCAGGGTGGCATACAAATCTAATAGATAAATAAATAGAGCAGGCTGCAAGTTCCAAATTACATCCTTGTTTTTAGTACAATGGATTTCTTGCATAAATTTAGTTGTCTGGGTGTCATTTACTTACTTTTCTGTGTACTTCATCCAGTGGTAGGCTGCAGGTGGAACAAACAGGTACGCAGTACCGGTAGCAAAACTAGGCTTATACTTGAGTATATATGGTACATCCTTGTTTTTAGTAGAATGAATTTCTTGCATAAAATTAGTTGCTTGGGTACAAACAGGTATGCAATACCAGTCACCATGATGTAAAAGGGATGTTGAGACTCTGGAAAGAGTGCAGAGAAGAGCATCAAAGATGATTAGGGGACTGGAGGCTAAAACATATGAAAAACATTTGCAGAAACTAGGTATGTCTAATTTAATGAAAAGAAGGATTGGGGAGGCCTGAGTGAGAGGCGAGTGTCTTTGTCTCAGAAGAAGAGATTAAGAATGCCAAATAAAGTAGGCTAGATAAATTTATCTCAGCATCTACTGTTGTCCTACTATCACAGCACCATTGAGAGTGTCTTGACATACGGCATTCTAGCTTGGTATGGGAGCAGCTCTGTAGCGAACAAAAAAGCTCTACAGAGAATTATTAAAACTGCCCAGAACATCATTGGGTTCCAGCTACCTGCCCTGGATGACATCTTCACATCTCACTGTTCTAGGAAGGTGCATACCATTCTCAAATACTCTTCTCATCCTGCTTACAATCTTGTTGCCTTCTGGCAGAAGATATAGAACAACTAGAACTCGGACCACCCATTTCCTGAATAGTTTTTATCCCAGTGCTATACTCACACTTAACAACAAACTAAAGGGTCACCATCAGTGAACTGTTGGACAATATTACTCGGTTTGTCATGTAGATGGTTGAGTGGTTCAGGGTGGGAATTTGTAGTGGGTGGCACATTTATTCTATTTTTTATTCTATTTTTAAATTTACCTATTCTGATTTTATGTATAGTGGGACTGGTCTCTGGGTATCACATGACTTTCGTTGCCAATGATAATTCGTTGTTTTTGACAATGACAATAAAATTGTTGTTGTTGTTGTTATTGTTATTGTTATTGTTACTGTTACTGTTACTGTTACTGTTACTGTTACTGTTACTGTTACTGTTACTGTTACTGTTATTGTTATTGTTATTGTTATTGTTATTGTATACCAATGTATCAAAGGGAAAATATATGTGGTTAAAAGGCATGAATTTTATATTGTGTTATGATCTCAAATAGAATTTTTACAAAATGTTGTATGGTTGGTACATGACAACAGAAAAATTATCTAAACTGTATATACATATGTCAGATGTATGTTGGAAATTTTAACAACAATGACATTTTTCATGCTTGGCAGACAACTAAAAAAAAATCTAAAAATATTGGATTCAAATCATACATTGATAGAGAGAATTTTAAAGATTAATAAATTCAGTTGTAGCCAATAATTATTTTTTAAGACTGATGGATAAATAAAAGCCATGGGATATTATTTCAATGTACGATTGCTAGGGCAAGATTTATTATATGCACAAAGATAGACTGATTTAATGCTACCTACTATGGATGAATGGTTGGTGAAATCAACAGATTTTGCTGACATAGATTAATAGATTAATTGACTGAAAAGTGTTCGGAAACTTCAGATTATGCAGAATGTTGCCGCGAGAGCTATTGTGGGGTTACCTAGGTTCGCCCATGTCTCTCCAACACTCTGTCGCTTGCATTGGCTGCCGATCAGTTTCTGGTCACAATACAAAGTGTTGGTAATGACCATAAAGCCCTACATGGCATTGGACCAGAATACCTTCGGGACCGTCTTCAGCCGCACGAATCCCAGCGGCCGATAAGGTCCCACAGAGTTGGCCTTCTCCAGGTCCCATTGACTAGACAATGTTATCTGGTGGACCCCAGGGGAAGAGCCTTCTCTGTGGAAGCCCCACACTCTGGAATCAACTCCCCCCAGAGATTAAAACTTCTCCCACACTCCTTGCCTTTCGTAAATTGCTTAAGACCCACCTATATCGTCAGGCATGGGTGAATTGAGACATTTCCCCCAGGCTTATATAGTTTTATGTATGGTATATTTGTGTTGCATGGTTTTTAAATGTTGTGTTTTTAATGTGTTTTCTTTTAAACATTAGATTTGTCACATTGTACATTGTTTTATTATTGTTGTGAGCCGCCCTGAGTCTGCGGAACAGGGGCGGCATACAAATCTAATAAATTATTATTATTATTATTATTATTATTATTATTATTATTATTATTATTACTATTATTATCATTATCATTATTATCATTACTATTATTATTATTATTTAATTAAACAAAAGGTAATATCTACATTTATTGACAACCTGGAGCCTCTTGTGGATTTCTTGCATAAAAATGAAAAAGAAAAAAAATGTTGACTTATTATTTTGATGATTAGACAAGATAGAATTCAGAAAAGAGGAATGTGATATAACTTTAGACATTTTTTCTTTCTTTTATAATTTTCTGTAACTTTTTTCTTTCCCTTTAATTTTTTTAATTTCCCCCCTTACATTATATTAGTTTGCACTAGTTTAATTTTCTCTTTTAAAAGTTTTAATAAAAAGTTATATATATAAAATCTTGGCTTGCTTGCATTTAATGTACAAGCTGTTCCTTAGAAAATCCCACAGCTCTATAGCAAAGTGATATTACAGAACTGTAAGTGAAATACATTTTATAATGAGAATATTTTATTAGTCTTGTATGGAACACATATATTTTCAGTAATTTCTTGTCTTATATTTTCTACTTTGTGTTAATAGCTGAAAATTATACTGCAATATAATCATCACATAAGTTTGTATATGGATGCTAATGTTATAAATGCTATTTTGTCCAGCTATCTGTCTGGCTTCCTTTCTTATTGTTATCCATTCTTTGATATTCTGATGCAAATTTACTTCATTCTGGATATCCTACAAACTGCTACATTAGCTGTCTTTTCTCTCTAGTTCATTAGCATGCATTCATTAGCATAACCGAGTGCAGGGGAGTTGTCTGTTTCTAATAATGCTTGCAGGCTTGCCTGGAGGAATAACCTAAACATATTATTTCTTAAAATTTCTGACCCAGAGAACAAGGCCAACCACCTTCTCATTAGGCATAATGCCATGCCAGCAGCTATTCAAATATCTTGGTAGCCCTAGAGACAAGTCAGCATTCCATGCCCATATTTCTTAAAACTGGTTATCGAGAAAACCAGCTGGATAAAATGAACATTGTCATAAACAAAGTATCTCTCTAATTTTGATGTTATTTCTCATATACTTATAAATTAGTATTTTGAAGCTCAGAACTTAAAGGATAAGGAAATAAAACAGGATAAATGTGTGTCGATGGCAAAGGAATATGCTGAGAACAAAATAATCTTCCTTAATATGTAGTAATTGTTAATAGACTCTGTAATAATTATAATGATAACATTTGTTTGTTTGTTTGTTTGTTTGTTTGTTTATTTATTTATTATTGCAATTGTATACAACTGATGTAGTAAAATTATTTTTTTTCTTTGCTGCCATAATGATAATGACCCAAATGTGAAGGTTGGAACTTGCAGCCTGCTCTCTATATAAAGCAAACATAATTGCACACAGCCTATGCAATAAAACAGTAGCATAAATATGTATTGTTCTGTATTTATCCTATTGCATTTATGTTCTGTATTTATCCTATTGCATAGGATAAATACTATTGCATATCCTATTGCATTTATGTTCTGTATTTATCCTATTGCGTAGGATAAATATGTATTTATCCTATTGCATAGGATAAATACTATTGTATATCCTATTGCATTTATGTTCTGTATTTATCCTATTGCATAGGATAAATCCTATTGCATATCCTATTGCATTTATGTTATGTATTTATCCTATTGCATAGGATAAATATGTATTTATCCTATGCAATAAAACAGTAGCATAAATATGTATTGTTATTACAAAGGATAGTATCAAATTATAAATCAGTAAGAAACTGAAGTTATGCACTAAGCTAACTGAAGACTATTAGAAAAGGGGTGTTGTACTTACTGATATGCCCATTCTCATAGGGCGGAGCTAGCCTCCAAGGATGGGAAAACACGGCCCTTAGCCAACCAGGACTGAGTCTGAAAAGGTATAAATAGTACTCCTGTGCTTCAGTTCCCACTATTTTGATGAGGAATGAAAATCAGACTCTGTGTGCCACTCCTGAAGCAGTGAATATATTAACAGATAAGTTATAGACACAAGTACATGAAGCAGGAGTATTAGAACCTAAACCAGCCATACTAGAAGAATAGGATGGGACTTGGAGGATAGATCCACCGTATGAAAAAGGGTATATCAAGTAAGTACAATGCCCTTTTTCCATCGTAGGTGGACTTAGCCTCCAAGGATGGGACATATCAAGGATGGGACTGAAGCCTAAACCTGGTTGGAGACCCCACTGTTCTGCACCACCTGGTAGCACCCATCACCCAAATGCCACCTCCTCAAGGGCAAAAATGTCCAGTTACCATGTATTGTATTGGTTGGGTTTTCAATATATGAAGATAAACCAGCATTGTATGTTAAGAGGAAATAGTAGCATTACTTTAAGAGATAGTAACAATTATGAGCTAGGCTGCAATTTAGCCATATAAGGGAGACAGATGTGCTGCTCTCTGTTGCATTTTGTTCTGTTGACCTTTGTTGCATTGCTTTGTTCCTTGTATTGCCTTACATTGTAATATTGGTTATTGGTGTATATATGCTGGTTAGTATTGATGCTCTTTGCTGTGTGTGAATAAGAGAACATGTTATATAGCTGTGTGCTACTTTTTGCTGCTTGCTATTAATATAAGCTGTGTGCTGATACTAAATGGTATATCTATCTTCTGTGTGCAATATACTGTGTAGAATAAACTATATTGCTGTGTGCTAAATGGTATATGTGTTGTGTTTGGGCCTGGGCCAGCCGTTGCTCCCATAGATGGGAGAGACGCGGCACAAAGTGAATGCGAAAGCCTGGCTGACAGCCAGGCAGATGTGGCAGACAGCCAGGAGGACGAGGCCACTGGTACGCAGGATTCAGCAGACAGCCCAGGGGATTTGGCATGCAGTCCCTCAGACAGTTTTTCGTCCCTGCGTTCTTCTGCAGATCAATATATTGATCTGCATAGCCGAAGAGCTATGCAAAGAAGGGATCGCTTTAAGGAGTATTACAAGTCATTATAGGAGCACCTGGGCTGGGTGTGGTTCCCTTAATGAGGGCTAAAGGGATAAAAGGGAACAAAGGCCCAAGGCAAACTGTGGCTGTTTATCTGTGTTATTTTGTGGTTTCTGCTCTGAAGTTTCTGTTCCGTGCCGTTGGAGTTTTCAACCCAGCTTTTTCAGACAAGTGGGAGGTGAAAACTCTGGGACTTGCTGTTTGCTCCAAAGATTCAAAAGGACTCCTGAAACGTCTTTGCTCATTCCAGATTGTCTTTGTTTTTTCCTGTGTTTTTGTATGCGGCTGAAGTAAGCCTTGCATTGTTTTCGGACATTACGAACTGTTTTGAGTAACCCTTTTTTGTTTATTTAATACAAGTTTGCTGATTAGCAGAGCACGTGTGTGTTTGATTTCTTTTCCTTGGACTGTTACGCATTGCCTGAGCCAGTCAGGCAGAACAATATGTATATGCTAAATGCAAATAAGAGAATAGAAGATAATAGAATAAGCTGTGTGCACTATACTGTGTAGAATATACTATATTGCTGTGTGCATAATAGTATATGTACTTGCTGTGTGCAAATAAGAGGATATATGTAATTGCTGTGTGCTACTTAGTCTAATGTACCTGCTATGTGTTATGTATTGGATTATAGTAACTGTGTAATAGTAATGATATTGCATGTCTTGTAAATAATACCTTTACTATATGTTGGTCTGTTTTATTGCCTGAACAACCACCACTGCCACATATACTCGGTTTCAAATAAAGTATTTCTATCATCGTCTGTAAGCGCAGTGTGGAATGCTGACAGAGTTGACTCTTCAATCTTTGTACATTCAACACACAAGTAAAAGGTTGATTGAACAAAGTTCTAGTAAAATGTAATGTTTGTAATATATGTGCATAGACCCACATTTAGATTCTCAACTGGCAACACATATTTAATATTCTAAGGGAAGGATCATATGACAAAAGCTATAATTAACTATTCACTTAGCAGGTGGAGGAACCTTAAAATAGTAACGGTCTCAGATTTAGTTAAGGCTTGCTCAGAGCCAATCTCTTTCTATGTCTGCCTTTCTACTATGTCAATACAGATGTAGTTCAAAATAGGTCTGTGGAAAATGAGCCATTCGGTACTGCTGTCTTTTAGGCAGTTTTATGGATATTTGTGTGCTATTTATTTTTTACAAGTACCGGTAATCAACATTTTGGTACTAAATAGAACCCAGTGGGGCTGTTTTGCACACAGAGACAGGGGAGAAAGTTCACATGTTGTTTAGAATTTACCTGCATTATATTACAGTACTTTTGTCATCAGCATGCAGTTTGGAAAAAAAGTTATCTTACTTTTGGGGTTTCGCACCTATCAGCATTTTTTTCAATGCAATTTTCCAAATAAATACATTTCTTTTAGTTTTATCCTTTGGCTTTTTTTCTTTTTGGTACAAACAACAAAATCCTTTCTTCTTGAACTAAGCTATTTCATATTTTGAAGAATGGCATCTCTCTAAAGGAAAAGCATCATGACAGGGACCATCTAAGAAGGATTGATACCCAAAGGATATATTTGATTGTATTTAAAATGGCAGCCCACTCATTTCGCAAAGGAAAGGGTTGATTTTACCAAGAAACAACACAATAAAAGCATAGCAATGAGAAGCAAGAATAAAGGAGAAAATAACAATGGTTGGAGAAATCACATTCAATAGATAAGTAGCAATTGAAACAGTTTTGAAAGAATAACAATGAAAGTATGAAACATTTATAAATGGGTTAGTGGGAGGAAGTAATATTTAGTAGGCATTCAGAGAAAGGGGGAACTAGTAATCACTTGGAAAGTAGTGGGGAATAGAATTTCAACAGCAATAAACAGTCTCTGGAGGAAGCAATGGAGTGCAGTGTATTTTATAGCACATGGTCAAAATGGCTTGCACAAATGTTACTTACAAGCTATTTTAGGAGGTGCAGGAGAGAACCCATTTCGGGGAGATGGATATTGGCTTCCAAATATTCACTTTGGGGAGGGGGAATAAAACAAAATAGAGAAAGTGTTCAGAACATGAACCATAACCTAACCTTGTGTGAACCCTAGACCAGTGTTTCCCAACCTTTTTTGAGCCGCGGCACATTATTCATATTTTCAAAATCCTGGGGAACACTGAAGGGGGGCGGGGCGGGGGGGCGGGCTAAAGAAAAGTTTGGACAAAAAAACACTCTCTCTTCCTCCCTTTCGCTCTATTTCTCCCTCTTTCTCTCTTTTTCTTCCTTCCCTTCTTTCTCTCTCTCCATCCCTTTCTTTCTTTCTTCCTCTCTTTTTTTCTCTCTTTCTCTCTCCCTCCTTCCCTTCCTCTATGTCTTTCTCTCTCCCTTGCACTCTCTCTCTGTCTCTCTTGCTATCTCTTTCTTGCTTTTCTCTCTCTCTCTTGCTCTCTCTCTCTCTTTCACTGTCTTGCTATATGTCTCTTTCTTTCTCTTTGCCTCTCTTGCTATCTCTCTTTCTTTCTCTCTCTTTCTCTCTCTCTGTCTCTCTTGCTATGTCTCTCTTTCTTTCTCTTTCTCTCTCTCTCTGCCTCTCTTGCTAAGTCTCTCTTTTTCTCTTGCTATGTCTCTCTTTCTTTCTCTCTCTGCCTCTCTTGCTATGTCTCTCTTTCTCTCTCTCTTTCTCTCTCTCTCTTTCTCTGCCTCTCTTTCTTGCTCTGTCTCTCTTTCTCTGCCTCTCTTGCTATGTCTCTCTTTCTTTCTCTCTCTCTCTCAGCTGACTGCAAGCGGGAGCCCTGACGGCGGCAGCTGGATGTGCTGCTGGACACCGTATATGCCAGGCCCGCAGCGCCAGCAGCACGTCCAACCGCCACCGTCAGGGCTCCCGCTTGCAGTCAGCTGAGAGAGAGAGAGAGCTCCCTCTCGCCGCCGACATCTCCCTGTGACTGCCTGCGGCCGCTGCGGCCACCCCCCCTGCTCCCATCGCCAGTGCCCTCCCGCCGGGCCACAAAGGACACTTGCCGCAGGTCCAACCGCCACCGTCAGAGCTCCTGCTTGCAGTCAGCTGAGAGAGAGACAGAGAGCTCCCTCTCGCCGCCGACATCTCCTCGCGACTGCCTGCGGCCGCTGCAGCCGCCCCCCCCCGCTCCCAACGCCAGTGCCCTCCCGCGGGGCCACAAAGGACACTTGCCATGGATGCCAGAGAAGCTCCAGCTGGGCGGGGCGCTGCCGGTACTTCCGTCCTGGGGCTCCCGCTCGCAGCTGTCCCCCGGCTCCTGCTCGATGCCGCGGTTTTCGGCGCTCTCCTGCTGGGCTCCAAAGAAGGAAGGCAGGAAAAAGCCTTTTTCCCGCCTTCCTTCTTTGGAGCCCAGCAGGAGAGCGCCGAAAACCGCGGCATCGAGCAGGAGCCGGGGGACAGCTGCGAGCGGGAGCCCCAGGACGGAAGTACCGGCAGCGCCCCGCCCAGCCGGAGCTTGGCGGCACACCTGGCCATGTCTCACGGCACACCGGTGTGCCGCGGCACACCGGTTGGGAAACGCTGCCCTAGACTGACCGTGCTAATTTCAAATTGTTGGAATTTGTCTTTCGTTGATTTCTTTACATATACAACATTTGATCTCATTCTATTCAGCTTTTAGAAAGCTATCCTGTTGATGACAGGTTGAATCCTGACTCACTTTATATAAATTCTTTTAGGTTATTTATTGGGGGGGGGGAATTGAAAAGTGTGTGTGTGTATGTTGTGTTGTGTTTGAAAGGAACAGAATGGGGGTGGTAAATATAAATAGAGTGGCTAATGAAATGAGTTCATCATTACCTTGAATGCTAGGGAATTCATATTCTATATATTATATAGGCCACCTGAAAAATGAAAACCTGTTTATTCTGCATCCCCATGTATTTCTGTTTAGGAACTTTAGTGAATTAAGCTCTGAGTCTTTGATAACTAGAAACTGTTGTGATTCAGTCTGAGGCTCCTCAGGGAACGGCTGGAACTCTGCCGGCTCCATGCTCAGAGGGGGAGGACGAGGAACAGGAGGAGGACCAGGCAGACGGGGAAGAGGAATGTCAGGACGAGGAGGAGGGAGAACAGCCTGAGACCCCCGGGGGGGAGCTCTCCCCAGCGAGTAGCCTGGAGTCATTAGATGAGAATGCACAAGCCATCATAGATATGAGGCAGAGAAGGGCAGCACAAAGAAGGGGACAATTAGCCAGGTATTTCCATCCCTAATAGGCAACAGCTGGGTTTGGATGTGGTTCTCCTCAGAAAGATTGAAAAGGCAGGCCCGCCCTTCCTGTATTGTGGAGAGTAATCTTTTGGGAGTCCTGTGACCTTGCTTCGATCCTTGGCGTCTCTGATTCTGGCTTGTGGCCTCGAAGGCTGAAAACTTGGGGGAGGCGTGGGTTTTATTATCTACAGTGGTGTGTGTGCCAGCAAGAAGCCTGTTGTATTGTCTGGCCGTCGTGACTGTTCTGTGAAGCTTCATAGCATTCCAGTTTGTAAGAACAGTTTTTGTTATCTGTGTTTGTTTTCAAAGATATAAAATGACTTTGCTTTTTACCAGCGTGTTTGGCTATTCTTTTTAGTTGGTGTTGACGTCTGGGGGAACCCAGACAGAACAGAAACAGAAATTATTTTCATTTGATAAAAGTCATAGAAAGGCCTTTAATATTTGTGGTCAGAAGAAGTTTGAAGCCAAATTAAGAAGCTATATGGATTTCAGACAAAACCATTAAAAGGAGGGAAAGAACGCAAAACATCCTGAATCCTAGTCTTATATGAGCTACTTCCTTTTTCAGATGTGCTATCTGGGCTCTGAAAAATGTAAGGTAGGCGATTAAAAAAAATCCTAGTTTGTATAAATAAAATTAAATGAAAAGTCATGACTGGAGCTTCCGTTCCATATGACTTGTTCTGCTTACACATAGCAGGATAGCGTATTTCTATATCTTATGATCTAATGTAAATGGCAAAAGTATCAGCCATCTGTTTTCACTTCATGCATTCGGATTTCATAAATTTTATAAATCTCACAAGCCTTTGGGTCTACAATATTTGGCATGCCTGGTATTGCCATAAAGTTTCCTGTTGATCTTTGTTAAACAGCAGACAGTGGTAACCTGAGCTTGGAGAAGAATATGAAATAGAGAATAAAATATATGCTTTGGAAGCTGCATAAATAATCTGAAATACACCTAAGCCTTTGAAAGCCTGAAGAGGCATTATGTTCATATGTATTGCTTATTGGTGAATGAACTAAATCACAGTCTGTTTTATCTAGGACAGATGGGAAATTAGCATGTCATAAAATCCATGAAAAACTGCCTGTTGTTGTTGCCTGTTTCAAGCAAGTAATTATATAATGATTTGCTCTCCTGAGGAGATCCAATGGACCAGAGAGTGACAGACTGCTGGATAGCAATGATACATTCAGGATATGTTTGACTTCAGCAAAATATTCAGCTGAGTTTCCAATAAGGGTCCAGCAGAGAAGATAGCAAAATATAACTTGGACAATGTTACCATTGGATGGATGGCTAAACAGTCACATTCAGCAAACATGAAAAATGTCTTCGAGAATAGTTTCCAGATTTAGTAGGATCTTACAAGCAGATTCAATGGCCAAAAGGATCAAAATGAATTTTTATTTATTTATTTATTTATTTATTTATTTACTTACTTACTTACTTACTTACTTACTTACTTACTTACTTACTTACTTACTTATTTACTTATTAGATTTGTATGGCGCCCCTCTCCGTAGACTCGGGGCGGCTCACAATACAATAAAACTGTTCATGACAAATCTAATAATTTACAATTTAAAATATTTTAAAACCCCATTATTAAGCAGACATACATACAAACATACCATACATAAATTGTATAGGCCCGGGACAGATATCTCAGTTCCCCCATGCCTGACGACAAAGGTGGGTTTTGAGAAGTTTACGAAAGGCAAGGAGGGTAGGGGCAGTTCTAATCTCTGGGGGGAGCTGGTTCCAGAGAATCGGGGCCACCACAGAGAAGACTCTTCCCTTGGGGCCCGCCAACCGACATTGTTTAGTTGACGGGACCCGGAGAAGGCCCACTCTGTGGGACCTAATCGGTCGCTGGGATTCGTGCGGCAGAAGGCGGTCTCGGAGATATTCTGGTCTGATGCCATGAAGGGCTTTATAGGTCATAACCAACACTTTGAATTGTGACCAGAAATTGATCGGCAACCAATGCAGACTGCAGAATGTTGGTGTAACATGGGCATACCTGGGGAAGCCCATGACTGCTCTCTCAGCTGCATTCTGCACAATCTGAAGTTTCCGAACACTTTTCAAAGGTAGCCCCATGTAGAGAGCATTACAGTAGTCGAACCTCGAGGTGATGAGGGCATGAGTGACTGTGAGCAGTGAGTCCCGGTCCAGATAGGGCCGCAACTGGTGCACCAGGCGAACTTGGGCAAACGCCCCTCTCGCCACAGCTGAAAGATGGTTCTCTAATGTGAGCTGTGGATCGAGGAGGATGCCCAAGTTGTGGACCCTCTCCGAGGGGGTCATTAATTCCCCCCCCCCCAAGGGTGATGGATGGACAGATGGGATTCTCCTTGGGAGGCAAAACCCACAGCCACTCTGTTTTATCAGGGTTGAGTTTGAGTCTGTCGACACCCATCCAGGCCCCAACAACCTCCAGACACCGGCACAATGAACAAATTTGGTCAGCAAAAGTGAAAAGGATGCTGAGTTGATAGTAGTGTGAAACTTTACTGAGCGTCAATATATGCAAAACTGCCTTTTCTTGGAGTGTGTGTGTATACAGAAAATCTTTTTGCAAGTGGGCAGGTGAAAGATGATATTGGTGATTATCAGATCATGAGCTACACATGTCTTCAGTAGTAATAGGACCTTGCTATTACATTTACCAATTCAATTTTTTCCAATGACATCATCCTAGGAAGAGTGATCAGATCCTACTCTCGCATTAAAATCGCCAAGTAGAATCAACTTGTCAGTGTGCTTCATGGATGAAAGTAGAGCATCGAGATCTTCATAAAACTTGCCCTTTACTTCATCTGGGTTTATCGTTGTGGGTGTGTAGGCCCTGATCAGTGTGGCTTTCTTTCCTCTTGATAGTAGGAGATGCAGTGTCATGAGTCAGTCATTCACTCCCTTGGGAAGACTGGCAAGTTTGCAGACAAGATGATTTTTAATGCAAAGATAACTCCAGATTCACAGCGTTCTGCATTATTGCTGCATCTACACCAGAAGAATGTATAACCACCTCCTGTTTCTATGAGCTAGCCTTCATTGGCTAGATGAGTTCTACACAGAGCCACAATATCAATATTAAATAATATGAGGTCTCTGGAGACCAGGGCTGTTCTTCTTTCTGGTTGATTTGCTAAAGAGTTGTCTTGAAGTGTACGTACGTTCCATGTGCCAATGGTGAGTGGTGTCACCTTATGTTTTATTTGAGATTTTGTTACTAAGCCGCATGAAATGGGGTCCCCTCCAATTGCAGCAAGCTGGACAGGGTTCTATAAAGCAACAATGTTTAGTACACATTTTCGAGCCACTTCCTCTTACAATGGAGGTGAGCAGTGTGGTCCTAGAGTGGGCTGCTCAGTCATTCAGGTAGGCGCCAAATTCAGCTGTTGTTTGTCAGCAGGAAGATGACCATTAAATCTGAGTTGCCTGTGTGCGGGTCTGCAGCTACAACTCCCAGTGTATCCACACCTGATGCTTCACTGCTTGCCCTTCGCCTCACGCCTGAATTGGATTAAAGTGAGGGAGAGGTATGCATGGTCAGCTTCACTCTCTCTTCCCACATTCCATCTTGCTCCAATAGCAGAACAACAGTCAAGACAGTTGGAGATGGGCTGGGTGTAGTGGTTGGCCAGAGCATCTTTCACGTCTTGTCATGCTCTTAGCATACCACATCACTTGCAGAGACTGCCTTCTTGACCACTGTCCTATTTTAGTAGGTTTCATTCTCTCAGTCTGCCAGAATCTGTCTTCACGTGCTTGGGATAGACAGGTCCCTATCTCACTGAAGGTCAATAACCTAATGGCTACTCTCAACCTGGTTTGGCAGCCTGTCGAAGCTGTTGCCCAGGGTGTGGCCACTGTGCATGCTACAGCTACTAGGAGCCACAGGTGAGAGTAATTGACACATGAGGACTAAAGGTGAACAAGCTGTTCTAAAAGCTGCCCTAAAATGAGCTGCCATAAAAGGTAAAAATGCCCTACACCAGACATGCTATCCTCCCTGAGCAACCCACACCCTACCAGACAATTATAGAAGTGCAGATGACAGACTCAATAAATCCCCCATAGAACTGTATCAGCATCTCTTTGGGCAGTTTGAGCTTTCTGAGTTGGTGCAGAAAGAACAATTAATAATTGTTAAACAGTTGGAACAGACTGTTTTGGGACATGGTTATCGAGTTATCGAAGCATGGAACTCATTACTGTACTCAATCGTCTCAACTCCTAACCCCCAACACTTCTCCCTTAGACTCTCCATGATTGACCTCTCCAGGTTCCTAAGAGGCCAGTAAGGGGTGTACATAAGTGTACCGGTGTGCCTTTGGTCCCCTGTCCAATTGTCTTCCTTTCTCTCGCTTTTCATATATATTTCCTTCCTTTCATGTATCCTCTCGTATAAGTTCACTTTTACTCTTATATATATTACTACATGTCTATTTTTCTTCCTATGTATTTATGTATTGGACAAATGAATAAATAAATAAATGGTGAATTGTCTTCCAGTCTACATGGCTATATATTGAATAACAGTTAAGGGCATCCACAGCAATGGTTACTGTCTTCAAAATGTTAACTCTTTCCAAGCAATAAAAGTCCCAGGCCCTTAATGTAAGTCACCTTCATTGAATACATTAAAAAGGATATGGCTCCAATTATTTGCTCCTAACTAACTCTAACCCTAAATCTAACCCAATTACCATTTTGAAACCAATCTCCGCTATCGCTGAAAGAGGCAATGGCAAACGTCTTCTGAGAAACTCTGCCAAGAAAACTGAAAAAAACTTGTCTTGGCATTTTCCAAGATATGCTTGACCAGAAATTTAAAACAAAAACATAGCTATAAACGTTCAGTAATGGAGTGAGTAAGGATGGATATTCCTCAAAGTCCCTTCTAGCTCCAACATTAAGTTTCTGAAATCATCATGTTGTCGGTCCATCTAGCAATATAATTTATTCTGTAATCTAAAGAGTTAGATTATTCAAGTCTTCAGTTGTTACTTTTCACAAGATTCTGAAAATAACTGTATATAGTTGCCAAAAAATTAAATACATTAATATAGTGGTTCTTTTCAATGTGATCTTTTCAGGTTGACTAAATAAAATGCTGTAATAAAATGTGGGCTTGCATTCTTAATATCACCTCTATCTACATCTAGCAAGCAGAGTATATGGTAGATTAAAATTCCCTGTCAAGGAGGGAGATTGCTGATTTCAGAAGAAGATATAAATTGTTTATTATGTAGATTAAGGTTAAGAAGTTAATTGAGAATTGAAAACAAAGGTGGAAGGGAAGGGAACATATAATAAATCCTATAATATTTAAGTAGTGGCAATCCCTCCAGACAAAAGCACATACACTATCTGAAGAACAAAAGAGAACTAAAGATAAAGGATAGCTCTTATCAATCCACAATATATAAGTCAGGAAGAAATCATAATTCTCATCTAACTCTATACTTCTCTAGTTGGGTAATGCTTTATTTATTCTTCAATTCCAATTGAGGCAGTTATCTTACCTATCAGGGATCAATCTGAAAAAAAGATGTCCTTTCTTTTTCACATAACAAAAGGAAAACAGGGCGTTGATACTCACCTGAGACGCCCATTCTCACAGGGGGGGAGCCAGCCTCCATGGATGGGTTGGACTTTGTCTGCAGCCAATCAGGACTGAGTCTGCCAACTATAAAAGTTATCTTCCATTTTACAATAATTCTCTTTTAGATGAAGAACATGGACAGACTCTGGATACAGTTTCCCATGAAAGACAGCTTCGTGAACAATATAAAGTGTGTTATAAACACGATTACATAGTCAATGCTAGAAACCCAACAATATGCAAAAACCAAGACAGTTACAGAAAGAACAGCCAGATCCCAAACAGGGAGGGTCTTGGAGACTGGCTTCCCCCCTGGGAGAATGGGCATTTCAAGTGAGTATCAATGCCCTGTTCTCCACAGTAGGGGGAGCCAGTCTCCAAGGATGGGACATGCCAAAGCGGTCCTTTTTAGGGAGGGTATCTGTGTTCTGGCTGAGCTCCTCTGACCTCCATGACCCCTGTTACAATACCCAAAGACCAAACTCTACCTCGCCTGATGGCGCAGGAGGTAAATGTATCATGAAGGGCAAACGAGGTGAGGAAGGTCCAAATGGCTGCCCGGCATAACTACCCTATTGATGCTCGGGTGTCCCATGCAGCTGGTGTTGCTGCGATAGGAGACATGCTGTGACTCTCACTGGGCATGGTAAGCTAAGTAGGTCATAACACAGTAGGAATGACCACCTGTAACCAACATCCCACTGTCGAGAGAGAAGCTTCCAACCCATCAATGGAGATTCAGGAAAGGGGAAAAACAGTCCATTTTGCGATGTGCAGGAATGTGGGTTGTGTAAATATCCGATGCTCGCCCCACTTCCGAGAGAATGTTACTGTCCCTTCAGGTCGGTAATCAGAAAAAAGAAGCGCAAGGATGGACAATGCGATATCTCTCGTGCAGCCGCTGCCACCGCCCCCCCCCCAAAAGACAAGATTGCAAGCCACTTGTGCTACTGGGAAGCCCCTGCCATGCTGCATCCCTCTTCCCCCCCTCTCTCAGCTGGAAATTTAGATTTCGTTTTGTGCTCTCGGCTGGAGGAATGAGCAGCAACTGGGCTGGCGCCCGAGTCTGCTTCAACCCAATCATTTGTCAGATGTTGGAGAGCTCTTAGGGGGAAGGTACTTACATTTGATGCTGAATTCACTAGTCTCCAAGGATAGATTTGTGTTTGTTGTGAGCTGCTCTGAGTCCTCGGAGAGGGGAGGCATACAAATCTAATAAATTATTATTATTATTATTATTATTATTATTATTATTATTATTATTATTATTATTATTATTATTGATGGATGGTTGAAGAAATGGTATGTAGAGTCCTGGAAGCTAACGCACGCGTCCTGGACTCGGACTGAGTCAAAAAGAGGATTATTGTAAAATTGAAGATAACTTTTATAGTTGGCAGACTCAGTCCTGATTGGCCAACCCATCCTTGGAGACTGGCTCCCCCTACTGTGGAGAACTGAACTTCCCTGAGATGTTTTTAAAGCTTTAGTAAGAGGGAATCTCCTGATTCTTTATGGCTTGTTTTTCTCTTGTTGCTGATGGTTCTGGCCACTCAGGTCAGGATCAGATTAACTCTTTTGTGTCTTAACTTCCAGGAATAAGAAGATATCCCATTCTTTACATAAGCATGGCAATATTGCTAAACTGCAAGCATGACTATGTTTTCCACTAGTTGCATATGATACCAAGAGTTCTGTAAAATTAAAAAGCCACATTTCAGTAACAAATTTCTGATTTTTGGCAGTATAATTTTCTGCTTTTCTGGAGGGAAAAATAGGCGAAATAGATGTGCTAAAACTCTGCAAGGCTTAACTCATCTATTTTTTGGCATTAAAACAAATAAGTATCTTCCAAAAATAGAAAGAAGTTAACTGAATATTTCAACCTGACATCCTCCAGTAAAGCCACCATGTCACTGGCCTGTAGCCTTTGGAGGCCAGAATAATAACATAAGGTATCATTCTCTGCTGAAGATAATTAGCAGTAGTAAATCTAACCTCCTGATCTGAGTCTATGAAACTTCCATTAACAAGAAGAGAACAAGGTGGATTTCAGGTATTTCTTGCAGCACGATTAAATTGTGAGCGAAGCATGAAACTAGATAGAGACTGGATTAACAAGTTGTAAATCTCTTCCATTCTCAATGTTAGTTACATTTCATATTAGAGATGTTTCCCATCCCACAGTATGGCACCTGAATCTGCTACCATTAATGTTTGAATGAGGTATGCAAATATAAACATACACCCCTTTCCCAGCACTTTTATACCAGATGCTTAATTTCATAATATTTGGCAGGCAGCCCTTCTCTCAATTTAGTTTTGTATATAAAAAAGTGATGTCTTCTGAGTTGAGAGACAGTAATTATTTATATTCCTTCACAGTTCTACTTTTAATGTAAGTATTTATTTAAAGGAGATACATGTTTATGTAAAGAGACAATTTTCTATATTCTAATTCCATTCTGAGTTTCTCCCTAGTGTTATTTATCTTTTCTTCAGTTCACCTTGCTATGACCTCCTATTTCTTTGTTTGTCAGTCCAGCCTAGAATCATCTCTATGAAGCACAACATTGGGCTGTGTTGAGATCTTCATGGTGTGAAAAATTAAAATGTATCTGCTATGTGAAGCATTGCTTTCACTTTCTGTAAAGTTCATACTGAAGGGCAAAGTATATATAGACAAGTTATTGAAGTTGGCTATTTCCGCTATTTTAATAACATCATGCCATGAAAAAGTTTATATTGTAATTGAAATACTCACACCAGATTTAGAGAACCAAATGAAAATTGTCTTAGTATGAATACTTGTTCTGTCCCAGCACTGAGCCCCCCAAAATAAGATGCACACCACAGGATTTAGTACTAAAAGTTTACTACTAATAAAAGTCTTAGCAGTTTTGAGTCTCTTCTAAAAGAAAGTCTTCCCCACAATGCTAATAATGTCTTAGCAGCTGGCCAGAGTCCCAAGAATAGATAAACACAACAGTAATTAATAGATTTTAGCACAGTTCCTTATCATAGACTTACAGAGGTTGGCTGGAAGCCCGGAGCTGATTAATGCAGACAAGAATGTGGTTCTTTTAAAATCAGAGACAATAGATGCAGCAAGAGTCTGAGTCTCTGTGTGCTCTCTCCATTGCTCTTTTCTCTATATACTTATGACTGAATCTCCATAGGTCCTAGCCCTATTGTATGGGATGAGTTTGACCTGGTGACTCCTGATGAAGTGGACAAGGCCATGGGAACTGTGAGCTCCACCTGTTTGCTGGAACTGTGCCCCTCCTGACTGGTTTTGGCTGGCAGGGAGGTGACACATGGCTGGATCCAGATATTGATTAACACCTCCTTGATTGAGGGTGCTTTCCACAACCACTGAAAGAAGTGGTTGTGAGATCCTCCTCAAGAAACCGTCCCTGGATCCAGCTGAGTTGAAGAACTTTAGGCCAGTCTCCAACCTGGCCTTCTTGGGTAAGGTTGTTGAGAAGGTGGTGGCACTCTAGCTCCTGTGGTTCTTGGATAAAGCTGATTATCTAGACCTTTTTCAGACTGATTTCAGACCTGTTTACAGCACTGAAACTGCTTTGCTCACACTGATAGAGGATCTCTAGTGGGACCAGAATAGGTGTTATTTCTCTATCCTGGTGCTTTTAGACCTCTCCCAAAAGGCTCAGACTTAACCCTGACAAGACTGAGCATCTCTGGGCATTTCTTCTGAAGGACCATGCCATATGTCTGTCCATTGTTCTGGGGGGCAGAAATTTTAATCCCCTCAGAAAGAGTCTGCAGTCTGGGTGTCTTCCTGGATCCACATTTGAGGCTTGACCATTATCTCTTGGCTGTGGCCATGGGGACCTTTGCCCAGGTTTGATTGGTACACCAGTTGCAAACCTACCTGGACCAGGAGGCTTTGCTCATGGTCATTCATGCACTTATCACCTCACATCTTGATTATTGCAACATGCTCTACCTGGGGCTACTCTTTTCAAGAGCATTTAGAGACTGCAGCTAGTCCAGAACGCAGTGGTGCAAGCTCTTATGGGTGTACCTCGGTACACCCACATCACACCAACACTCTGCGTGCTGCACTGGCCACCAATTGATCTCCGGTCACAATTCATATATATTACCTATAAAGCCCTACATGGCTTAGGTCCAGATTATTTATGGAACCGTCTTCTGCCACAAATCTCCCAGAGACCAATTAGATCCCATACCATTGGCCTTTTCCTGGCCCCATTGACTAACCAATGTTGCTTGGTGGGCCCACAGGGGGAGGGCCTTCTCTGTGATGGCCCTGGTTCTCAGGAACCAACTAGCCTCTGAGGTCCATACTACCCCTACCCTACTGACCTTCCGAAAAGCCTTGAAAACCTGGCTCTGCCAGCATGCCTGGGAACCATGAGAACTAACATCATAATCCCATCCAAAACATTATTTGTATGATGGTACGACTGTATTGATTAGATTAAGGGTTTTTTTTAATGGTTATTAATGTTTTAATTGATTTCATACTATGATTGTTTTATTGTTGTGAGCTGCCCTGAGTCCTTCAAAATTGGCAGCATATAAATCTAATCAAATCAATCAATCAATAAAATGTCCTAAGCATTATAACTTTTTTCTATTACAAAAAACATTATTCAATCAGTATTCCAAGCCTGCGAGCTTGATGCCTTTGTTTGATGCCAGGGTAGCCTATGTTATCAACAAAGTGCAATTTCTAAAGTTTATCCTTCTGAAATAATTCTTGATCAACCTTGTGAATTACACATGTTGTATGCCCCTTTCTTAGTTGAAAAGATACCAGCTATGAAATTCCAGCACACTTTTCTTTCCTTTCTGATGCTTGTTCTCATTCTTTAGACTTGTTTTATTATAACGTTGTAAGCGGTATGGCAGTCATGATTAGTGGTGCTTTTGATTTACAGAAAGGCTGTGTAACATTTAATTAGGCTTTTATCTTTACAAGTAATAAAATGAATGCTTTTTGCTGAAAGAATGTGGTTTGCAAAGAGTTCGGGAAAAATAGCACTTTTTAAGAAAAAGAATCCTTATTCAAACAGCTATCAAACAGATTGTAATTTTAACTTCATTATTTGGCTAATTCACTTTTCTTTTAAAAACACATGAAAAGAACCTTATAAATATTGCAACAAAGCAACTCCAAGTCAACAACTAAAAAGATTTCTAAATGGACAAAATGGATAATGCATTCTAAACTACGCCCATGAACACAAAAGCACAAAACAACTGTAATTGAGGCTGTGGTGAGTGATTTACATATCTAAATATTATCCAAAGTAAAATAAACGTAATGTTGCAATCTACTAAGAGAGGGACTACTGTACATATTCTAACATAATATCTCTTTTTAACACATTGGTGCACTGGCTCATTAGAACATAGTGTGTCATTGATAGTGTATCATCTGGATAATCATGACAGATGATTTTTTGAAACATAATCAACCATCAGAAAGAGAATGGATGTGCATGCCCATTCAATTTTCATTTGCAAAGCTGGTGTAATCATGAGACAATACTTGCTTTTCAGGGAGAGGATTAGAATTTCATGAAAAGGCAGCAAGTTGATTTAAGTTCCTTAATTTAAGGAACAGTGATGCCTGCTGCAGAAATTAGAAAAGGTGCCTGAGATTACAAAAGAATATAACATTGCTTTTTTAGAGACAATTATTTGTTTTTCTGCTTCATGTACAAATTGTTCTAGGCAAGCATGATAATACCATTCCACTGTAAACAAGAATAGAGTGGAGTGGAGTGGAGTAGAGTAGAATGGAGTGGAGTGGAGTAGAGTAGAGTAGAATAGAGTAGAGTAGAGTACTTTATTTGGCCAAATATGATTAGACACACAAGAAATTTGTGTGTAGAGTGGAGTAGAGTGGAGTGGAGTGGAGTGGAGTAGAGTAGAGTAGAGTAGAGTAGAGTAGAGTAGAGTAGAGTACTTTATTTGGCCAAGTATGATTTGACACACAAGAAATTTGTGGGTAGAGTGGAGTAGAGTGGAGTGGAGTGGAGTGGAGTGGAGTAGAGTAGAGTAGAGTAGAGTAGAGTAGAGTAGAGTAGAGTAGAGTAGAGTAGAGTAATTTATTTGGCCAAGTATGATTAGACACACAAGAAATTTGTCTCCACTGCAGAAACTCTCAATGTATAACCAGAGCAACAGACTGATAATAATTAGTGTTGGGTGAACCGAACTTACAAAGTTCGGGCTCATGCCAAACTTTGTAGTGTTCAGCATGCCGAACCCGAACTTTTAAAAAAGTTCTGGTAAAGTTCGGGTTCGGCCGAACACCGTGAAATGCTGCCGCCCAGGAGGAGAGTGGGGAATCCCATCGTGGGATTTCCCACCTCCTTTTGCTTGCAGCACCGCTGCGGCATCCTTTTCTGTAAAAATAAAAGGAAGCAAAAGGAGGTGGGAATTGTTCGGGTTTGGGTTCGGGTTCAGCAAGCTCACCCAAACTTTGTTGGGTTCGCCCAACACTAATAATAATATCAATAAGATGGGTGGTAAATATAATAATAATAATAACAACAACAACAACAACAATAATAATAATATCTCAGTTAGCTTTTAACTGAGATATTATTGTTATTTTGATATAAGTATAGATATGTATATATGTACAATTTATAAATATATATGTATATTATCTCGCTGATATGATTATCCGTAAAATTATAATAAGATATGCTGCAAAGAGGAAGCAGGGGTAGGGGTGGGATGGAATTATATGTTGTATTGTCCTTTAACAGACAATCTATAATTGTACTCACAAACTAAGAATACAATGATCTGTTTATGTGTGTCTTTTAAATATGTATATAATTTAATAAATTCTATTTAAAATAATAATAATAATAACAACAAACAACAACAGTAACAACAACAATAATAATGCTATATCGATACAACATGGGCAAATGTATATAGACAATAGATAGTACCATGAGAATTAGATGTTCAGCACAGTGATGATGCAAGGAAACTGTCCCTGTGTCTAATTTTTTTGAGAAATAGGGTAGGATTTGAAATAGTTTATGTCTAGAGTATCAGGGGTCTGTAGTTATTTTCTCAGCCCTCTTTCTGACACATGCAATGTACACATTTTCTATGAAATGAAGACGGGTTGCAATTATTGTTTCTGCATTCCTAACCATGCATTGGAATCAGTACCTATCTTGTTTGGTTGCTGTATCAAACCAGATACAGGTGGGTTCTAACTTACCTGGCTGCCAGTTCACTTTCTCCTGTCCCGTGTGGCCATGCCTTGTGGTCACATGTGCTTCACGCGCACACACATGTACAGTGCCTAAAACTCAGAGAAAATGCTAAAGAGAGAGCCAAAAACAAGATGGTGATGCAGGCACAGTCCTGGAAACTCAGATTCTGTGCATGCACAGAAGGAAAAAAATCTCCTCACCCAAAAAATGCAAAATAATTTTTACAAAAAAGATGGCTGTGCCCACAGACTGGCATTGACTGAACCAGTTCCATGATGTCATCATGACATCACCAATGGTTTGCTACCAGTACGGGTGAACCAGTCCGAACTGGGAGGAGCCTGCCTCTCAAACTAGATAAATGATAGATTTTCAGGTGAGCTAGCACTAACCTCTTCAAAACTAAGATGAAACCAGTGGTCTGTAGTCATATAGCTCAACTGATGAAAGAGTTCTAGGAACAGGGATGACAGAGTGTTTGAAGCAAGAAGGGACATAACGTGCAGAATGCAGCTGAGAGAGCAATCATGGGCTTTCCCAAATATGCCCATGTTACACCAACACTCCGCAGTCTGCATTGGTTGCTGATCAGTTTCCGGTCACAATTCAAAGTTGGTTGTGACCTATAAAGCCTTTCATGGCACCGGACCAGATTACCTCAGGGAACCGCCTTCTGCTGCATGAATCCCAGCGACCAGTTAGGTCCCACAGAGTGGATCTTCTCCGGGTCCTGTCAACTAAGCAATGTCGCCTGGCGGGACCCAGGGGAAGAGCCTTCTCTGTGGTGGCCCCGGCCCTCTGGAACCAACTCCCCCCAGAGATTAGAACTGCCCCCACCCTCCTTGCCTTTCATAAACAACTTAAAACCCACCTCTGCTGCCAGGCATGGGGGAATTGAGATCCTCTTTCCCCCTAGGCCTTTACAATTCTATGCATGGTATGTATGTATGTATGTTTGGTTTTTTTATTAATGGATTTTTAATCATTTCTAATACCAAATTACTATTTTACACTGTTTTATTGTTGCTGTTAGCCGCCCTGAGTCTCCGGAGAGGGGCGGCATACAAATCCAATAAGTAAGTAAGTAAGTAAGTAAGTAAGTAAGTAAGTAAGTAAGTAAGAAAGTAAGAAAGTAAGTAAGTAAGTAAGTAAGAAAGAAAGAAAGAAAGAAAGAAAGAAAGAAACAAACAAACAAACAAACAAACAAACAAATAAAGTATCCAGTTATTTATTAAAGATGCATTTAAAGATGGGGACCAGTTGTTCAGCACTGGTTTTCAAGCAAGGAGTTTCTCTTCTGGGTCTGGTGCTTTTCCAACTTTTGGTTTATCAACTAGCCCTTGCATATCCTTTTCTAAGATCACCAGAGGTGAGGAAAGCAAAAGGGTGGATATAGGTGTAGTAGATTTGGTTGCTATTGGTATATTTGAAGTGGAAAAGGTAGGAATAGATGAAATGATTGTTCCTCAAATCTACAGTAAAACACAGCAAGGGAAGGAGGTTTGCTGTAGCCAATAATGTTATTTAGGCTTTTCCACACAATTGCTGTTTTGTTGTCTGAGGACTAGTTTTTCAGATTTTTGGTGTAGCTTGTCTTTGCTACTCTGGTTAATACATTCCTGGCCTGATTGTACAAAATCCTGTCTCATTTACTGTAGGCACCTTCTTTGGAATGACGTAGCTACTTGTGCTCAACTGTGAACTAAGGCTTATTATTTTTATATATATGGAAACTTTTGGTAGGCATATACATTTTCTCTCAGAAGCTAACATATGATGTCACAGTACCAATGAATTCAGCCTAGTCTTCTGAAGCAGTTTCAATATACTCCAGTCTATTGAATCCAGTGAGGTTGATCATTATTGTGATTGTACTCTACATGTTAGACTGTAGATTTCAGATTACAGAATAATACAGTTCTATCCATGTGAATTGTGAGTTACAGATGGCTATTTGTTATGTACAAATATTCAGGTACCCCCTTTGTTGTATATCAAATATCCTTTTTAAAACAAAGAGAAAAACTATATAGGAAAAAGAGAATAAAGAATAGTTGACAGTCTTCCAACAGAAGTTGAATTCTTTTGCAACATTCATTTTATTTTTATTTCCTGGGTTTTATATGTTGTGATTTTCTCCAGTTCTTTCCCTTCTATTTTGTTTTCTCCAAATACTGTCATATATTCTATCTAGATTTTTGTTTATATGGATAATGGTTAGATTTGGGGTGTTATGTGGCATGTGCTTGTTTCTTTGAATTTTAAAGTCCCACTTTAAAACAATTAAGGTTTTTTATTTTATTTTCTACTGCCCTAATTATTTTGTAGTACTAGTTTTTGCTTGCAGATAAATAGTATTTATTTCTGAAATTCCAACATGCCATTGCTTGTAGTCAGTCTGTAATCTTACAGTAATCAGCAATGAGCTCCTATGGGAACGGTCAGGAACACAGTTCCGGTAGCAAAATTTGGAGTTCCACCCCAGAGCACCCAATTTTATTTATTTATTTAATTTATTTTATTTATTGGATTTATATGCTGCCCCTCTCCGCAAACTCGGGGCGGCTCACAACAAAGTAAAAACAATACATAATAACAAATCCAATACCCACCAATCCAATTACAATTTTAAGCTAAAAAATTCATAAAAAACAACCCCAGAATATTAAAAAACAAGCACACAATCAATCTAACACCAAAACAACATGGGCACGGGGGAGATGTTTCAGTTCTCCCATGCCTGACGGCAGAGGTGGGTTTTAAGGAGTTTGCGAAAGGCAAGGAGGGTGGGGGAGCTGGTTTCAGAGGGTTGGGGCCACCACAGAGAAGGCTCTTACCCTGGGGCCCGCCAACCGACATTGTTTAGTCAAAAGGGACCGGAGAAGGCCAACTCTGTGGGACCGAACCGGTCACTGGGATTCGTACGGCAGAAGGCGGTCCCGGAGATATTCTGGTCCGGTGCCATGAAGGGCTTTATAGGTCATAACCAGCACTTTGAATTGTGACCGGAAACTGATCGGCAACCAATGCAGACTGCGGAGTGTTGGTGTAACATGGGCATATTTGGGAAAGCCCATGATTGCTCTCGCAGCTGCATTCTGCACGATCTGAAGTTTCCGAACACTTTTCAAAGATAGCCCCATGTAGAGAGCGTTACAGTAGTCGAGCCTCGAGGCGATGAGGGCATTAGTGACTGTGAGCAATGACTCCCGGTCCAAATAGGGCCGCAACTGGCGCACCAGGCGAACCTGGGCAAATTTGCCCTGAAAGATGATGAAACAAAATGCATAAGCCATGCCCACAGTGTGGTAGTAAAAATTTTGGTAGCCCATCACTGACAGTAACTTATCAGGTGGTCCACTGTTTCTTAAGGTTCTTTGCAGAGATTTTTTTTATAAATTGCTGCCTTCTCAATCCTTTATATGCAGTTACTATTAAGGCTTTGACTTGTGCAGAGAGAGTTCCTTCTTGTCTCTCTTTTTTGAATCACCTTTTCTTGTGTCCTCTTTGAAGAAAGACTTCCCAGTTCTGCCTATTCCAAGCACCTTTCCTCCCTCCTTTCCTTCTTTTATTCCCCTTTCTTTGCCATGGCCCCAGCAGGCTGAACTTCTTTCTTCTACACTGCTTGTAACTCGTAATACTTGTTCCTTTTATACTGCCTTCCCTTATGTTAACCTCATTGCTGAATCTTTAATCTTTGAAAACGGGGGGAAAAAACCTTTTATCTCCCAGGTCTTCACCTCAAACTGCTCCTGCAGCTTATTTACATTCTTTTCTATTTATTTATTCAATTCTCTATTTTCCACAATAGCAACTCTTTGCAACCAAAGTTTAATTGTGCTAATGACCTCTATATGTTATCAGTTGTTGGGGTGCATGTACAGTGAATAATTAATCTTTGTTAATATATATATAATATTAAATAATAAATAAATAGTAAATGCTTGGATGGGGGAAAATCCAAATCCAAAGAATTATAGTTGGAAAAGATTGTTTAGAATATCAGTCCAACCTTCAATTCAGTGCAGGAATACAAATCATGGCAACCATCACTGATCCATGCTTTCTGTCTTTGCTTAAACACATCTAGGAAAGCTATGTAACTGTCTAGCTCACCTTATTTCTCAGTAATTGGTTTCACTGTCAAATTTCTCATACCATTAGGACGTTTTTTGTTAACACTCAGTTGGAATATGACTTCCTATAATTATATATATATATATATATTCATGTTCTGTACTTTAAGAAGGTAGAGAATAGGTCTTGACTTTAATTCTTCTTCAGATACTTAGAAAAAAATTATCACACTCATATCTTATATCTTATCGTCATTCTAGTTCACCTAATTCAGTTAATACATTTTCATTAGATACAAAATAATATTCCCAATACACTCGGTACCTTCTGTTTTCTCTGATTTTGTTTTATCTTGGTTTCAAAATTAAGCAAAATATTCAAAATGAAGTTTAGAAAACAAAATGAAGATTTGAGCAATGCACGATATAGTAGACTAATTTTTATTGTGGTTGGGCAAATGTATTTATTTATCAAATTTGAACAGCTGCCAATCCCACAAAAGTGATTCTGGAATTTTTAATCCTCCCCCCCCCCCCCAAAAAAAAAAATATTAGCAAACAATTCATATTCCATTTAATCTATTATACAGTACTTCAAAAATGTTTTCATGCTGCCTAGGTATGTATTCTCCATACAACAGCTATACAATTAATTAATTTTTGAACATGAAAGAACACTGCAGTTGATTTAATTAAAGTTTATTCTGTTTATTTAGCATATTTTTCTAATTTGTTCTTTCTTTAAAAAAATACTATATGATATGTCCACCACAATTATCATCTGCCATCTGTAATTTTGACAAGTGTCCTTTCCACTTACATGTTACTAAATATTACGAAAAATACAAAGTATAGAGAAAGACCACACAGATCTCTTATTCCAAGTAATATGACTGCTTTCTCTCCCAAGATTGCATTGTTCAGAGTTTCATCTACTGTTATTGATCTAGCAAATATAATTTGAATCCTCTGATGTTTACAGAGACGACTTGATAGTTATCATGGGAAAATAGTATTTTAGGAAAGATAGACCTCTGCACTATATTATGTACAAATTATTCATCAGGGACCTGTATGTAAGCAATATTTTAAAGAAAAGAGTATTTAAAAATAATGCTTCCCAGAGCAAATATGGATCTAAATTGGTGATTGCAAACACTTTGAAAAAATGAGTTAGGTTTTTATTTAGAAACAATGTACTAAAATCATATCAATGGGAAATGTCATTAAAAAAAATAGCTATGGGGAAATAACATTCAGCAGACAAAATTATATCTAAAATAATAAACAGCAATGAGGGAATAGTAATGAAAACATGAAAACATTTATGAAGTTCTTAATGGAGGAAGAAACAGGCAATTATTTAGGATAGAATTAGACTAAAATCCTGTAAGCTGAATGTGGATGTACAGTGGAGTGTTCCTTTTGGGGAACTGGAAGTGATGCCCAGGTCCGCCTGGTGCACCAGTTGGGGCCCTATTTGGACCGTGAGTCACTGCTCACAGTCACTCATGCCCTCATCACCTCGAGGTTCGACTACTGTAACGCTCTCTACATGGGGCTACCTTTGAAAAGTGTTCGGAACCTTCAGATTGTGCAGAATGCAGCTGCGAGAGCAATCATGGGCTTCCCTAGGTATGCCCATGTCACACCAACACTCCACAGACTGCATTGGTTGCTGATCAGTTTCCTGTCACAATTCAAAGTGTTGGTTATGACCTATAAAGCCCTTCATGGCACCGGGCCAGATTATCTCAGGGACCGCCTTCTGCTGCATGAATCCCAGCGACCAGTTAGGTCCCACAGAGTGGGCCTTCTCCGGGTCCCGTCAACTAAACAATGTCGGTTGGTGGGGCCCAGGGAAAGAGCCTTCTCTGTGGCGGCTGCGGCCCTCTGGAACCAACTCCCCCCAGAGATTAGAATAGCCCCCACCCTCCTTGCCTTTCGTAAGCTTCTCAAAACCCACCTCTGCTGTCAGGCATGGGGGAACTAAGATAAATTTCCCCCCTAGGCTTCTACAATTTATGCATGGTATGTTTGTATGTATGATTGGTTTTATAACAAGGGTTTTTAGCTGTTTTAGTATTGGATTTTGACATTCTGTTTTTATCACTGTTGTTAGCCGCCCCGAGTCCACGGAGAGGGGCGGCATACAAATCCAATCAATTAAATAAATAAATAAATAAATAAATAAATAAATATTTTTTTACAAGTTGTTTTTTGTTAAATGTTTGGACTTTAAAGCCACCCAGAGTTATGGCACATAAAATAGGTAGCTATATACGTCTTTTAAATACACAAAATAAAACAAATGGAGAATAGCAATAAAGAAGAAAATAGCAGCTGTTTGGGGAAAAACAATTAGGCTTTATAGGAGGCATGGGGTTTAGCAGTAAAAACAAATTCATACAGTGCAGATTTAAAGAAAGGGAACATGTCACACCCATAATTTGTATAATTCATTTTCTATGCCTTAGAGAAATCATATTGAATGGATGGGAGTAAGACATCTGGACACCACCAGCAGGTTTAAAAATGGATAAAAATATTATTATAATTAAATTAATGTATAATTAATGTATACTTAAAGTAACTATATTTTTATGAAAAATATATGTGTATATATGCATCCTGACAACACATTGTTCAAATTGAAGATGGAATTTATATGAGTCTCAAGATACCCTGAGGACAGGGTAGCATAGAAATCAAATAAATAAGTAAATATGTAATAAAATTTAAAAAATGCAAAAAAAAATCCAAGATGGTGGATCAGCAGACAAACAAAATATCAGCTCCTAATCCACAGAGTGGTTTTGGAAAACTGCAAGAGAAGAAAGATCAGCTTGAATGTATTTTGGATTCATTGGGGCAAAGATCAATGGCCCAATGAAAAACATAGTTGCTGTTCAATAGCAAGAAACTGGGATAGGTTAATATCAAAAAAGGAATTTGCTTGATTGAATTTCAAGAAGACACATTATCACTACTAGTATTTGCCAAGTCCTAGGAACAAATGTATATAAAACCAGGATTGATTAGACAGCAGCAGACAGAAATGTCACCTTTGCAAAGAAGCTGAAGAAATAGTGTATCACCAAAATTGTTGCTGCAAGAAGATCACACAGATCTTGAGTACAAATTATGGCATGACAAAGTAACAACAAAGGTGAATTTAAAAAGAAATACCATTTGACTGCAAGCAAGAACAGGTCTGGATAGACAAAATGATCTAGGACAGTTATGGTGAAGCTGTGGCACGGGTACCACAGGTAGCACGGGGAGCCATATCTGCCGGCACATGAGCCATTGCCCTAGCTCAGCTCCTAAGTGCATGTGTGTGCTGGCCAGCTGATTTTTGGCTCTGGGAGGGCATTTTTGGTTTCCAGAGAGCCTCCAGGTGGAATTGGGGAAAATATTTTACCCTCCTCCGGCTCCAGGAAAGCCTTTGGAGCCTGGGGAGGGTGAAACATGAGCCTACTGGGCCCACCAGAAGCTGGGAAACAGGCCATTTCCAGTCTCCAGGGGGCCTCTGAGGAGTGGGGGAGGCTGTTTTCGCCCTCCCCAGGCATTGAATTATGTGTGTGGGCACTCATGCATGCATGATAACACACACGCATGCTCTTTTGGCACCCAATGCAAAAAAAAAGGTTCGCCATCACTGTTCTAGGACTTTAGAATTCAAACAAATAATTACTTCCCTGTAGCACTTCATATTTAATGATTGTAGATAAGATTAAAAATGTATGGATAGATAATAATACCTGGAAAAAGCAGAGTAGGGAAAAAAACCCTGAAAAAAAAATCAAAGTATAAAAGCCTGCCAAAAGGAAGTAGACTGTGGCAATAGAAAGCAAAGATAGCATCAGTGAGTAATTGATGCCTTAAGCTTAATCCAAAACATCTAGAATAGGGCTGTCAAACTCACAGTGTTGCGGGCCAGATGTGCCATGCCCATGCCTGGTTTAGCAAAGGGAAAGAAATCATAATATATTACATGACGCCACCGTGATGATGCTTGTTTGACACCCTTGACCTAGAGCATCATTTGAACACTATTGACATTGCCAAATTGTAAAAGGCAATATTACCTGAAACAGCTTATGCTCTATGACAATACCTCTAACATCAAACATCAACATCTGTCCATTCAAGGTCCTTGCCAAGGACTTGATAGGTGGATGAAATTCCCAAAACCGATCCAAACAGCTGGCTGATATTGTGTTTAACACCAATAATGATAATTATTATTACAATTAGAAGTAAGTTTGTAATACTGGTTGTGCAATAAAATTGCAGCAGTCTTTCTATATTAAACATTGTTAACAGATTGTGGTTAACACATTATTTTCTGCACAAGAAATAATTCTTTTTAAACAAAGGAAATACATAGTTGCAATTTATATAAATCTTGTTTCCTGCTGTATCTCACAAATTGTATATCCCCATGATCTCGCCATCCATCGAAAAGGCAGCAATTGAGAGGAATAATCACTAAGGTTAGATTGATTTGTAGATGACCTCAATCCTTCAATCCAATATTACTCCTTATTCATCTCTCTATAAAGGCATTTTGTGAGCAAGTATTCAAAAACATTTTGAGTGAAAGAGAGACGACGCATTATCTTTTTATTACTCTATTAATCTATGCTTCTTGTGCCCACGGCATCAGTCTTAATTAGTACTTCAATGGGGAAAAAAAGGATTTTAATTGAAAATAAAATTAAACAAAACAAAACATTTATTTCTATGTAAAAGATTCAAAAAGCAACGGCCATGTGCTTTCCGTTCGAAATGGCCATAATATTTATTTTTATTTATTTGTTTGTTTGGTCAAGTTTATATGTACATGTGTATATGTACATGTAAAGCCAATATGTACATGTGAAGACATCCATTAGTTTTCTTCAATGTATAATTTCTACCAAGTTCTATAGCTATTTACCTTCCCATGCTCTATTATTATTATTATTATTATTATTATTATTATTATTATTATTATTATTATTATTATTATTTATTGGATTTGTATGCTGCCCCTTTCCGGAGACTCGGGGCAGCTAACAGCAATAATAAGACAGTATACAATAATAATCCAATACTAAAAACGATTAAAAAACCCCATTAATATAAAAACCAAACATACATACAGACATGCCATGCATAAAATTGTAAAGGCCTAGGGGGAAAGAGTATCTCAATTCCCCCACACCTGACGGCAGAGGTGGGTTTTAAGTAGGTTACGAAAGGCAAGGAGGGTGGGGGCAATTCTAATCTCTGGGGGGAGTTGGTTGCAGAGGGCTGGGGCCGCCACAGAGAAGGCTCTTCCACTGGGTCCCGCCAAGCGACATTGTTTAGTTGACGGGACCCGGAGAAGACCCACTCTGTGGGACCTAACTGGTCATGGTATTCGTTAAAGCTTGTGTGAATGAATATGTAATGACTTCAAAAAGAAGTAATGTAATGACTAGAAAGGAAGCTCAAGGTCATAATGGTCTTCTCACCATTAATTTTAATCTGTGGAAGAATTGTGGAAAGACAAAAGGAAGGAAGGAATTGTAAAAGAATGATTAATGGTAGCCCTTGACTTAAGACCACAGCTGAACCCAAAATTTCAATTGCTAAGCAAGATAGTTGGTAAGATTTTTTTTTAACCTTTCTTGCCTGGTTGGTAAGTGGACCACTAAAGTTGTTAAGGCAGTAACACAATTGTTAAGTGAATTTATTTATTTATTTATTTATTTGCTTGCTGGCTTGCTTGCTTGCTTGCTTGCTTACTTGCTTGCTTGCTTGCTTGCTTGCTTGCTTGCTTGCTTGCTTGCTTGCTTGCTTGCTTGCTTGCTTGCTTGCTTGCTTGCTTGCTTGCTTGCTTGCTTGCTTGCTTGCTTACTTACCTACTTACCTACCTACCTACCTATTTACTTACTTACTTACTTACTTACTTACTTACTTACTTACTTACTTACTTACTTACTTACTTATTTATTGGATTTGTATGCTGCCCCTCTCCGCGGACTCTGGGATACTGCTGTCATAAATACATGCCAGATGTCAGGTGTCCAAATGTTGATCACATAACCATGGGGATTCTAAAATGGTTGCAAGTATCAAAAATGATCATAAATCTTTTTTTCTCCCACTGCTGTTGTAACTTTGGAGAATAGAGATGGGGAAAATTAAGTAATCTAGGCTGGCTGAGGAACAAGGGTGAGCCATAACCCTCACCCTTTAGGCAACCCTGCTCCTCTCCCAGCAAGAGGGCCATGAGAAGAGCAGGAGAGAGATGAGGAGGAAGGTTGCTTGAAGGGAAACCTCTGCCATGTCTCACACTCATTCCCTAGCCAACCCAGATTTTTAAAAAGTTGCCAAGGAGAAAGAAAAGGAGTAGTGAAGGGCTTCAAGGAGAGCTCACTTGGTTGGCCCAGCCTTGGCTTTCCGGAAGAGATAGAAGAGATACAGAGACAGACAGAGATACAGATAAACTCACATACACACTCACAGAGAGAGAGAGGGAGGGAGGGGAAGATAGAGATAGAGATTAGGGGAGAGAGACAGACACACACAGAGAGAAGAAGGAGAAAGACATAGAGAGACAGAGATAGAGACAGAGATATAGAGAGAGTGGGAGAGACAGAGAGGAGAGAGAGATAAACAGAGAGAGGAAAGGGGGAGAGAGATAGAGACAGCGAAATGGAGAGCAGAGGAGAATATAGAGAGAGACAGAGAGTGGGGAGAAAGGTGAGGAGAGAGGAAGAGAGAGAGATGCCAAAAGGGTTTTGTGATTCTGGGTGGTTTTAACAATAGGTTCTCTGTTCTAATGTGTGGCTGGGTAGGTGTGGCTAGGGGGGATCGTGTGACTGGGTGGGAGTGAGTGACTTGAGGGAGTTGAGTTGGCCTCTTTCACTCAGGTTTTGTGGCTCCCTGCATTTTCTTTTCTGTGGGCGATGGTGCCAAATGGCTCTTTTGAGTGTTTAAGGTTACACTACACTAAACTGGCTTACTAAATCTTAGCAGGTATAAGATATAAGAACATCACTAATAAATAATAGGTAGCCCAAGACTGTAGGATTGGTGAAAGGTTAAAATATAAAATCATACTAAGTGCAACTATCGGTGATCTATAATTTTGCCAGAATAGATGGCAATATTAGAAAAGAGTTAATTATGCTTCATATAAAGCTGTATGTGTACGTTTGGGTGCTGAATTAAATGAGCAAGGATAAGACATTACCCTATTTACAGGATCAAAGATAGAAATGTTATAAATGAGCTAATTAAATTTGCTCTTTTAAAATTGCAGATAATATAGCTTTAATTCCAAAGACTATCTTCACAGAAAACAAGTAATGATTGTTTAATGTGTGTACAAAACAAAATTCAATGAATATACATAATGACAAGCAGGAACTGTCAAACAATAATATAACTAACATTGATCTTGCGGTGTTATCATTTGATTTAATATGAGTCTGTTATATAACACCAAGATTTTTTTTAATGAACCTGGATGATTGCATTGACTGTGATTCTTCTCATACAGTTTAAAAATAAATATTTTAAGGATGTAATTCTTTGCATACCAATTTTTTGGGAATGACTGCAAGACTCTAATTGAAATGAGAAAACTCTGGACTGCATCAAAATTTATTGTCCTTTAAGATGAAACTTCTTCAATAGCCGAGGTACAATGAAAATAGGGTTAAAATGCTAGAAAGAATATTGTCATCAATAAATGTGGCAGTATTGCTTTGGAACTCTGTAAACACTATGGAAAAAACCTTACTGCATTTTCCCCTGTCCCAATCCTCACCCCACATTTTGATTTTGATTTTGATTTTGAAAAAAACCATGAAGATTTTTTCTAGTTTATGCTGGTATGATTAATTTAATTTGTTTTGTTTTGTTTTGTTTTGTTTGGTTTGGTTTGGTTTGGTTTGGTTTGGTTTGGTTTGGTTTGGTTTGGTTTGGTTTGGTTTGGTTTGGTTTAATTTAATTTAATTTAATTTAATTTAATTTAATTTAATTTAATTTAATTTAATTTAATTTAATTTAATTTAATTTAATTTAATTTAATTTAATTTAATTTAATTTAATTTAATTTAATTTAATTTAATTTAATTTAATTTAATTTAATTTAATTTAATTTAATTTAATTTAATTTAATTTAATTTAATTTAATTTAATTTAATTTAATTTAATTTAATTTAATTTAATTTAATTTAATTTAATTTAATTTAATTTAATTTAATTTAATTTAATTTAATTTAATTTAATTTAATTTAATTTAATTTAATTTAATTTAATTTAATTTAATTTAATTTAATTTAATTTAATTTAATTTAATTTAATTTAATTTAATTTAATTTAATTTAATTTAATTTAATTTAATTTAATTTAATTTAATTTAATTTAATTTAATTTAATTTAATTTAATTTAATTTAATTTAATTTAATTTAATTTAATTTAATTTAATTTAATTTAATTTAATTTAATTTAATTTAATTTAATTTAATTTAATTTAATTTAATTTAATTTAATTTAATTTAATTTAATTTAATTTAATTTAATTTAATTTAATTTAATTTAATTTAATTTAATTTAATTTAATTTAATTTAATTTAATTTAATTTAATTTAATTTAATTTAATTTAATTTAATTTAATTTAATTTAATTTTCAGAATGGCTAATTATGTGGAAAATGTGTTTGTTTGTTTGTTTGTTTGTTTATTTGCTTTTCCCCCCAACTTTATTATTTTTATAAATAAATCAAGGCAGCAAAATATGTCCAACATACCTTCTTCCTTCTATTTTTCCCACAACAACAAACCTATGAAAAGCTGGCTTTCATGGCTAGGTAGGAGTTGAATTTATGGTCTCCCACTTTCTAGCCTGGTGCCTTAACTTCTAGAGCAAACTGGCTTTCAACAAAGCTTGACTTGGCATTCTAACTAATGGGAGCCAGGAGAGCAAGGGACAGATACAAGGGGATGATAGGGCAAAGAAAATGAAAAATCAACAGATTATATAAATGTATGAAATGAACCCAGAATACAAGACTGAATATGGAATATTACTACTTTTACAGATTTAAAATCTTGACTTTAGCAAAAGGAGAGGATACCGATACAATTGACTTGCAAAGTCTGAGCCTGAGGTGTTCACTTGTGGGACAGGCTTATTGATGGGCAGGAATATATGCACACTTGTTCTGTTGAGCTCTCTGGTAGAATTCTCCCGAAAATTCAGATACAAATTTCACACACACGTTTGAAAATTCAAAACAATTTTCTTTATACCGAAAATTCAAATAAACTAAGCACTCTTTTTGTATAGCAAAGAGCACTCGTCACCAAACAAACTGGTAATTTGTACAAGTCCTTATCAGTTCTGTGATACTTAGCTTGCAGCTGTGAGGCAATTCACAGTCCTTCTTCTTTCACAAAGTGAAACACACTTGGCTCTGTTTTAGTTTCAAAGCAGGGAAAAATCAGTACACAAAGGTCTAAGTCAGAAAGACAGGCATGAAACACAATGATCAGATAATCCTCCACAATGGCATAAAGAAAGATGTCCATAAAATATGAGGTCCAATTATACTGGAGGCATAATTGTAAATAACCCCAAAGAGAAAGAAGGAAAGAAGGAAGGAAGGAAGGAAGGAAGGAAGGAAGGAAGGAAGGAAGGAAGGGGAAGCCAATGTTGAATACATGCAATTTAAAATGTGAAAATAGAAAGAGATATAAGAAATGAAATTACTGAATGAGGAGACAGATTAGTCTCTATAAACTGTAGAAACTCTATCAGAAAAGATAAATCTCAAAATGAATGGAGGCTTATGAAAGATAACAAAAGAAACTACACAAGCAGATAATTATTTGAGTATATTAAAAGTTATCTTGTTGTTGAAGGTTGGTGAAGAAATGTCAGTAAACTCAATTATGTGAAAAATTGCTAAAGGATTTGGTATATTTAGCCTACACCAGGACAACTAAGGGGACATATGAAACTAGGGTTTATGTACCTATATCTAGAAGGTTGTCACAAGATCAACTGGATATATTCTTTATTGCTCAGAGGGCAAATATCAAAGAATGATGTTGAGACTAGAAATCAGGAGACACTTCTTGTCTGTATGAGCTGTCAGCCAACACCATAACTGCCTCTGTTAGCCAATAGAACATACTTCCAATATAATTGTGCAAGCAGAGGCTGGATATACTGTATGTCAGCGTACACTGATCTGGGAGTTGTAATAGAAATACCGGTAAATTAAAGCTCCCTTCTAACTCTTTGATACTTGAAGTAGTTTGTAAAAATATTTCCTCCTAAAAGGATGAGGTCAAATGGAATGAATTAGAAGGGAAGGGAAGGACACAGAACACAGGAATCCAACCTCTTGAAACCCATGGAATATGGTATTTAAGGATGGAATACTATGCATTATGAACATGTTGATTATGGACCCTGCTTTAGCTGGTTTTTTGTGGTAGCTGGAAAGGAATAGGATTTTGGATAAGGATGTTCAGACTCTATTGCATTAAGATTTGTTCAGAAAATCTAGAGGATTTATGGGACTATGAGGCTAATTAGCACAGTGACTGGCAGAGGAAGCTACAAAAGCAAATGCTTTGGTGGCTGTTTCAGGTTTTCCTACTGCTAGCCTTAGACTGTTGTATTGCCTGCTATCGCACGAATCCCAGCGACCGATAAGGTCCCACAGAGTTGGCCTTCTCCGGGTCCCGTCGACTAAACGATGACGTTTGGCGGGCCCCAGGGGAAGACCCTTCTCTGTGGTGGCCCCGCCCCTCTGGAACCAACTCCCCCCAGAGATTAGAACTGCCCCCACCCTCCCTGTCTTTCGTAAACTACTCAAGACTCATTTATACCACCAGGCATGGCGGAGTTGAGATAGCTCTTCCCCCTAGGCCATTACAAGTTATGCATGGTATGTTTGTGTGTATATTTGGTTTTACAATAGGGGTTTTTAGTTGTTTTTATTATTGGATTGTACATATTATGTTTATTATTGTTGTTAGCCGCCCCGAGTCTGCAGAGAGGGGCGGCATACAAATCCAATAAATTATTGTTATTATTATTATTATTATTATTATTATTATTATTATTATTATTATTATTATTATTATTGCAGTTTGTGGGAGGAGTGTTGTATCTGTACAATCAAACTTGCCATATTCTGTTTTGTAAACAATCTAAATGGAAGATGTGCTAGCCTTCCAATGGAGTTAGTTTCCTGGTCTGGTTTAAATAGTGATTCTGGCACTACCACATAAATTGCCTTTCCAAATGTTTGGAAAGTTATAACTCCAAGGATATAAGACAGGAAACAGGTGGTGGTGTTCCTACATGAGGCTTTGGTTGTAACCAGTTGTCTTGCTCTGCATTTGACTGGATCTACTTTGATGTACCCCAAACTGGCTTATAAAATAAACCCTCAATTTTTCTACCCAGCACTATACCATCTCATTTCTTGATCTAATTGTAAAGCTAGTTTACTCCTTACTCACCTCCAGCTATTAGTGTCAGAGCATGGCTCAAGAGTTTATGGCCTTCTCACAGCTATGAATTTTATAGCTGATGAGTGGCTAAATGAATCTAATAAGCACATACCAGATCTAGTTTTTATTTCAGAGAACACACCTTTCAGAGAACACACTCTCTACACACCTTTATTTTGCACCAATTGTAGCTTCTATATACTCTTCAAGGGTAACCCTATGTATAGCACATTGTAGTAGTCCATAAAGGTATGCATTATCACCTCTGTCGTCAGGCATGGGGGAATTGAATTTTTTTTCCCTTCCCCCTAGGCTTATAGAATTTATACATGGTATGCTTGTTTGTATGATTGGTCTCTTAAATTTGGGTTTTTTAGATTGCTTTTTAATATTGGATTTGTTACATTGTTTTCTTTATTGTTGTTAGCTGCCCCGAGCCTTCGGAGAGGGGCGGCATACAAATCTAATAAATAAATAAATAAATAAATAAAATAAAATCATGATAAAATCTTCCTGATCCAGAATGAACATAACTGGCACATAAAATAATATGGCTGAAGGTATTTTATATGGTCAGATCACCGTCTGGTCAGCCTGTATCTTATAACTACTACATCCCTTCACAGGTTCAGGATAGGGCTCTACTTAAGACAATCTACACTAGATAAGTTATGAATTCAATTGTGTGTGCACTCACTAGGCAACAAGTGGGTAAAGTATAGACATCCTTGCTCATGACTACTTTGCAATCAAAATGACCAATTATAGTAGCCTTCTGGATTAGCGTTGGTGCCCGTAAATAGTAGCACTGTATCATCGTATTTCTCCTTCTACTGATTCCAGGTAGTGTTGATCCCACAGGTTCAGTAATCTTTCTACTTTTGTTTGAACTCCGGAGTGAGGCTATGTGGTGGTGTAGAATAAGGTCTTTAGTTTTACATTTTTGCCTTAATTTATGCTATGGTGATGCTGCTTGGATTTGCTGTTAATGTTTGGAGTGTGTGGGGGTTGCTAGACTTCAGAAAAACCCTAGCAAAACTGAATGGCTTTCAGGAAGGCTGGTTCTGTATACCTACCATCTGTTGTTCTATGAGTTGCATTATCTTTTCTGAAATTTTGGGATGCTTCTGGACTCACAATTCCTATTCAAGGAGCAGATGGCAACTGTGGTTAGGAGGACCTTTGCACAAATTCATGTTATGTGCCAGTTGTGTTCATTCTGTATCAGGAAGATTTTATCATGATAATGCATACCTTGATGGGCTACTACAATGTGCTATACATAGGGTTGCCCGTGAAGAGTATATAGAAGCTACAATTGGTGCAAAATAAAGGTGTGTAGAGAGTTATGTGCACAAATGTAACAATGTGCACAATGTGCTTGTGATAATCTATAAATCCTATGTGGCAATGTGATATAAGCATATAAGCCAAATAAATAAATAAGGAAGGAAGGAAGGAAGGAAGGAAGGGAGGGAGGGAGGGAGGGAGGGAGGGAGGAAGGATCAGGTTCTTTGAGGAACCCTCTCTCTGGTTACATCTTACCTGTCCCATTAAGTCTGATGGGAAAAAAATATTCTCTGAGTACTTTTTATTACAGAATGTCTTTTGGCATGGACTAGAAAGAGAGCTTTTTCTGTTATGGCATCCATCCTTTGGAATACTAAACCTCTCCCTGACAGAGATCATATTGTCCCAAATCCTACTGGCCTTTTTGTAAGAAAGAGGTGGCTTTGTCAATAGGTATGGGATCTAGATGTAGACTAAAGATTAAAGAGTGGTTGTGTCGAGGTATAACTGCTCTTTGTAACTTGCTGTGGATTATTTATTTATTTATTTTATTTATTAGATTTGTATGCCGTCCCTCTCCGAAGACTCGGGGTGGATCACAACAACAAAACAATACAAATCCACTAGTTAAAAACAATTTAAAACCCTTAATATAAAAACAATCATACGTCTCATACAAACCATATGCAAAGCGGGAACAGCCCAGGTATATTATGATATACTCTATAGTTTTTTTAAATTATTGTATATGTTTCATAAATAGAATCTAATCTTGTATTTGAGTTTTGTAGTTTTTTAAATTTTTAGATACTTGGAGTCATTCATTTGAGATCGCCAGCTATATGAATCAGACAAATAAACAAGCAGATAACTAAGTAAATAAGCCAGGAAAAATGTGCTTGAATTTAGAATGTGTTATAGAGGTTAAAATAGATGCAACCTATAATGATTTACAGGGAGTAAGGGAAGGAAAGGGACATATATATATATCATACATGAATTCTTGAGTATATTCACCAACATAGCAGAAAAATAGAAAAATAGAAAAACAGAGGATAAAGACCACAAGAATTTTCATGAAAATTCTCTATTCCTGTCCTTTTCCTTCCCTCACTCCCTGTAAATCATTATAGGTGATTACAAGGTCTGGAAGATTGCAATGAAGTAAATAGAATTACCATAATCTTATCATGCAGCAAAGTTAGTGATAGAATGGTATGTACATCCATAGAATCTGTCCAGGCATTTGCCACTGAGCGTTTTTTGACATCAGCAATCAATCTTTTTTGATTGTTCAAATCATAATAGGTCTGGCCAATTCTTCAAATAGAAAGCCTTTTCCAATAAAGTAGGAGACATGACTGGTATATATTTACTGCAGCTATGCCATAACAAGAGGTTGAGTTTATCAACGATTTGTTGTTCCCTACTTTAAAGTATGGTTCTCATACAGTACTTTTTTTCAATTTTACTCATGTTCCTTAAATAAGAAGACTGACCTTGCTCCTAATGGGAGTTGAAAGAGAGCTTTCAATCAGTATACTTTTGGACTTACAGCAAAACAATTCATATTATTTTTACAAGGTCACCCAAAGTCAAGCAAAAAAAAAATCTGTCATCAGTTTTAGAGATAATTTTATAAGATTGTTTCAATAAACAAAAGATCATCAGAAAGTCAGCTTCAAAAATAAAGATAAAATGCATACATGAGAATATTTGTAAATTTAATTAATATTTTCTTTCTCTGAACCAAATATAAATAAATGTTATATGCAGATAATTCTGTCTTCTATATTTGTAATTGGGAGCTGTTTAAATTTTTTATGAATCATGATTTCATTACTACTTTCAGATTGAAAAAAATGCAGAAAAAACCTTAATGAACGGAATTTAGTAGAGTGGAGTGGCGGGGGATAGAGTGGAGATGGGATGGAATGGCACAGAACAGAACATCAGTTTTGACAATTCAGAACTTACAAATACAGTAGTACCTCTAGATACGAGTTTAATTTGTTCCAGAAGGGAGCTTGTATGTCGAACAACTCGTATCTGGAACAAATGCGTTTAGCCTTTGTTTTACCCTGCCGAGATAACCAGAAGCAAGGATTCTTGCACCACCTAGTGGACGCTCGGCTCGTATCCCGAATTTGAGCTCGGGTCTCGAAAAGACATTTCTCTCCCCTCGTGGCTCGTATCTTGGAATACTCGCATGTGGAGCAGCTCGTTTCTAGAGGTACTACTGTACATTAGAATTTTAGATAAAGAAACATGCATGAGCAAAATACTTTATCAATCTACCTTTTTACAGTTATTGTGCATTGCATTTGAACTTGAAAATTCCAGAAAATGATAGTTCTCAGGATGAAAAAACTAAGGCTTATAAAACATACCAAGTAACATCATGTTTCTTCCATCATGAAGAAGAAACATTGTTCTTTGTTAGTTAGATTAATAATTATTAATTAATTAATATTATTATTAATAATAATAATAATAATAATAATAATAATAATAATAATAATAATAATAATATTATTTCATTGTTAACTTCCATTCATTTCCCCTAACAAGATTGAATATTAATATACATAGTTACAGCTGGAAGAATTTTAACACTATTTCAATCATTAAAAAAAGTGACAAGCCAGCAGCTAGGTGGATGGTTTCAGTTAAAGTGGCATTGAGTGCACTATGAGAGAATAAGTTTGGAAGGATTATCACCATTATTACCATGAAAAAAAATCTTATGTGGTCAATAAAAATTAATGACTTGATGGCACATAATTTTCACTGTTACAGCATTCTGATAGCTATATGTATAGTCTAATTGAAAAATCTATCATCATACATATATGAACCAGTCAGCATCCAAATTGTCATTTAAGGACAATTATAGCTGATATTTGGAATATTATTAATCTATACTGGGGGGAAAATTTAAAACAAAATTTGCATAGCATCATGATAAAGTACATCCCCATCAGAGTTCCAAGCTGGCCTTTATAGTAAATGATAGATTCCTGAACATTTTCTGTATCTCAGAATAAACTCTTGGACTCTGTTCAAATTGATTAAAATATTCATTAAGCTATACACAACAATTGATTGAAAATTGCTATTGTAAGGCTGTAAAAATGTTTATATTCAGAGTTTAAATTCTTCTAGAATGATGTATACTTAATGAAGTGACCTCCAATTTGAGAGATTGTTTTATGTTTATAGAATGAAGGGTTCTGGGAATTACTGGTTCCCACCTTTCCAAATTAAACTCATATATTCCATACTGCTATAAAAACAATTTCACAAACTTAATTTGTGAAATCACTGGACTAGTGCTGAACCTGAACATCCAATATATCTTTACTAGTGAATATAGTCCTGTTTCTTGACACAAGGTCTGTATATATGAAGAAATATAAACATTATACATAAAGATAAAATAATATGATAAATAAAAAAGTCCTTATATGACAAAGGAAGAAACAGTATGGCAGTGAGCAAAATGAATCAAACTTAGGAAAATCATAGCATCTTTATAAACAAGTTATTTTATATGGAAAATAAGATCTTACTTGCTAATATGAACTCAATTTTCTTGTGGAAAGGAAATTAGTCATTTATATATTTTGTACTCAAAAATATAAAATCTTCATGAACAATTGTCTTTCCTTTCTCTCACTTATCATATATATTTTCTTTCTTTCATATATCCTCTCCTCTAAGTTCACTTTTACCCTTATATATATTACTACATGTCTATTTTTCTTCCTATGTATTTCTGTATTGGACAAATGAATAAATAAATAAATAAATATAAATTGTTCATGTGTGAATTTGGAAAGCAAATCTGAAACACTTTGGGACAGATAATATGTGCAATTTTACTTTTCCTTCCATATGTCTACGTATATACATTAACTAATACATGAAATAAATTAGCACAATGTGTAAAAAATATCCCAACTTGCATTATTAACTCAATTTTTAAGGTAAGACCTTAAAGACGTTGTAAATTATCATACTGTTTTTATACATTTTCCCGATAAAACTTTAGATCAGGTGGAAAAATCTCTTTCCTTTCAGCAGTTTTAAGTCCATAATCAAAATACAAGGAGGGTGGCAGAGGACAGAGGATGGAATGAAGAGTTGCTATCATGACAATGGTCTGATAAAGGGGCATGAGCCTGACCCAAGAGATTACTTTGAGCCAACATTTATTTATATTTAACTCAGAAGGTTCCTTCCTAGTTCACATGAAGATAAGAGTAATGAAAAAGCTTATTCAAATTTGCAACATTTTGTTAAAATAACTATTACTATATGACATTACATTCTTAGTCTGGACTACCTTGTTAGGCTGTATTTGATATAGTATCTAATGATCAGAGAAACTAACTGGAAGTTGTATTGGATTTTAGAATCTTCCCCTATGCTGAAGTTATATGAAACATAGAAACATAGAAGGCTGATGGCAGAAAAAGACCACATGGTCCATCTAGTCTGCCCTTATACTATTTCTTGTATTTTATCTTACAGTGGATATATGTTTATCCCAGGCATGTTTAAATTCAGTTACTGTGGATTTACCAACCATGTCTGCTGGAAGTTTGTTCCAAGGATCTATTACTCTTTCAGTAAAATAATATTTTCTCATGTTGCTTTTGATCTTTCCCCCAACTAACCTCAGATTGTGTCCCCTTGTTCTTGTGTTCACTTTCCTATTAAAAACACTTCCCTCCTGAACCTTATTTAACCCTTTAACATATTTAAATGTTTCGATCATGTTCCCCCTTTTCCTTCTGTCCTCCAGACTATACAGATTGAGTTCATTAAGTCTTTCCTGGTACGTTTTATGCTTAAGACCTTCCACCAATTTTGTAGCCCATCTTTGGACCCGTTCAATTTTGTCAATATATTTTTGTAGGTGAGGTCTCCAGAACTGAACACAGTATTCCAAATGTGGTCTCACCAGTGCTCTATATAAGGGGATCACAATCTCCCTCTTCCTGCTTGTTATACCTCTAGTATAATCTGAAGTCATCCAAAGCACAATCTCTTCATTAGAATATTCTTGAATCAGACTGAAACTTTTTTCTTGATGCCTCAATGGCTTCTTTAACTTGCATCTTACTTGGCTTGATAATACTGGTCTTTCTGCTAACACAGGTTGCATACTCCTGCCTCTGCTGGTAAAGATGCTTGAAATAGTTCTAACCGAGTGTTTAAGCATCCCTTAGCCAAGCACTCAGTATTCTAAGCCTCTAACTAAACCCATGGCAGTTATCTTTAAGATTAAACTTTTTCTTACTACACTTTCCTCAGGTGCAATACCAAATTTGGTATTAGTGAGTGAGTGACTTATCCTCAATCAGAAAAACAACATCTCAATCAGAAAAACAACATCTGTCAACTTATATTAAATAGGGAAGGTCCTTTTTTCCTCCAGACCTTTCTTAGTTCCTGAGTCACAATGAGATTTAGAATGTTTTTCTCAGTGCTTTGCTAAATACAGACTGCAAAAATGTAAACATTTGCTTCATTTTTTCTTTATTTTTTCACTGTCAATGAAATATGACTTTATTTTCTGGATACCACATTTCTAGATTTGAATATTTGTATAGGTATGGTTCCCATTTAGCATAGCAAATTAATTCCAGAAAAAGGAAATAGTAGCACAATAATGTACTATGTTTCAAGACAATCTTCTTACTCTATTGTTCTTCACCAGATAAAATTTACCAAGCAGAGATAGCAATAATTTTTTTGTCCACATCTATATTTTCAGGAAGTGTGTTAAAAGTGACAATAATTGTTAATTACAATAATAGTCCACACAATCAGTGAAGATTGTAACATACAGTATAGCTGATAAGATATTGTGAACTCGTGAATGTATCAGTTTTGAGTGACCATGCCTGCCATTTGAAACCTGAATTCATGACTGTTAGTGAATTATATGGTGGATATCCTAAATAATCCTATGGTGCACTAGCCATAATCAGATGGGAGGGAGGGTAGGGATGTAAGAGAAACCACAACTATTAGAAAGGTGACATAAAAGGAATTTACCTATAGCATCACACACAGACTCTGAATCTTGTTATACATAATTCTCTTTCTATTTACATAGCTTTTCTAAGTTTCCTTGAAAGACCTTTAAAAAAGCAGTTTTCCCAAAATGTAATATTGCCTATCTCTTAAAAATAGACATAATGCTGATATACATACAGTATATATACTGTATGTATATCAGCATTATGTCTATTTTGTCACTTCAAAACTACAAGACATGAAATTGATTTTGACAATACTAAATTAATTTCCAAAACAGAACACTACAGCAAAAGAATAATCATGGAAGCCATCGAGATAGAAAAACATCCCCAAAATATGAACAAGTGGGATGAAACCTCCCGCCTACCAGACATCTAGAAACCAGCCCTCATTAACAAACGTATCCCAGCCATAGAAACTGAAACCAGACTCAGAACACACATTGCAAAACAACCAAGTAGCCTGAAAGCTCCAACTATTCAGGATATCACCCATAATCCACAAACATTAACTAATCAGCATACCTCAGTTAAATTAACAACCCCAGGTGTTACCCCACTGACTCATCAGGAAGTTTCTACACAGCAGGCAATTGCTGAGCCATCAAACCACACCCAGCTACCAGTATTTAAAGAAGGAAGGCAGCTCAGGTCTCGCTGTGTTCGCCCTAGAACAAGGACAGAAGCACCAGCCTGAAGATGACAAGTGGGACCTCGCCAAAATGTCGCCAGAAATTTCTAAATCCTACACGGGAAGAAACCCGAATATACCAAGACCGTCATACCTGTACCCATGAAAACCTACAAAAACATATATATATTATGTCAAATCACCCTGGTATATTGAAGGAATGTCACAGTTCCTTTTTGCCTCTAGGCCCAAGGCAGTTAATTTATTCATAGCCGACAAACTATATTTTTTTGTATGTATCACATGGGTTTTTTTGCTGAATTTTTAAAATTAAGGGAGACTAGGATGGCACCATTTCGGCCTTGTTCTGGCCTCATCAGCTAGTCACACCCTACTGGGATTTGATCCAGCAGCTTCTGTCTTGTAAGGCAGATAATTAACCTATATATATATATATATGATTGCTTCCACTTTGGCCCTGTTCCAAGATCTGTTAGCATTGGAGGCAGGAGGCTCCATCCACCCACTTGGGATGTTTCTGTGCAGAAGCGTCACACCTGTGAGTTCATGCTTGTGTGAACTGGTAGTAAAGGGTTTTAGAACCCACTACTATATGAATATCTCTCTTTAATGCCCTGTCACTACATCTGGTGAATAGAAAGCAAAGGAAATAGCATAATATATCAATCATTAACTAGACATAGTTTTATGGTACTCTCTACATGGTGGGATAACTAAATAATATGTAACTTTTTCATACCAGTAGCTTTATTCCTCTAATAATCTAGAGAGAAAATACTGTAACTTCATGATGGACAACTCTTGTCATCATGGAATTATGGGATCCAGGTATTTTAATGACCAAATTTGATGTAAGATATCTCAATCTAACACATTTTTCACATTTATATTTTATAATTTTAATGAATGGTGATGCTCAGATTATATTATAGCAGTAGCAGTACTGTGTACTTACCCTTTTCTTTTGATTAAGTGACTAAACCTGGTATTTTACCTTGGCATGATATTTTACCTTGGCATTGATGCTTTAAATTATGTTTACAGGGACACAGAATGCATCATCATAATTTTGTTCTAATGCTAGGCAGCAGTCTCTTAATATTCAATACAAAGTTTTTAACCAGCTCTTTCTATAGTATCATAAATTACATGTATAATAGTTTTATATAGTACTTAACTAACAAGTAACAACACACAATGTGTTTTTCTAGACATTTGAACTATATAAAATATAATATTAATATGAAGACTTCATATAGCTGATGAGTTCCAATAAGAATAAAAACCAATCATGCACTACCTCCTGGTGGTCTAATAATGCACAAAGCATAGGAAGGTATAAAGAGGTAGTCCGCTTCTGGGATGGTGGAATCATGAATTTTTAGTATGGTGGCATGATGTAAACAACAGTTCTATCTTTTAGTTCGCAAGCCCCAATAAGGAAATTGTATACTCATAAATTATCAATTAAATGTAAACATCTACATGCAAAGCAAGTATTGTGATACAGAGCTACAGCCCTATTCTTTAATAAAGTTTAATTTTTGATACATTGTATATTTGTATAAATAACGCCACAGAGAAATAATTATCTTACAAGGAGCAGAAACTATTTCATTCATCTTGCTTTGTACATTTCCCATTTGTATCAATTTTGCTACTTCTTTCCCTGTTCTTTCGCGCATATATCACCTCTATTTCCCCCCCTCTTCTTTAGTTCCTGTTTGACATGTTCCCTTATAAATAATTGCCGCACCTTAGGTTCTTTATGTTAAAATGAAAATTAAGACTTATTTCCTGCATTTAGAGTTGGGGCATAACTAATAAAAAAAGGACACCAGATAATATAAGGAATTTGGAGGTTATTTTGAGCTTCTGACTCCCTATCTTACAATGAACTAAAATACTGTATATGTTACTATAGCTTCTAATTAATCCTTTATCACCAGTGACTGATTGGCCTTTTAAGCACCTGCTGAGTTACTTGCCTTAGAGATCTCCTTAGCGTGCCTGTAGATAACCTTTGGGCAGGCAAAGAATGTGCTTGAGTATAAATGAATCCATTTTCGAGAATTCCAGGACAAGGCAGCAGACTAATACAATGCTTAGAGTCCCCAAGGAGACATTATTCATTATGTATTTACAGTTATTGGATTAAAAGTTTGTAATGTGCTCTGTTCAATTAATAATAATACCAAGCAGCCAGAGCTATGAAATGCCTTGTGTCTTTTAAAAAGCTCTAACATAGGAAAAGATGAGCAGTTTGTCCTAATGAATGCATATAATTGGTGCACTTTATTATAAAACCCTGGAACAGCATTTTTCACTAGGCAGTTCTATTTGTAACAAGCTGCCTCCAGGATGTCAGAGTGTAATAAATGTGCTGCAGACTAGAACTGCTGATTAGCATTTCCGAAATCCCAGAAACATTGTGGTAACTGTTTGCCATCACAGGAAGATCTTTGAGCCCTTTGAGGTATTGAGAACTATTTTCTCGCCAGGGTCAGAAAAGGGTCTCTTCTCTTTCCCCATGTCTGTCTCTCTCTCTCTTCTTGCAGATTCCAATTAATGATTGTACATGAACTATACAACTGTGCATAGTAATATTTAACTATATTTTTAAAAAAACATGGAATAGATTTCAGATAAATAAGGCAAGAAGTAAGTTCAAGCTTAGGGTAAGAAAATAAATTCTGTCAGTTATATTGAAATAAATGACAGTAAAAATTACACCCTTGTTGAATCTAAAAAAAAATAGAGATAGGAGTACTTCAGATGTATAGTTATTACACACTGGTTAAAAATAAGGGGTGACTTCTGAGATTGTATGACTATGGTGCCTTACATGCCAACCAATGATATTTTTTTCTGTCAAGACATTTCTTTGAGTGATCTAAAATGACTCTTTAAATATAGAGATTATCTATCACCATTTCTTAGTTGAACAACTATTCTAAAACCAAAGTTTTCAATGGCAAAATAATGTAACACCTGTTCTACATACAATCTTATGGAATCTCTGAAAGGGAGAAGAGATAATCACTTCTTCAGTATGACAGAATTTTATTTCACACATGTATATATGTAATTTGGTTAATGATTTATTGACTTGCAACTGAATGCTAACTGCCAACATGAAAGATATTGATGGTACAATAGACAGCAGATAGATCTTAGAATGAAATTCTGTGTATGTCTCAGGCCACACAATGTTTTATATCCATATTTCATAAAACATGGTTTGTCAATTAAAATACCATGAGCTATTATTTTATACAGATGATTTTACAAACCACAAGGGCTATGTTCAGCATGAGATGTGAAACAAAATTTGTTGACTTGATTTAGCATATTTATGGAGAAATTATACAAGCCAATTTATGCAAATTTGCTTGCAGAATTAAAAATGAAAATAAATTAAATGAAAATAAATTACTGTGCTTCTAATTCTGCAAGAAAATTTGCTTGCCAGTCCATGCATGCATATCTGTATGAGAAGGACTAGCAGAGCTAGAGGGATAAGTAAAAAAAAGGATCAGCCTAGAAACATTATATCAAAAAAATTGCTGTATTTTTTGGAGTATAAGATGCACTGGAGTATAAGACGCACCTTAGTTTTTGGGGAGGAAAATAAGAAAAAGAATCTGTTTACCAGATATTAATCTGACTAGCATCCTTAATCTGGTCAGCTTCACCACATTATTTTATCCTCTGATTAGAGCTTTAAAAAAAGACCTTATTTGAAGAGAGTAACAATGAAAAAGCTTGCAAGCTGGTAAGAGCTGGGAACATCGTTAGCACCTGGAAAGAAACATTTGGAGCAAGAAGAGCAATGAAAAAACCCTGTAAAGACTTAGGGCTTGGAAAACATTCTTAGCAGAGAGTAACAATGAAAGAGCTTGCAAGCTGGTAAGAGCTGGGAACATCGTTAGCACCTGGAAAGAAACATTTGGAGCAAGAAGAGCAATGAAAAAACCTTGTAAAGACTTAGGGCTTGGAAAACATTCTTAGCAGAGAGTAACAATGAAAGAGCTTGCAAGCTGGTAAGAGCTGGGAACATCGTTAGCACCTGGTTAGGGCTGGAAAGAAACTTATTCACAGAAATTTAGAGCAATGAAAATTATCCTGCAAAGACTTAGGACTTGAAAAACATTCTTCCCAGAGAGAAACAATGAAAGAGCCTGCAAGGTAAGAGCTGGAAAGATCATTAGCAATTAGTTAGGGCTGAAACAAAAAAGGCACATTCAGAACATAAGACACACTCAAATCATCAACCTCTTTTAGGGAGAAAAAGGTACGTCTTATACTCCAGAAAATATGGTAATTAACTTTCTTCTTTTGCTATTATTATTTTTACTGTACAAATTTCTTGGGTTGTATATATAATTTCTATATTCACAATAACAGTTTACAGTCTGGGTACAGTCTCTTTTAAATACAGGTGGTAAATATTATGCACACAATAATTATGACTATTGTTCTCAGATCCTATATACCATCATCTTCATGTATCCTCATTTTAAATGTGTGTTATTTAATTAAAATAACAGTTTTCTCTATTATCAGTAGATAATATCAAATACTATAGACATCATATAGAGATCACATTTATAACCATTATCCAAATAATCATAAGGTTTACTTGTCTTAATTATTCGATATTCATTATTTAATTGTACAAATTATTTCATCTTTCATTACATATCCACATTTCTAACTTCTGCCTCTAGTTTCTGAACATTAATAAAATAATTTCCAAATTAAACAATTAATATTTTCACGGTTTCTAGTTTCTATCTTTATGCTAGTTTTTAACAGAAAACTCCTGTATTTAACAGTGTTCTATATTTTATCAGTTAAATCGAACCCTCACATGCATCTATTGCATCTGAGAATAGCTGGCATATAGAATTTGAACTCTGCTAGCACATTGAGAAACAAGGCCATAGATATAAACAGACACAAAGAAAGAGCTCGCATACAATGATGGCTCTCAGCCTTCAAAGGTTTCCCTACACTTTTGGGAAGATTTATGTATGTATGTATGTATGTATGTATGTATGTATGTATGTATGTGTGTGTGTGTGTATATGTATGTATGTGTATGTATGTATGTATACATATTGCTTCTATATGTCTCCACAATTTGTGTTACCATCTCATCATGGCAAAAGGGTTTCTGAAAGGAACACTTTACAAACTGCAGAGCAGGAGCAGGAGAAAGAGGAGGAGCAGGAGGAGGAAGAGGAGGAGCAGGAGGAGGAAGAGGAGGAGCCAGAGGTGGAGGTGAAAGTGGAGGTGGAGGAGCAGGAGGAAGAGGTGGAAGAGGAGGAGGACAAATTTAAAGTTAAGGCCATGCCAGTCTGTGCAACAATGTCCACTATTTTGGTTAAAATGGAAACTTCTTTCTAATAAAAATCTAATAAGTGTATTGTTTCTTAATATATATCAGTCAGGATCTATAGGATTCAAAACTGAATTTTCTTAGGGTGTCTCCCACTTTGCTTCAGCTTCCTTGTCAAGATCTAATCATTGTTTTGCAAATAGTGAAATAAACTTCATAGTCCCAGTCTCTTTGAAGAATTAACAAATTGGTCATCAAAGAGGAGCTCTTTAAAAACTTCATGACATTAAAAAGATATTTGCATTTTATAGTGGAAAACTTCAGCAGTTATTTTTAGACAGAAAAATTATTAGAATGATTTTTTTCTGTGTAAGCAAACGTTTAGAAAGTGAACTGTTAGGTTATATTTCCATAAAATAAGCTTACTTTACACTTATTTTCCCCCTTGTTTCCAAATATTTTATTTGTCCCTCAGTAGATATTTATTTATTTGCAATAAATAATGCACCATATACTAGACTCACATAATTTTGTAGGATCTTCCTCTCCAGATGCAAGTCTACAGTATTATGAATACTGTTCACATGCACACACACAAATATTCTTAAGAAAGAATTAGATCAAAATTCAAATTATTTATGTTTTGTTTAAAATACACATATTGTTAGGAAAATATGTATTTCTTCATCTGCAGGTCAATATTTATTCTTCAATGTTGTGTAGAACTATATTTTATTTTGTACAGCAGCTTGCTTTTTCAAGTGATTACACTTATTTGTAATATTCTTTTTTGTTAACAGGCTGCCATTGCCCTTATAACTTGATGTGTAGAGTTTTTAGGCCTGCATTTTGTAACACAAATGTCAATATAGTGGTCAAAGAATATTGCATAGACCATAATGAAGAATTATTACAATATATGTGAACTGAATCTACCTAATAGTATTATAAGTATCACACATTTATCAGTAGGTCATTGAACACAGACTGTTTTGTATAATATTCCATACATCTGGCATCTAGACAATTTTGAAATCATGATTTTATTCAAAGCCACTTTCAATATTATTTAAAATATATTGTTAAACAGATTATGAAATAAAATTGTTAACAATTATTGAACTTCTAATCCTTAATCATTTACTCCCAGCAAAATCAATATTCTTCTTTATTCCTAAATAGATTTTAAATTTGTAAAAATCATTTCCCATCAAATGTACTGACTAATATGCTATAAATTATTATATTTATGTGTAGGTAAATGTATAAGCAAATTCATACAGACTATATATTAGTCATATACCATAAATGTGTACATCTTTACTTAAAATCTTAAGTAGCATTCATTACAAGAAAAAGCATTGTCAATGGTTTAGAAAATTACAGAATATAATGTTTATGTCCAATGTTTTTTAATAATCTAATAATAAAAGTAATTACAAGGAGTTAACAACTTGATTGCACGTAATCAATGCAAATAATACAGGTAGCTGACTTCCAACTATTTTTTTAGTGACTGTTCAAATGGCATTGGGGAAAAAAAGATTTATGACCATTTTTCACATTTACAACCATTATGGCATTCCCATCACCACATGATTAAAATTCAGGTGCTTGCTAGTCTAGAGAAGGACCAGGGGAGACTTAATATCAGTGCTCCAATATTTAAGGCACTGCATTAGAGAGGAAGGGATAAAGCTATTTCCCAAAGCATCTGAGAGCCAGACAAGAAATAATGGATAGGAACTGATCAAGAAGAGATTCAACCTAGAAATAAGGAGGAACTTTCTGACAGTGAGAACAATCAAACAACGGAACAGCTTGCTTTCAGACGTTGTGGGAGCTTCATCACTTGAGACTCTCAAGAAGATATTGGATTGCCATTTTCAGAAGTGGTGTAGGCTCTCCTACTCAATGGGGAGTTTAACTAGATGACCTTCTTATTGTCAGTGCCTGAAAAGGCTTCTCTGCTCAATGATTTTGCAACAGTAGTTTTCTTTTCATTTTTAAAAGTACATTTCAATATTTGTATCTTAAGGAAACTGAATATAAATACAGTGGTACCTCAAGATACGAACCCCTCATCTTACGAACAACTCGTGATACGAACCCGGGGTTCAGAAAAAAATTGCTTCTTCCTACGAACTTTTTTCAAGTTACGAACGCGTTCGGAGGCTCCTGGGAAGTAGGAAGGAGTGGGGCCAATTGAAATTCTCCCATCTGCAGCGTCATCGGTCTCCGGGCAGACTCTCCCTCAATTTCGGCCGAGACGCTGCAGATGGGAGAATTTCAATTGGCCCCACTCCTTCCTGGAGGTTGCTAATTCCTAACTTCTAGGAAGCCCCATTCTGGGCTCAGCAGCCTTTCCATGATCCCTTCCCTTGGCGCAGAGAAGGAACCGGCGGGGAATCCCACTGCCTGATCCAAAGGGATTCACAGGATCTTCCTTGGAGGGGGGCGGGAAGGACCTCAGGAGGGGAGGGGTGAGGCAGGGCGGGACCAGGCAAGGGAGGCCAGAAGGAGGGCTACCGGCTGTTTTAAAAGGTGACAGCCGGGCTGGGGGGCTTCCCAGCAACCCCCCAGCCCGGCTGTGACCTTTTAAAATGGCCGCGTGGCTTCCCAGCCATCTCCCGAAGCCAAACGCCAAACCCAAACTTCCGGGTTCGCCTTTCGGAGGCTCCTGGGAAGCAAGGAGTGGGGCCAATTGAAATTCTCCCATCTGCAGCGTCATCGGTCTCCGGGCAGACTCTCCCTCGGCCAAAATTGAGGGAGAGTCTGCCTGGAGACCGATGACGCTGCAGATGGGATAATTTCAATTGGCCCCACTCCTTGCTTCCCAGGAGCCTCCGAACGGCGAACCCGGAAGTTTGGGTTTGGCATTTGGCTTCGGGAGATGGCTGGGAAGCCGCGGGGCTGTTTTAAAAGGTCACAGCCGGGCGGCAGCGTTTTTTTTGCGGGTTTTTTTTTGGTTGCACGGATTAATTGACTTTACATTGTTTCCTATGGGAAACAATGTTTCGTCTTACGAACCTTTCGTGTTACGAACCTCCCCCTGGAACCAATTAGGTTCGTATCTTGAGGTTCCACTGTACACAAAAAGCAGGAGGAAAGATGAAATAAAACTATTTCCGAAAATAAAAAGACTGCATTGCAACATTCAATTTGCAGTATTTGTGATATTCATTTCTCCTCATTTTCAGTTTGTGGTATTACCTTTATGAAAATAAAGTTTTATTTTTAATAAATGGCTACCAATCCTATTGGCTAAAATGTTACAGCCATTCCATGATCTCTCTCTCTCTCTCTTGCAAATAAGTATTGATTATCTTTGATCAATGTTAAGTAAAGGATGATTGCCACCTTTGCAATAAACCCACTTCACTTTTTGGTGAATGTATATGTATGTATATGTATGAATATGTATATAATTTGTAAACGCTGGTTTTTTTTAAAAAAAATAGATAGACATTACTTGCCTTTTGATGTACATTTCATCACTACTTACCAAAATATTAATAATTGGTTTGAACCAATTGACTACAGCCTATAAAACAAAGTGATAACATATTATGTCATCTTATTAGTAAAATAAAAATCCCAAAGTAAGAATAAGCTTAACACTCATACAAATTGATATATACATCTTCTGCTGTCACATAATCAGTGTACTTGTCTTTAGTTTCTGAAATACTGTCTTTATTGTTTGATTCATTTCAACTTTATCTTCTATCATAAATTTCCTAAGGCACTAAGAAGGATATAAAGGGTAAAGATTATTTCACTAAGAAATAACATATTAATATCCAAATATTGTAATATGTAGAATAGTCACAAATCTAGTGGAATACTGACTCCACTAAAATAAAGGAAACCATAAATTAAGAAAAAACTAACAATGTATTAGCTATCAATCATATTTTAATTAGAATTATCACATACTTTAGCTACAAACATACACTACAGGCATTTCTGTCAGCTTACAAACAGACAATAGAATTAGCCATTATGGCATATTAAAGCATTAAATCACAAGCAAGATTTTTGAATGTCTGTAATTTTCTCTATTTTAAATATATATTCACATGTCAGATATAATTTACTGACAATAGAGGCTGAATCTAGCTGGAAAAATAATTTTGGTTTTATACCTTTATGATTTTTTTTAATTCATGGAGATTGGTTTGCAATGCTAATCTGTGTTCTTGAAGCCCTAAACTTGCAAACTTTCCACTCAGATAAAAATGTTGAAGACTTTTAAGAAAAAACATACGAATCTAAATTATGCTGTGAGTTCACAAGATTAAAAAAATGAAAAAGTTCTGGATCATTCACTACATCAAAAGTATTTGTTAAGAAAGAGATTTCTTAAAACTTTGTTTTGATTCAGCATGAAATTCAAACATACTGTAGTTTGAAGTAATACTGGATTATTGTGTATAACTCTCTTGAGTTCTAATGTTGATATCAGACAGAGGCAATGGAACATAATATTTTTTATTTATTTATTTATTTATTTTTATTTATTTATTTGTCAAACAATTATAGGGTAATAATTTGTACATATTAAACATTAGAGAAGTAATGATAAAAAGTAGACAATAGGACAGGGACGGTAGGCACAATGGTGCGCTTATGCACACCCCTTACAGACCTCTTAGAAAGGAGGACATATCAATTGTAGATAGTCTAAGGTTAAAGGTTTTGGGGTTAGGAATAGAAACCACAGAATCAGGTAGTGCATTCCAGGCGTTGATTACTCTGTTGCTGAAGTTGTATTTTTTGCAGTCAAGTTTGGAGCGGTTGATATTTAGTTTAAATCGATTTTGTGCTCATGTGTTGTTGCGGTTGAAGGTGAAGTAGTCGTTAACAGGTAGGACATTTTGGTATATGATTTTATGAACTATAATTAAGTCGGAATGGAGACGACGGAGTTGTAAGTTGTCTAAACCAAGAATTTCAAGTCTGGTGGAGTAAGGTATTTTGTTGTGAGAAGAGGAATGAAGGACTCTTCTTGTGAAATATTTTTGACTCCTCAATTGTGTTGATGTCAGATATGCAATGTTTAAGAAAACAAAGTCAGCCATAAAAAAAGTCAAATGCCCATACACTGGTGCTTAAATTATGAGGAACAAACAGGGAAAATGTGATGTGTTTTACACAAATACATGTATGATGTTGTTGCCATTACTGAAACTTTGGGGGATGAAACTCCTAACTGGAATGTACTGCTCAAAGGATACAAATTATTCAAAAGAAACACACCTAATGAAAGAGGAGGTGGAATTGCATTACATGTAACAAATCACTACATGTCTACAGAAAGCGACCAATTAGGTCCCACAGAGTTGGCATTCTCCGGGTCCCGTCGACTAAACAATGTCATTTGGCGAGTCCCAGGGGAAGAGCCTACTCTGTGGCAGCCCTGACTCTCTGGAACCAGCTCCCCCCGGAGATTAGAACTGCCTCCTTGCCTTCCGTAAACTCCTTAAAACCCACCTTTGCCGCCAGGCATAGGGGAATTGAGATATCTCCCCTGGGCCTATACAATTTATGTATGGTATGTTTGTATGTATGTCTGATTAATAATGGAGTTTTTAAAATGTTTTTAAATTATTAGATTTGTTATGAATTGTTCTATTGCTGTTGTGAGCCGCTCCGAGTCTACGGAGAGGGGCGGCATACAAATCTACTAAATAAAATAAATAAGTAAATAAATAAATGAATAAAACCTAAGATAAAAGCATTCTTAAATGGTTTAATATAGAAGGGGGAAAAGAATACACCATTTCCATAGGTGTATACTATAGACTACCAAGCCAAGCAGAAAGAAATAGATGAACATTTGCCAGTCAGTTAGCTAAGATGGAAAAGAATCAAGATCATATGAAATGTTAGTACAACTTCCTAATGCCTTGGTAAGATCACCCTTGGAATATTACATCCAGTTTTGGTTGTCACAATATAAAGAAAAATATGTTGAGACTCTAGAAAGCATGCTGAGAAGGGTGACAAAGATTATTAGGGGATATGCATATGAATAATGATTGCAGTAACTGGGTATGTCTAGTTTAGTGAAAAGAAACAGTGCCGTGATAGCAATGTTCCAATATTTAAGGGGCTGCCACAATGACAAGGCGAATCTACCTATTCTCCAAAGCACCTGAAGGCAGGACAAGAAGAAAAGAATGGGAATTAATCAAGGAGAGGGGGAAAAAAACTAGAACTAATGACATATTTGATGACACACTTCCTTCCAGAAGTTGTTCTTTAAAAAACTGGAGGTTTTTAAGAAGAGATTGGAAAACCATTTGAATGGTATAGGGCAGTGATGGCGAACCTTTTTTCTCTCGGATGCTGAAAGACCGTGGGCGTGTGCTATCACACATGTGCAAGTGGCCACACCCATAATTCAATGCCTAGGGAGTACAAAAATAACTTCCCCCACTCCCTGGAAGCCATCTGGAGGTCAGAAATGGACTGTTTCCCAACTTCTGATGGGCCCAGTAGGCTCGTGTTTTGCCCTCCCCAGGTTCCAAAGGCTTCCCCAGAGCCACAGGAAGGTAAAAACACCATTCTCCATCCTTGCAGAGGCTCTCTGGAAGCCAAAAATACCCTCCCAGAGCCTCTGTGCAAGCAAAAAATCAGCATGCACATTGGAGCTAGGCAACGGCTCACATGCCATCAGATATGGCTCCACATGCACCTGCCAAAGGTTCAACATTGTTGGTATAGGGTTTCCTGTCTAAACAAGGGAATGAATTAGAAGGTCTCTTATAACTCTGTTTCCTTTTAAAAAGAAAAAATATTCATATATTATGTTATTATGTATACCCAATCTCATGTACTTTAGGTTGCATCAACAGAGGAATTGTTTCAAGATCATGTGAAGTGATAATATTGCTTTATATTACATTAGTGAGATCACTTTGGGGATACTGCATCCAATTCTGTTCCCTGTAATAAAAAAAAGATGGCAAGACCTAGAAACAGTGCAGAGAATATCAACAAAAATGATAAGATGTCTGGAAGTTAAACAATACAATGAACAATTGAGGGAACTACAGTATTTGTGTCTACTATAATGAATAGAAGGACTAGAAGTGTTATGGTATCAGTTTCCAATACTAGAGGGGCTGTCATAGATAAGAAGGGATTGACCTAGTCTCCAAAGCACCTAAGAGCAGGACAAGAAATAATGGGTCGAAGATCATTAAAGATATATCCAATATCCAACTAAGGAGAAATTGGGTGTTCCTTGGTAGTCTCTGAACTTTGTGGTTTTCTTGCAGATGTTTTATCAACAAAGTAGGTAATATCAAGGTAGCTCCTAGCACTAATGACATTACCTAGTTTGGTAATGAAACATATGTGAGAAAACCACAAAGCTATTATACTTCACATAACTTTCTCATAACTTTTGCTACCCATTTCCATCCTCTAGTAAACAATTTTCCACAGTACATGGTCATCTGATTCCTTTAGTTTTCCATCATTAATCTGTAACTTCCAACAATCTACTCTACTATTCTGGTAAAGTGCCACAAGTACCTTGGTCTTCAATCCGTTTGTTTTAAGATCCACATATCTTGTTGCATCATACTGTCTCAAATCATTTTAGTTGTCATCCAAGAGCACAGGATATTCCTCATATAAAAAATACAGACATTCTTTAACTAGCATAGCATCATTTGACTACTGTAAAGCTCTCTACATGGGGCTACCTTTGAAAAGTGTTTGGAAACTTCAGGTCGTGCAGAATACAGCTGCGAGAGCTATCATGGGCTTCCCTAAATACACCCATGTCACACCAAAACTCCGCAGTCTGCATTGGTTGCTGATCAGTTTCCGGTCACAATTCAAAGTGTTGGTTATGACCTATAAAGCCCTTCATGGCACCGGACCAGAATATCTCCAGGACCGCCTTCTGCCGCACGAATCCCAGCAACTAGTTAGGTCCCACAGAGTTGGCCTTCTCCAGGTCCCGTCAACTAAACAATGTCATTTGGCGGGACCCAGGGGAAGAGCCTTCTCTGTGGCGGCCCCAACCCTTTGGAACCAACTCCCCCAGATATCAGAGTTGCCCCCACCCTCCTTGCCTTTCGTAAGCTCCTTAAAACCCACCTCTGTCGTCAGGCATGGGGAAATTGAGACTTTTCCTCCCCCTAGTTTTATAAAATTTATGCATGGTATGTTAGTATGTATGATTGGTTTCTAAATTGGAGTTTTAAATTAACTTAAATATTAGATTTGTTTACATTGTATTATTATTGCTGTGAGCCGCCCCGAGTCTGCGGAGAGGGGCGGCATACAAATCTGATTAATAAATAAATTCATGCATTTCAAGTTCAAAAATGACAAAATGATTTTTCTCTTAGCCAGAGCTTAATCTTTTGCTGAATATTCCATGTTTTGTTTCCTTTGTATACAAATAATTTTATGTCTTGCCTCTTTTTAGAAAACTGAAAAAAATAGAGAGAGTGATTTCTTTTGGCTTAAAGTGGGCTGGATTCAAGATGTATTATTTTTCAATACCTGGTTTCAATCCAACGGTTTCATTACAAGATCACACTGATTCTTTTATGACTGAAGAGTTTTTAATACTGTTTAAGAAGCTCTTTTTTATGCTGGTATTTGATATTCATCTGTTGTACCCCATCCTATTTATAGCTTCAGCCTGAACAAAGGCACTATTTAATTCTTTCATGAATACTTTGAAAATAAATACATTGGCTAGGCTGCTAAACCATACAAACTGTTTAGGGATTTTTTTTAGTGAATTGTAAAGATGCAGCCACTGTAATTTGTAAATCAAAATTCATGACTCCTTTTAATGGTTGGTTCAGACAATTGTGGATATTCAGTAGGGCATTATTAATTAACCACAAAATAACTGATGGTAATTTTTCTTTTTATTTTGTAATATTTGGATACAAAATGCCTAAATTCATATTTCTTTTAATGCATTTGAATTACCTCTGATTCTGTGTCAATCTTCTTACTGTATTTTGATTCTACTGCATCTGTTTATTTGCTAAATACTTCAATAATGGTCACACTTAAAATGTCAGCAAAGACAGTTGATAGTTTAGAACATTTTTAGCCACATTTCTTCCTACCCTTTATTTTGTTCAGATCTTGAACAGCTCAGGGAAAATACTAAGCATTTGGTGGTTAGAAATAATACTTTTTTTGAAATTTAGATAGTTATTTTTGGATACTCCAGGAATTCTACTAGTACTAACAACAATATTAAACATGATAATAGCAATGAAATTTCTATTTCTTACTTTTATGAAAATAAACATACTCCGTACCAAATTGGGGAGAAATTATGCATTTTGTTAAAAAGAATCTCGAATTTTTGAAGATAGAACTGCAGGATCACCAATCTGAATTGGAGCACATGTAGATACATAGAACCATTCTAAATACCCTGTCAAAAGTCATTTGGCAACATGAAATATATTCATATTTTAAACTTTGTAAACTTGGTGCACTCTCCTTCTGCAGGGCCTTCTGTCCCCAAAGTACTGGAGCCAGCTCTATGTAGCAAGGAACAGTAGGCGGGTGGCAAGGAGGCATGTTTCCTGGTAGCTATGGGGCAAGGTGGCTGTTCTGTCCTAGGGAGGGAATGTCCTCTAAATACAGGTGGGGGATAATCTGACCTGACTACCTCTGCTTTGCCATCCTCCAGGGCTGGGCTGTCCAAAAGGGGCTTTTGCAAGAGGCAACTCAACAAGTCAAGCCAACGGTATTGCAGTTATCTATCTATCTATCTATCTATCTATCTATCTATCTATCTATCTATCTATCTATCTATCTATCATTAGATTCCTGAAGTAGGTCTCTGTTACTTTGATGGACTGTTTAATTTTTAGCATGTACACAACACACGCAATAAACAAATGCTGAACTATAGCATAAATTTAAAGCCCTACATGGCATTGGGCCAGAATACATCCGGAACCGCCTTCTACCGCACGAATCCCAGTGGCCGATAAGGTCCCACAGAGTTGGCCTTCTCTGGGTCCCGTCGACTAAACAATGTCGTTTGGTGGGCCCCAGGGGAAGAGCCTTCTCTGTGGCGGCCCGGCCCTCTGGAACCAACTCCCCCCCAGAGATTAGAACGGCCCCCACCCTCCTTGTCTTTCGCAAATTACTTAAGACCCACCTTTGTCGCCAGGCATGGGGGAGTCAAGTTATCCTTTCCCCCTAGGCTATTACAAGTTATGCATGGTATGTTTGTGTGTATGTTTGGTTTTTTATAATAAGAGTTTTTTAGTTGTTTTTATTAATTGGATTGTTCATGTTGTTTTACCACTGTTGTTAGCCGCCCTGAGTCTGCGGAGAGGGGCGGCATACAAATCCAATAAATAATAATAATAATAATAATAATAATAATAATAATAATAATTGAACTGAAAGCATAGATGCAGAGAAAAATAAAATCATTACATGTCAATATATTACAAATACTTATGTAAAAAACAGTAATACTTGCTTAAGCAAATGGTTCAAAAAGCTATTTGCTAAATTTCTTTCTATGTTTTATCATCTTTTGGTTTCTTCTCTGGTATATTTTTCTCAGTAAGAAAAAGACAATACAGAATGCTTTTCTGTAATTCAGATGTGGGCATACTGCCATGCTGGTTACAAAATGTATTATTCACTCTATTACTGAAACCACAGGCTACATTAGAATTTGACAAGTTATCCATCTCCTTAGAAATGTCCATCTCTTACACAATGCCAAACTAAGCCCACAAGAGTCACTGCAGATATGTATGAAACAAATGTATGAAGCAAATATAACAAAGAATAGAGCATATTACTTGGCCTTAATCAATTGTGCCAGTCACATTTTCTTGGCATCCCTACCTGGCTAACCTCTGCAAAATTTTGATCCACAGAAGTTAAGTTAATTGGTGTTATTATAATAATAACAACTACTCTATTTGAGCTTGGGGAACATTCATAGCCAAAGCAACAATATGTAACCATAATGATTGCATTTTATCTCAGGTAGTTTTCCTCTTTCTGTAAATGAGCTTTTTAAAATTAAAATTATTGTAATGCTATATTGATAATGTTGTACAGGTGTTGGGGGAAAAAAACCCAGACACATACCTATTTAAGAACAGTCACTTTTTCTGACTCACACACATAATATCCACAATATATGGTTCATGTCAATGTTGCACATTTTGTTTTGTTTTTTCAAAACAATAGTCAAAACAATTTAAAATTGGATTGGTTTCTTACTTGGATGTTCTGGGGTGGAACTCCATTTTTGCTACCCCACTGTGTTCCACCCTCCCGTCTGGGAAACAGCCCACCACTGACCTTACAGTCCTCTGACTTCAATCCTCTATGCCACAGGAAAGTAATATGTAAGAAACCATAAGGAAACAAAGAGGTTTTATAGAACTCCACAGGAATGAAGGATAGAGATAAAATTGAACAAAATAAGAACCAAGGCAGCTAGGAACGATGAAATGCTTTAAGTTAAGCAAAGGAAACTCAGAGAAAAGTCCCAGGACAATATCTACATGCTGAAATACGTCATAAAAAGAAACCAACTGAACAAATATGGTCCTGCACGATACGATATCTTTTTAAAAAAGGTATTGGAAGTATTTTTTTTTAAAAGGTATTAGAGTCATTTCAACACCTAGAAACCCCAACCTTACCCTTGCATTCTATGATGTTGGCCTTCCCTTGCCCCTGGCCATGATTTATTCAATCTTGCCTGCTTCCTATACTGTAAGAAAAACTAGCCAGCAACAAATCACAAAGAAAAACAAAGAATAAGGACAACTCTCATAATTATTACATAAACTCAGGGCAGAGTTCAGTTAGATTATATGCTATGGAAAGCTAGAAAAGATGTAGGATAGAAATGTAAAGAATAAACATTTAATAGCTTAAATAGGCAAACATGGATATTTCTGCATTTTGGGGACCAGTCATTGTTGTTTTTGTTTTAGTATTCGTAGTTTATTTTTATTTTTAAAAATCCTGTTTTAAAAATTCCAATATCCTGCTTTTGATTACTCATGATTGCCGGTCAAAAGAAGGCCAAGGTTGCCCTAACCGCTGGGGGGTGAACCGGCCCATGTCTGAATATCTACACTGTCATTATCCTCATATTATATGAAAATGAAGTAGTTTTATAAGAAAATATACTGTATATTTGTATATGGTGGATAATGAAAATCTTAACATTGAATTAATTTTTTTTCTGTTTTATGGACAATCACCAGTACAGAGCATCATTATGTTGAACTGTTCTTCTAAATGACACATGTGACCATCAGATTTATGTAAGATTGCTACAAATGTCCTAATATAAGCTACATTTTCCTGGCCAACAACATTTGTTGCTAGTTTTTGCAACTGTAACATATCACTCCTGTGGATATAAAGATTTTTCCAGCAAAAGCTTTTAATATATTTTATAATGGCTTTAATTTAACACTTTTCAAATTGACACTGTAATACAATTGATAGGACAGAACCAAAATTAAAATGCATTAATATAGTGTCTATTCATTTTTGTTGTCAGATATGTTGCTACTTTCATTTCACCTTTAACAATTCCTATTTCATTATGATTATGAAATTCTTCATCCATAGTATTTTGACACATTATTATCTGTTTATATGTTATTCAAATGTATTCCTATTTGATTATCTCCCTGACTATACCTCTAACACCAGTGTCTAAAGCAGTTGTAAATATTTTAAAATGTTAATCTCCATCTTTTTAAACATCTTTTTTTTATTTTATTAGAAAATTCCACAAGATACTGAATCTCTTATAGCACCTTTAATCCCTCCCCAATTTTACCTTGCCAGGCAGATTTCTGAGTTTACAGGTATATTCTGCAATTTATTATCCTTATTTTTTTAATGAGGTTATGAAACCTAAAATATTCTTCAATCAATCAGATTTTGTACAGATATAAATGCTACAGTATTGCATTTATTACTTCTGTAGAGTTTAGTTGTAAGGACAATTATTTTAATAAACTATGTTTTGACCCCCAAAATATTCATACATACATAAATGCATACACACAGAAAGAAGGGGGACACTCAACCTTCAACCATTCATTCACTGACAATTCAAAGTTATCATGGCTTTGAACAAATAGGTATTATGACCAGTTCTCACAATACCCGCCATTGCAGCATTCCCATGGCCACATAATTGCAATCTGAATGTTTGCCAACTGATTTACACTTACAATGAGTTGCAATACTCCATAAGTACATGGTCATGAAGCGCTCAGAGTCTTGTGAACTGTGAGTTAGGTTACAAATTAATAAATATTGTTTGCAATCTTTTCTGTCAGGTTTTCCCAGCAGTATAGGCCACAAGTTGCTGAGGTGAGCCTTCCCTATATGAACATACAGTGTTCCCTCAATTTTCGCGGGGGATGCATTCCAAGATTGCCCGCAAAAGTCTAATTTCCGCGAAGTAGAGATGCGGAAGTAAATACATCATTTTTAGCCATGGACAGTATCACAAGCCATCCCTTAATACTTTAAACCCTTAAATTACCATTTCCCAGTCCCTTAACAACCATTTACTCACCATTATTACTGGTACTCACCATTGAATAAGACACTTAGAGATCCTGATATTTATAAACAAATTTATTTATTAACAATAATTATTTTTTTTGTTATTTATTTGCAAAAATTATTAGTTTGGCGATGACCCCAGAGCCTTGCATACTCATTTAATATCCGCTATGTACTCTATCAAACCCATGGGCTCCCTTTGCATCCTCCCAATCAAGCATCTCTTGTGCATCCCCTTGGAGATTGTGCATTCTTTCCAAACTGCTGCGTGTTTATATGATCCCTCCACTACCGTCATTTATTTGCCTGGCCCAACTCCCTGCTTGAGTCATTTTTTATATGCTGAAACATTTAAAAGTATAATATATATTATTAAATTAATCAACTTCTGCATGCTTCTTACTTTACTTTCTTAGTTACTTTAGCCTGCGAAAAGAGATGCCTCACTGCTGATTGATCAAAGCTTCTACTTTAAGAATTAAAGGATTAGATAAAAAATTCCATTTATAAATAAATAAACTTTCAGACATCTTTGATCACAAAACATTATAAACACTAAAAATCAAACAAAATAAACATCTGCCTTGCATAAAACTACTCCCCCCCAAAATTCGCCCAGCACAAAGCACAGGTGCTTAAAAATAAAATAAAAGAATACTCCATGAATATATTCAAATGATTTAAAATGCCTCAAGTAATATAATAAAAAAGCTAATCAGATGCCAAGCTGGCCATAATGTAGGAACAAAATCTGCATAAATATAGGTAAATAAGAATTCCAGTTCTTTGCATTAAAATCAAAATAGCTTTCTTAAAAATGCTTATGTTGTGCTGCTTTTATCCATCAAAAAGAATAGGTTTTAAAATACTTTGCTGGTTGCTCTTAGAAAGACAGAATCACAGCAGTGGTGCCAACCAATACTATTAAGTATGCTGTCATAGACTATCACATAGGCTCAGACACTTAGTCTTACTAACGATGCAGTGGAGTAAGCGGGATCATTTAAATAATGATAACACCGTCAGGGCTCCTGTGTGATTTGTTTTCTTTCTTTGAGCAATTCACCTTGCCTTACAGGTTTATTGTACTTTATAGTCAGCATCTGTATATGTGCACATTGGCTTTGCCTTCTTATTCATAACCATTGCACGTACTGTACAGTTTTAACTGATTTGCTTTGGAAGGTTTCACAGTAGTTGCTAGGAAACCTTTCTGTGTTCTTTTCACTTCTTATATGGCATTAGCTTTTCAATTGATAAGGCTGTACCGTTTGGTACAGAGGGATTTAAGCCAAATCAAACAATAACAGTGGGGCTGCAAAACTGATAAGCAAAAAAAAAAGGGGGGGGAGAGAAATGGCACAAATCCAAGTAATGTAAAGGATTAAGGAAAGAAATGGAAATGACATAGCATATTTTCTTTCACTATTGTGATTTTTTACATTGTGTTTTAAGGGCCCTCCCCTCCAAATCATACTCTCACTACAGTTTCCGTTTAAAAAATTAAACAGTGACAATTTTCTCATCTCACATCATGAACTAAATGTAATGAATAAAAATTTATTTGAAAGTTTTCTGTGCATAGTTTATAAAATCCCAATGTATAGGTACAGTACCTGCATATACAGTACCTTCTCTGTGGCAGCCCCGACCCTCTGGAAGCAGCTCCCCCCGGAGATTAGAATTGCCCCCTCCCTCCTTGTTTTGAGTAAACTTCTTAAAACCCACCTCTGCCGCCAGGCATGGGGAAACTGAGACATCTCCCCCAGGCCTATACAGTTTATGCATGGTATGTTTGTGTGTATGTTTTCTTTTTAATAAGGGGGTTTTAGTGACTTTTAATTATTAGATTTGTTATATATTGTGTTATTACTGTTGTGAGCTGCCCTGAGTCTACGGAGAGGGGCAGCATACAAATCTAATTAATAATAATAATAATAATAATAATAATAATAATAATAATAATAATAATATAGTTTGTAGGTGGGTGGGTGGGTGCACACACCTGTGTTTGGTTTGTTAGCTTTTTGTTGTAAGAAATTATATACATACATTCAATATTACTGGGTCTTTTATGAATTGAGGGGGGAGGACTATTTGAAAACTTCTGCCTGCATTCATTGAAAAGGAGTAATTCACAAACATAAGAACAGATAATGCTCTGTCTTTCTCTCGTGTGGATGGTCCTTTTTATTAGATAGCTACAAAAAAAAAATCCATATGGATCACTCTCGTTATTCCAACCAGAGAGATGTCATGAAGATTTCCAATGAGTCAGAAAATGACTTAATCAGACAACCTTAGACTCTATAATTGACCTCACCCCATTCCTAAGAGGTCTTTAAGGGGTGTGCAAAAGTGCACCATTCTGCCTATCGTCCTGGTCTTACTCTTATTCTTAATTGGATTTTTACCGCGCCCCCTCTGAGGACTTACAGTCTTATTGTCCTAATTACTGTAGCTACTTTGCTTATGTTCATGTTTATACCAATACCTGTTATTTTGTACATGTTTTTGAGAAAGAAAGAAAGAAAGAAAGAAAGAAAGAAAGAAAGAAAGTAAAATGAAATTAGTTTATTGGCTTTTATTGCTGGTTCAGATTTATATAAACTAAATCAACATTTTCTCCTTATAAGTGACTATATGCATTGTGTAGAGGCAGAAGCGGGGGAATTTTTGCTGAGTATGCTTCTTGAGGATCCATAGAACAATTTAATTTAATTTAATTTAATTTATTAGATTTGTATGCCGCCCCTCTCCGGAGACTCGAAGCGGCTCACAACAATAACAACAATGTAAACAAATCTAATACATTTAAAAAATATCCAAAAACCAATTACAAGAAGAAAATTCCACAACTGTAATGCAGATGTAGGCATGTTTTATAGGGGAGCTTTAGGATTATTTGAATCACTTTGTTTTCTATATTAGCGTCCTACTTACAAATAAGTTTTCTTTTAAAAATTGTTTCATAATGCCATAGATTATGAAAAATGATTGAATAATATTTTAAAAGAGGAAAAATTTGAACAGATACAATAAACGCAACTGTTATGTTCCAGCATATTCCTTTATATACTGTTGTTGCTATCTAGCCCCATCTAGTGGCTGGAGAGACAAACACCAAGAATATTGTTTGCAGCTGATCCAACATCCTTACCCATCAGTCTGCAGTCTCAAAACAAGTTCAAACTGGGAAGCAACTCCATTGGCTTTAGCATTTAGAGAAGGCCGAAGCACAAGGAAGCACCCATCTTAATCTGCCCGCATCCCACACACAGAACAACTCTGCTGATACTTAAATTGCTTGCATTTATTAATTGTTATGTTCAGTAATAACTTGACTATTTTGTATTTGGTTCTCATTGAATGTATCCCTATTTTCCCAGTTTCATAATATCCTGTCCTTTCAATAAAGCATTCAGGTCTACACATACAGTCTGTTTTATTGGAGGATAGGTTGGTTTAGTTGCATGTCAAGCTGCACACAGACTAATGGAGTAACGTAATGGAGTAATGTAATAGAGACCAAAGCAGCAATGAAGAATGGTTTTGCCTAATAGGAATGACTTAATCTTGCTGTTCTGTTCGCTTTTACTATACACTTGTACAGTTTCAGGTGTAACAAAATGTAACAATCAGGGGTGGGCTACTGCCTGGAAAGTGGGGCGGGGGGATGCAGTAGGATAGCGAAAATGGAGCTCCACCCCAGAACAACTAATTTTCACTGAAAGATGTTGAAAGAAAATGCAGGGCGTCCTGCATAAGCCATGCCCCTAGTGTGGTAGTAAAAATTTGAGTAGCCCTTCACTGATAACAGTCAATGTGTAGCAAAAAAAACAACATTCATAGTAAGAACCCCTCATATGAGCCGGGGTAGCGCAGCAAGTAGAGTGCTGTACTACAGGCCACTGAAGCTGACTGTAGATCTGCAGGTCAGTGGTTCAAATCTCATCACCGACTCAAGGTTGACTCAACTTTCCATCCTTCCGAGGTGGGTAAAATGAGAACCCAGATTGTGGGGGCAATATGCTGGCTCTGTTAAAAAGTGCTATTGCTAACATGTTGTAAGCCGCCCTGAGTCTAAGGAGAAGGGCGGCATAACAATCAAGCAATCAAGCAATCAAGCAATCAAGCAATCAAGCAATCAAGCAATCAAGCAATCAAGCAATCAAGCAATCAAGCAATCAAGCAATCAAGCAATCAAGCAATCAAGCAATCAAGCAATCAAGCAATCAAGCAATCAAGCAATCAAGCAATCAAGCAATCAAGCAATCAAGCAATCAAGCAATCAAGCAATCAAGCAATCAAGCAATCAAGCAATCAAGCAATCAAGCAATCAAGCAATCAATCCAACAATCTAACAATCTAACAATCCAACAATCAAACAAACAATCAAACAATCAAACAAACAAACAAAAGGATTAATCACAAGTTTGAGATCTGCATGACAAATAATCTACAGGTCTCAAAATTCATTTTTGGTCATATTGACCCAAGCAGAACAGCAAGGTTTTAAACTAAGCATGCTTTCAGAACAGCTTCACAACATTTCAGGTAAGATTACAATAACCTGTCCAAATTTAAAGCAGCTATTTCAACATTGAAGAAAGTATCTTTTAAGTAGTCATGATAATGGTACTACATTTGCATCTTCTTTGCTTGAAATGTATAATATATCCTGACTAGAGATACTCAGAGACAGAGACAGAATACACATTGTTATTACTCTGGAAACGATATCAAGTCATTGAACTAGATGAAAATTGGAACTGCAAAAACTGGCCTTTACTGTAATAATTCCACTTAATAATAGTCTCCTGTCATACAGTGAGCTATGGAAATTTCATTTGTATGCCATTCCCAAGTGGTACAAGAGATGTGTAAGTATACTTTTATGCAATGGTACAGTTTTATTCCATCAAGGGTGCACGTCCTATAATATTGCACTCTTTTCTTCCTCTTCTCAAACTATTGACTTTTTTGATAGCCTGAAATGACATTTTTAAAGGTTAAATGCGAAGGCACTGGCGAGTCTCTTCTACCTTTAAGCCATTTATTATATTTCCTAAGAAATGTTTGCAGGATCCATGGCATATTCATACATGATTTTACAGTATTGAGCTAAGTATTTCAAATCATTGTTTTGGACTTTAACCAAAACAACATTTCATAAACAAACAAACAAAGAAGGAAACAAACAAACAAACCCCTGTATATTAAACCAAAAGCAAAGTTATGACTAACTTATATAGAAAAGGAGCAAGGGAAAGAAGGTCTCTTAAAGTATCTTAAGTAGAAGGTCTCTTACAGTATTATAAACAAATCAATTACTCTCCATCTTGAAACTAATAATTTGCTCTCTAACAAACAATTTCAATTCAGAAAAAAGCTATCATGCAACCTGCAGCTCCTCCACTGCAAAAATATATGGACAACTCATCTAGATCAAGGGAAATCTATAGATGCAATTTATATCGACTTCTGCAAAGCCTTTGATTCAGTGGTCCACGACAAACTACTCCTAAAACTCAAATCCTATGGCATCTCAGGATTCCTCCACAGCTGGATTACAGCATTCCTGTCAAACAGACAACAAGTGGTCAAAATAGGAAGCACTATATCCACCCCCGTCCCAGTTAAAAGCGGTGTTCCCCAAGGTACTGGGGCCAATGCTCTTAATTCTCTACATCAATGACCTTTGCGATTACATCACAAGCAACTGTGTCCTCTTCGCCGATGATGTAAAACTCTTCAACACCACCGATAACACAACTACTCTCCAAAAAGACATGAACTCTGTTTCTAACACATGGCAACTCCAAATCTCAACTAGCAAATGCTCTGTCCTACACATTGGGAAAAAGAATCTGAACTCCAAATACGAACTGAATAATCAAATTATCACAGATAACCCCCACTTGGTTAAAGATCTCGGTATACTAATAACAAAAGATTTAAGTGCCAAAGCCCACTGTAACAACATAGCCAAGAAGGCTTCAAGAGTTGTAAACCTAATCCTACGTAGCTTCTGCTCTGGCAAACTCTCACTACTTACCAAAGCTTACAAAACTTTCTCCAAACTCATCCTCAAATACAGCTCATATGTTTGGAACCCATATCGCATCTCAGACATTAACACCTTTGAGAATGTCCCAAGATACTTCACCAGACTTTCAATCCTGGGCCTAGAAAGCTTAGAACTAAGACGCCTTAAACATGATCTAAGTATTGCCCACAAGATCATATGCTGCAACATCCTGCCTGTCGGCGACTACGTCAGCTTCCACCACAAGAGCACACAACAGATTTAAACTTAATATTAACCGCTCCAAACTTGACTGTAAAAAATATGACTTCAGTAACCGAGTTGTCAAAGCGTCGAACTCATTACTGAACTCCATAGTGTCATCTCCAAACCCTCAACACTTTACCCTTAGATTATCCACGGTTGACCTATCCAGATTCCTAAGAGGACAGTAAGGGGCGAGTACAAGTCCCCTGTTCTATTGCTCTCCTAGATCTCCTACACCTTTCTTCTATTCCTATATCTCTTCTTCTATTATTTCATTGATATGTTTTATTCCTATATCTTCTCTTCTCTTCTTTCTTCGATATATTTTACTATAAGTATATCCTCGATAACCTTCATTATGTATTTTACTATGTGTATACCCACTAAAACCCTCATTGTGTATTGGACAAAATCAATCAATCAATAAATAATTCTTGAACATCTGAAAGTGACAATATTGGATAATAAAGTTGGTTATTAAAGTTGCATATTTCTATGGTCTTTTCTATTTTGACATTGTAGAAAAGAAAAACAAAACAAAACACACACACTCTCTTACACACAAACAGCATAAGGAGGAAAAATCCATTATCCATTTATACTAATATTGAGCCTAATTGCAATAAATATTGATCACATTATTTTCACTGAAGATTCACGTAATTATCATTTTAGGGATTTGCAATCAGATATTTAACCTTACAAATCTTTTCAATTAATTTATCCCTAGAAATGTTTTCAACTTAGCAAAAAGGATCACCTGGTTCATTAATTTCTATTTGCATCATCAAACCTTGAAATCCTTTAGCAAGAATTATATTACAGATAATAGAAGCAGTGTCTGCTCTAATATTTTGCAGACATTCACAAACACACGAATACAGAATATTAAAGGGTATGTGCACATAAGCCATATATCCTAATATTTCTGCATTGTTAACTGTCTGAAAGGGAACCTATAAGTTCACATTGTGGAACTGACTACATGCATTTGTAAAGTCCTTTATCTAATCTTCAACTGTGCCTATTATTAAATAGGATAACTGGCACACAACATATTATTGAGTAATTGTGGAGGATCTTTCAAGTGTACTAATGTACATATGACACAGATTAAAGCATTCTGTAAAGCTGGCTTTGATGTTTTTCAGCACATTAAAATATGAAAGAAATAAACTGCACATTGATATCTTAAGCATTAGCTAATTGAAATAGACTGGAATTAGACACATCAATCAGTAGATCATACTCATCAGAATATAAAAACTGTTTGAATGGTGTTACTTTCATAAGGAAGGCTATAGCAAAGAAACATTGGGTACACTAAATAAATGACCAAATAAAACTTACATTTCAACCACAAGTAAATAAAACATAGAAGCAAATTGTGCTGCATGTGGTTGAAAACCTGAGTGCCATACTTAGAAATATTAAAGAAGAAAATATAAAAAATAGAAATTAAGCAGAAGAGTGATGTCTTATTTTCCACCAATTAAATGATGACTTAATTCTTCCAACAACAAAAACAATTCTTATATATATAGTATTAGGGGTGGGCTGCTACCAGTTCTAATCAGTTCTTTAGAACCATTAGTAAATTGGTGATGACATCATGGAGCCAGTTCTGTCAGTGTTTACGTGGGCACGGCCATCTTGGATTTTTGCTACAGTTTTTGCTAATTTTGCTATTTTTTTTATTGCTATGGGCACTTGCGAAAAGTTTTTTTTTACTTTGCAAGATTTTCCTCTGCACTCAATGGCTGAGAGATGACCTGGAGCTGCCAGTGTCCCATAAGATGCATGACTCATTTCTCCTACTCAAAACATAGCAAAACTCTTCCTGAGGGATTCTCTTATGGCCACTTAAAAAAAAGGGTGGGGGGTTTAAGACCCTCTGCAAATTGCCCCATAAATTAGCTCTGAACTACAATGATGTCTCAGAAATCAGGCAAGCTGGCAGGATCCTGCTAAAATAGTGAAGGGGAGATGGTGGACAACCTCAGAAATTACCTTGATAGAAAATTACCTCATTGATAGAAAACCAAAGGAATTTTGGATTTAAATGAAATACATTATTAAGAATGAACATTCAAAGAGCCTGCCAAATATTAAAATAGGAGAAAGAAAACTGGCTATCAGAACAGATGGTGAAATTGATGACGTATATGCAGAAACATGGAAAGCAACAGAAGAATCAGATTCTAATTAAACTATGCCAATAAATTTGGAGAGTGACACAGTGGCCATCAGATTGGAAGAAGTCAGCCTACATAAAATACCAAAGAAAGGAGATTTAACAGTGTTCATGCCCTTATCACCTCGAGGTTCGAATACTGCAACGCTCTCTGCAACCTTTGAAAAGTGTTCGGAAACTTCAGATCGTGCAGAATGTGGCCACGAGAGCTATCGTGGGGCTTCCTAGATTCGCCCACGTTTCCAAAACACTCCGTGGCCTGCACTGGCTGCCAATCAGTTTCCGGTCACAATTCAAAGTGTTGGTAATGACCTTTAAAGCCCTACATGGCATTGGACCAGAATACCTCCAGAACCGCCTTCTACCGCACCTGGCCGATAAGGTCCCACAGAGTTGGCCTTTTCCGGGTCTCGTCGACCAAACAATGTCGTTTGGTGGTCCCCAGGGGAAGAGCCTTCTCTGTGGCGGCCCCGGCCCTCTGGAATCAACTCTACCCAGAGATTAGAACGGCCCCCACCCTCCTTGTCTTTCGCAAGTTACTTAAGACCCACCTATATCGCCAGGCATGGGGGAACTAAGACATCTCCCCCAGGCTTATTATATTTCACGTTTGGTGTGTATGTGCTGTATGGTTTTTAATTGTTGGGGTTTTTATATATTTTATTATTAGATTTGTCCCATTGTTATGCTGTTTTTTGTTACTGTTGTGAGCCGCCCCGAGTCTTCGGAGAGGGGCGGCATACAAATCTAATAAATAATAATAATAATAATTAATTCTATCCTTATTTTACATGATGACAATAAAATGTTAAGGTCAGGAAATAAGATTAGAATCATTTGTGGAAATGGTTCCAATTTTTCAATGTTCAATCTACTATATATACTGGATAATTGAAAAAGCCAAGCGATAGAAAAAAAGTTCAGACCTTCCAACTTCTGACGGGGGGGGGGAAATTCTCGTAAGGTTGGAAGGTCTGAACTATTTTTTTTTTCACTGTATTCCCACAGACTATTTTAGTTGCTCTGTATGTGAAAGGAAATGGAAATATTAGTGAAGGGATGTGACTGCCCTGGATGGCAGGGGTGAGGGTTTCACCTGGCTGGACTGGCGGAAGGGGTCTCAGGTCAGCCAGCATGGAGTGGGCAGAGCAGCTATACACCCCCTGCCTTGCTTTATCTTCCGCCCCCCTTCTTGCTTCATTCTGTGCCAGTTCTTGTTGCTTGCTGGTTGTAATCTAGCAGGAATCAGAGCGACTGACTGGGGCAATGTCCACAAAGCAAGATGGGGGTGCAGAGCTGCCATGCCCTGCACCAGCTTACCTGAGCATCTTGTCAGCAAGGCACTGAAGCATCTCAACTACCACCACCATGAGAGAGAGAGAGAGAGAGAGGAGAGGAGAGCTTACAAAACTTTTGCCAGACCCATCCTCGAATACAGCTCATCTGTTTGGAACCCATATCGCATCTCAGACATTAACACCCTTGAAAATGTCCAAAGATACTTCACCAGAAGAGCCCTTCACTTCTCCACTCGAAATAGAATACCCTACGAGACTAGACTTTCAATCCTGGGCCTAGAAAGTTTAGAACTAAGACGCCTTAAACAAGATCTAAGTATTGTCCACAAGATCATATGCTGCAATGTCCTGCCTGTGGGCGACTACTTCCGCTTCAACCACAACAACACAAGAGCACACAACATATTTAAACTTAATATTAACCGCTCCAAACTTGACTAAAAAATATGACTTCAGTAACCGAGTTGTCGAAGCGTGGAACTCATTACCGGACTCCATAGTGTCATCCCCCAAAACCCCCAACACTTTACCCTTAGATTATCTACGGTTGACCTATCCAGATTCCTAAGAGGTCACTAAGGGGCGAGTACAAGTGCACTAGAGTGCCTTCCGTCCCCTGTCCTATTGCTCTCCTATATCTCCTATACCTTTCCTCTATTCCTATATCTCTTCTTCTATTCTTTCATTGATATGTTCTATTACTATGCCTTCTTTTCTATTATTTCTTAGATATATTTTAATATGAGTATCTCCTGTATAACCTTCATCGTGTATTTTACTATGTGTATATAGATATATACCCACTAAAACCCTCATTGTGTATTGGACAAAATAAATAAATAAATAAATAAATAAATAAAAAATAAATAAGAGGAGAGAAGAGAAGAGAAGGACATTCCAAACTCTGTGTGTGCAGGCATTTCTCCCCTGGTGCATTTCTGCCCCGGCGCAGTGAAATCCAACATGGTATTCTTGAATTATGAGTTCTTAGGAAAGTATCGTCTCCTTATGTATTGCGAACAGCTATTTCCAGTGGGGAAACAAGATAAAGCAAGTGGGGAGAAATATTTTCCTTTGCTATGTTTCCAGTCTGAACTAGACCACGACAGAGTCTCTACTGGAGACTCCTTTTAATGATTATGTATTAATAGGAAAGCAAATAAATTACCTCTGTTCTTAAATGCTAAAGCTGTTGCACATAAAAATAAAAGAGCTCTGATCAGCTATAAGAGCTATCATTTTGACAGTTTTGCTGTACTGTAGCCTGTGAATGCTTCCATGAAATGCAAGGATGGTGTAAACTCAGCCTATAAGTCCTATAAGTGGCCACAAACAATTAGCAAAAGTGGCATTTCATCACAAGGTGAGGAATGTTTCCTTTTGGCATCCAAGAAGGGACAGGAAAGACAAAGGGGAAAAAAAGGAAAAAGGGGAAGAGAGCAAGCAAGTAAAAAGAAGGAAAGAAGTTTAGGAAGAAGAAAGAAAGGGGAAAGAAGAGGGAAGGAAGGAAGCAAGGAAGCAAGCAAGGAAGGAAGGAGATTATAATGAAAGTGAAGTTCTGAGGTAAATCCTGCCTTAGCACTTGGCCACCAGCAGCTGTGCTGCTTTTTGCCCACCCCCTTGTCCCATCCTCCTGATCCCTCCTGGTGGTCTCCCATCCTATTACTGAGGATGATTTGGTTACAAAGCTGGGTTTCCTTGTAAGGTGATGGAGTGAGCCTCCCTCTGACCCACACAGTTTGCCTTAGAAACATAGAAACATAGAAGACTCACGGCAGAAAAAGATCTCATGATCCATCTAGTCTGCCCTTATACTATTTTCTGTATTTTATCTTAGGATGGATATATGTTTATCCCAGGCATGGTTAAATTCAGTTACTATGGATTTATCAACCACGTCTGCTGGAAGTTTGTTCCAATGATCTACTACTCTTTCAGTAAAATAATATTTTCTCATGTTGCTTTTGATCTTTCCCGCAACTAACTTCAGATTGTGTCCCCTTGTTCTTGTGTTCACTTTCCTATTAAAAACACTTTCCTTATTTAACACTTTAACATATTTAAATGTTTTGATCACGTCCCCCCTTTTCCTTCTGTCCTCCAGACTATACAGATTGAGTTCATTAAGTCTTTCCTGATACGTTTTATGCTTAAGACCTTCCACCATTCTTGTAGCCCGTCTTTGGACCCGTTCAATTTTGTCAATATCTTTTTGTAGGTGAGGTGTCCAGAACTGAACACAGTATTCCCAATGTGGTCTCAACAGCGCTCTATATAGTGGGATCACAATCTCCCTCTTCCTGCTTGTTATACCTCTAGCTATGCAGCCAAGCATCCTACTTGCTTTCCCTGCCGCCTGACTGCACTGTTCACCCATTTTGAGATTCTCAGAAATCACTACCCCTAAGCCTTCCTGAGCACATCATGAACAACCTGGCCCAGGAGAGTACAGCAGAAGCAACAACTGGCCATATCCACCACACCAACTCCCACACTCACATTGGCCATGCCTACCCTGGCAACAGTCACCCCAGCCCCCAAAGTCAACCAAAATCTTGATATGAAATTGAATTTGACACCCCTGTGCTATATTATGGGAAGAACCAGTATGATGTAGCAATTAAAAGTGGTAGACTATGAGAAGGAAGATCTGAATTCTAGTCCTGGATTTATATCCAAAAGCCAAATGACTGACTTTGGGCTAGTAACTTTGGGAAAAATAATTTGCAAAATTTCTGAAGTGTTGCCAGGAAAACTACATGGATGACTCAAGTAATTTATTTATTTATTTATTTATTTGTTGGACTTGTATGCCGCCCCTCTCCGAAGACTCGGGGCGGCTCACAACATGTAAAAACAGTCACAACAATCCAATTAATTAAAATTTAACGATTTAAGAAAAGAAACCCCATATGATAACAGACACACACACAAGCATACCATGCATAAATTAACGTGCCCAGGGGAGATGTTTAGTTTCCCCATGCCTGACGACAAAGGTGGGTTTTGAGGAGTTTTCGGAAGGCAGGAAGAGTAGGGGCAGTTCTAATCTCTGGGGGGAGCTGGTTCCAGAGAGCCGGTGCCGCCACAGAGAAGGCTCTTCCCCTGGGACCCGCCAACCGGCATTGTTTGGTTGACGGGACCCGGTCGCTGGGATTCGTGCGGCAGGAGGCGGTCTCGGAGATATTCTGGTCCGATGCCATGAAGGGCTTTAAAGGTCATAACCAACACTTTGAATTGTGACCGGAAATTGATCGGCAGCCAATGCAGACTGCGGAGTCAATATTAACTGAAATATCCGTAATACCTGAAACATTTTTTAAACCATTTTTTTCAGTATCAAGTCATATTTTATTGGAAATCAAATGTTATCAGCAGGATTAACCCATTTCTGGAACCTCACAAGGAAAATTGAATATTGGGCAATTTCTGAATCTATAGATTCTACTGAATCTATATAAGTAGAAGTCAAATAAGTAAGTAAGTAAGTAAGTAAGTGAGAGAGTGAGTGAGTGAGTGAGTGAATGAGTGAGTAAGTTAGTAAGTAAGTTAGTTAGTAAGTAAGTAAGTAAGTAAGTAAGTAAGTAAGTAAGTAATGTATCAACAACATTACTCATATGCACACATTTTAGAATTTACATTTATACTTCAGATTTGAGGATTTTTTTTTTGCTTGTTTATTCCAAACTTTATTGTTTTTATAATATTGTTCTTACAAATAATTCATGATGGAGAACATATGCAGCACATATTCCTTCTCCGATTTTACCCACAACCACCCCGTGAAGTGGATTGACCTGACAAACAGCATGTCGCCCATGGTCACCCAGATGGGTTTCATTCTTGCTTTTACTAATATTAGATTTGTACCACTGTTTATTGTATTTTATTATTGTTGTGAGCCGCCCCGAGTCCACAGAGAGGCGGCATACAAATCTAATAAATTGTTATTGTTATTGTTATTGTTATTGTTATTGTTATTGTTATTGTTATTGTTATTGTTATTGTTGTTGTTATTGTTGTTATTGTTGTTATTGTTGTTATTGTTGTTATTGTTGTTATTGTTGTTATTGTTGTTATTGTTGTTATTATTGTTATTATTGTTATTATTGTTATTATTGTTATTATTGTTATTATTGTTATTATTGTTATTATTGTTATTATTGTTATTACTACTACTACTGCTGCTGCTGCTACTACTACTACTACTACTACTACTACTACTACTACTACTAAAGTGGGACTTTCTAACCTTTTGTCTTAACCACTAGACCAAACTGGCTCTCAAATATAGGAAAATGATTGATTCATTTTGAATCAAAAATTTCCATGCATCATTTTCTCATAGCTATTGTTTTAATCCTGTTTAATTCAGTTAAAAACAACAGCAGAATCTGCTGCTTGTTTCTATACCATATCAGCGAAGACAGAAATGAAGTGATCTATTATAGCAACTGGGGGGACCATCCCCACCTTGGAATGATTCTAGTAATTAGCACCCCAAAAAGAAACCTTCATGATAAAAAAAGAAGCCTTCATGATGCAAATGCATGGGGGTGGGTGGCTACGTAGGGTGGGTGGATGTCTACGTTGGCGGTCATTACAATCAAATTTCATTGTCATCCAATTTTCTTTTTGACTGATTCTGTGCTGGCAGCATTTTCTATTGCGAAACCACTGATTCATTTTAATTAGCCTTAAATTAGTTTGCTTATCCAGCTTCCCATTACTCTTTCTCTTCCCCCCCACGCTTTTCTTTTCGCAATATGTTACATTATAGGCATTTATTGTGTTCATTTTTACTCAGTCAGATTCTCATGTTCATTTATTCCACTGATCATCATCACCATCATTATCACTAGCAACAATGGCAAAATCCTAAGTTATATATATATATGTGTGTGTGTGTGTGCGCGTACGTGCAAACTGTGTGGGTCAGAGGGAGGCTCACTCCCTTACAAGGAAACCCAGCTTTGTAACCAAATCATCCTCAGTAATAGGATGGGATACCACCAGGAAGGATCAGGAGGAGAGGACAAGGGGGTGGGCAAAAAGGTAGCAGAGCTGCTGGTGGCCAAGTGCTAAGACAGGATTTACCTCAGAACTTCACTTTCATTATAATCTCCTTCCTTCCTTCCTTCCTTCCTTCCTTCCTTCCTTCCTTCCTTCCTTCCTTCCTTCCTCCCTCCCTCCCTCCCTCCCTCCCTCCCTCCCTCCCCTCCCTCCCTCCCCCCCTCCCTCCCTCCCTCCCTTCCCTCTTCATTCCCCTTTCTTTCTTCTTCCTAGACTGTCTGTCTTGGCATGTTCAGTTTTTTTCTCATATAATATTGATAGAATCTTGGCAATATCTATCAATCTTACATGGGAAAAGACCTGAATATGCCAAGACCTACATACCTATACCCATGAAAATCTACAAAAACACACATACATACACACACACCCATGTCCATGCCCTCCCCTGTGCATACACTCAACTCATTTATATTTGGATCCTAAAGACAGATGTCTCTATGTGTGTGTTAAGTAATCATTCAGAATAATTGAAAGACAAAAAAGAGAACTTAGTCTACAAAGTTCTGGGAACCTGAAGAATGCTGTGGAAGCAATCAAATAAACTATGTTAACTGAAAACTCCTGCAACCACTTCACATGATATCAAGATTTTGCTGCAACCTTTCTGCAAATGTCATACAGTTCTGATCAAATGCAAAAAGAATATTAGTTGCTGTTAGGCTTTAATGCACTTTCCATTCCAGATTATTTATTATTTAGGGTTGGATTTCTATGACGCCCTTTTCCGCAGACTCAGGGTGGTATAGAAGGACAGAGCCATGTTATTGCCTCTCTCATACTCAAGTCTAGAAGGTTTACCTGCAGGGGTGGGCTACTGCCCAGATTAGGGGGAACGCAGTGGGTTAGCGAAAATGGGCTCCACCCCAAATCACCCAATTTGCAAGATGTTGAAAGGAAATGCAGGGTGTATTGCATAAGCCATGCCCACAGTGTGGTAGTAAAAATTTTGGTAGCCCTTCAATGTTTACCTGTTAGATGACAAGAAGTAAGTATGAAGTCTTCTGGACTGAGGAATCTAATCATGAAATGTGTTGGGCAGTCTTTACATATTCCTAATGTGTATTTATTTATTTATTTATTATTTGGATTTGTATGCCGCACCTCTACGAAGACTCGGGGCGGCTCACAACAAGTGGAACAAATCATAAATAATCCGACTAAATTTAAAATATTTGAGGATTTAAGAAAAAAACCCATATACTAACAGACACGCACACAAGCATACCATGTATAAATTAAACATGCCCAGGGGGAGATGTTTCAGTTCCCCCATGCCTGACGGCAAAGGTGGGTTTTAAGGAGTTTACGGAAGGCAGGAAGAGTAGGGGCAGTTCTAATCTCCGGGGGGAGCTGGTTCCAGAGGGCCGGGGCCGCCACAGAGAAGGCTCTTCCCCTGGGGCCCGCCAACCGACATTGTTTAGTTGACGGGACCCGGAGAAGGCCCACTCTGTGGGACCTAATCGGTCGCTGGGATTCGTGCGGCAGGAGGCGGTCTCAGAGATATTCTGGTGTATCATCCTTTCCTAAACCTTATCAAGTTGAAAAATGGTAATTTTTTTTAAAAAGCAAATAACCTATATAATATTATTTTTAATTGAAAAAAGAATCCTGATCTTCAATATTTAGCGTTACAATATCATTTTTTTAAATTCCCCATACAACCAGTGTCCCTACATCATGTTGATATATTTAATAGGGCAGTAGTAAAAATGAAAATTCTGATTTGAAAATATTCCGAATATTGTGAAAACATCTTGATATTAAATTATAACTTGATATTATACTGAGGTTGTGATTTAAAAATATTATATCCACTTTCAGCTGAAAATTTTGGCTGGAATTCCAGTTTAATTGAAAAGTATACAGAAAGCTATTTTCATAACTAAAATTCTGTGGGATGTCACAGCAAAAATGTAACTATTTTTGGAACCATGGTTATATTATAAAAGATGAACTGCTATATTTCAGTACAGTGGTACCTCAAGATACGAACCCCTCGTCTTACGAACAACTCGTGATACGAACCCGGGGTTCAGAAAAAAATTGCCTCTTCTTACGAACTTTTTTCGAGTTACGAACCCAAACCCGAACTTCCGGGTTCGGCGTTGGGAGGCTCCTGGGAAGCTGCCCGGCTGTTTTAAAAGGTGACCGCCGGGCTGGGTGGCTTCCCAGCATCCCCCCAACCCCGAACCCGGAAGTTCGGCAAAAGTTCGGGGTTCGGGAGGTTGCTGGGAAGCCCCCCAGCCCGGCGGTCACCTTTTAAAGCAGCCGGGCAGCTTCCCAGGAGCCTCCCAACGCCGAACCCGGAAGTTCGGGTTTGGCGTTTGGCTTCGAGAGGCTCCTGGGAAGCCGCCCGGCTGTTTTAAAAGGTCACAGCCGGGCTGGGGCGCTTGCCAGCAGCCCCAACTCCCCGCCGCTCGCCCATGGCCGGCAGAAGATCGCTCTTGCCCGGCTTCCCCGCGAGGCATCAGGTCAGCATTCTGTGCGGGCGGGCGGCGGGGAAGCCAGCGGCTGTGGCAGCTGCTGCAGGAGGCTTTCCCCCTCCTCATCCGCCGCCCGCCCGCCCAGAATGCTGACCTGATGCCTCGCGGGGAAGCCAGGCAAGAGCGATCTTCTGCCGGCCATGGGCGAGCTACAATAGGCTTCCACGCCCTTCGCCCGTGCCTGGCGGGAGGTGAAGAGTGCTTTGCCCAGTGCAAAGTTGACAGCAAGCAGCTCCGCAGTCGCCAAAGGAGGCTTAACCCCGCCCCTCTGTCTCACCCCTCGCCCGTGGCCAGCATAACTTCCTCCTGCCTATCCCCGCTCTTCTGCCGGCCACGGGCGAGGGGTGGGGTTAAGCCTCCTTTGGCGACTGCGGAGCTGCGCGGCTTTGCCTTTTGCTGGGAGGGCAAGTGAAGGGCCGGACCTCCTGCCTTCCCCCCCCCAGCCAAAACCCCAAATGTCTCCGCTGTAGCAGCTACTACAATAGGCTTCCACGCCTTTCGCCCGTGCCTGGCGGGAGGTGAAGAGTGCTTTGCCCAGTGCAAAGTTGACAGCAAGCAGCTCCGCAGTCGCCAAAGGAGGCTTAACCCCACCCCTCTCCCGTGGCCGGCAGGAGAGCGGGGATAGGCAGGAGGAAGTTATGCCGGATACGGGCGATATGTGAGACAGAGGGGTGGGGTTAAGCCTCCTTCGGCGATGCGAAGCTGCGCGGCTTTGCCTTTTGCTGGGAGGGCAAGTGAAGCGCCGGATCTCCTGCCTTTTGCCCAGCCAAAACCCCAAATGTCTCCGTTGTAGCAGCTGCTACAATAGGCTTCCACGCCTTTCGCCCGTGCCTGGCGGGAGGTGAAGAGTGCTTTGCCCAGTGCAAAGTTGACAGCAAGCAGCTCCGCAGTCGCCAAAGGAGGCTTAACCCCACCCCTCTCCCGTGGCCGGCAGGAGAGCGGGGATAGGCAGGAGGAACTTATGCCGGATACGGGCGAGGGGTGAGACAGAGGGGTGGGGTTAAGCCTCCTTTGGCGACTGTGGAGCTGCTTGCTGTCAACTTTGCACTGGGCAAAGCACTCTTCACCTCCCGCCAGGCACGGGCGAAAGGCGTGGAAGCCTATTGTAGCAGCTGCTACAGTGGAGACATTTGGGGTTTTGGCTGGGGGGGGGGGGGAAGGCAGGAGGTCTGGTGCAAAGTTGACAGCAAGCAGCTCCGCATCGCCGAAGGAGGCTTAACCCCGTCCCTCTGTCTTACGGCTCATGTTGGCTTACGGGGAAGGGGCAGCGAAGTTGGTGCCGAGGCACCCTAAGCCCACCGGTGACCGCCAGAGGGTTGGCGAAGGGAGGGTGCTGCGGTGACCCGGCCAAGCCTATGGACGCGCCTCCCACCGCTCTGCCCAATCGCAAAGCCGAAGGAGGCACGGGAGGCGGTGAATGTCCTGTCCTCCGACCAGTCAAGCGAGGCAAGGCGGGGCTTGGCGGGGAATGTTGGGGGGGGGGAGTGAAGAAAATTAAAACAGATTATGAAAAGTTAGTTGGTGGATGGCACTCCTTCCAGGAAAACGCCTCTGTGGGGGCTGGGCTGGGGGTTTTCCTGGAAGGAGTGCCATCCACCACCGAGCTTTTCATAATCTGTTTTAATTTTCTTCACTCCCCCCCCAACATTCCCCGCCTTGCTTCGCTTGACTGGTCGGAGGACATGACATTCACCGCCTCCCGTGCTTTCTTCGGCTTTGCGATTGGGCAGAGCGGCGGGAGGCGCGTCCATAGGCTTGGCCGGGGGGCTGGGCTGGGAGGGGAGGGAAAAAGAGAAAGAAGGCGGCGCTTCCCGCCCAGCCACGATGGTCCCTTCCTTACGGCTCATGTTGGCTGACGGGGAAGGGCTAAGTTGGTGCCGAGGCACCCTAAGCCCACCGGTGACCGCCAGAGGGTTGGTGAAGGGAGGGTGCTGCGGCGACCCGGCCAAGCCTATGGATGCGCCTCCCACCGCTCTGCCCAATCGCAAAGCCGAAGGAGGCATGGGAGGCGGTGAATGTCCTGTCCTCCGACCAGTCAAGCGAGGCAAGGTGGGGCTTGGCGGGGAATGTTGGGGGGGGGGAGTGAAGAAAATTAAAACAGATTATGAAAAGTTAGTTGGTGGAGGAAAGAAAGAAGGCGGCGCTCCCCGCCCGGAGTGAAGCCGCTTTGCGCTTCCAGACTTCCCGCGACCCTTCCCACTCCTCACTCCTCCTCTCCCGCTCTCTTCGGGAAACTGAGGCTCCCGCCGGCGATTTTCCCGCGACCCTCCCCCTTCATTTTCCACTTACCGGCACGAGGTTTTCTCTTCCCCTCCCCAACCCATTTCACTTTTTAAACAATGTCAGGGAAGGGACGTCCCCTTCTTCTTCTCCCGCAGCCTGGAGAGGGAAAGGGCCGCCGCGGGGCTGAGCGGGCGGGGTCTGGAGAACAATGCCTGGCGCCACGCTCCGATGCCCGAGCTCCTTTCGCCTGCGGGGTTCCCGCTCTCCCCAACCTTCATCGGTGTGCGGGGAAAACCGCAACCCGCTTGGGACCAGCATCCCCACGGAGAAATGTCGCCTCCCTGGCGCCCCTTCCCACTTTTCCTCCCGAGTCCCGCCGGGGTCCATTTCCAAAGCGAAGGGCGCAGGAGGCAGGAGACAATCGGGCGACCGGAGCAGCAGCACCGCCGCCGTCAGTGCCATGCCCGGCTGTTTTAAAAGGTGACAGCCGGGCTGCGGGGCTTCCCAGCAACCTCCCGAACCCCGGGTTCGGGAGGCTGCTGGGAAGCCCCCCCCCCTGGCTGTTTTAAAAGGTGACAGCCGGGCGGCAGCGTTTTTTTTGCGGTTTTTTTTTTTTTTGTTGCACGGATTAACTGACTTTACATTGTTTCCTATGGGAAACAATGTTTCGTCTTACGAACATTTCATCTTACGAACCTCCCCTTGGAACCAATTAAGTTCGTATCTTGAGGTACTACTGTATATCCCATCAAATAGATAAGATGATGGTGAATGGGGAGTAAGATAAGTCATTGAGGAAAAAGACAAAACAGTAAGAAACTAATAATGAAGACAATGGAAATTAATGATAGATTTATATTTCACAAGCTAAAGAAGATACAAAGAAAAAAATGCCCTACCAAGAAAGAGCAGATATAGAGTCTCCCTGCTTATCTATGGTGAAATAAGTGGGCACCATAGTAAAAAAAAAATATTTGTAGTAAAATAATACCTTAAAAGTTTCCCTGGCATAAAAATGTAGAAATTACAATGTAGAAAATTAGGAAATAAATAAAGTATTGAATGTACATATTAGAAATCAGACTCCCAATGCATATCATCATTTTAGATCAGTTAAAGTTGGACCTTGATCAATTATATGCACTAAAATTTGGATGAAACTGTATCAAATGCAATATGAGAACAGGAGCAAAGAAATAGAAAAAAGTCTTCTTGTTTGAAACAGAATTAGATAAAATTCACATTTTAAAAAAATAATGAATAATGAGGACATGAATTTTCTTTTCTTTAGATTTATAAAGATTCATACCATACAAATATTGATATAATCAGTGAATAGATGGATTACAGTGTTCCTTCAATTTTCGCGGGGGATGCGTTCCGAGACCGCCCGCGAAAGTCGAATTTCCGCGAAGTAGAGATGCGGAAGTAAATACACTATTTTTGGCTATGAAAAGTATCACAAGCCTTCCCTTAACACTTTAAACCCCTAAACTGCAATTTCTCATTCCCTTAGCAACCATTTAGATTATTACTCACCATGTTTATTTATTAAAGTTTATTAAAAAAATATTTATTAAAGGAGGACTAAAGTTTGGCGATGACGTATGATGTCATCGGGCGGGAAAAAACATGGTAAAGGGGAAAAAACAGCAAAGTATTTTTTAATTAATATTCTTGAAAAACCGTGGTATAGCCGTTTTGCGAAGTTCGAACCCGTGAAAATCGAGGGACCACTGTATCATTATTTTTTAAACAAAACAAATTTTCCAGAAATCTTCGCTACATAGTTGGGGGTTTTAACTTCAACTTAATGTTACATAAATTTTTGACATTATTGATATAATGAGATTGGGAAAGGCTCAAGGATCAGATGGTATAAGTTAAAGGACAAAAATTTCAGAGATGGTAACTTGCTATGTTATTGAAGATATATCGGGTAACCAACAACAGAGGACTTGATAGCTTTATAATACAAAGGTTCTACAACTATAATTTTGAAAAATTATAAGGACAGCATGAACTGTAAAGGTTATTGGCCAATATCTTAGTTACATGTGGGTGTTAAAATTTTAATAGCTACTTTGGCAAAAGGACTGCAGAAGATGTTTGCCAATAATAATTAATTAGGCATAATCTGGTTTCAATAAAAGCCCTTAGGTCTTAGATTATGTTAGACTCTTAGTTGATATAATAACTGTGTGAGCTGATAAATATAAATAAAACATTTTAGCAAAAAAGAAAAAAGAAATAGAGATGCTGTAATATGATGGAAATTAAGTTTTTAACTGCAAGTGATTAAATTTCGTTTTCATATAGAGTTTATCTATGTTATAACTAGAATGCAGTATAAAATGCATTAATTTCAGTTTTGCAATACTTACCTAAGTAATAAAATTGGTAATATAATATAAATACACATAGTTGTATATACATGTGCACGTATGTATTGTAAGTATAAAAGCACATTTGGGGATTCTTGAATTATTAACTAGCTTTGTTAAATTTGTAGAAATTGAGTGGTTATGTAGCAAATAATGTTGGTCATGATAAATTGGAATATGTGTCAAATACTATCCCTATTGCTAAGAGGACTTGAAGGATATAACTAAACGTTTAGGTTTTGTTTATCATACTTTTTTCCTTTATTTTCAGATCATTTATGCATAAGAATAATAGTGAAAACTATATTTTGCTTAATGATTGCCAAAAAATATATTAGACTATAAAATAAAGTACTATACTGTCACTAATTGAACAGAATAGTGGAAATGGAGTCTTAAGAAAATTAAGTACGGTAGGACAATTTGATTTCAAATAGTTTGATTTTCAGCTTGAAAAAAATTGTTTAGAACAACCTTGGAAATCCATGTGACAAAACTGTTATTGACCAATGTTATCAATACTATGGAATTTCCCATAAGAATATTTAACTTTTATTTTTAACATTTGCTGCAATATTAGGTTAGGTCACACAGAGTTGGTCTCCTCCGGGTCTCGTCAACTAAACAATGTCGTTTGGCGGGACCCAGAGGAAGAGCCTTCTCTGTGGCGGCTCCGACCCTCTGGAGTCAGCTCCCTCCAGAGATTAGAACTGCCCCCACCCACCTTGCCTTTTGTAAACTCCTCAAAACCCACTTCTGTTATCAAGCGTGGGGGAACTGAAACATCTCCCCCTGCCTATGTAGGGTTTTTTGTGTGTGTGTGTGTGTGTGTGTGTGATATGACTGTATGTATGTTTTTTATATATTGGGGTTTCTTGTTTTTCAGACTTTTTAAATGTATTATTGTTATTTTATATTCTAACTATTAGATTTGTCATTGTATATTGTTTTTATCATTGCTGTGAGCCGCCCCGAGTCTACGGAGAGGGGCGGCATACAAATCTAATAAATAATAATAATAAAATAATAATTATTATTATACAGGTTATACTATAAGTCAGACCATAAATCCATCAAGTCTGGCAGAATAAATATGTAACAGTTGCTATTGACCAAGGGACATAATCTGACAGAACCCAGAAGAGAGTCTTTTCTGCCATAGAACCTACCCTTTGGAATATTATCTTTCCAAAATTTATGTAGTTTCAAACCTGCTAACCTTTCGGAAAGTTCTTCAGACATGATTTTGTCATTGTGCCTGGGACCAGCAGTGGTACAGAGCTCTTGATTGGTTGTATTTTTAGCAATGGATTGTATGGATTTTACTCTCCTACCAATTAAACTTCAGTTGTTTTAACGGGTTGTAATGGTCTTCATTTTAGTTATTTATCTGTACCTCTTTTTTATTGTTGTTCTTAATTAGAAACATAGAAACATAGAAGACTGACGGCAGAAAAAGACCCCATGGTCCATCTAGTCTGCCCTTTTACTATTTCCTGTATTTTATCTGTGAACAACCTAGAATCACGTGTGTGGGATGGGCAGTTATATAAATTGAATGAATTATTTGACTTGTATTACATAAGAAGACACTGGTGGCTCTGACTAAAGTTCTATTAAGCCTTGTTTATTATTTCTTAGAGTGCTTTTGTAATAATTTCAGAAAGCCCATAAGTATGTTCAAGAATTTATAGTCATAAGGATTCTGGTTTGGACTTGGCAGTTCAACATGACTAAAAGCTCCTGATAGTGCTTTCATGTCAACAGTGAAATTGAGTTTGGAACACACCCACGTGTAGCATATTATAGAAAAACTTGGCATAATCAAATGTGTCATAAACCTGGCAGAATTATGTGTTTAATTAACAACTTTGCAGATCTCGGTGCAAATTCTCTGAGAAGTACTGGTTTCACTAGCAGCACCAAGGGGGAAGGATACTTAATCTGTGCAATGAAATGAAGCAACTGCCATTTATTCTTTCTTCAAAACAACAACTGATTGCAATAAGGTGTACAACTAGTATATGTGAAATGATTGTTAAACAGGTTTGTTTTATTTTCCTTCTTTAACCCTGCTGTGCTGTTCGGGTCTGTGAGACCCGAAATCAAAGTTTGAGACCCTGTAAAAGATTTTCCCTGCATATCTCAAACTTGAAATTTCATGACTTTTCATCATTTCAGGAGTTCTCTCTATGAGATTTTTTTTTTTTTTGGGGGGGGTTCTTTCTTGCTGAAAAAAAAAAGTCACACTTGTACTGTTCCCGGGTCACCCTGACCCGGACCGAAAACTCTTCATTTGAAGTGCTTATGTTTGGTCAATTTGAAAACTTTTTTCACTTGGAAAGTAGTCTGAACATTTCTGCACACAATGATATGAAACTTGAACTGAAATAAATTATGCATATTGCTTTATTTTGATTATAAAAGTCAGATCCCCCCCGTTTTTGTGAATTTTTTTTAGGCTACAAATCTCTAAGGAATTTCCCCCCAAAACTTTTGATATATTAAATGTAACATTCCTGATCATAGGAAAAATAGAAATGAACTGAAAAAAATGATGCTTATTGGTTTATTTTCAAATAAAAGACCATATTGTCTTATACTCGAGTATAAGCCTATTTGAGTATAAGCATAGGGGCCCATTTATGAGCAAAATAAACCAATAAGCATCATATCATTATGTTCATAAATGTTCAGGCTACCAATCCCACACCAGCTTTAGTAAAATAGAATGCATTTTGCAAGCAAAACTATCTATAAATTGAAAAAAAAAATCACAAAATGGGGGGGGACATTTTATTAGCAAAATAAACCAATAAGCATTAATTTGTTCATTTCAATTTTCATTTCAATGTGTGCAGAAATGTTCAAACTTGTTTCCAAGTGGAAAAAGCTTTCAGAAAGACCAAATATAAGTACCTAAAATGATCAATTTGTGGTCCGGGTCAAATAGACCCGGGAACATTACATTAGGGGGTTTTTCTGAACAGCACAGCAGGGTTAAAAAAATGAATGTCCTGTGAGGAAGAATTGGTATACAAGAGCAATGTTGGCTTTGGCTCAATAGGCAGCAGACTGTCCAGTGCTACTCATTTAAAGCACATGGCTAAATGTGTACTAATATGCTGAAAAATCTGGCAGGCCTTTGGTATTCAAATTTATCTCATCAACTTTCAGCCTGAAATGAGGTTTGTGGCAGAGACGGGGCCATGTTTTATCTAATGAAAATGAATCAGCCTAGATTGCAATTCTGAAATAGAAATCTGAAAGTTTTCCAACTAAGTCACAGGCTTTTAAAAGAAGCTGGTAATAATAAAACTTGTAATCAGCTTAAACCTGTTTTTAAAAACTGGCTAGCAGTAGGCTCTCATTGAGAAATGTACATCTGAGCTGATGCCAGTGATACTTAGCACAGCTGTTCATGGATGTGTGCCTAATTGAATGTTGTTTGTCTCAAGATTTTCCAGTGCACTATTTCAAGTGGCATCCTGCAGCTGATGTACCATATAACCCACATTAACACCTCACCTGCAAAATGCATAATTACATACAAAATCACTGATTAGATGCAAAATGTGAACAAATGCCAGTGGTTGTTTTTCAAGAATCATCCATGCCTGTGCACACAGCACAGACTGAATGCATTGTAAATCAGCATTTACATTCATATCCTGTTTTTCTAAAAGAGAAATAATAGATCCATACATTTTAATTGTTTAGGTTTCATTCTAACATATTATAACATAATAATCACCACATATATCTATTTCATTTCTATCTTTGCAATATATTTACTGCTAATGCTGCATAATCCTTATATATTTTACTAATGTCAGAGATAAATATTTATACATCTTAAACAGTCAATGCTATCTTTTTTTTCTTCTTTATCAGTGCATCCTACTTTATTGCCTGGCTTCAATTGAAGTTTTGACGCCCAGAATTAATGGTTTATATTTGTATTTGTATTTATTAGATTTGTATGCCGCCCCTCTCCGAAGACTCGGGGTGGCTAACAACAATATAAAAAGACAATGTAAACAAATCTAATATTAAAAACAATCTAAAAAACCCCAATTTAAAAAACCACTCATACATACAAGCATACCATGTATAAATTCTATAAGCCTAGGGGGAAGGGAAATTTCAATTCCCCCATGTGTGACGACAGAGGTGGTTTTTAAGCAGCTTGCAAAAGGCAAGAAGGGTGGGGGCAATTCTAATCTCCGGCGGGAGCTGGTTCCAGAGGGTTGGGGCTGCCACAGAGAAGGCTCTTCTCCTGGGTCCCGCCAAATGACATTGCTTAGTCGATGGGACCCGGAGAAGGCCAACTCTGTGGGACCTAACCGGTCGCTGGGATTCATGCAGCAGAAGACGGTCCCAGAGATATTCTGGTCCAATGCTATATAACTATTTACCAAAAGAATGAATATAAACCAGTAACATTCACAGCAGTGGCGAGTTGCTATTGGTTCTCCCAGGTTCAAGTGAACCAGTAGCAACGATGGTGGGAGACTCCGCCCAGCCACCTGGAAGTAATCACAGACGATTTGCAAATGCACAGAAGTGCCACGCCCGAGTGAAGCATGCATTCACGGTTCATGCAGTAGTAGCAAAGGTACAGTGATCTTATTCACTGTAACAAGATCTTGAAGTCTTATCACTTAAATATGTGTGTGGCAGCAGCCACAAAAAGCAATGCAATCCTAGGTTTTATGAACAGAGGAATGGAATCAAGATCACATACACTTTTATATAGCCTTAGTAAGACCACACTTGGAATACTGCATTCAATTTTGGTCACCATGATATAAGAAAGTTGTTGAGACACTGGAAAGAGTGCAGAAAAGAGCAACAAAGATGATTAGGACACAGTGGAGGCTAAAAGAACAATTGCAGGAATTGGGTATATAGTGAAAAAAAGGACTACAGAAGACATGATAACAGTGTTCCAATATCTCAAGAGCTTCCGTAAAGATGAGACGGTGAACCTATTGTCCAAAGCACCTAATGGCAAAATGAAGAAACAATGGATGGAAACTAACCAAGGAGAGAAGCAACCGAGAATCAAATGAATTTTTCCTAACATTGAGAACAATTGACCATTAAAATGCCTTCAGTGTCTTTTAGTTAAATAATTGGGGACAGGGCATTGCGCAAAGTGGTTCAGGGGATGGAGAGGAACTCTAATGGAAGCCCAGTTGGAGGACCCAAGGATACAGGAGCCAGATGTTGTTTCCTGCCTCTTGTCTACAAAGATGGCCAAGTAATCCCCTATGGGGAAAAATCACTTTTGCCTCCTGAATTGCCTCTCCCCTGCCCCTCAAAAGGGCATCTGGTCTGAAAAGGCTGCCCTACTGGTACTGCTGGAACTGGTTGGAATCTGTCCGAAAGTGTCAAAAGGAATACCTGCAACCATAAGGTATAGAACGTCAATCCGCTCCTCAAATGGATAAAGGTAGCATCTTATACTTGGCCTTGTTTTCAGTAAACAGGGGTTCCAGTGTTGCGCTAAACAGCTTTCCTACCTAATGTTGTGGTTGGCTCTGGCCCAGCTCCTGCCCCAGGGAATGGGGAGGTGGATGCAGCGGAAAATTCAATATGTCACAGGCCTGTGTTATTGCTGACAGAATCAGTGCAGAGTTTAGTTTCCTTGGATGAAGAAGAAGCTGGGAGTGACTCGGCAGAGGAGGGCTTGGCACACAGCCAAGACAGTCAATCTTCCTTATCTTCTATAGTTTCGGATGATGACATGTTGGACCCACGCAAGCACAGGATTATGCGTAGAAGAGACCAAGTAAGAACTTATTACAGGAAATAAGGGAGGCCACCTGTGTTTGGGTGGGGCTCCAGTAATTAGGGCTGCTGCTATAAATAGCAGCATGTGGGTTTGACCATTGTGGAAGAATATCTGTTGCAGTTTCATCAGGAATCTTTTGTGCTGGACTTTGTTGTTTTTTCACGCCTTTGAAACCAAAGCAGAGCAGCGTGTGTGTGTGTGTGTGTCTCCCTTCCTTGGAACAAGAAGGGGTGTGAAGTTTCTCCACAGCTGCTGGCTAAGTACTTACTGACTGCTTAAGGGAAATTGTACAGACTACCTGGTTGTTTTGGGAAGAGTACTCTTTGCAATACAAAAAGAGTGCTTAGTTTATTTTGACTTTTGTGATAAAGAACATTGTTTTGAAATTTCAAACGTGTGTGTCTGAAATTTGTATACTTGAATTTTCAGGAGGCTCCTATCAGAGAGCCCGACAGAACACCTAATGGGGATGGATGCAAATTGCCATTTCACCTTGGTATCGGCTTGCCATTGATGCAGCCACAGGAGCCTCCTAGATGTGACTGAGACATGAAAACATATCTGGCGGCATCCAGGGTGACATCAAAGGACGACTGTACTGCAGCTACAAGCTTATTCAGATCTTGCAATAATAATGATTTTAATAATTTATTAGATTTGTATGCCGCCCCTCTCTGGAGACTCGGGACCTCTTGAGACAGGATTTTGGCCTGCATTTGTCGCAACCACAACAGGGTGGCATGGTTAAAAAAGGAGGATATCATACAAGCCTTTACTGCCCAGGCCGCTGCTAGGTGTGCTTTCATGAGGGAGAGTTCAGATTTTTTGTCCTCTGCACTTTATCCCCAGATGGATAAGATGTAGGAGATGAGAGGGCCATGATGGGATCACTGAAGACAGTGCCTCTGATAAGGCGGGATCCACATTATACAGGTTTTTGTCACTAAAATTAGGTGCCAGGGGAACCCTGGCCAAAACCAAAGCCACTGGTTTTGGATCACATTGAACAACAAATTAGGGACAGGATTTTATTTTTTTATTTTGTTTTGTTTTGTTTTGTTTTGTTTTGTTTTGTTTTGTTTTGTTTTGTTTTGTTTTGTTTTCTTTTCTTTTCTTTTCTTTTCTTTTCTTTTCTTTTCTTTTCTTTTCTTTTCTTTTCTTTTCTTTTCTTTTCTTTTCTTTTCTTTTCTTTTATTTTATTTTATTTTATTTTATTTTATTTTATTTTATTTTATTTTATTTTATTTTATTTTATTTTATTTTATTTTATTTTATTTTATTTTATTTTATTTTATTTTATTATTTTATTTTATTTTATTTTATTTTATTTTATTTTATTTTATTTTATTTTATTTTATTTTATTTTATTTTATTTTATTTTATTTTATTTTATTTTATTTTATTTTATTTTATTTTATTTTTTATTGATTCATTGATTCATTGATTAATTGATTGTTAGAGTTGAAAGGGACCATGAACGCCATCGAGTTCAACCCCCTGCCCAAGCAGGAACCCTATAGTACACCAGTCAAGTGGCAGTTCAATCTTCTCTTAAAAATGTCCAGAGTGTTGGAGTTCACAACGTCCGCTGGTAGGTTGTTCCACTGGTTGATCGCTCTGAATATAGTCTTGTTAATCTACAGATGCAGTAAAAAAAACACACCAGGAGCTGGAACCTCATGAGCCCGTTGAGGGATCGCAAGATCAGTGCCAATCCAGGCTGTGGTCCATGCCTTATGCATTAATGGTTTGAATAATGTCAATGGGAACAGGGAGGTCTAGCAAAAAAGCCTCATCATCGCCTGAAAGGTCCAACTCAGGTTGGATCCCCTCTCCCATCACAGAATATGATAAGAAAGACTGGCAAGGTTGTTTTCTTGAGAGGAATGGGAAGATTTTGAACACTAAAGGAGACCCAAGGTGGCAGCTCCAATAAAAAAAGGGTTGGCCAGGCAATTTAGTTGAATGTCTCTCACCACACTATTTTTGAGGTAAATGGACAGTATCTGGGGAAGCCTGCACTTTGAACGAGTGGCTTGCTGAGGGAAGCAAAGCGATTGGAGGAGCAATAGGGCTCACTGAGGCAGGCAGAGCAATCAGTAAGCGATTAAACTTAAGAGTGGCTCGTAAGCAGGTGGCAGTTGGGCCAGACCCAGGGTAGCCTGCTTGGAATTTCTTAGATTTTATAGGGATGGTACTAATTTGACACTCATTTGGCTAAGAATGTAGTCCGAGGCACCTCGAAGGCAAGACAAACTTGTCTAATATCCGCAGGCTTAGAGTGGCAAATTCAAACTTGATAGCTGTCAAAATTCACGTGTCACAGTCTCTGGAGGTTGCAGTACAATTAGAATGGAAATGACTCCTTTTTCTGAGGTGTTCAGTCACTAAGTGATAAACTGGGGCTAAAGAGAGAGGCAATGTCAGAGAGAGAGAGGCAACAGTAGGACAAAGTCAGGAGGACTGAGAGATGAGAGACCCCTGGGCAGGAGCCTCAGGCAAGGAGGACTCACGTGTCAGCCAGACCCAGACATTGCCGGGAAAAACTTGTAAGCCATGAAGAAGGAAGCTCAGCTTCCAGTCTCACAACTTTTTGCGCTTTGCGCCCTCAGCAAAAAGTTGTGAGACCGGAAACTGAGCTTCCTTCTGCGCAGCTTACAAGTTTTTCCTGGCGATAGAATCTGCCAGGGAGGTGGGGGGACAGATTTGAGATCTCCACACTAGAATGGGAATCTTCTGCGCTGAGATCTCAAATCTCCTGCACTATAGCTCATAGCGCAGGTTAGAGGGAAAAGTGGTATAGACACATTCTAAATAAATGAATAAGTCATATTGGTTCCAAGGACCTGCAGTTGCTTTAAAGATCGGAGAGGTGTTCAGTTCAAATCACTATACAGCCACAATTTTTCTTACAGATTCAAAGAGCTGTATAACCCTAATATATATTAATATTCTTGTATGACAGTTCCTTGCATTCTTTTGCAAATGGACAAGTGCCTATGCTGACCAGCCAATAAACCTGCAATACTGAGATAGAGGAAGTCACCATAAATCACATTCCAAACATTGTCCTATAGAGAAACTAGCCTTGCAAAAAGAGTTATCTAGAACCTCCAGAGTAAAATAGCTAACATTGTTATGGGATTCAGCTGTGTACATCTGCCAAAAATGCTTGAGAGGAGCTACAAGAAAGATGAGCTGGTTGTGTGAGGAGCTGTGTGTTGTCTATTGTATTGAAACAAATAGCTTCATAATCAAACAAATGATAAAATGATGCATTGTAACAGTAGGCAAACTGTTTTGTCAAAGGCAAAAAATGTATTGTACCAATGAAATTACAAATCTGTATTTCATATTTTGTTACCATCAATTTAATATCTAAATGTTTTCAAACTATTTAAATAGCAATTAAAGAGGATTCACAAATATTTATTAAGCAAAGCGAATATCTACAGACCCCGATCATAAATTGTTTCAACTTCTCTTCTTAAACTCCCCTCTAATAGGCCATTGCATCCAAAACAACTAATACAAAGATAATTTGTTTCCCCAGCACTGTCTTCTGCCCAAAGATATTTACCCATGTAATAGGCTGCATTGCTATTATCCTTTTCATCTTCTCATCTTTACTACTATCTTCTCCAATTCATATATTATTACTTATCCATGTTTGTTTGTAATTTATGATTTATAATTTTATCTCATTGTTTATTATCTATGACATCACTTATACACTTAGAGCTTATGCACCAGCGACAAATTCCTTGTGTGTCGAATCACACTTGGCAAATAAAGAATTCTATTCTATTCTATTCTATTCTATTCTATTCTATACTATACTATACTATACTATACTATACTATACTATACTATACTATACTATACTATACTATTATGATATTCATTTTGTAAATCATCCCATGACCAAGTCAATTTTACTTTTCGTTTTTGCTGCATTCATTAAGTATATCCATGGTCATTAAGTGAATGTGATATTCATTAAGTAAACGCTTTTTCTCCAATGGGTGTTCTCCCCACTCCCAGAAACTCAAAATAAATGCTATTTCTAGTTAAAAATGTTGTAAATTATGGTCATATGCATGCAGGATGCTACAAACAGCTTTAAATATATACCAGTTGCTCAGCTCCCAAATGGTGATTGTGTCCACAGCTGTTGAAACTCCAAACTGGGTTCGTCAAATACCTTTTCCGATGTCTGTTGTAATGTCAAATGACTGTAAGGATTGCCTGTAATCACTGGCATTTTTTGTAATGCAAATCAAGAGCTGTAAAATATAGTCATCAATACTGCCTGCAAAAAAAAAAAAAAAAGAATGACTATGTAATTATCACAAACATGTAATCAAAATTCTGGTGATGTTGTGAAATGAACTTTCCTTTTTAATTTTGAACAGTTGGACATTTATGAGATAAATTATTTATGGAATTACTTCTTTATAAAAATGATAATCAAAGAATGTAACACAGGATATAATGAATCAAATCAGACAGGAACTGGAAGGGACCTTGGACATCATCCAGTCCAGCCCCTTGCTCCCCTAGAGAAAACCCTATATCAGTGATGGTGAACCCTTTTTTATTTGGGTGCTGAAAGAGTGTGTATACACACTATAACGCATGTGTGAGTGTCCACACCCATAATTCAATGCCTGGGGAGAGCAAAAACAGCTTCCCCTGCCCCCTAGAAGGCCTCTGGAGGCCATAAATGGCCTGTTTCCCAACTTGTGGTGGGCCCAGTAGGCTTGTGTTTCACCTTTCCCAGGCTCCAAAGGCTTCCCTGGAACCAGGAGTGGATAAAAACGCCCTCGCCCCATCCACCCCCCCTGGAAAATGATTCGTGATGATTCATTCAGTATGAAATTAATCTTAAAAGATGAAAAATTCCACTTCAACTTTTAATATTCTTATGAAATTAAATCAAGCAATTTAGTCCCACAATGTATACTTAATTAGCTTTAATTAATGGTGCTGCAATACTATACATTGAAAAGATGGCTAATTCTTCAATTTACCTTAATAAATCTGACACAAATTTCAACTCTAATTGGAAATAAATTTTCATACTAAGTTTCAACTACATCCTAAGTTTTAACTAAGCATACTATTTTGTGTTTAATAAGATTGTTAGATCAGAATAGATTTTTAATAATATGCCTTGAACTGATAACTTATTGAAGTATATATAGTTATTCAATTCAATATTTTATATTATTTTAATCAGATTTCATGACATTTGTTTTTTGTTCAGCTTTTGCAGTGACTTTTAGTCTTTAAAATGGCATTATATATTCAATATATTTAATTATTTACAACTAGAAATATCATCTCCATAGCATTTGAAAATCACTGGCTTATTTAATTATTATTATATTCTTTCAGTGTTTTTATGTTTTCATATATGTGTTCTTTAAGATATTCAACAAAGAAAAACATAAATTTCTTTCCAGGAACTTAAAAATGAGGAGAAACTAGAATTCCCATGCATTTTAAATATAAATCACAAAACCCTTGCAATCATATTGGTGAACTCTATTTCTCACCAGAAAATTATTGAATTACAGATACAATAACTGTTCACAGTATGCCTCTGAGAAAAATCAGGTTGCAGTAGAATTCCTCAAACGTTTTATCTCTAACTTAAATTCAATACAAAACTATGTTCCTTTTGTTACTTTTGATACACCTCAGTACTAAAACATTACTTCAGCATGGGATAAATTTACTAGCTGCAGGGGTTCAATTTAAAAAAGATATCTAGTATTGGAGGTCAGAAGATTCATTGACTTGCTCATGCAGCAGTTCAACAAATGACAACTCAGAAGCAGTAAGGAAAAGAGTTTTGCTAAAGCTTTGCTTGCATTTAATAGGTGTTTTTTTTAATTCTAAATGTTAAGACCCTGAATAATTCTGCAAGCCATCTCAAAACCCAAGTATTTATTAGGAAGAACAGCAACTAGTAACAATAAAACAGTGGTAGAACTGAGAGAAGATGAATTACCTCAGCTGTGCTCTGACAGCTCTTTTATAGTGGGCTGTCAGGCGTGGCAGCCAATAGAAGACGCTAGAGCTCCCGCTCTACCTCAATGGCCAATCACCAGCAATCTGACTGATGTCAGAGATATTGTACGCAACACCCTTCCCCACCAGGCATGCACAGACATAATCTTCTAAATACCTAGGGCGCCTGCACAGCCTGGAAAAACGGCAGAGTTGTGGGGACTCTGTTGCACTGACCAGAGGACAAGCTTTGACTGGAATGGATTTCAAAGCATCATCCAAGCCCAACAGTGCAGAAGGAGATCTTCTGGTCCGGAGATGAGGTTGCTCAGTGGTGGAACCACAGGTGAAGCTAGCGGTGGTGCATTCATGGAAGTCAAGTCCTGCAGCCATACAACAACCCCTGGGTCTGCTGGTAGGCCACTGGGCTGCAATCAAAGAGGTAGGCCACTGGACAACGGCTGTACTGCTGGTCAATATGCTGCCACCAATGTTGGCCATCCTTTAACTGGACCTATAAAAGTAAGGGGCAGTTACTTCAGTTATCTCACCAGATACCCATCACTGATCACCCCTAAAACCTTGGGCAAATACCTAATCGCCTACTAAAAATTGCTTGTACCTGGGCAGTGGTTCTATAGGATGCTCAGGTGCAAACAAAGGATGCATATGGTCAAATCACATAAAATCCTTGTAATTCATAATTGGTATCTGGTATATAGTTCTTCAAGAAAGAGAAAACAGGAATACACAAATTATAGAATCTATTTTGATACTAGTATCTGAGAAGATTTTATAGCACATTGTAAGAGAATTGATCAATTGAAAGTGAATTAATTTCTGTTAATCGGAACAATTTATCATAAGCAAATCTTTTTTTAAGATTTACATTTGCTTTTATTTATTTAGGAGATTTATGTGCAATTTAATGTGCAATTTGTAGAGAGGAAGAAAGAAAAAAATATTAAAGAATATTTTAAGGAAGAGAAGGACTAGAAACAGCTTTTAAATACAGCCAATAAACATGAGACATTGTGTGGTGATTCTTTCCATTGTGACAAATAGTCTATTTATACTATTCATAAGAAAAGAGAGACATGTATCATCAGTGGAATACTGTAAGCTCAAACTAATACTATATTTCAACTACTGTATAAAGGAACCATCTTCTCTGCTACATAACATTTGAAAAATATTCTATGTTGTTCATGCATTTATAACATTTTAAATTGTTAGTGTATAATTCAAAACCCATTAACCCTAGCCCTAACACTCACTTATAAACAACCATATTTTTCAGAGTATAAGACATACCATTTTCCTTCCTAAAAGAGAGTGGAAATGTTGGTGCGTCTTATACACCAAATAGAGCCACTTTTGCTGTCCTGAAGCACCTGTTTGCAATTTTTGCAAAATAATGGGGTGGACAGAAGGTCTTGGAAGCCTGCAGAGATCTGCTGGGTGCTGGGGAATGGAAAAATATCCCCATTTTTCCTGAAAAATGAACCAATTTTCACTCTTTTTTTCAAAAATGGGGTGGGCAAAGGATCTGGGAAGCTCCAGGGGACTGGGGAAAGGCAAAAATGCCCCCATTTTGTGAAAAAACGAACAAGGAATGGCCCGCTTTTCACAAAAATTGGAGCATTTTTGCAATCTCCCAGGATCCAAGAGTTCTCTGCAGGCTTCCCCGACACTTTGCCCATTCCACTTATGAGAAAAAAACAGGCAAAAAAGGGCCCATTTTTCACACAAAAGGGTGTGGTTTTGCCTTCTAATTACCCCATCTAGCATGATTGGAGGAGGAATTCTGGGAGTTGAAGTCCACTGGTCTTAAACCTGACAAGTTTAAGACTTGTGGCCTTCAACTCCCATTCCTTAGTAGTAGAGTAGTAGAGGAGGAATTATGGGAGTTGAAGTCCACTAGTCTTTAAGTTGTCAAGTTTGAAGGCCTGTGGCTTAGGTGTGCAAGGTTCTTCAAACTTGGCAAGTGTAAGACTTGTGGACTTCAATTCCCATACCTGAGCTAGCATGACTGAAGGAGGAATTCTGGGAGTTGAAGTCCACTATTGTAAAACTGTCATGTTTGAAGACTCCTGTGATAGGAGTTAGAGGTGCCGGCAGGCCTAGGGGCAATGAATTGACATCTATTATGGCCAATTTGTGTGAATAGTATGCAGGTATGCTTATTGGATAGTTTAACTGTGGGTTTAGAGTTTATATTTGACTTCTTTTTTTTTTTATTGTATTTGTAATTTTATATTATTGTAAGCTGCCCTGAGTCCTTCTGTATTGGGCATCATAAAAGTCAAATAAATAAAATAAATAAATAAATAAATAAATAAATTAGTAAGTTAACTAAATGACTATTAGGTGAAACTGACTATTTACTTGAAGTAGTACACAAGTGTTCTGTTAATGCTATGTGCATAATTGGTTGGGTGTTACAATATGTAAAGCAAACCACCAATGTATGTTTACATGTTTAGTATATTGTTGCTTTAAGAGCTGGTTATGCAGTAAACCTTAAGATGGAGCCAGCAGTATCTTTCTAGGGGGAAAATTGTTGTAAGAACTATTGTGTGTAGTAAGACCTATATGTTCTCATGTTGGTTTACTCCCTATCATCTAACATGTTTCATCATCAAAGGTTTCATCATCAATCTGGAGTTGCATTATTTAATTGTTTCATTAATAACTTGAATTGAAAAGTGGAGGGAATATTTATGATATCTTCATATAATACAGGATAGAATAAAGCCTAGAAAAGAATTTGAAATGGTTATTCATAGACTATAGAAGTGGAATGTGAATGAGAAAATGAAAAAGGCAGAAAGTAAGGAAAATGATTTTTTCCCCCTTCACTTAGGAAAAAGATACCCATTATAAGATGCCCTATATCTGGCATGAAATGTTATGGAAGATAGGGATCTTGGAATTGGAATTGATTACTAAGTGAACATAAGTACTGTACTGTGATTTGCTTTTAACAAAGCAAAAATAAATTTAACACTGCAACAAGACAAGTAGCATATTATCTAAATCACAGAAATTAATAAATATTAATAATTAATATTAACAGTCACTCTGTTTGCATTTGTTAGTTTGCTTTTGATGTAGGCACCGATTTGCAGAAACATATTGTAAACTTAAGAAACTGTGTTGAAGATACATTGGATAAGATCAGTCCTAAAGGGGGGGGGGCATTTTCCCCACTTCCAAGTAGTTATTGAAGATACATTGGATAAGATCAGTTCTAAAAGGGGGGGGACATTTCCGCCACTTCCAAGTAGCTATTGATGTCTGCATAGAAAAAATATTAGTTACACTGAATCAAAACCAAATATATAAAACTATGCTTACTATGATCTGCAAGAAAAGCTATCAACAAAGCTAGCCCACTATTATTTTGTTCAGGCAAACACACAGGTTCAAATTTATATATGAAACCTAACACTGAACATATAGTGATTGCTTGGTAAATTTATATGTAGATCTTAGGTTCAGCAATTCACAACTCTTTTCTTATCTGTACAATTAATTATCTAATGATGCAATAATCTAATAAACTTTTTTTCGGGGGGGGGGGGAAACAGCTAAAAATAATGAATCCTAATGCTCATTATAAATAGGTTAGAAATTTCAGTTTAGTCTTTCTCTCATTTTAAAATCTGCCCTTTAATTTTAAATTGATGCAGAGTTATATATACAGTGGTCATTATCTTTTGTCCAAATTGTGCTGCAGTATCTTTAAATTAGTCATTCAGAACAGTGACCTTCCTAAAATTGAAAAAAAAAGGTGTGGAAAAGAAAGAAATGAAAGAAAGATGTGTCAAAAAGTACTCAGAAGAACATTCTCTAATGAAATGCACTCCCAATTAAGGATGTATAATGCATTGTTGATATGATAAAGTTTGAATTATTCCTTACAAGAGCTACAGTATAGATCTACTATATATATATATATATATATATATATATATATATATATATATATATATATATATATTCGTAAATTTTGGGTTTTGCCCTGTGTAATGTTTTGCATGTCTATGCGACGTTTCGGCGAAATCACATTCACCATCATCAGGCTGAAATTCCAATCTTTGTGTTGTTGTAAAAATGGAATGTTAGCAACTGTCATTTCTTCCTAGTATATAGTGTGGGGGTGGAGATTTGTTTTGAATGTAGCAAATAGATTGGGTGATTATGTTTCAGTGATCTGATTGGTTGGTGTAATCATAGTTATTAGAAGGAATGACATGGAGATTTTTATGAAGTGTTTTGTTTAAGGCTGATTTCCAAATATAAAATTCTAAAATCATAATTATTAGAAGGATTGACATGCTGATTATTATGAAGTGTTTTTTTTTTTGTTTAAGGCTGGTTTCCAAATCTCTGGCAGGCGGGAGGTGTCATCTCTTTTATTTATGCAAAGGGGTCTCCTCTCAATTTCTATAGCTTCTAGAGAAATTCTTCTATATAAATTCTCTGTTTTGTGGAGTAATTTAGTTTTTTCAAAGTCAATTTCGTGCCCTGTTTTTTTAATGTGCTGGACAAGGGAGGAGGTCTTTTCTTCTTTTTTGACTGCATTCACATGTTCTGCTATGCATTGGCTCACTCTTCGGTTAGTTTGTCCAATGTATGTGGCTGCACATGTTTTGCAAGGGATTTCATAGATTCCTTGGTATTCCAATTGGATTTTATCTTTGGGGCTCCTTAGGATATTAGATATTTTTTGGTTAGTGCAAAATGAAGTTTTGATGTTATGTTTGTGCAGAATTTTACTAATTTTATCCGTGGTGCCTTTGATGTAAGGAAGGATGGTGGTGCCATTGTCCTGTTCTTGATCTTGTTTTTTGGGGGGTGTCTCTTTTTTGATTAGGTTTGTTATTGTTTTCTCTTTGAATCCATTAGAAATTAGTACATCTTTGAGTTTGTTCAATTCAGTTTTTGAGTGCTCATGGTCAGCTAAGCGTTTGGTTCTGGTGATGAGAGTTTTGGCCACTGAGGTGATTTGTGCGGGGTGGTGGTGTGAGTGTGCATTTAGATAACGATTGGTATGGGTTTTCTTTTGGTAGATAGTATGTCCTAGGCTGCCATTGGGTTTTTTATAGACCAGTACATCTAGAAAGGGAAGTTGATCATTGATTTCTGTTTCCATAGTAAACTGTATTTTGGGGTGTAGGCTGTTGAGATGTGTGAGGAAATTGTCTAGTTTTTCTTTACCATGTGGCCAAATTACAAAGGTATCATCTGAGATATGTTGATGATACCTTTGTAATTTGGCCACATGGTAAAGAAAAACTAGACAATTTCCTCACACATCTCAACAGCCTACACCCCAAAATACAGTTTACTATGGAAACAGAAATCAATGATCAACTTCCCTTTCTAGATGTACTGGTCTATAAAAAACCCAATGGCAGCCTAGGACATACTATCTACCAAAAGAAAACCCATACCAACCGTTATCTAAATGCACACTCACACCACCACCCCGCACAAATCACCTCAGTGGCCAAAACTCTCATCACCAGAACCAAACGCTTAGCTGACCATGAGCACTCAAAAACTGAATTGAACAAACTCAAAGATGTACTAATTTCTAATGGATTCAAAGAGAAAACAATAACAAACCTAATCAAAAAAGAGACACCCCCCAAAAAACAAGATCAAGAACAGGACAATGGCACCACCATCCTTCCTTACATCAAAGGCACCACGGATAAAATTAGTAAAATTCTGCACAAACATAACATCAAAACTTCATTTTGCACTAACGAAAAAATATCTAATATCCTAAGGAGCCCCAAAGATAAAATCCAATTGGAATACCAAGGAATCTATGAAATCCCTTGCAAAACATGTGCAGCCACATACATTGGACAAACTAACCGAAGAGTGAGCCAACGCATAGCAGAACATGTGAATGCAGTCAAAAAAGAAGAAAAGACCTCCTCCCTTGTCCAGCACATTAAAAAAACAGGGCACGAAATTGACTTTGAAAAAACTAAATTACTCCACAAAACAGAGAATTTATATAGAAGAATTTCTCTAGAAGCTATAGAAATTGAGAGGAGACCCCTTTGCATAAATAAAAGAGATGACACCTCCCGCCTGCCAGAGATTTGGAAACCAGCCTTAAACAAAAAAAACACTTCATAATAATCAGCATGTCAATCCTTCTAATAATTATGATTTTAGAATTTTATATTTGGAAATCAGCCTTAAACAAAACACTTCATAAAAATCTCCATGTCATTCCTTCTAATAACTATGATTACACCAACCAATCAGATCACTGAAACATAATCACCCAATCTATTTGCTACATTCAAAACAAATCTCCACCCCCACACTATATACTAGGAAGAAATGACAGTTGCTAACATTCCATTTTTACAACAACACAAAGATTGGAACTTCAGCCTGATGATGGTGAATGTGATTTCGCCGAAACGTCGCATAGACATGCAAAACATTACACAGGGCAAAACCCGAACTCAGAACAATCTACATATATATATATATATATATGTAGATTGTTCTGAGCTCGGGTTTTGCCCTGTGTAATGTTTTGCATGTCTATGCGACGTTTCGGCGAAATCACATTCACCATCATCAGGCTGGAGTTCCAATCTTTGTGTTTTTGTGTTTTTACGAAAACAAATATATATATATATATATATATATATATATATATATATATATATATATATATATATAAATTTATTTATTTATTTTATTTATATGCCACCCCTCTCTGAGAACTCGGGATGGCTTACAACATATAAAAAACAATATAGAGTATAAATCTCCAAAATCCAATTAATTTAAGTAATTATTCTAAAGCCCTTGTTGTCATGTTGTTTTTTGTATTCTGTGAGCCGCCCAGAGTCTTCGGAGAAGGGCGGCATAAATATAAATATAATATAATATAATATATATTTTTAAAAAATCACTCATTCCCATTCAAACAACAGACATACATTACATTCATAGATTAGGGGCTAGAATCTAATGGCCTCAAGTCTGGCAGCATAAATGAGTCTTGAGACTTTTGTGCAAGGTGAGGAGGTGGAGGCAGTATGAATCTCTGGGAGGAGCTGATTCCAGAGGGGCAGAGCCCCCACAGAGAAGGTTCTTCCCATAGGTCTCACCAAGTGACATTGTCTTGTTGACAGGACCTGGAAAAAGCTAACTCTTTGGGACCTAACTGCTCAATGGGATTCATGCAGCAGGAGACGGTCTCAAAAGTAATCTGGTCCAATGCCATTTAGGGCTTTATAGGTCAATATATCAATATCAACTTTATTTGATTAGTCAATCGACCATATCAAAGCGAAGAAAAGGACCACATCGGTCATCATAAAACTGTGACTGGTTAAAATACAATAAAATTGGCTAAAATAGAGGGAATTTGAATAAATAATAAGTTAAAATGCAGTATAATATGACAAAATTGAGTAGTAAAACATGAGAATATAACTTGTGCAAAGGATTATATTAAACATATCTAAGATACTGATATAAAATATTCTTAAAGTGAGTTCATCTCCTTTGCATGCCACCCCAATATGTTCTATAAAACGTATTCTCACCTGAACAGCCCTGACTATAAACTTAGTGATTCTAGAAACTACATATATATTTGTACCCTAAAGAAAATATGATAATTGTTTATTACAGTCCCAGTGTATGATTTTGTCAAGTAGGGGCTGTAAATACTGAGGTCTTACTGAGGAGTATAGTTTACAATTGAGTAGCACATGTGCAATGTCTTCTATTTCTGGTGCACCGCAAATGCATGTTCTCTCAAAATATGGTACTTGGTGGAATCGTCCATATTTGACCATAAAATCTAACTGCTCAAATCTTGCTCTAGTGAGTGCTGTTCTATGGTATTGGGTCAGACCCATTGTCAGGTATTTTTCTAGTTGAAAGGCTGTTTTGTTCTTGGCTAACCATTTCAGTGACCTGCACTTAGAAAGTGCCTCAATATCAGTTTGTGCATTAACATCTAAAACTCTTTGTTTAAATATTGCCTTGGCCTGGTGTCCGGCTGAAAGCAGGTGTTGCATTGAGAAACCGAAATATAGGGTGGTTTGAGAAAGTTGGTTGACCCATGTAGTGGTTTTGGGTGTGCCCATCTGTTCTTCTAAGCACATTTTTGGGAGTCTGTCAGGTTCCATTGGGAAAATCCTCCATCAATAGTTGAAGACTTTAATAACTGTTAAACTGTAGATGGAGTGGATGCCAGAAGATTTATAGGTCATAACCAATACTTTGAATTGTTTCCAGAAACCAATTGGCAGCCAATGCACTCCAAAGAGTGCTGGAGAAACATGGGCGTGCCTAGGAAGGCCCACGACTGCTTGCACAGCTGCATTTTGCATTATTTATAGTTTCTGAACACTCTTCAAAGGTAGCCTCATGTAGAGAGCATTGCATAGTCGAACCTCGAGGTGATAAGGGCATGTGAGTAGAGACTTCCTGTCCAAATAGGGCTGAAAATGGTACTCCAGGTGAATTTGGGCAAACACCCTCCCTCGCCATAACCAAAAGTTGATGTTCCAAAGTCAGCTGTGGATCGAGGAGGATGCCCAAGTTGCAGACCTTCTCTGAGGGTTTGAGAATCCCCCTAGAGTAATGGATGGACAGATGGACATGTCCTTGGGAGGCAGAACCCACAGCCACTCCATCTTGTCAGGGTGGAGTCTGAGCCTGTTAACACCCATTCAAACCCTAACAACCTCCAGACTCTGGCACATTACAGTGATCCCCCGAGTTTCACGATCTCGATCTTTGCGAAACGCTATATCACAATTTTTCCACCCGATGACGTCACTCCCTTCCTTTCTCATCTTTCTTTCTCTCTCTCTTTCTCTCTCTTGCTTCTTCCTCTCTCACACTCTCTTCCTCTCTCTCTCATCTCTTTCTTTCCTTCTCTCTCTTTCTCTATCTCTCCCCCTCTTGCTCTCGAGCGGCAAGCGAGCAGCCGGGCGGGTGAACGGGCAAGCGGAGCAGCCGGGCGGGTGGGTGAACGGTCAAGTGAGCAGCTGGGCGGGCGGGCGAACGGGCAAGCGGAGCGGCTGGGCAGGCAGGTGAATGGGCAAGCGGAGCGGCCGGGCGGGCGGGTGAACGGGCAAGCGAGCGGCCAGGCGGGCGGGTGAATGGGCAAGCGAAGTGGCCGGGCGGGCGGGCGAATGGGCAAGCGAAGCGGCCGGGCGGGCGGGCGAATGGGCAAGCGAAGCGAGCGGAGCGAACGGGCAAGCGGAGCGGCCGGGCGGGCGGGTGAACGGCAAGCGAGCAGCCGGGCGGGCGGAGGCGAATGGGCAAGCGGCAAGCGATCTTGGGGTTTCCCCTTTGCCTGGGCGGCGGGAAGACCCAGGGAAGGTTCCTTCGGCCGCCCAACAGCTTATCTGCTCCGCAACGCGGCAGCAGCGAGGAGCCGAAGATGGGGTTTCCCCGTTGCCTGGGCAACGGGGAAACCCCATCTTCGGGTCCTCGCTGCTGCCATGCTGCGGAGCAGATCAGCTGTTGGGCGGCCGAAGGAACCTTCCCTGGGTCTTCCCCGCCGCCCACACACAAACTCCACCATCTGTGCATGTGCGGCCATGGAAAAAGGGGCGCGCATGTGCAGATGGTGTTTTTACTTCCGCACCACTACATTCCGAAAAATCGATTATCGCGAGGGGTCTTGGAACGGAACCCTCGCGATAATCAGGGGATCACTGTACTTCCATTGTTTCACTGAATGTGTAACAATGAAGGGTTAAAACAGAGGATTTTCCTTGAAACGTCTCATTTTCTCTTCTAATTTTATGCAATACAATCTACACTATTGCAAGAATCACCTTAATAATAGGACACCCAAGTACAAATTTTAAAAAACCAACTATGAATTCATAGATACCGACCTCTCAACTCTTGTCTGGCAAAACTCTATTCTCTGGCTGTAACACTGCTGATGCCTTTATAATATCATCTTTCTAGAAATCAAAGGGACTATCAGACTATACATACCATTAATAACCACCATAACCAACAAAAATGAACTACCTATATCATTAAGGACCCTGCAAAAGAAAAGAAATCCATCTGGCCCAAAAAAAAAAGAGGCTATGTAGCTAACTTCAAAAACTGCTACAAAAATATATGTCACCAAATAAAGATGGAATGTTCAAACTACTACAGCAAACAAGAGGAAAACATGCTCACAAAATCCAACCATGCCTTCTACAACTTCATAAATAACAAGGATTTGAGACCCTTCCCACCACTATTCTAGAAATTGAAAGAATATGAATACTTAATTGTGAGAGAGTTTAGGCAAGTGAAACAATCCCAAAGTAACTGAAACAAAATTATAGGTGACATAGTATAATTGTAGTCTTTATGTCCAAGCAAATTTGTCATCTTAAAAAAGTTCTCCCCAACAAATACACTTTTTGGCAGATCTTTTTTTACTTCATTTCATGCTTTAACATGCTTGAGATACAATTCATCTTTCTCTAAACAAATTTTAGCATTTTCTCAATCTTGAAGCTAGTTTTGTTCATCAGTTCATCTTAATCCTGTATTTGCACATTTTACTAATATTGTTACCTTCTGTTTAATTTTAAAGCCTGCCAATACAGCAAATACTTTTAATTTTCTCATTAATCATTTGATTATTGTTAACAAATCTTTCAGCACTAGCACCAAATCATTTGCAGAGGCTCTTAACTTGTCTTACATCTTAACTTTTTTACATCCATTATCCTTTCATTTTGTCTTATATTTCTAGTCAAAACTTAAAGAACCAAAGAGATAATGGGCACTCTTATCCTGTTCACTTTTAGCTCACAATTTTTTGTTAAATGTCCATTAACAATAATTTGTGCTTTTTGTAAGGTGTAAATTGATTTCACCAGAGTCTATAAAAATCTTTCCAAAGTTTGTATCTTCTAAAACTTCCAACAGAAAATAAATTTAAATGGTCAAAGCCTTTTTTCTGCATTAAAAAAATAATGTTGCTTGTTTTTCATTATGCTGTTCCAAATGTTATACAATATCCAATACTATCCTGAGGTGATTCCCCCCCCATTATCTTCATTTTAAGCATAAAGTTCTATAAACATGCTTTAGACTTCATGTAATTCAACTTCCATCCCCAAAAAATTGCAATATTCCTCAATCAAATCAAGATTAGCATACAAGATTTGACTTGAAGCGAGATTAACATATTACACAAATCCAATTTTTCTTCTATGAAACTAAATTCTTCTCCAAAATTCCGACAAGTAAAATACTTTATATCCCTTTTTCTCACATAAGTCATTTGTAAACAATTGAACCATTGCTTTCCTTACCTGAATGGTCATTTTTGTGGAAAGGGGAGAGAGAGCAGCCAGCTGTGAGTTGACTCACCCGTCAGCCAATGAGGACTGAGCCTGTTTTTCAATATTTTTTCTGTCTGGTAGGCATTTCCCGCTTTTGGTTAATTCTAATGTAAAGGGCTTCAGTGTGGTTAACTCGTGTGAATTGTGACAGAAAAGTATACATACAGATAGTGCAGAAAAAACACTCAGCAAAGGTCATAGTTAGACATGTGGTAACTGTTCTGCCTGACTGGCTCGGCAATGCGTAATAGTCCAATGAAAAGAAATCAAACACACACGTGCTCTGCTAATCAGCAAACTTGTATTAGATAAACAAAAATAGCTTACTCAAAAAACAGTTCTTAAAGTCCGAAAACAATGCAAGACTTACTTCAGCCGCATACAAAAAACACAGGGAAAAACAAACAAAGACGACCTAGAATGAGCAAAGACGTTTCAGGAGTCCCTTTGAATCTTTGACGCAAACAGCAAGTCCCAGATTTTTCACCTCCCACTTGTCTGAGAAAGCTGGGTTGAAAACTCCAACGGCACAGAAACTTCGAACCAGGAACCACAAAACAACACAGATAAACAGCCACAGTTTGCCTTGGCCTTTGTTCTCTTTTATCCCTTTAGCCCTCATTAAGGGAACCACACCCAGCCCAGGTGCTCCTATAATGATTTGTAATACTCCTTAAAGCGATCCCTTCTTTGCATAGCTCTTCGGCTACGTAGATCAATATATTGATTTGCAGAAGAACTCAGGGAGGAAAGACTGTCTGAGGGACTGCAGGCCAAATCCCCTGGGCTGTCTGCTGAATCCTGTGTCCCAGTGGCCTCATCCTCCTGGCTGTCAGCCAGGCTTTCACATTCACTTTGTGCCACGTCTGTCCCATCTGTGGGAGCAACGGCTGGCCAAGGCCCAAACACAACAGTAACCGGTCAAGAACCATCTGACAGGGATACAAAAGATGTAACTGAATGGGAGTGTGCTGGCTGCTATCTCTTCCCTTTCTAAGAAAATGACCATTCAGGTAAGGAAAGCAACGGTTCATTTTCTATAGAGGGGAGGAGATAGCAGCCAGCTGTGGGACCTGACAAAGCCTACGTCCCACAGGAGGGATTGGTTGTCTGAGTGACAGAAGCGACTACCTGTTGTAGGACTCTACGTCCAAATGCTGCATCAGCAGATGAGAAGGTGTCGATCTTATAATGCCTGACAAGGATGAAGGAGACGCCCAGGTAGCTGCTCTACAGAAGTGTTCCAAGGAAGCCTGGATAGACCAAGCTGCAGAAGTAGCTGCACTCCTTGTTAAATGGGCTATTATACCTAATGGGCGACTAGAGTCCAACAGGTCATAAGCCCTAGCTATCACTGCTCTAATCCATCTCCCCACCGTAGCTGCTGATACCTTCAGTCCCATGGAGGATGGGAGATAGGAGAGGAATAATGCCTCTGACTTATGCCACCCTTCAGAGAGCTTGAGGTAGATGTGAAATGCTCTCCTCACATCTAGGGTATGCCACTGACATTCCAGAGGATGGGAAGGTCGGGAACAGAAAGATGGCAGGGTTAGTTCCGGAGCCCTATGGTAGTGAGAGTTCACCTTCGTAAGAAAGGTAGGATCCAGTCAGAGAATCACCTTCTCAGGATGGAATATGCAGAGATCCTTGCAAGCTGAAATATTATTTTGCAATTGAAAAACACCATAAACATTTTCTAAAAAAAACCCCAATTTATTCACAAATTTGTTCTTGCTGTAGTCCTTCTGCAATATTTAGGAAATCAGTAAATTAAGTTTATTAAGAATGTTACATTCTTTATTCTTTATTTATTTATTTGTTTGTTTATTTGTTTATTTATTTATTTATTTATTTATTTATTAGATTTGTATGCCGCCCCTTTCCGTGGACTCGGGGCGGCTCACAACACAATAAAACAATTCATAACAAATCTAATTTAAAATTTAAAATAGTTTAAAAAAACCATTTTTAAGCAGACATACCTACAAACATACCATACATAAATTATATAGGCCCAGGGGAGATATCTCAATTCCCCCATGCCTGAAGACAAAGGTGGGTTTTGAGGAGTTTACGAAAGGCAAGGAGGGTAGGGGCAGTTCTAATATCTGGGGGGAGCTGGTTCCAGAGAGTCGGGGCCACCACAGAGAAGGCTCTTCCCCTGGGGCCCGCCAACCGACATTGTTTAGTTGACGGGACCTGGAGAAGGCCGACTCTGTGGGACCTAATTGGTTGCTGGGATTCGTGCAGCAGAAGGCGGTCCCGGAGATATTCTGGTCCAATGCCATGAAGGGCTTTATAAATGGACATTAAATGGACATTTAGAAATGGACATTAAATGTAGGCTTAAGTTTTATATCACACAAAATCTGTAAAAGATTATAAAAAAATAAGAATGACCATATCAGCAATACTACACTAAATACCACCAGGCTATTATATTTGATTGGGCAGCCAGAGGAAAAACTAGGTTGTGTATGATTGTATTCCAATCCAGCACACTGCAGGTAATTTTAATGGAGTCCTTAATAACCTGGCATGAGTCCCAGTCAGATGTAGCACATTTAAACCCTGTCCTTATAGCTATGTCGGAACTGTTGACACTGCATGTCAGTAATGGAAAATTGCCACTGCACCAAACAAACATCTTCATTATATGGAATCACATTGTTAATCTACAGCCAAATACAACCTGAAGTTAAAAAAAAGAGTTTAGATTGCACCCATCTGTATACTATCACTCCAGGTGGCAGGTCGTTCTTCAGAATTAGAGATTGAATCAGTCTTTCCATCATCTCGAAGGCCTTCTCCACTACGAGTGCCTGTCAATCCAATATTTTACTTTCAACCCTGGGAGGATTGCACAGAATTGTAATGAAATTCAGTTGTTACATGGGTACCAAACGGATATGTCTCAAAGAGAACAAAGAGGAATGAGAGAAGGGGTGGGTTTATTCCTATAGTAAAATGGTTTCAGGTGAAAGTTATAATTTTGACCTCTTTAGAAAGCAGGTCACAGTATTTAGTTGTTTAATTTGAACCAATATTCTTACTAGCATCAAAAAGGAATAAAAACAGAATGGGGGAACCCTCCCCTTTACTTTAGTATCCACTTGAAGGCAGTTTTCCTGTTAATTTTCCTGTTAATTTTAAATGCAGCCTTTTACATAGCTATTTTCCTTCAATTGTAATCTAATTTTGGATATAGTATACAATGTGGGGGGGAAAACATAATTCTCCTATTTTAGCTGCTTTTTCTGGGTCAATAGATAACATTTAGGAATCTCTCCAGGACTTCCACTTTCTTGAGAACCAACAGAGTGCACATAATTCTATAATTCTTATGTGTGCAAAATGATGGACTGCAACTTGTATATTGATCTATTCAGAACTGTTGACATACTCTACAATACTAGTATGCTCTTCCAGTAAACCTTGTATTCAGCTCAGAGAGAATTCTATACTTTTCTTGCTATTCTTTATATTCGTTTATTCTTTCTTTGCTATCTCTATATTGTACGTATATAAATATGACTATAGCTAGTTTATAAATAGCTTATAACCTTCCAAATAAAAACCAAGAGAAATGTAATCTAATGAAACATGTATAATCCACTACAGTTTCTACTCCTGAATTGTCTTTGACAAATGAAGAATAATTCTAGATTTCCTAATCAGGAATATCCTAATCCTGATTGATTGATTGATTGATTGATTGATTACTTACTTGTTTGTTTGCTTATTTATTTATTTAATAAAGACACAGAGAGAGAGAGAGAGAGAGATACCAACATCTAATGGTTTACAACTAAAACCATAAAAAACCATAAAAATACAACACAACAATATAATAGTCAGGTTACAAGCGGTGTGCCACAAGGGTCTGTTCTGGGTCCTATTCTTTTCAATATTTATTTATTTATTTATTATTTGGACTTGTATGCCGCCCCTCTCCGAAGACTCGGGGTGGCTCACAACAAGTGAAACAGTCACAAAATCCAATTAATTAAAATATTTAAGATTTAAGAAAAACCCCATGTAATAACAGACACACACACAAGCATACCATGTATAAATTAAACGTGCCCAGGGGAGATGTTTAATTTCCCCATGCCTGACGGCAAAGGTGGGTCTTAAGGAGTTTACGGAAGGCAGGAAGAGTAGGGGCAGTTCTAATCTCCGGGGGGAGTTGGTTCCAGAGATCCGGTGCTGCCACAGAGAAGGCTCTTCCCCTGGGACCCACCAACCGACATTGTTTAGTTGACGGGACCCGGAGAAGGCCCACTCTGTGGGACCTAATCAGTCGCTGGGATTCGTGCGGCAGGAGGCGGTCTCGGAGATATTCTGGTCCGATGCCATGAAGGGCTTTAAAGGTCATAACCAACACTTTGAATTGTGACCGGAAATTGATCGGCAGCCAATGCAGACTGCAGAGTGATGGTGAAACATGGGCATACCTAGGTAAGCCCATGACTGCTCTCGCAGCTGCATTCTGCATGATCTGGAGTTTCCGAACACTTTTCAAGGGTAGCCCCATGTAGAGAGCATTACAGTAGTCGAACCTCGAGGTGATGAGGGCATGAGTGACTGTGAGCAATGAGTCCCGGTCCAGATAGGGCCGCAACTGGTGCACCAGGCGAACCTGGGCAAACGCCCCCCTCTCCACAGCTGAGAGATGGTTTTCTAATGTGAGCTGTGGATCGTGGAGGACGCCCAAGTTGCGGACCCTCTCTGAGGGGGTCAATAATTCCCCCCCCCAGGGTGATGGACGGACAGATGGGATTGTCCTTGGGAGGCAGAACCCACAGCCACTCCGTCTTATCCGGGTTGAGTTTGAGTCTGTTGACACCCATCCAAGCCCCAACAGCCTCCAGGCACCGGCACATTACTTCCACCGCTTCGTTGACTGGGCATGGGGTGGAGATGTAAAGCTGGGTATCATCGGCATATTGATGATACCTCACCCCATGTCCTTGGATGATCTCCCCCAGCGGTTTCATGTAGATGTTAAATAACAAGGGGGAGAGGACCGACCCCTGAGGCACCCCACAAGGGAGAGACCTCAGAGTCGACCTTTGACCCCCCACTAACACCGACTGCGACCGGCCAGAGAGGTAGGAGGAGAACCACTGGAGAACAGTGCCTCCCACCCCCAACCCCTCCAACCGGTGCAGAAGGATACCATGGTCGATGGTATTGAAAGCCACTGAGAGATCGAGGAGCACCAGGACAGAGGATAAACCCCTGTCCCGGGCCCGCCAGAGATCATCCATCAACGCGACCAAAGCGGTTTCTGTGCTGTAACCGGGCCTGAAACCCGACTGTCGGGGACCTAGATAATTGGCTTCTTCCAAGGACCGCTGGAGCTGGAGTGCCACCACCTTCTCGACAACCTTCCCCATAAAGGGAAGGTTGGAGACTGGACGATAGTTGTTAAGTATGGCTGGATCCAGGGAAGGCTTCTTGAGGAGGGGGCGCACGAGCGCTTCTTTATAGAGTGTTGGAAAAACTCCCCTCCCCAAGGAAGCGTTGGTAATCTCCTGGGCCCAGCTCCGTGTCACCTCCCTGCTGGCCGAGACCAACCAGGAGGGACACGGATCCAGTAGACAGGTGGCGGAACTCACAGCTCCAATGGCCTTGTCCACTTCATCAGGTGTCACCAGATCAAACTCTTCCCAGACAGGTGGACAAGTACGTGCCCCAGTCATCTCGACTGACTCGTTGTCAGTCGACTCTGTTTTACAATTGGAGTTGAGGTCAGCCCGGATCTGAGTGACTTTATCAGCAAAAAACATGTTAAACTCCTTGGCACTACTCTGCAAGGGCTCCCCAACTCCCCCCTGATTAAGAAGGGAGCGGGTCACCCTAAACAGAGCAGCCGGGCGGGATTCCGCTGATGCAATCAAGGCGGCATGGTACACGCATATGTTTGTGAGTGACATAGGGGAAGGTTTGGTAGGGAAGGTTTGCCTATTTGCCGATGACTCTAAAGTGTGCAATAGGGTTGATATTCCTGGAGGCGTCTGTAATATGGTAAATGATTTAGCTTTACTAGATAAATGGTCAAAGCAATGGAAACTGCAGTTTAATGTTTCCAAATGTAAAATAATGCACTTGGGGAAAAGGAATCCTCAATCTGAGTATTGAATTGGCAGTTCTGTGTTAGCAAATACTTCAGAAGAAAAGGATTTGGGGGTAGTGATTTCTGACAGTCTCAAAATGGGTGAACAGTGCAGTCAGGCGGTAGGGAAAGCAAGTAGGATGCTTGGCTGCATAGCTAGAGGTATAACAAGCAGGAAGAGGGAGATTATGATCCCGCTATATAGAATGCTGGTGAGACCACATTTGGAATACTGTGTTCAGTTCTGGAGACCTCACCTACAAAAAGATATTGACAAAATTGAACGGGTCCAAAGACGGGCTACAAGAATGGTGGAAGGTCTTAAGCATAAAACGTATCAGGAACGACTTAATGAACTCAGTCTGTATAGTCTGGAGGACAGAAGGAAAAGGGGGGACATGATCGAAACATTTAAATATATTAAAGGGTTAAATAAGGTCCAGGAGGGAAGTGTTTTTAATAGGAAAGTGAACACAAGAACAAGGGGACACAATCTGAAGTTAGTTGGGGGAAAGATCAAAAGCAACATGAGAAAATATTATTTTACTGAAAGAGTAGTAGATCCTTGGAACAAACTTCCAGCAGACGTGGTAGATAAATCCACAGTAACTGAATTTAAACATGCCTGGGACAAACATATATCCATCCTAAGATAAAATACAGAAAATAGTATAAGGGCAGACTAGATGGACCAGGAGGTCTTTTTCTGCCGTCAGACTTCTATGTTTCTATGTTTCTATGTTTATTTATTTATTATTTATTTATTTATTATTTGGATTTGTATGCCGCCCCTCTCCGAAGACTCGGGGCGGCTCACAACAAGTGAAAAACAATCCAATACAATCCAATTAATTAAAATATTACAAGTTTAAGAGAATCCCCAATACTAACATACACACATACAAGCATACCATATATAACTTCAACGTGCCCAGGGGGAGATATTTAGTTTCCCCATGCCTGACGGCAAAGGTTTCAATAGGAGCCAGTGAAAATAATCAAATAAGTTAAAAATTTAAAAGGTGTGTGTGTGTGTGTGTGTGTGTTTTACATTTTCAGGGTCAACCAAGCCCAGCATTGCATATCACTCTGTGAGCCCCATGAGAGTTAGCATGAGTTAGCAAAGCCAGGTCTTCACCTCCTTCTGAAAGGCCACAAGAGAGACACAATCAGGGAGATAATGTTCAAAAAGGCAGGAGAAGTGGTAGAGAAGATTTTCTTCTTGGACTCCACCTTTATTTTTAACTGATGAAGTCTATAACATGATTTCCCTGCCTGACCAGGTGGATGGGTTGATGTGATGGGGGTAAGATAGTTCCTCAGGTAACATCACCTCATGCCATGTAAGGCTTTATAAGATACAAATATACTCTATAGCCAGTGCAGCTCATTACATATGCCACAGCGGTATTCACATACCTTCCCTACCAGTTCGCAAATGTGAGCAAATACGCATGCTCACAGCCTCAAAAACATGGATAACTGTGATGTGCTTACATCCAGCTAGGTGAGCTGGATCACCTCCAGTAAGCACTACCAATTTTCCCAATTCAGATATCAGATATCTGCGGAGAGGGGCGGCATACAAATCCAATAAATAATTTGAATACCACCACTGCTGTGCCATCCTTGGAACACCCAAAATAGCTTGTGTGGCCATGTTCTACACAAGCTGTAGCCTCTAGATAATCTTCAATGGTCTCTACATATGGAGTACATTGCAGCAGTCTATATAGGAGATAAACAGGGCATGAATGACTAACTAAAACAAGGGCTCCTGATCAAGGAAAGAAATATATGGCATAAAATACAAAGTTGAATAAAGACTGTCCTAGCCACAACACTTGAATAGAAGTACTGAGTCCAAGAATAACCCCCAGTTTACATAATAGATCTGTCTGGGAAAGTATAAGCCATCTAAGAACAAAGGTGACAAACTCTCAGATCTAAAAGTCCCCCACCCCCATCCTTAACCAGTCCCTCTTACCAAGGCTCAGCTAAAGCCAGTTATTCCCTATTGATATTCCCACATGGTCTAAGTGTTATGTTCTGGCCAGAGATTGGGTATCGATGTTCTATTGGTTGCGCCTGTCACTAGGGGAAGTTAATGTGTTTTGGTGGGAGATTCGCTATACGCCTATTGTTTGGGATGTTTGTTAGTCGGGGTATAAATATTCTGTCATCCTATTGTAAGGTTACCTCATCTGTTCTGAAGTCCTCCTGTTGATGTTCAATAAAGTTGCGTACTGACCTGTCTCCGACTTAATACTAAGCACCCTGAAAATACATTCACATTCCCACAGAGTGGGTCTTCTCCGGGTCCCGTCAACTAAACAATGCCGCTTGGCGGGACCCAGGAGAAGAGCCTTCTCTGTGGCGGCCCCGGCCCTCTGGAACCAACTCCCCCCAGAGATTAGAATTGCCCCCACCAATGTACCCTCTAATTTTTTTTCGGTGTGGGCAGAAAAGTATAGTGTCTGAGCAACAGTCCCTTTGGGACTGGGCGGCATAGAATAAATAAATAAATAAATAAATAAATAAATAAATAAATAAATAAATAAATAAATAAATAAATAAATAAATAAATAAATAAATAAATAAATAAATAAATAAATAAATAAATAAATAAATAAATAAGTAAGTAAGTAAGTAAATAAATAAATAAATAAATAAATCCCTTCTTTTTTATTAAAAGAAATTAATAATTAAAAAAACCCAAAATCCATTACTATTAAAACTAAATCAACCAGCAAAACCAAAAACATAACTATTAATAAAAACAGGTGAGGGCTGGGTTTTTTTTCTCTGTTATTATTTACGTGCTTTTACCAAAAGTCACTTCTATCTCTGTTTCTCTCTCTTTCCTGTCATTCTCTGCCTCAATCATTTTCTCATTTCTCTTTTCTCCCCTTTTTTCTATTATTTCTCTCTATCTCTTCCTTCCACTCTTCTCTCTCTCTTGTTTTCTCTGTCTCTCTCTTTCTTGCTTTCTTCCTCTCTCTCACTCTCTTCCTTCCTCTCTCATCTCTCTCTCTTTCTCTCTCTTCTTCTCACTTTCTCTCTCTTGTTTTTTCTCTCTCTCTCTTGCTTTCTCTCTCACTCTTTCTCTCTTGTTTTCTTTCTCACACTCTTTCTCTCTCTTGTTCTCTCTCTCTTGCTATCTCTTTCTCTCCCCCTTTCTCTCTCTCTCTCTTTCTCACTTTCTCTCTCTCTTGCTGTCTGTTGCTCTCACTCACTCTCGTTCTCTCTCCGTTCTTCTCAGCGGTGACGCGTGCACGCCCTGCCTTTCTCACCTTTGCCGAGAGCACTTTGGTCCCGGGCTCTCAGCAAGGGGGTTGCAGGAGAGACAGGGCAGGCGTTCTCTCAGCGGAGGCCGGCGAAGGTGATATTCAATGTCGGGGGCGCACGGGCGGTTGCACGCGCTCCCTATCCCCCTGCTAGCCCACTCGGAATATTCAAAATAAGAAAATCCTTTGCCGGCGAAGGTTTTTCTTATTTTGAATATTCCGAGTGGGCTAGCAGGGAGATAGGGAGCACGCGCAACCGCCCGCGCACCCCCGACATTGAATATCACCTTCGCCGGCCTCCACTGAGAGAACGGCTGCCCCCCTTGCTGAGAGCCAGGGACGAAAGTGCTCTCGGCAAAGGTGAGACAGGCAGGGCGTGCGTTCCGGGTGCGGGAGGAGCTGCGCTGAAAGGCAGGAGGTGGTGGAGGAGCAGAGGGGGCAGATCGGGCGGGCAGTGGGCAGCGCAGAAAGGCCGAGGGGGCCAGAGGCACCATGGGGAGGCAGGGGCGGCCACGGCTCCCTTCCCTTCTGCTGCCGGCACCTCCCCGCCCCCCCGCGGGCTGGCAGGGAAATGGGGACTGCGCGCCCATGGAAAAGGGCGCGCGGGGGGTATTTTGGGCCGCGCGGGCGTGCGGGCGCGCAGCCTATGGGGAACGGTGGCCCCCACCCTCCTTGCCTTTCGTAAGCTACTTAAAACCCACCTCTGCCGCCAGGCATGGGGGAATTAAGACTTTTTTCTCCCCCTAGGCCGTTACAACTGTATACATGGTAAGTTTGTATGTATGTTTGGTTTTTATATATTAAGGGGTTTTAATTTGCTTTTAGTATTGGATTTTATTGTATATTTTCATGATTGTTGTTAGCTGCCCCGAGTTTTCGGAGAGGGGCGGCATATAAATCCAATAAAACTTAAACTTAAACACATTATCAATCATATACAATAATAATGAATCTTGAAGCTCTTCACAAAAAAAGGGGGGGTCATGGGGTGGACTTCTCACTCCCTATCAATATCAATTGGGACTGACATTATTAAATTTGTGGGTGAAGCTGACAAGAATGAAGGCAGACTTCCCGAGGTGAATTTTTCTGATGGCTTAGAAGCCCTGGTTTCGTCTATTGCTGTCATGAGGGCCAGCTCTTTTTGGATCAGCAAATGGTGCTGAAGTCTCAGATCTTGCACTTTGCAAATGAGTTGGTCCAGGAAGAGATTAGCAAGAACTGAGAATTCACAATAGACAAAGGCAGTTCTAAAGGTGGCTTTATAATCATTGATTGATTCACCTTCTTTCTCGAACTGCTAGCAAAACATGTGTCTCTTGGTGACACATGAAGGAGATGGGGAGTAGTGGTTCCTTAATTTTTCAATTAGTGTTCCCCATGAAACAAGATAGACAGGCTGCAGTACTTTTACAGCTCTGGCTGTGGTGAACATGCCACATCTGGAGGTGCAAAGTAATATCCCAGTTTTCGGGACCCTGTTAGCTCCATGATGTCATTCACCCATTCAAATTGGGTTAGATAGTCATCCCAGATCTCTGTTGAGGGTTTGAATGGAGCAAAAGCTGGTAGAGTAGTCATCCTGAGAAGAACTTTTTTTTTGGTTGACGTTCAGTGACCTCTCATCACCTGGCCAATGACCAATGCAACTTGTGACTCAGCTCTAATGTCTCACTCTTACTAAGTCTGGCTTCCATGCATTCCTTCAGGCTTTTAATCCCACCTTCATTGCCAGTATTAAATCAGTGGGTGAAACTGACAGGAACGGAGGCAGAGTTCAGAAGTGAACAGCAAAGAGCAACCTTTATTTCAGCACCACAAAAAAAAAGAACACAGAACAGACATCTTGACATCTCCTTTTATACTGGAGCTGTCAAACTCTTAACCAATGATAGGGCTCCAATTCCCACTTGCCTGCTGCTCGTGTCAGAGCCAATCAGGATTGACCAGCAGCTGGTGCAATCATAACTGTAAGGACTTAACAGACATCAGAGAAAAGAGGTGAACCAAAACCAGCACATGTGGTATGTCCTTCACCCCCAACTTCCTGAATCCTCCCATAAGTATACCATGTATACCTTGTATGAAAATAAGAGCAAGAATCCTAGTGCATAACCCCATTCTGTATCCACCAGACATCTTCTTAAAATGTGACCATTATTTATGATGCTTAGAGATTTTCAGCTATTCAGATCTAAAGCAGAGAAAATGCTTTGGAGGGTAAGTAGTCATTACTTAGAGAATATGTCATTTTCCTGGGTTCATGCAGCATTGTGAAGCTCCACGAACATTCACAGTTCAGAAAAAGAGACAGCTCCTTAATTCAAATATATATTTTCATGCTGCTACCATGAGAACTCAAGAAAAGGCCAAGCTTCTTTAAAGAGTTGCAGTATGTGCAGTCATACCTAATTCCTCTTCAAAGAACCTTTTCTTCTTTGAATCCAAATAGTTTCTCATAATTAATGATACTGAAAGAGAGAAAGAACACATATAATTTATGTATTAGAAAAGTTATATTCTGTTCTTCCCATAGAATTCTTGTTTGTTGTTTCTTGCTGTTTCTTGTTTTATTAGATTTGTATGCCGCCCCTCTCTGTAGACTTGGGGTGGCTAACAAAAATTCATTTGATGTATGAGTTAGTAAACAATAAAATGTTAGAAATAAGTGAAGTTCAGCTCCTTGTAAAAGATTACCTGATTTTTCAAAGTATAAGACACACCTTTTCCTTCCTAAAAGAGGTTGATGATTTGGGTGTGTCTTATACTCTGAATGTAGCTTTTATTTCCCTCCCTCCCCCAGCCCTAACTAGCTGCTAACGATTTTCCCAGCTCTTATTAACTTGCAAGCTCTTTCATTGATTCTCTCTGCGAAGAATGTTTTCCAAGCCCTAAGTCTTTGCAGGGTTTTTTTAATTGCTCCAAGTTGCTCTGAATAAGTTTATTCCCAGCCCTAATCAGGTGCTAACAATGTTCTCAGCTCTTACCAGCTTGCAAGCCATTTCATTGTTATTCTCTGCAAATAATGTTTTGTAAACCCTATCTTTGTAGGGGGGGGGTTCAGTGATTTACTTGCTCCAAATGTTTCTTTCCAGCCCTAACCAGATGCTAACTATGTTCCCAGCTCTTATGGCTTGCAAGCTCCTTCATTGTTACTCTCTCCAAACAAAGTTTTTTTAAAACCCTAACCAGGGAATAAAATAATGTGCTGAAGCTGACCAGACTAAGGATGCTAGCCAGAATACCTGGTAAGCAGATTCTTTCCCCCATTTTCTTCCCCCAAAACTAAGATGCGTCTTATACTCGTTGCATCTTATACTCCAAAAAATACGGTAAATCATATTCTTTGCAACAATATAGAAGTATCTCATTATCTTAACTCTAATAGTAAATGTCAGCCAGAAAGTTTCCCATATTAATACTAGCCAGAGTCAACATTGCTTAACTTCATATACTCGGTTACAGTTTCCTTTTATTACCAAATTAACACTTTCTTCATCAAATGATGTATCATTTTAGTACATAGCATCCACTTATTGATGCAACACAGACCTGATCCCCAGACAGTATGTCCCAGATTAGTTAAATATATTCAAACACTTCAAATAAGAAAATCATGTCACAGGCCAACCAGTGAACAAGTAGGTGATTAGAAAAGCTGCATGCCTATTAAAATTGATTAAGGTACTGAGGGGAGGGGGGAATGAGGATGCCATCACTTGGTTTCTGTTTTGCCTTATTTCATAGTATTAAGAGCACATGACACAACTTTCAGATGCATTTGTTTATTTATTTATTTACTTACTTACTTACTTACTTACTTACTTACTTACTTACTTACTTACTTACTTACTTACTTACTTATTTATTTATTAGATTTGTATGCCGCCCCTCTCCGCAGACTCGGGGCGGCTCACAACACAATAAAAACAGTTCCTGACAAATCTAATAATTTACAATTTAAAATTTAAAACAGTTAAAAAACCCAATTTTTAAGCAGACATACCTACAAACATACCATACATAAATTATATAGACCCGGAGGAGACATATCAGTTCCCCTATGCCTGACGACAAAGGTGGGTTTTAAGGAGTTTGCAAAAGGCAAGGAGGGTAGGGGCAGTTCTAATCTCTGGGGGTAGCTGGTTCCAGAGAGTCGGGGCCGCCACAGAGAAGGCTCTTCCCCCGTGGCCGCCAACCTACATTGTTTAGTTGACGGGACCCGGAGAAGGCCCATTCTGTGAGACCTAATCGGTCGCTGGGATTCGTGCAGCAGAAGGCGGTCTCGGAGATATTCTGGTCCGATGCCATGAAGGGCTTTATAGGTCATAACTAACACTTTGAATTGTGACCGGAAATTGATCGGCAATGCAGACCAATGCAGACTGCGGAGTGTTGGTGTAACATGGGCATACCTGGGGAAGCCCATGACTGCTCTCGCAGCTGCATTCTACACGATCTGAAGTTTCCGAACACTTTTCAAAGGTAGCCCCATTTATTCCTATACATTATAATAACCAATTATTGTAAGAGGGCAGATAGAAAAACACTGTGTAAATATCACACTATTTCATTCTATTCTTTCATTGATACGTTCTATTACTATATCTTCTCTTCTATTCTTTCTTAGATATATTTTACTATGAGTATCTCCACTATAACCTTCATCATGTATTTTACTATGTGTATATAGATATATACCCACTAAAACCCTCATTGTTTATTGGACAAAATAAATAAATAAATAATAAATAATGTAAGAACCCTATTTAAAAATCTTCTAATCTAGCCTCTGCTCCAAGAATAGCAAGTTAGGTTGTTGTTTAGATTTTAATTTTTTCCTGGTTAAGAAGTGGGCATAAGGGAATAGCTTTTTATATCTTCAGAGGATTTGTCATCAAGCATGGAAGTTCCGCATAATTATAAACAATGGCAGATATTTATTTTTCTTTAGCTTTTTTTAAGGTCTGGTTCAAACAATCAAGCAGAGTTTCTCAGCTGATATCAGTTATTGCTTGAGAACTTAAACTGCTTCCTCCCACTTCAAATACTAGGACTTTAGCCATATTCACAAAGAAGTTTCCTTCATCCCATAAAAGATCGGATGAAAGTTTAGCTCTGTTATTATTTTTAAATGTAGCAGACAAACTATCTGCAGTTCAAAGAAGAAATATGCATTTGTATCAGCATTTGTGCAATATAAATGACTGATCAGTAAAGTAACATCTAAAATAAAAACAAAATACTCAGCAAACATATTCATATTCATATTCATATTAGATCTTTCAGATGCTGTATTCTAACATAGCCACTATCAGGTCACCATTATACCCATTAAATCATTCCTGAGTTGAAGAGAGTTCATCTGGTTTATTTCACATTCCTTGTTAGTGGCTGGATAATGAAGGTTATGATCTTTATAGACCAATCTTCTTCTTTTCTTTTTTTTAGTATTTTAAAACACCACATTACAGCTTTCTCCTATTCCTTTCTAAAGAATAGGAGAAGGTCTTGTCTTCAGGATTTTGACTTCACTCCTGCAAAATTCAGTTTATAATCCTCATCTTCAAGTTCAATTAACTAAGTACAGTGGTACCTTTACTTAAGAACGTAATTTGTTCCGTGACCAGGTTCTTAAGTAGAAACATTCTTAAGTAGAAGCAATTTTTCCCATAGGAACCAATGTAAAAGCAAATAATGCATGCAAACCCATTAGGAAAGAAATAAAAGCTTGGAATTTGGGTGGGAGCAAGAGGAAGAAGAGAAGGAGGAGAGTCGCTGCGGAAGGAAGGTGAGGGGAGGGGAAATCAAAAAATCCAAAACTTTAAGGCTTTAAAAAGAAAAAAGAGGGACTCTGAGGCAGCAAGGAGGAGCACGCGCCTCCAATACACCCGGCGCAAGGCTGCCTCCCATACACTGCCTCCCATACACTGGCTGCTGCTGCTACAAACTGCCTCTTCCTTCCCATACTGAAGGGCTCCCCTCTCCTATTGCTTACTCGCTTTGTAGCTGGCACCTTTCCTTCACTATGGTGACTCCTCAGCAGCCCACAGCAAAGGGAGCATTTCTTTTCTCTGGGCGCTGGCAGAGGTTTATTTCCTGTCCAAGCGCCCAGAGAAAGGAAAATGCTTTGCTCACTCTGGACTCCCAAAGCCTCCTTAACTGCCACCAAAAGACTCCTCTGGCTGCCCAAATGGCCAGGATTAAAGGGGAAATGGCAGGAAACTGGCCGGGCCTTCGTGCCGCTCTCAAATTTCCTGGGAAATTTTCCCAGGTTCTGGTTCTTAAGTAGAAAATGGTTCTTAAGTAGACGCAAAAAAATCTTGAACACTTGATTTTTATCTAGAAAAGTTCTTAAGTAGAGGCGTTCTTAAATAGAGGTACCACTGTATATTTTTATTAGACCTTATGAGATATAATTCATGTTGTGTCATCAGTTTATTAACTCAGACAATTGTCCCACAAATCAAAATTGTCTAATAAACTCCATTCATATCATCATTGCAGATAAGACTTTGTTCATTTCTAATTTTCTTCCATAGAATGAAGGAATAGATGAGAGGACCAGCTAAATTCCAAAATTCTGGTTTTGCTTTCTAAATTCTATATTATTATAGTTTTAGTTATGCTAATTATTATTATTATATTATTATTGTTGTTGTTATTGTTGTTGTTATTGTTGTTGTTATTGTTATTGTTATTGTTGTTGTTGTTATTATTATTATTATTATTATTATTATTATTATTATTATTATTAATTAGATTTGTATGCCGCACCTCTCCGAAGACTCGGAGTAGCTCACAACAAAACATAGTACAAATCCAATTATTAACTGCTGTTCTGTTCGGGTCGTATGTGACCCGAAGCCAAGTTTGAGTCCCTGTAAAAAATTTTCCCTGCATATCTGAAACTTGAAATTTCATGTAGTTTCATCATTTCAGGGGTTCTCTCTATGAGAATTTTTTTTGGGGGGTGGGGGGCTTAGTTTTTGCTGGGCAAAAAAAGTTACAAATCTTATGTTCCTGGGTCACCCTGACCCGGACCGAAAACTCTTCATTTGCAGTGCTTATGTTTGGTCTTTTTGAAAGCTTTTTTCACTTGGAAAGTAGTCTGAACATTTCTGCACACAATGATATGAAAATTGAAATGAAAAAAGTAAATCTTATTGGTTTATTTTGCGGATATAATGCACGCCCCCCCCGTTTTTGTGAAAAAATTTTCAATTTATGGATAGTTTTGCTTGCAAAATGCATTCTATTTTACTAAAGTTGGTGTGGGATTGGTAGCTTGAACATTTCTGAATATAAGAAAAATATAAAGGAACTGAAAAAAATGATTCTTATTGGTTTTTTAACATCAGAAATAAGCCCCCCCCCCCCCTTGGCTGCTTGCAACCATTTTCACTTTTTATTTTTTTATGCTCCAAATCCGAAATATTCTTTAAAATCTTAGGCATTCATTTACTCAATTTAACAATGCTGATCATCAAAAAATATTTTTGGGGTGGTGGCTAATTGTTTTCTGGGCAAAAAAAAATCATAACTTTGAATCTGTTTCTGTTCGTATGTGACCGGACCAAAAATATTTTTTTTAGGTACTTGAATTTGATCTTTTTGAAAACTTTTTCAACTGGAAAACTAGTTTGAACATTTATGAACATAATGATATGAAAATTGAACTGGAAAAATTGAGACTTATATTTTTATTTTGATCAAAAAGCCCCTCCCCCCATCCTTTTTTAATTTCGTGTCAATTTCTATTTTTTAAGGCTACAAATCCCTAAGGAATTTTCCCCCAAAAGGTTTGATATACTAAATTGAACATTTCTGAATATAAGAAAAATATAAATGAACTGAAAAAAATGGTTCTTATTGGTTTATTTTTGCCACAAAAGGGCCACCCCCCCTCGGCCTTGCTGTGTGCCATTATTGTCACTGTTTATACATATTTGTCTAGAAATATTTGGAATATCCTTTTGAAAATCAACCACATTGTAGCCAGAGAACTAATTTTATGAAACAAATCCATTTTACTAAAAGAAAGTATGTAAGTTTGAAATTAACAGCATAATTTTTATATAAATTGAAATAATTGAGGCATACTTTATGTGCAAAATAAACCAATATGCATCAATTTTTCCAGTTCAATTTTCATATCATTATGTTCAGAAATGTTCAAGCTACCAATCCCACACCAACTTTAGTAAAATAGAATGTATTTTGCTAGCAAAACTATCCATAAAGTGAAGACTATTTTTAAAAAAACGGGGGGGCGTGCATTTCATCAACAAAATAAACCAATATGCATCAATTTTTCCAGTTCAATTTTCATATCATTATGTTCAGAAATGTTCAAGCTACCAATCCCATACCAACTTTAGTAAAATAGAATGCATTTTGCAAGCAAAACTATCCATAAATTGAAAAAAATTTCACAAAAACAGGGGGTGTGTGCATTATATCCGCAAAATAAACCAATAAGATTTACTTTTTTCATTTCAATTTTCATATCATTGTGTGCAGAAATGTTCAGACTACTTTCCAAGTGAAAAAAGCTTTCAAAAAGACCAAACATAAGCACTGCAAATGAAGAGTTTTCGGTCCGGGTCACCCTGACCCGGGAACATAAGATTTGTTACTTTTCTTAAACAGAACAGCAGGGTTAAAAAAACAATTTAAAACCTTTAATATAAAAACAGTCATACATCCCAAACAAACCATACATAAAACGGAAATGACCCGGGGGAATCAATTTCCCCATGCCTGACAGCAGAGGTGGGTTTTAAGGAGTTTGGGAAAGGCAGGGTGACTGTGGGGGCAGTCCTAATCTCCGGGGGGAAGTTGATTCCAGAGGGTCGGGGCCACCACAGAGAAGGCTCTTCCACTGGGTCCTGCCAGATGACATTGTTTCATTGATGGGACCCAGAGAAGGCCAACTCTGTGGGACCTAACCAGTCACTGGGATTTGTGCGGCAGAAGGTGGTCCCGGACATATTCATTAATGAAAAGGATGAACATGCTAAATTTGAGATATTGGCCAAAAATGTTTGGCAATAATGTTCTGCTTGATCATTTGGAAAACATGTGGACAAAGACACTACAGTGCTGATTGCATGTAGTATATTTTAATAAATTAATTTATCACTTCAATAATTGGTTTCTTAATCAAACTGTTCCAGCTTCTCTGATTGTGTCCTTGTAGGGCAACAATTCTTCTGTCTTGCACAAACCTTTTCTATTTTCTCATAAAACAATAGGTCTAAAAACTTCTTCTTTGTCACTGGACTGGACTGGTTATATAGAAGTATTTCTTTCTTTGATTGATTTTGCCATGGAAAGATATCAACTTCTCTGCACAGCCTCCATTTTTGATTTGCTAAAACATCATTTCTTCTGATGAAGTGTAGCCTCTCATTGCTTCGAGTCACTAACCTTTTCTTCAAGTATATCAATAGAAGTTGGCAGTTTCTGAAAATAAATGTCAGGAAAATAGGCCGAAAGCACTGCATGTCATGACTACAGACTATTGACCATTCATCTTTACTGCCATTCCTTAAAGCACCAATGGGAATGGAATTTGCTTCTTTTTCTTACCATTACATATTATTTATTTATTTATTCGATTTTTATGCCGCCCTTCTCCTTAGACTCAGGGCGGCTTACAACATGTTAGCAATAGCACTTTTTAACAGAGCTAGGCTATTGCCCCCACAATCCGGGTCCTCATTTTACCCACCTCGGAAGGATGGAAGGCTGAGTCAACCTTGAGCCGGTGATGAGATTTGAACCGCTGACCTCAGATCTACAGTCAGCTTCAGTGGCCTGCAGTACAGCACTCTACCTGCTGTGCCACCCCGGCTCATCATATTCCTAAGTCCTAGTACAATGTTGATTTAGAAGGAAATTTTATTTGGATCTTTCCTCTAATTTCTATTGACAAATTGATGTTTGACATTCCAGGTCACTTGCTTAGAAGTAGACCTATATTTATTAATTGTATTTGTATGCCAACAATGATATATGTTAAGATATGAAACAAAGTAAATCTGAAAAAACTTTGTACTATCCTGATAGTATAGTAAAGTAAGAGTTAATTTTACACCATTATCTCTGATACTTTTTTTTGTAAATTGTGTAATGATATTAAGCTATTTCTGCAATGTGCTGACTATGCAGAAAAGCAAAGAGTACATAGAGAGCTGTGATTTCTACTACTGTATAAGTAAATGTCAGCCTTGTTACATGTATTTACTGATTTTCTTAATGAAAACGTCAGCATAACCCTGGCATTTTCCTCTTTTCATTAAATTCTTGCGCACACACACACACCCTTTCATCCTCTAGCTGACCTTTGCATGTACTTGGCAGTTTTCCAAAGGAGCTTTTCACATCTCTAATGCTATTCTGTAATGATGGTAGTTTGCTATCAGATTCAGATCAGATGTCACAGAAATAGTTCAAGGATCATGCTTACTAAAGATCTCATATGCATGTGGATGCTAATGTTAAATTAAATGTAGAATGTATAAGGGGGAAAATCCATTACAGATGTTTACTGAAAAAAAGTTAGATGGAAGGATAAATGGATATAGAAAGGATGCATACATTAATTGGACAGCAAAAGTTGTTTCCAAAGTATGTTTAAAATATCATTTTAAAATCCATTTCTGAAATAATATTCAAATGAAGAATGGACACATATTCTACCCTCTGGAACTTTATTATCCTTAATATAAAATTAGTGCCATCCCTGCTAATTAAAAATATTATTGGGATAATTGCAAAGTGCTTCCAATTATGAATATTTCACATATTTTTTTGCTGAATTTGAAAATTAAGGGAGACTAGGATAGATCTATTTTGGCCATACCCTCACTGGGAATTGAACCTGCAACCTTTGCCTTGTAAGGCAGAGAATTAACCTCTAGGCTACAGTATCCAATCCCTTCAGCTCTGCTTATATCTTATATATATATATATCTCATTATATATATATAAAACGTTCTAGAATAGAATAGAATAGAATTTTTATTGGCCAAGTGTGATTGGACACACAAGGAATTTGTCTTGGTGCATATGCTCTCAACGTACATAAAATAAAATATACATTTGTCAAGAATCATGTGATACAACACTTAATGATTGTCATAGGGGTCAAATAAGCAATGAAGAAGCAATATTAATAAAAATCTTAGGATATACGCAACAAGTTACAGTCATACAGTCAACATGGGAGGAAATGGGTGATAGGAATGATGAGAAAAACTAGTAGAATAGAAGTGCAGATTTAGTAGAAAGTCTGACAGTTTTGAGGGAATTATTTGTTTAGTAGAGTGATGGCGTTCGGGAAAAAACTGTTCTTGTGTCTAGTTGTCTTGGTGTGCAGTACTCTGTAGCGACGTTTTGAGGGTAGGAGTTGAAACAATTTGTGTCCAGGATGTGAGGGGTCAGTAAATATTTTACCCGCCCTCTTTTTGACTCGTGCAGTATGCAGGTCCTCAATGGAAGGCAGATTGGCAGCAATTGTTTTTTCTGCAATTCTGATTATCCTCTGAAGTCTGTGTCAGTCCTGTTGGGTTGCAGCACCAAACCAGACAGTTATAGAGGTGCAGATGACAGACTCAATGATTCCTCTGTAGAACTGAATCAGCAGCTCCTTCGGCAGTTTGAGCTTCCTGAGCTGGCGCAGAAAGAACATTCTTTGTTGTGCTTTTTTGATGATGTTTTTGATGTTAGGTGACCATTTTAAGTCTTGAGATATGATAGAACCTAGAAATTTGAAGGTCTCTACTGTTGATACTGTGTTGTCTAGTATTGTGAGAGGTGGAAGGGTGGAAGGGTTTCTCTTAAAGTCTACCACCATTTCTACAGTTTTGAGTGTGTTCAGTTCTAGATTGTTCTGGTCACACCACAAGGATAGTTGTTCAACTTCCCGTCTGTATGCGGATTCATCATTGTCTCGAATGAGTCCGATCACTGTTGTATCATCTGCAAACTTCAGTAGTTTAACAGATGGATCGTATGAGATGCAGTCATATATACTTAAGTATATAAGATATACTTAATTTTCAAATTCAGCAAAAACATGTGACACACAGACAGACAGACACACAAACACACACACACATACATATATATACATACATACATACATACATACATACATACATACACTGTACATACATACTTATATATGTGTGTGTGTATGTATAGGTAAAGGTATAGGTATATACACGGCTCAAAAGAATAAAAAGGAATACTTAAACTATACAATATAACTCCAAGTAAATCAAACTTCTGTGAAATCAAACTGTCCACTTAGGAAGCAACACTGATTGACAATCAATTTCACATGCTGTTGTGCACATTCAACTTGGTACAGAACAAAGTATTCAATGAGAATATTTCATTCATTCAGATCTAGGATGTGTTATTTGAGTGTTCCCTTTATTTTTTTGAACAGTGTGTGTGTGTGTGTTTATAGTTGAAGCACCTTGCAATTATCCCAATAATATTTTGTTGAAAAAGAAGCTGACATTTTGATTTCTTGAATTGCTATGTTAAAGTCTATTTTACTTCTTAAGGATCCAATTCTTTGGATTCGTAACTATCAGCTGAACTATTGGGGAAAATTCCATTAACTGACCTCACATTTGGTTATCTGAAGTAAGAATAAATAATGGTTATATTACATAGTCATTTCTTTAGATACAGAATATCTGTTATCTCTTTAGAAGCATCCACCCACATCATGTTTTCATTTGAACTAAATGCATTCAGGCTGTACACTCTCCGTGAATGTACTAGCTATGAAGCAAATTGCAGTACATCAGCATCTCTGGTGCAGTTCTGCAAGTTTTAAAACTAATTGAATCAGCATACAAAACATGTTTTCCCTATGCAATAAATCTAATTATAAGCAACCTCTTTATGACATACACCTCCCAATAATATGCAAATTTCAATTACTTATTTAGTCTGCCTTCTGTTTTTCCATGTGATTTCCATTTTACATTGAAACTTTTAATAAACTTCAGAGATGCTTCTCAATGTGGTTATTAGCAATGACCTATGACAGTACAATAATGAAATGTTAAAGGTACTTAGACTGAGAATAAAACTGAGAAAGACTCAGTTTATATATTCCAATAGAATTACTGTACATCTAAAATTATTTTCATCCAATGAAAAGAAACATAGAAAAGAAAAGGCAGCAAATAAAATGGTATAATATAACTTTAAAAAGTGCAATTCTCCTCCTACTATAATCACATGGATATAGATTATCCATAGATATAAATTTACCCACTGAGTCCTTTTCCCAAAAATAGTCAACATTTTCTGTAAACAGTGTTAATAAATCAACATTTTCAATTTATTGGTTTTAAAATTAAATTATTATTCTCTCTTTCTTTAAGCTTGAAAGATGTCATATATAAGCAGAAATGTAAATTATCTGGGGTTTCCTTAGTCATTTCGCTAATATTCAAAAATTCTAAATTAATTAATAGTTAATATTTATGATGCTTATAAGAAAGAGTTTAAACCTTTTTATATATATAAAGAGATCCAATGATATACTTTTAAAAAACAATAGTGGTAATAGAATAAGAAGACCTATAATTTTATAGAGTAATTGTAGATATCAAACTGCAGGAATAAATGATAAACTTTCTCAATAGACAAAAGAAATTGGGTCATTTAAAAATATGTTGGGATAAGTTCTTCTCTATTTGTTCATAAACAATCTTACTTGGACTAATAGTCATTTAGCCAGGTTTGTAGAAGTTATTAAACAATTAAGGTAATATAAACCAAAATTGGGATGGGATCTTGAAGGCTCCCTTCACATTGGGGTCAAGCAAATAGCAAATGCAATTACATTTAAATAAATATAAAGCAATATGCATTAAGACTAAATTCTCTAACCACTTTTACATTAATGGATTTTGAGCTCTCTGTATAATCCAGGAAAATGATCTTAAATTCATAGTGGAGAATATTAAAGTTGTGGATTCTGTATGGCTGTAAAAAGACAAAGTCTACACAAGGTATCATTGAGGATAGGTGGATTAAATAATAAAACTATATTAATATTTGAAGTGGTCTGTATAGTTCTGGTCATCACACTTGAATAAAGATATAAGATATCTGGAAAAATCAGAAGAAGACAACCAAATTTATTAGATACTTGAATATCTACCTATGAGAAAAGATTAAAATGCTTGTTTTCTTTAGGTTGAAAAGAAAGTGACTGAGTAAGATACAATTGAAAGGAGTAAACTCATGCCTGACACAGAAAAAAATGAAAAAGGGCTCCTTCCCTTTTAAAATATTAGGACTAAGGACCACACAAGTAACCAAATAAGAAGAAGAATGATTTAAAAATAATCAGTTCTTCATTCAATGTGTAATTAACTGGTAGAATTCATTATCAGAAGATGTAGTAGTGGTCACAAACATCTATTATAAGGGAAGATGCTATTTTAGTTTCAGTGTATTACATCACAGAATTGTAAATGTTGTAAAGGAATTGTAAGGCCGGCTGATTCAGTGGATGGACGGCATTTGCATCGGGGATGGATAGCATGGCCCCAGCAGTTGCAGCTGGAAGAGGGATGAGGAAATCTCATGCTATGGCATGGGATCTCCCAGCACCCATTGCACTCACTGCACATGGTCAGAGGAGTCTGGGGGACATGCTGGGGCTCACCCTATTTAAGGACCTGCACCCATCCCAGTCACTCCTTTTCTCCCCCATCAGCCTCTGAAGCAGACAGCAGCTTCATTGGCAGCAGTGGCCATGTGGTGCACATGGCTGGACCTGCAGATTTGGAGGCTTTGGAGCAGGGAGGCCGAGGCCGAAGCCAGGCACATATATCTGGGGCCTTGAGCAGAATGGAGGGTGGTGGGAAGTTGTGTACAGGGCTTTCCCTGGAATACAGGGAGCTCACTATAAGCCCCCCCTTGCTCAGCAAGGAGCTATGCCCAGAGTTGCCCAGGAAGGTTGCTGACAGGAAGTTCCGCCCCTTTTTAGTTACCTCTTCAGGTCCTTCATATTTAGTTAAATAACCAGTTGCAGAGTTAAATAATTAGTTAATAAAGTGACCCATAAAATCCAGCTCTTTGTATCTGTGTGTTTATTCTGCATCCAATGCAATAGCATAGCAGTTCATAGAATGATATAACATGCTGCACTCCAGAGGTGGGTTCTGGCTTACCTCACTGCTAGTTTGCTCTTATGACGGGCCACACGGGCATGTCACACATGTGCAATGCTAAAAAAACGTAAAAAACAAGATGGTGACATCTATGGCAGCACTGAAAGAGCCAGTTTGGGGTTGTGGCAGGCGTGGGTCACTGTCAGTTCCAGTGACCCAGGCCACCAAGTTACTACCGATTACATAGAAGTGGTCCGAACTGGGAGAAACCCATCTCTGCTGCACTCCAAAGTATGACAAAATCTTGAGGAAAAATGCTCAAGATAAACTATCAAGGTATCTTGCAGATCATTTAAATAATAATGTTATCATCACAAGGTACTTAATTTATGTCCCTTCCATACACTAGAATCAGAAATGCATAGATGCATCATAAAATACCTAAGGAGGCTAGCAGCTTGGCTGCATTTAATTTCTTCATTGTCTAGAATAAATTTAATGCATGATGAAAATTTCTCATATCTGCCATTGAGAAGGACAGCAGCAATGAAATGCAGTCAAAATACTATCATGAGTCACATTTGAAGGTAGCATTAAATTTGATGAAATATACAAGAAAGCTTTTTGCAGATAATGCAGAATGAAAAAAATGCAATCAAAGTGTTAGAAACTATTGAATTTCAGCTATTTAATCTGTAAATCAAAATCTTTGACAAAGGTTTTCAGAATCTAAAAATTAAGAGGATTGTAAGTAAATGAATATATATGTACAGTGGTACCTCTACCTAAGAACACCTCTACTTAAGAACTTTTCTAGATGAGAACCTGATGTTCCAGATTTCTTTGCCTCTTCTTAAGAACCGTTTTCTACTTAAGAACCCAAGCCCAGAATTATTTCCCTGGAAATTTGAGAGCGGCACGAAGTCCCAGCCAGTTTCCTGCCATTCCCCCTTTAATCCCGTCCATCTCAGGTTTTTCTGGGCTGCCAGAGGAGCCCTTTCTGTGGCGCTTAATGAGACCTTTGCAATCCAGAGTGAACAAAGCATTTTCCTTTCTCTGGGCACTTGGAGAGGGAATAAACCTCTGCCAGCACCCAGAGAAAAGAAACGCTACCTTCGCTCTGGGCAGCCCAGAGAGAAAAGAGCGTTTTCCTTTCTCTGGGTGCTTGGAGAGGGAATAAACTACTGTGGTGACTCCCTGGCACTGCTTCCCATACACCCGACACGAGGTTACCTCCCAGAGTGTCTGGGCATGGAAAGCCAAAAGGGGGTGCTTTGCCCCAGCTGGATCAACTTGGCTTCAACTTGATGAGTCATTACAGTGAAGGAAAGGTGCCGGCTACAAAGCGAGCAAGTGAGAGAAGAGAGGAGCCCTTCAGCATGGGAAGGGAGAGGAAGCAGGTACTAGCAGCAGTAGCAGCAGCAGCAGCAGCCTTTCAGTCACTCCAAATAGGGCAGCCAATAATGGTAGCAGATTGGCCACAGTTATGGCAGGACTATATTTGTGCATTCTAAGGGGGAAGGGGTGTTAAATCCTGGCTTACAACCGCACTGGCTGCTATCTGATTGGTTCTTCCCTCCAGGCAGCCTCTCTATAAATAAGGAAGCTGACAGCCCCATTTCCATTGTTAACTATTTGAGCTGAGTCTTTGAATAAACAGCTATTTTTATGCAAAGCTGCTTCCTGCCTTCCTTCCTTCCAGCTAGTCAACCTCTGGTTCTAATATAGGTCTTCAAGTGCCAAAGAGTGATGGCAAGTACTATATTTTTCATAGTATAAGACACATGTTTTTCTCTCCTAAAAAAGGTTCAAAATTTGGATGTGTCTTACACTCCGAATGTAACCCCACCCACTTATCAGCCCCTACTCTTCAGTCTCTATGCATCCTCTTCCTGGCTGCAGAGATTGCCACGGACAATGGCTTGTGTTTTTGGGCTCCTCACATTGCATTTTCAACCTGCAAAAACTCATAGCAATGCCCAAACTGGCTACCTGGAACAGCTGCTGGCTTCTTTTACCTCTTCCTGCTTTGCCCGCTTAGTCATTGGAACTCCCTCTGAGGATCAGCTGTGCTATTGAAGCTGTTTTTCAGCCCAAGCATGAAATAAGCAATCTTCCATGCTTTGCCTGCTTTTCTAATTGCTGCTCCCTCTGACAATCAGCTATGCTTTAGAAGCATAGCTCCAACCATCTTCAACCTCAAAAACAGCAAATGAAGCTGACCAGGCTAAGAACTTGTAAGATAAATGTAGGCAGAATCCTCTCCCTATTTTCCTTCCCCCCAAATAAGGTGTGTCTTATACCCTGGTGCATCTTATACTCCGATACTTAAATATTTTTAAAGAGAGCATGCTAACGTTTCTTTTTGAACTAAATGACTTGTCTTAGGAAAAAAATAGAAAACCCCAACCAGATTTATAAATCATAAAAGGTATTCCTTTGAAATTTCAATAAGGTTGGAAACATATTACATATTGTTTCATTGGAGCATAGACCGAAGCAATTGAAGCAATTGTTACATTTTTTCAATTCAGTCTAAAAAGTTAGTAATATGAATCTTTCTTCTTTATCTTACTGCACAACATTTTAAATTTGAAATGTCAACAACTAAATTAATACAGTCTGCTAGTCTGCTTAGTGATAATTGGTACAAAGGACAATTTATAATTGTTGAAATAACAGCTATTTTATTTTATTCTGTACCAAGATAGAATAAAGCATAAAATTAAAATAACTTTGATTGTAAAATATTAGGGATTATACTATATTATTAATAGGGAAATGCAAACAACATAGGTTTGCTAAGAAATAATTAATCTTTAAAACACACTATTTATTACCTTTTTAAGATATATTAATAATAGTTCATTTCTTCCTGATTTTAACCAACAATATCTATTTATAGATTGGCTGGGGTGGGGGAGAAATCCTTTCCCAAATTTTTAGATTTGGAATAATATATATTATGAATAATATAATATATTTGGAATAATATAATATATTTCAAATATATTGAAATTTGGATTTTATCAAGGATTTATAATGCATAGTACCATTACATAATAGCAAATTAGAATTTAAGTATTTTTTTCATGAAAACATAGTAGCCATAATATTAAAAGGATTCTTTATGAGGCCACTTAGATCTTCCATGCAAAATTTTATTAAAATACAAATACAGTGTTCCCTCGATTTTCACGGGTTCGAACTTCGCGAAAAGTCTATACCACGGTTTTTGAAAAATATTATTTAAAAAATACTTCATGGTTTTTTACCCTACATCATGCTTTTTCCCAACCGATGACGTCATATGTCATCGCCAAACTTTTGTCCACCTTTAATAAATATTTTTTAATAAACTTTAATAAATAAACATGGTGAGTAATAATCTAAATGGTTGCTAAGGGAATGGGAAATTGCAATTTAAGGGTTTAAAGTGTTAAGGGAAGGCTTGTGATACTGTTCATAGCCAAAAATAGTGTATTTACTTCGGCATCTCTACTTCGCGGAAATTTGACTTTCGCAGGCGGTCTCGGAACGCATCCCCCGTGAAAACTGAGGGAACACTGTAAAGAGAAATCTTTCCGATTGTCAAATTGGCATTGTAAATGGGTAAGGGTTTTTTTTAAACTTCTTTGAAGGTGTTCTCATACAACATGCAATTGCTATTTGTTAAAAGATTTTCTTCAAACATATGTCTATCTAGACATAGCACCGGTTGTTAAGAAGCATGCTATGGGAAAAGTGAAGCTTCTGTAATCAGGGAAGAAAATGAAAGCACAGTCTAAAACTCTTTAAGAAAACATTATTACAAAGCTGTTGGACAATATTTCTTGAAAATCACAGGAGGGAGGCTTTCTTCTGGATCTAAAAATAGGGTCGTGGCATATATTTGAATGTTTATCATGGTTGTTCTTAGTGAGAGAAGCATTATGAAATGGCCATGCAGAGTAGGATAGGCCACCAAGGAGCAAAGAACTGGTGGTTGAATATTCATGAACTGCAGTCTGACTGAAATTGGAAATTGCTCAGCTGCCTGAGTAGTTCTTATAGGGGCATTTGTGTGTTTCTTCCCTGTGGATTTGCTCATTGTTCTATCATTAAGTCCCTTTAAATAGAAAAGGTCCAGGGAGAGAGAATTCTTGATAAACTAATTGAGCAAGCCAAACAGAAACCAAAGACAAGAGCAGCCAATACAATTAGCTCCTCAAAGAAACTGTGCACTTAAGTTCTAGGGTCGGCTTGAGAGAGGTTGCAGTTTTAAGTAGATCAGAACAGAGTCTATTTATTATCTTTTGGATTGCACTGCAAAGTTCTTCAAAGTTTTATCATCAAGGTCTTGGTAAAAGCATGATAATTACAAGAGGAAATGTGATCAAATGTGATCAAAATGCATGTTTGGATGAAAATGATAACAGTTTAAGTCAATTTTTATATAATTAGTGATTATTTGTACTGTGTGAAAATACATTTGCATTTAAAAGCCCTCATTTTTAATAATAGGCAACAGTATGCAAAGAATACATAATTGTGCCTCTTAATAAAACTGCCAGGTTTCTTTTCCTGGTATTGTTTTTTGATTAAGAAATTTTAAAAGAACATTAGAATGCTACAAAGACAATTGTAACTCTCTAGCATTCTATTTATTTCTAATAATTGGCATTCTTGGAAATTAAAAATAATATGTGAATGTTTTGTTATTTAAACTAGGTTCACATATCCAGAAAATGATAAAGATAAGGATCTTTCCAAGGAACAATGGAAAAAAGAAAGACTATTGACATTATATCATTTAAATGCATATTGTGCATTTTTAAAAAGTAGACCTAAGTTGTCTTAGTCTCCATCACTGAATATTGAAATGGACTATAGTCAGGCTCTATTCCAAACAGAACTCACTAACAGCAACCCTATGAGATGAGAGAGAGTGACTGGCCCCAATCATCCAGCTGGCTTTCATGGCTAAGGGAGATCTAAAAATTGCAGTCCCCTAGTTTCTAGGCCAACAACTTAACCACCATACCAAACTGTCCTGGTAGACCAAATTGCAATAGTCCAGCCAAGATGACAAAGCATAGATAGCCAAGATCTTGGTCCCTGAGTGGCTACAAAGGGCATAATAAAAATACCTGTATGAAAGACATCATGGCCATGGCCTTCAGGTACTATTCAATATTAGCTATAAATTCAGGAGACTTTATAATCAGCTTTCAAATCCACAATTTCTTCACTTTAGAATTCAGTTTAATCCTGATTTTCATAATCTCTATTCTGTTTCCTTCCCATCCTCCTGAGATTGATCATCTATCCATCCATCCATCCATCCATCCATCCATCCATCATCTATCCATCCAGTTTTTGCCCATATCTAGGCCTAAATCCTGTCTCAAAAGAATTCAGATAATCTGTTTCATGCAGTTTTTTAATAGTTGTAGACCAACCAACTTTCAACTTCTTTCGCCTCTTGTATCTTTTTTTCTTTCCTTTTTTCAGATTGGAGATTGGTTGATAATTCTTTAGAATTATGAGCCAGGAGTTAACTTTTTAAGGAGTCACAACAATGCCTGTTTAAAGACAGAAGTAGTACTTCCATAACTGACATTGAAGATTAATGAGATTTGTTCTTATGCACAGCATCCTGCTAAAACCATTAATGAAACAACCATGTGTATGTAATGCATTGTACAGTAATCTTTTCTTAGAGATGCTGGCACATTTATGTTTGTGGCTGAGATTGTATAAATCAATGAGCCACTAAACCTAAAATATGCAGCTAAATTATCCTCAGATCATGAAGAATTAAGTATCTTCAGATCATAAAATAATTAGTATATGTGGTTCATTCTATATGGGAAGATTTATAATGTGTTTCTGAATAGCTTCACATTTTAAATCATTGTTTATTTCAATCATAATTTCATCTTGTGGCTTGATTCATAAATAATGCAAATCAAACCCAACCAGTGTGCTTCAATTATTATTATTATTATTATTATTATTATTATTATTATTATTATGTAAAAAAAGATTAGATATTTTTATTACATTCCAATAAACATCAGATATTTCTCAGTCCTGCATATTTGTTTTTCTGACATTCTCTTACCTTCTCTGTGGTTATTCTGATTTATTTATATGGCATGACCACACATTTTTATACTTTTCATTACTGTTTGTCTAGGTCATTCTTGGTCATCAATTCCTGAAACATCAGAGACTATTGATCAGGAACCAGACCATATGCTATATGTCAACATATGTTCATCCAGTAGCATGAACTGGCTCTTTAAATAGCAGTTCCATAATGGTATGCATTAGGACAGCTGATTTAAAAATGTTTCATATTAAAAGGTGGTCATGTAACATTCAAAATATCAATTGAAAATCACCATCTGATACTCAATAAATTAATAGCACTGGAATTAACTAGTAAAACATAGCAAGTAATTTAACATGAACTGCCCCCATATATCAATGATTTTCCCTAACATACAATAGTTTTACTTAGGATTAGAACAACAAAATGAGTGATACCTAGTTCTAAATATAGGTAATCCTACAAGTTACTAAAGCCACTTTTATATGCTATAATTATTATATATATTATATTCAGGAAATGCAGAAAAAGGCATACTGTAATGGCAAACAGAAGATCCTTCTTCAAATGTTAATTATTGGCAATTAGCCTGCATCAATTAGTTATGAAACTATAATTGCCCACTCCTAAAAAACAAAATAAATTATGTGTACTGATTAAAAGGGGAAAAAATAAATACAGCAATCTGCCAGTATTATTATTTTAGATTTACATTGTTGTCTTTCTGTTGTATCTTGCTAGTTACTGACAGTGAGGCAGACAAAATAGAAATATGATAGTTGATAGATAATAGAAGATAGATAGATAGATAGATAGATAGATAGATAGATAGATAGATAGATAGATAGATAGATAGACAGACAGAGAGACAGACAGACAGAGAGACAGACAGACAGACAGACTGATCACTTAGCAGTTTTAATAGTTTTAATATTTTATTCATTTTGTAATTTTATAATTTAATTTAATCAATTAGTTTTCTATATTTATATTTTAAAAATATGCCATTACTTGTATTTACATTTTTCTAGATTGAATAATTTTACTTATTTGTAGAAATCATATAGAAAATTCTTTTGCATTTAAATCCGAATCCCTTAATTCTTGGATATTTGTAGCCAATCAATCCTAGCTGTATGGAAGCCTGCTTTAGGGTTGATGAAATCAGCTGTAATTATGTCATTATGAGAAATGAGCCAAAGTCATACTATTTAATCACTACCATGCCTTCAAGTTGTTTAAACTATGGATAGGGAATTAATCAGAACTGAGACCAAGTGGAATGTAGTCAAGATTTTCATCCCAAATCATAGCCCAAAGAAAAATTACCCATAATATTATGCTGAAAGATTCTATTTATTTGACTTTCATCATCTGAAATATATACATGAATAAGGCAGTATTCGTTTCTTCCATGCCATCAGTTCTATTAATAAAATATTATAGTGTGACAGATTCACTGTAGTTCCCAAACGCAATATAAGGAACAACACAGAATTTCCTATGTTTAGATTTTATACTGTTTCACATCCAATGACAAACAAATTATATTACATGGCAAATGAAATACATAACTTAATGCTGATGATATTGTGCATAGGTTTTTTTTTCTATAAGCCAAATATTTAATTTTCTTTTTTAGAAAATGTATTTTAAATATTCTATCAGTGACTAAAATCTCTTTTTCAAGTACCATTTTTTTTATTCCATGTAAAACAAGTTTCAGTATTATTACAAAACTGGTTCTGATTTTAACTTCATTGTTGCAAGGAATGAGTGGAAAAAAATCATAACAAAAAATAGAGCATGCATACATATAAATATTCCATGGTAAGAGCAATATTCCTATATGCTACTCATGTCATTTTTTATTAATTTGTTTCTATTTCCTTCAAAATATTTGAAAATAAATTATACATTTTAGATACAGAATAAGGAGGAGTGTTACCTATAATGTAACTATGTATATTATATAATTATAAAATATAGAGATATAATTAACAGTGATGATTAAAGCCTTGACTAGATTACTAACCTTTAGAATAGAATAGAATAGAATAGAATAGAATTTTATTGGCCAAGTGTGATTGGACACACAAGGAATTTGTCTTGGTGCATATGCTCTCAGCGTACATAAAATAAAATATACATTTGTCAAGAATCATGTGGTACGACACTTAATGATTGTCATAGGGGTCAAATAAGCAATGAAGAAGCAATATTAATAAAAATCTTAGGATATAAGCAACAAGTTACAGTCATACAGTCAACATGGGAGGAAATGGGTAATAGGAATGATGAGAAAAACTAGTAGAATAGAAGTGCAGATTTAGTAGAAAGTCTGACAGTGTTGAGGGAATTATTTGTTTAGTAGAGTGATGGCGTTCGGAAAAAAACTATTCTTGTGTCTAGTTGTCTTGGTGTGCAGTGCTCTGTAGTGACGTTTTGAAGGTAGGAGATGAAACAGTTTCTGTGCAGGATGTCTATGTTTAGAGAGCTACCTGCATATTGTAAAACTGAAATGACCTAAAAACTATGCCAGTTACATTGTCTATGATCTGAATGGTTTGTTGGGAGAATAGAGTATGATGAAACTGAGCAAAATAGGGATACGTACAGTGAGAATCACAGTTGCTGCTAAACATAACAATTAATAAATATAAGCAGGTTGAATCTCACCAGCAATTCTCTGTGTGTGGCATGTGAGTTTGTCTTTGGATGACCATGTGTGACAGATTAAGATGGCTGCTTCTGCTTCCTCCAAATGCTAAAGAAACCGGAGTCTTGCTTCCCAGCATGCACTTCATTTAAGAGTGCAGACTGATGGGTAAAGGGGAGGGTCAGATTCAAACAATATAGTTGAGGCATATTTGTCTCTCCGGCCATTAAGTGGAGCTAGAGAGCAACAACAGTATATAAATTTATATGTTGTGGCATAACGGGGTGTGTGTGTTTGTGTGTGTGTGTGTGTGAGTGAGTGAGTGAGTGGTGGGTTGTAAATTATTTTGCTACCATCTTGCGCATACAGGGAGGAAGTCTTCTGAACAGGTGCAGAAGCATCTCAGGTGGGTAGTCGGAGCCTCCCGCCACCAGTGCTGCCGGTTTTAAGAACTAGTCCGAACCAGGAGCAACCCATCATGGTGTGTTTATTTCGATATTAGCATCCTATGTTTTTATAATAAAACAAAATAATACTTCTGAGATCAATTGTTCACATGACATGAATGGAGGTTTAGTTTTAGATTCACAATTTAGAAGTTTGTTTTTAATAGTAAAAAGGGGGAAATGGCATTGTACACCCTGAAATAAGAAAATAAGATGCAAATGTTTCCTTATGTAAATTTAAGCTTCCTCTAAAACTTGATTTGAAATGAACCCCTCTTTTTTTTTAACTTCCTTTGTTAATACAATGTAGTTCAAGATTCACTCCTGAAGTTCAGATCTATGAAGGAACCAGAAATGAAAGTTTCTTACAGTGAAATATTATAGGTTCTTCAGACCTGTCATCAAATATTACATCAGTTGGAATACTATAAGTAGAGTGTTTCATTTGCTACCATCAATCTTGTTTAGTTTCTAGGCTTCTGAATAGCTTTCTTATCCTAGCCATCAAACTACCACATTGCCTGGCATTCATGAAATATTAATCTCTTGTAAATCTAGAATAAATTAAATTTTTGAATGTACATACAGAGGCTGAACTTTTATTTCTCATTATGGAAGTTGAAAACAAGATTTTTTTCATGTTACTTTAAGCAGAGAAAGATACTACTGAAACTTATGTCCTTTAACAAACTCACTTAGCCAGTACCCATGCTAACTCCATGATGGTAAATTGTAATCTGCTGAGTTGCGTGTTCTTGGAATCCAGCTGTGGTCGCTTTTTAAAAAATGTTTAAGAAAAGATAAGTTCGGCATAAGGTTAGGCAAAGGAAATATCTATATAGATAAATCTAATATGTGACAAATATGACACACTACTAAAGCTTTAAATGTTTTAGGTACCTATAAAGTATTATTAATACTTTGGTATTTTTATTATGCATGTAGTCTCTGCTGTAACATAGAAATGATTCCTGAGTTTGAGAACCAATTATTACAGGAAATCGTCTTTCAGCTAATTTACGTTCAGCAAAACTACTACGGCAAGTGTTAAGGGCTTAATACATTTCTAGCTATAAGCCATAATTATAACCATTATTTGTATAAATTCCTCTTATCTATTCTGTAGTACATTCTTTCTTGTAAACATAATACTGATATTATACTGAAAGTCGAGTTTTATCCAGTAATATTCTACAATACAATAGGATTCGAATATTCTACAATGCATATGCACAGCCACTAAAATAGACTCCAGATAAAACTATACTATGCAAAAAAACTTTGAACTGTTACGCTTATTTATAAAATCTCCAAGGTACACCTCTAAATCATCAAACCTCCCCAGTAGCCTCTTTGCATATGTGTATTTTGTGCATGCTGTTCAAAGTCACCTTCAGTTTTGTTAAATCTGACATATGGTGAGTGAATACCATGAAGATAATAATGAATCAATATTTAAACTCTGTTTGACATGCATGTATTCAGAATAGGACAAGAATAGGACAAGTGACAAAATATCCAATACTGTTATAAAGTAAATATTTGCCAGGCATTTTATTTTTGCATTAAGTTTAGTGTTGAAAGTTTTTGTCTTAATGCTGGTATGCAAATGACATAATTTTCTCTTTTAATTCTTGTTGGATGGGAAAGGTTGTTTCATAAGTTGTTTCTGTGCTGACCTGTACTATTTCTGTTGCTATGACTTCTTCTAAGTTATCATTTATGTAGTTCATATTAGCTTGATTATAATAAAATTTTATTTACGGTCAAAGACCATCAATATAATATTAATAATAATTAAAAGGAAAAAGAACAGGAAACAGGATTGAGCAACCAAGATTGACCCATTGTAACTATACAAGAGATGTATATATCTCGCTATGAAGGCACACATTTGCAACGAATCCCTGCTGCTGCTGTGCAGAATCTGGCCACCTGTGCCGTAATACTGGCCTGCTCATCCCCAAGCAACCACAGGAGATAGGCAACGTCCGAGCGGCCAGGATATCCCTCAATAAGTGGTAGAATATGCTTTCTCCTAATATCAGTGTAAAAGGAGCATCTCAGGAGCATGTGTCCCTCAGTCTCCACCTCTCCTGAGCCACAAGGGCAAAATCTTTCAGTGGCTGGAGTTCCCTTGTACTTGCCGTACAAAATGGCAGATGGACTGTACAAGACCAAATGCCTTTCGATAGCTTGCTGACTCTAGCTGATCCAGGTATCTTGCAGGAGCCACAACATATCTAGTGGCTGTTTATTTATTATTTGTGATTGAGTTGAGTTACTTCTACTATTCCACTATTGTTTTAGATCTTCCATTTTCTTCTTTTTTTATGAATCTTTTTTAGTTTGGCATTCCTGAATATTTTATTTCTGCTAATAAATGTCCTTCGATCAGCTAATTGTTTTCCAATAATATCTGAGTCTGGATCAATTCCTTCATTTCAAACATTCACCTTAAGTAGTTCTGCTCTGTTACTTCCAATTTATAATACTATAGAAGGCCCATAATAAGACAGTTTTTAAATACAGTATTCTGTTGATTCATCTGTGGTTGTTTTTTTCCCAGTGAGCCTGCAAGGCTATGCTGCATAGTTTCTAAGTCCTGTTGCCCACTTGCCCATAGATACCTGGGAACTATAATAGAACGGAATAGTCCTTGTTGATTCAATGACTGGATGACAATTATTTTTTCTGTTTTTCTCAACAGAAAAATGGATTGATGGATACATTTAGTCTGATTCTTCTAATGAGACCTTTTTGGCATGGGTGACCTTCTGGTAGACTACACTACCATCAACAGAGTACAACCCAGGAATGGGTTCTAACTTACCTCACTGCTGGTTCATTTTCTCCTGCACTACATGGCTGTGCTTTGCAAATTCCCAAAAAAATCCAACCCCCCCCCCCCAAAGAAAAACAAAATGGCGACAAATGAGCAATGTCAGAAACTTGGCTTCTGTGTATACTTCCCCAAGTCTTCGGACAAATACAAACAAACAAACAAATAAATAAATAAATATTTAGGGAAAAAAATTAAAAAATTCCCTCCAAAATGGATCCATGGATCTGTACCGACTGACCCAGCTCCATGATGTCACCATGATGTCACCCACTTGTCTCAACTTCATCAGAGCAACATAAAACTTTCCACCATGACATTATTATGATTATTATGATTTAAAAGAGGTAATTTCAACTTGTGTTTATTTAGTGTATTTTATCTATGTTACCATTTGGATCTTGATTTGCTCAACAAATCAGCCATGAATGTAATCATAGAGTAAAAGAGCTATTTTATGAACTAGCATGACTGGCGGAGGAATTCTGGGAGTTGAAGTCCACTAGTCTTAAAGCTGTCAAGTTTGAACACCCCTGAATTAGGGGTTAGGAGTGCAAGGGTCTTTAAATCTGGCAAATTTTAGACTTTTAGACTTCCATTTCTGAACTAGCATGATTGGAGGAGGAATTCTGGGAGTTGAAGTCCACAAGTCTTGAAACTGTCAAGTTTGAAGTTTGTAAAAAGTGTACATGGTTTTAAAAAGTGTACATGGTTTTTAAAATATGCATTATTGGTATTTTATTAAACAATATAATACACCATTTGGTTCAGAATACTTTTTTCCTTGTTTTCCTCCTCTAAAATCTAGGTGCGTCTTATACACCAGTGGCTCTTATACACTGAAAAATATGGTATTATATTGTATCCATTTTGGTAAGGTTCAGGATTAAGAGAAATGGGAAAGGAAGTATATTTCTTTCAACTTCTTCAGAATACAACTGTATTTCTTGTTTGCAATTTCTTGTTTCTGGATGAAGAAAATGTCTGAAAAAGCAATATCTGAGATAGAAAAAGTCATTTTAATTGCTTTATTTTAAAGAGATTATTAAACATGGGGTTTTTTTTAATTCAAAATCTTAATGTTATATACCAGATAATGATTATGAACCCTGATTTGGGGAAATTTTGGAAATTAGTGTTAAGGGCATAGGACTATAATATAACCTATTTTACTTGACATGTGGGGTACTCTTACAACATCTATATTATCAACCATATATGTTCTGAGAATTTTAGAGAAGAAATGCAATTTAAAGTTCAAGAGACCAACGGAATCTCTTTCAAGTGTGATAGATGTTGTAAAGCATTTTGCATTTCCACTGAGATATTCTACCTCTCCACTGCACTGCTAAATTTGCAATGAGAAAGGCAGGAGCAGAGGGCAGTCTTGAGAAAAGCTATGCTTGCTGAGAACCAAGAGACCATGCAGCCTGGATTCACCTCAGCTAACAGAATAAATCCATATAGCCATCATAAAAGGCACTCAAGTGTATTCTGCTCCATTTTACAGTTAAGTTGACATGAGCATATATTTTCCTCTAGCTAGGAAAAAGAAAACCCAGCTGGGTTGTCTAAAAGTTCTTTGCACCTTTTATATTACAAAATTAAAATAATTAGCTTTCTATGCCCATATGGCTATGAAGTGTATAAAATATAGTGGTCATCTGAAATTTTATAGGATTGATCAACTATTTGTATTGTATTTGTATTTGTATTTATTGGATTTGTATGCCGCCCCTCTCCGTGGACTCGGGGCAGCTAACAACAGTGATAAAAACAGCATGCAACAATCCAATAGTAAAACAACTAAAAACCCTTATTATAAAACCAAACATACATACAAACATACCATGCATAAATTGTAGAAGCCTAGGGGGAGAGAATATCTCAGTTCCCCTATGCCTGACGGCAGAGGTGGGTTTTAAGGAGCTTACGAAAGGCAAGGAGGGTGGGGGCTATTCTAATCTCTGGGGGGAGTTGGTTCCAGAGGGCCGGGGCCACCACAGAGAAGGCTCTTCCCCAGGGTCCCGCCAAATGACATTGTTTAGTTGACGGGACTCGGAGAAGGCCCACTCTGTGGGACCTAACTGGTCGCTGGGATTCGTGCGGCAGAAGGCGGTCCCGGAGATAATCTGGTCCGGTGCCATGAAGGGCTTTATAGGTCATAACCAACACTTTGAACTGCTGGTTGGGTCAAACAAATTAACATTTGGAGAGGAAAGAAAGAGATATTTGGGATAGAAGAACTCATTTTGGAACTCAGTAAGAGTGTACAAATTATTCAAGGATATTTGGTCATCCCATTTTGTTTATTTTCTATACTAAAATACATTCCAAATAAATTTATAAATAATTTGTTTATACATACCTACAATATTGATTTCTAGTGACATTATATTCCATTTTATATCATACCTTCCCCAACATTATAGTGCTTCAGAATCATATGAAATAGCTCTTGTTTAGATCTAGAATTTTATTGTGTTTGTTACAGTTATGGTACTTCATTACCCTACAAACTTGTGTTGCTTTCCTTCACTTCTTTCTTTCCTCACAATACAATTATACACAACCAAATGATAAGTCACAAACATCTTCAACTGACTTATCAGTTAGGTATGTCTTCTGTGCTTGTTCATGCCTTTGTTTTTTGACGTTAAAGTCACATTCTATTGTGATATATTTTGGGAAGGGCAGGTTCCGGGCCAAAAGAGAGTGACTTTTAATCTCTGATGGAAATAACTGTCAGTATTATAAGTGTTATCCCCTGTAATTATACCCTTGTAAGCTGATGCAGAACTTTCAAGAGTAACAATTTGGTCAGTGTTTCCATTTCCATCAAGTTAAATTTTATAATCATTAAAAGAAGTATTATAAAGGGGAAAAAGTCACAATCTGTGTGGATGTTATTTCTATAATGTATTAATGACAAGGTTATTTCAAAACATTTCAAATCATTTTGAAAGGCAATAGAAAAGAGAAAACAACTATTTAAAATATCTTTCAAAAATAAATAAATCAAAGTAGTTAAATACAGTGAAATGCATCAAAATAAGAATTAATGATGTACCACAATCTCCCATACACAGTTCTTTAGGAAAACCTGAATGTATTTTATCAGGATGATGATAGAAGTCACAAACAAGTTATACCTCTTGCGGAAGGTAACCCCACCAACTAGCCACAGTTCACAACTATACCTAACTGAAGTCTTCAATGAAAAACACTGCAGCAGGCTTCCTTGTAAAAATATACAGTACTTTTCTTCATAGCAAAATATTTCTCTAAATAAATTATCACGTTTACATTTAACCACTATAACAAACCACCCACAATACTATCATACAACTACTATTACATCCACCACTGCAATCGCCCACAAATTAATAACCATTAACCACTAACCACAAACCGCTAAACACACCGTGCAAGGTTGTTATTTCTTTTATATTGGTTACAGCCAATCGGGTTGCAGCACAGTTAATAAACCCATTATTACATACAAATTATGGCTTACATCATCCTTTCCTATAGTTACAGACCATCTTCTTGCATTGTAATATTACTTCAATAAACTTATTTCTGACGTATATATATATAAATGGAAGCAAGGAAGACAAGGGGAAAATTCACTGTGTATTTATTATATTAATTTTATATTAGCATTAATAAATTAAAGCATTTTAAAATTAATTTTGCTTAATCTAACAGCAAAATATTAAGTTTGTAACAAAGATTTTATTTGATATTTTATACAATACAATTGCTCATAGATAGTAACTCTATATTAAGCCTTTTTCAGTGGAAAGTGCATAAGGAAAAAGAAATCCTCAATACACTACCATTTATTCTAGGGTCATGGGCATCTGTCAATAATCCAAAAGAATGGGAACAGATTTCGAGTAAATTGAGCAACCTGGAGAGGATCAGATATTGGTAGTACTGATTGCAATTAATAAATTGTACTGAAATTCAGTTACGAAGTTAAAACTGTTGTAAATTCAACTGACATATGATATATAAACTTAGGTACAATCCAAGTGTAAAAGTTCTAGAATTCCTATCAGTTTTCAGAGGGAGATAGCAATCATAAGTTCAAGCATGATTTAAAACTTGGAATCACATTCAGGCAGCATCTTAATTATAAGTAGCTCTCAGCCTCCACTTACACACAAATGTCACAAATCAACTAATTTTCAACTCTTGAGTAGCCTTCTCAGATACTTCATATAGCCAAGTATTCTCCACCTTTATAACTTCTGACACTTCATACAGAGGTAGTGAGATTTCTATGAAATTGATGGAGTTCAAGTACCAGAAATAGTGGAACATAATGACTTACTATTATTGCTAGGTCCCTATATGACTTGTAATTACCTCATTTTGGCCTTTTTCTTCCTTTTAATATGATGATGAATCTGCACTTAAAGGTACCACATTCTTCATCTCACCTTTACTGTACAAAAGACTAAACTTCCAAACAAAACAGTGGATTGCATATAACCTCTTTTTTATTTTCTATGAATATCTGTGGGGCTCATGGCTAGTAGATATGAAAATGTAGTTAATATGTAACAAGTGTGTACTTTCCTCTGCATTTCATGACATTTTATGTGCTGGTGTAACCATGATTGACTTTATGCATAACTAAGTTGAATGCAACTACATACTTGCATTTGAATGGGTATTGAATATGGTGTAACTTGCATATAAAACATTCCATAAACATATATAATATATGCTACTTTTCAGTTATATGTTTATTTGCAAGTTTCCATAATTCATGCAAAGTGGATCAAACCTGAACACCATACTATATGATCATACTTTTTAGTTAGAATTCTATGTAGATCTTTTCAAAATATGATATTTAATATTCAGCTTTCAAACTCAACTTCTTTGGAAGTTAAAAACAGTTGCTTAACTGCAATGGGAGCCAATTTATTCAAGTAAATAAGTAAATAAGTAAATTCAAGTAAATAAGAAAAAACGTAGCACTATTAATATTGTTTACAAAAAATAGTTTCCATAATTCATGCAAAGTGGATATATTTTCTTTTTAAAAATAGCCATACAGGAATATCAAACAAGATGCCACTTTGGGTCAACTTTTCCTAAATAACAGTATATCAACTAAGCATGAGATTTGGATTTACTGTCTATTTTTCTCATTTTTGAACTCTTTTCTCCTTTTTGCAACTTCTAGCGAAAGGTTTAGTGAACTCTTCTAAAGATAAATCTTTCACTGAACATCCATCTGAAAACTTAATTGGCATTTCAAACATCAAGTCATGTTTTTAAGTTTATGATAAATCCAGTAGCAAAACTCAACAAACAACATATATTAATACAAATAATATCATCTGAAAGAGTAAAGGGCCAAATTATATTATGCATATTATACACATAACTGTTTCCATGTATTTTAAATTGAATGGCCTTATCCAAATCAGAAATATCTTACTGGAATTTCAAGTAACATGGATCAGTTTAAGCTTTTTTTAATAGTAACTCATGCCTTTTAGCAATTTATTTTTGTAATTTGGTTCTAAGGTTTATATTTGAAATGTTTTGCATGGCTATTCCTCAAATATAATAGCACCTTTTTCACAAGAACCTTTTAATATTGATAAAATGCTCAGATTTAATAACTTTTTGAATGATTTTCACATCTTTTTTCTAGTGATTATGTTTTTGTATACTTCATTTGCACAATTTCAAAGTACTTGACAACAAAATTTATTTAAAAGTCAGAAAAGCATAAAATAGAAAAGACAAATTCTACAAATTAATTTTTAAAGTACAAAATGATTCAAATTAAAAAGTTATTACATGTATTTACATAAAATCTTCAAATGTACAGTGAACCACAAACTCTTTGATAATTCTTATTTTTTTAATATTGGTAATTAGCTTTATATATTTGGCAATTGATTTGGCTTTATAGGGTTATAACTAGCAACTTGCTGTGATTTATGAGGATAATATTATTTAAGTTCCTGCATTTGGAATATTACAACTGGTCAATACTAATCCTGATAATTTTGTCAAAAGTAAGCATCCAATTAACTCCATGAGTTAAAGAAATTGGAAATCCAACATCAGTTAAAACAAATGGAATTATTAAAGCAGAATGATTTAAAATACTGGAGATGCTTACAACAGAAGTAAATATGATAGTGAATGGACATCCAATACTGTCTTATTAAAATCATACTGTAAGACAATTTCACCAAGACATAAAATAACACTAGCATCTTCAGATACAGCTTCTTTTCTTTTGAACATTATTACCTTTTGATAGTATTCAATGTTATTTAGAAAGTTAATTTCATGAATATCACTGGTTTGAATGATATGTGTTCTCACTGTTAAAATGTGCCTTATATTTTTTCTTCAGTTTGTTTCCAATTTGTGTCAAACAGCTGAATATATAGATTTTCAGTACAGCCCTCAAAACTATCTCAACATAGGTAATCCAAAATGAAAGGATAATATATTTATTATAGGTTGCTTGTGAAATATGCAAATGTAAATGTAAGACAGTCAATTTCATCAAAGATTTTAACCACCCCCACCTCCCAAATAGTATCACATAAAATTTAGAATATATCCGTATGAGCTGAATGATTATTTGGAATCTCTTACTGCATTTCTGCTGTGTTATATTTTTGCCACCTTTATTTTAATGATTACTTTGGAAGGAGGAAGCCAATGTATCCATCCTGAACCTTGTTTTAAAACCTAATTTGATTTCCACAACTGCTGTCTTTTCTCTCTAAAAAATGGGACCCATTATCAACTAATTCTTTATTTTTCTGACATACCCTTTTTACATATCTCACACTTCTTAAGGTGCTAGTTCTGCTGAGAGAGAATTTTGCAGGAGTCTTGCTCAAAAGAATGATAATAGGACCATTCTAGGACATGGCAGTATCTTTCTTTATAATTAAATATATTCTGGAAAAGAAAAATGCTAACATAATATATTTTTGACGACTGAATAGAATTAGTAGCAAAGAAGATAATAAATCATAAATTTTCAAAATATGAAAAAATGCAAAAACTTCAGTTTTCAATGGTCTGAATAAAAGGTAATATTTGTAATAGGCAGAAAGTAAATCTCTAGGTAATTTAACAAATGTACTCTGTTTTCCCACATACACAATTATTCAGTACATAAAAGTAACTTTTGGTAATCAATAGGAGTGTGTGTGTGTGTGTGTGTGTGTGTGTGTGTGTGTGTTTGAGTCACCATTTTTCATTCTCCACTCATAGATCTATTTTTGTTCCTGCAGATTATGACAAACTTTTTTTTCTTTAAGAAAGTTTTAAGTGCTTCTTTCTGTGAAGATGAGATAGAAAAGAAAACTTATAAATACTCCATCATTGGCATTCAGAGCAAAGTAGTTTGCATTTCTTTCTAAGGGAATATACTGACATAACTCCCCCCCCCCCCCTTTATGGCATAGATTAGCAGGCAATCTATGAAATGTAGTTGAGTCTTCCATTCAGATTAATGATATTTATTAATAAATAGCCTAAGAAGAAATAGAAATGTTATCTGTTAAAGAATTTCTTTCTTTTTTCCTTTCCTTCCTTTTCAGTAAACTCGGGAGGACATTTTTTAGATATAGATGGAAGTAAAGAAATTTACTCTTAATTCTGATCAATACTGATCAGGAGAAGAGTTTATTTTTAAAAAAATCCTATATTTCCAAAATTGTAAAGGTAGATATGATAGTATGTAGTAGAAGATACTGTATGTAACTAAATGGTCTAGATTTCAGGTAAAATTAATTCAATGTTTATACTTTTAATATGGATTTTTTTTGTGTGTGGCTATAATAGACATTTTAATTTTTTTGTGATCTTTCAAGGTACTTATTTTTCATTGGTTTGAATAATCAATGGATTTTGATATTTTTAGAAGTTATGCAGCTTAAATGCAATCACTCAGCAATAGTGATACAACATCTTTTTCCTGGTTCTTTGAAAAAAATATCAGGGCATCATGTTCTGAAATATAAACACGGATGGCCTTTTATAATACAATGATTTTGTTAGAGTGCAGTAAAGGGACAAACTATCCTTTTTCAGTTTTTGCATGCCACTGAAATCTTTACTTTACTTTTCATTCATTCATTCATTCATCCATCCATCCATCCATCCATCCATCCATCCATTTATTTATTTATTTATTTATTTATTTATTTATTTATTTATTTAGTCCAATACACAATACATATTGAAGAGAATAGACATGAAATATTATATATAAAGAGAAGATATAAAAATAGAGGAAAAGATATATGAAGGAAGAAAAGATATATGATATATGAGCTAAAGAGAGACAATTGGCCAGGGTACAAAAGGCAGGCTAATGCACTTATGTACGCCCTTACTGACCTCTTAGGAACTTGCAGGAAACCCTACACCTTCCCAGCCAGATGGCAGTCCAATCTCCTCTTGAACATGTCGAGGGAAGGGGCGTTCCACTGGTTGATCGCTCTGACCATCAGGAAGTTCTTCCTTATTTCCAGGTTGAATCTCTCCTTGGTCAGCTTCCAGACATTGTTCCTTGCCTGGCCCTCTGGTGCCCTGGAAAATAGTGTGGCCCCTTCCTCACTGTGGCAACCCATCAAGTACCTGTATACTGTTATCATATCCCTTCTGACTCTTCTTTTCTCAAGGCTATCCATGCCCAGTTCCTGCAACCTCTCTTTGTATATCTTGGTTTCTAGTCCCCTTATCATTTTGTTGCTTTTTCTGTACCTTTTCCAGAGTTTCTATGTCTCTTTTGAAGTGTGGAGACCAGAACTGAATGCAATACTCCAGGTGAGGTCTGACTGGGGCATTATAGAGTGGCATTAATACCTCCCTAGTCTTGGAGTATATGCATCTGTTAATGTAGCTTAGGTTTGTGTTGGCTTTTTTAGCCACTGCTGCACATTGCTGGCTCATATTTAGTTGGTTATCCACCAAGACTCTGACATCTCTCTCACAGTCGCTGATATTAAATGTGGTTTCTCCCATTCTGTATGGGTGTCTGGTTTTTTTTTACCTAGGTAAATGACTTTACTTTTCTCAAAATTGAACATCATTTTGTTGTTTTGGGCCTAGATAATCTATCTAGGTCCTTCTGTATTTGTAGCCTATCCTCTAGGGTGTTGGCAACCCACGCCAGCTTGGTGTCATCTGCAAATTTGATTAGTTACCGCTCTATTTCCTCATCTAGGTTGTTAATGAAAATGTTGAAGAGCACAGGGCCTAGGAGTGAACCCTGTGGTCCACTGCCTACATTCTTCCAAGTGGATTTGGAGCCATTGAGGACAACTCGTTGGGTGCGGTTGGTCAGCCAACTGTTTATCCATCTACATGTATTATAATCTACCTCATTTTTTTCTAATTTGTGGATTAGGAGATTATGGTCTACTTTGTCAAAAAGCTTTGCTGAAGTCCAAGTATACTAGTGATTGCATTATATTGTATTTTAGGATGACATGGTCACTGTCACCGAGCGTCCCTTCTACTTCAATTCCCTCTATCATTCTTCCCTGTTCATGAGTATTAAGTCTAGTATTGCTGTCCCTCTGGTTCCTGGTTCCACTTTTTGGTCCAGGAAGTTGTCTGCGAGACTGGTTAGGAATCTATTGGACTTTCTGCTTGGTGCTGAGTTGGTATTCCAGTTAATGTCAGGGTATTTGTTTAGGATGATACAAGGTAGCCTTGAGTTCTTCAATCACGTATATGAGGTATTAAGGCCAAAAGTTCCACAGGTGAAATGTTCTAATTCAATATTTATTTATTTGTTTGTTTGTTTGTTGGTTGGTTGGTTGGTTGGTTGGTTGGTTGGTTTGTGGTCTGACCATTTCTGGCTTACTCTAGAATGGCTCATCATAGTAGATGTTCCACTGATGGAATTCAGGATATTGAGATTAGAATATTTCATCTTCAGACCTTTTGGGCTTCATCACTTAAGCAGAACTGCATGGCACTACATGTTTGTAGCCGACCTATAGGATTGCTGGAGTTTGTGCAACCTAATGTGCAGCTCTATTAATCTTATACATTAAACATTATTTGATTTAAGTTGACTGTTTGAACGTAACTATTGCATTTCTGTATGAATTGACACAAAATCCTGCCATTCTTTAAATCTTTGTATCTTTACAGCTCAAGCTACGTACAAACATTGCCTGAACAATTAATCTAAGGATATAAATACATGCTGAGAGGAATTTCAAAAAGCACTTGGAGTATACAATAGTTCCTGAAAAGACTGCACTGAAAAAATAAATAACAGGATGGTGTTAATAGAGTGTATCCTATAGAAAAGAGTTCGGAAGTGGAAGTTTCTGAAGTAACAGTTTCTGAGATTGTTCTTTAGAAGACTGGGGATTAAAAGAAATCATTTATGGGCTCATGCAGTGAAAAGAAAAGGCCACCCTCAAAACTCCAATAAGATATAAATGCTAGAAAAATAAATGGCCTGAAGGCTTTTATAGAAAAACACTAGAGCTCACAAGGAAAACTAGCCTCTGGCTGAAAGAGATACTAACATAGTTTTCAGTGATAAAATAGAAGCAAAAGAGTTTCTGGCTATCTTAAGAAAAGCACAGTGTTATCTATGACTTGGCTCAGCTTGAAAGCACAGGGAAGCAATGCCTCCATGCTGTGGTTAACCTCACTGTCTGCAAATACAGGGTTTGAATGTATAAAAAGGCACAGGAGGCCAATATGATCAGCTTAAAGCTCTAAATAGCTTCTTGGGCACAATTTTAGGGTTTTTTTATGTAGACATTATGAATGTTCTTATAACATGCATACATGTTAATCAGTGGTGGGTTGCCAATTTGGACAAACCTGTGGTGGTGGAGGAGGCTCTGCCCACCACCCCGAATGTCATCACAGATGATCTGTACATGCTCAGAAACAAGCAAGGTAAGTGAAATTCGCTACTGGAATGTATGGCAACAGAGATGAAAAATGCAGGCCAGTGTTTTTGCAGTGTAGGAGTTGCAGGTTATTATTATTTTTATTTTTTATTTATTCGATTTTTATGCCGCCCTTCTCCTTAGACTCAGGGTGGCTTACAACATAGAATAGAATTTTTTATTCGCCAAGTGTGATTGGACACACAAGGAATTTGTCTTGGTGCATATGCTCTCAGTGTACATAAAATAAAATATACATTTGTCAAGAATCATATGGTACAACACTTAATGATTGTCATAGGGGTCAAATAAGCAATGAAGAAGCAATATTAATGAAAATCTTAGGATATAAGCAACAAGTTACAGTCATACAGTCAACATGGAAGGAAATGGGTGAAAGGAATGATGAGAAAAACTAGTAGAATAGAAGTGCAGATTTAGTAGAAAGTCTGACAGTGTTGAGGGAATTATTTGTTTAGTAGAGTGATGGCATTCAGAAAAAAACTGTTCTTGTGTCTAGTTGTCTTGGTGTGCAGTGCTCTGTAGCGACGTTTTGAGGGTAGGAGTTGAAACAATTTGTGTCCAGGATGTGAGGGGTCAGTAAATATTTTCCCCGCCTTCTTTTTGACTCATGCAGTATACAGGCAGGTTGGCAGCAATTGTTTTTTCTGCAGTTAGCAATAGCACTTTTTAACAGAGCCAGCATATTGCCCCCACAATCCAGGTCCTCATTTTACCCACCTCGGAAGGATGGAAGGCTGAGTCAACTTTGAGCCGGTGATAAGATTTGAACCGCTGACCTTCAGATCTACAGTCAGGTGGGTTACGGGATATTTTTTTAAAAAAACCAAATTGTTTGTTAGAAAGTAGGTTGTTAGTTTCTAGATGGAGGGTAATGGATTAGTTTATGATTGATGCCATGCCTTTGCATGTGATGCAACATAGAGAAATTGGTCTGTAGGTTTCTACTAGACTGGGATCTCCTCTTTTTGAAGATGGAGATGACTGTGGCTAGTGACCATAGGTTTGGTAGGGAACTAGTCCCGAAAGATTTTTCAAAGATTATGCTTAGTAGTTTAGCTATGGCTATGGAGAGTTTTTTTAGGAAGTATGCACATAGTCCATCAGGCCCTGATTGATAAAGAAGGTTTTAGGGTGCATTGTGCTATTTCAACATTGTCTAAAGTGAAGTCTATTTGTGTTAAATCGTTGTGAGCATTTGTGGTATGGCTAGGAAATTTTGGGCTTGAGCCATTGCTTTTTACAAAGACTGAGCCAAGGAATGTGTTGAAGCGGTTAGCTTTGACTGTTTCATTGTAGCATTCTTTGTTATTGGGTACATTTAGTGGTGGGATGGGGCTCAAGTCCTTGAGTTTCTTATTTATGGAGTTATAAAAGGCATGGTTGGATTTGATGCTTGTAATAGCATCTCATCTATCTTAACTTCTTTCCCTCTCTTGACTACCATTCGGTGACACATCTTCAGTCCAAATTATACCCTAATGTCTTCAGTATTGATCTGTGTCAGGAAGATCAGCAAGCCAATGTCTTGTTCATTCTTAGCATAGAGCTTCACGTTATCCATATAGAAAAATGGGTTGATGGTAGGTCCACTGATGAACTTTGACTGGTATCTTTGAGATTCATTCTCTCTGTCTCTCTCCCTCTCCCTGCCTCTCTCTCTTTCTCTCTCCCTCCCTCCCAGTTTAGGGTATGTCTAAACTAAAAGAAGGACTATGGGTGGCATAAAGCAGTGTCCCAATTTCCCAAGTGTTACCACAAAGAAGAGGTAATCAAGCTATTCTCCAAAGCACTTGACAGCAGGACAAGAAACAATGGATAGAAACTAATCAAGGAGAGAAGCAACTTAGAACTAAGAAGAAATTTCCTGACAGTTAAAACAATTATTCAGTGGAACAACTTGCTTCCAGAAGTTGTGAATGCTCCAACACTGGAAATTTTTAAGAAGAATTTGGAGAACCATTTGTCTGAAGTACTGTAGGGTTTCCAATCTGATCAGGGGTTTGGACTAGAAGACCTCCAAGATCCTTTCTATTCTATTCTATTCTATTCTATTCTATTCTATTCCATTCCATTCCATTCCATTCCATTCTATTCTACATGTCAGTGTGATTGTTATTAGATCACACTACTTAATTAGTATAGGTATCATAGTATCAAGAATAAATCTTTATACCCTTTAAAGGTAAAGAGAAGTCTTCTCTCCCTCCTCCCTTTCTCTCTCCTTCTCCCTCTCTCCCATCCTCTCCGTTCTTTTTACTTCTTATTGAAAAATAATTATTTCAAATTATATTCCAAATTTCATAGTCAATGTGTGTGTCTGTATATATGTACATATACATATAAGTATACATATACATACACACATATTTTCTGCTTATTTCCTGCCACACATGATGTATGGAATATACTTTGAAATAATTAATTTCAATAAAAAATGAACACAAAGTTTTTAAAAATTATTTTTGAAAGAATTTTGTTTTTTTTAAAAAATACAGTGTTTATATGAAGTTATCAAACAAACGCAGGAACAATTCCAATATAGTTCAGTTTAGAAAATAAAGATCTGGAATTAAGGCACGATATTTCTTTTATACTTACTTTTACTGGTGCATGCAGTCAGCCTGAAAAGAACCCATCAAAATGCTAAGCTAATGGGCCAGATCATGCATTAGTGCTGAATGGATAGAGCACCTACTATCCCTGTAGATTGTACCTCCAATGGATGGTACTCAAGTGTTTAGAAGAGTTAATACTAAAGCATTACAATATAGTAAAAACAGCAGGAAGCCCATCACTTGGGAAATTCATAGAAAATATAACAAAAATAGCTGCAATTGAAAGAAAATAGTCAAGTTCCAGAACAAACAAAGATACTAGGAAATGTATACAAAAAACAAACACACAGAGATGAAAGGTAAAAACAAAGAAAAAACTATTTAGGAAGGAGACTGTTATTGTCTTCCTTGCAATGCAAAATTCACAGCTCTAATGAAATTCTCAGAAACACACCATAATCAGAGCAAAAGGTTTTTTTAGATATTTTTTTTAGGAATACATGAATTTAGAAAGTAGAGCAGGTGGTACTTGATTGCTGAAAACAGTATTAATAACATTTGACTTATTTGCACTTGAATGGATGTCTATTCTAAAATAAAAAGTTATAATTTAGGACAGATGGAACATTTATTTGATACAAATCTTTATTATGAACTTCACTATTTTTGTTATCTTGTCTAACTACTTTTCAGCAAATCCTTACCTTTCATTTTTCAGCAAAAGATTTGCTAAAGGGCAATTAATTACACTAGAGATAATAAACATTTTACTTTGGCATAAATGAAGAACTTGATTGCATTCTTAATTATGTAGTGTTGTCTCTGTGGTATAAAGATTAATCTGACCATAGCAATAAAATTTATGTGAACTATGTTTTAATTCCAAGTCCAATTTTCTAACTCTCATTTGTATAATGTAAAATTGAATTTGAGTGCAAAATCTGGTGTGATATTTCAAACCTGTGTCTTGCTTAAACATTTGTTTCAGGCAAGTAATTTCTGAGTTTCTTATTGATGTATATGTAGTCTGTCCATCTGTCTGTCTGTCTGTCTGTCTGTCTGTCTGTCTGTCTGTCTGTCTGTCTTAGCTAGATAGCTAGATAGTGTTCTGTCTGGGTCACTCCAGAAGCCAATACCAACCCAAAAAGAGAAGCCAGACACACTGGTAAAAGGCAAAGGCAGTTTATATAATTCAAGGAAAACACAGGTAACAGAAAATGTCCTTACAAACAGGAAAAACGCTGGAACTTCCAATATATACACGAAGGGAATAGTCCATGAAGCAATACCAGATTCTTGCTGCCAAGACGAAGCTGTAGATAGCAAACAGACGCCTCCCACGAGTCTTCCAGACTGCGAGGCCACAAGCCAAGATCAGAGACGCTAAGAATCAAAACAGGTCACCGCAACTCCAATTGATAACACTCCACATGGCTTCAAGGCCTTGCCTGCCTTTTAAACCCTGCTGATGAGGACCACACCCAAACCCAGCTGTTTCTAATTCAATGCTGAAAATATTTCTTTAACTGCTCCTTTCGTTGCTCTGAACGTCTCTGTCTCATGTCAATGACAGCTTGTGCGTCATCACCTAATGACTCCAAGCTACTGGCTGGGGAGAGCCCCCCCCCACAGGGCTCTCATGCTGTTCTCTTTCATCCCATTCCTGACTCTCCTCTCCCCCATCCGACTGTTCAGCCCCCTCCTCTACGCTGTCATCCTCCTCCGGGCATGGAGCCAGCAGAGACACAGCTGGTCCCTGAGCAGCCCCAGGCTGAATCACAACAGATAGCTAGATAGCTAGATAGCTAGATAGCTAGATAGCTAGATAGCTAGATAGCTAGATAGCTAGATAGCTAGATAGCTAGATAGCTAGATAGCTAGATAGCTAGATAGCTAGATAGCTAGATAGCTAGATAGCTAGCTAGCTAGCTAGCTAGCTAGCTAGATAGATAGATAGATAGATAGATAGATAGATAGATAGATAGATAGATAGATAGATAGCTATCTCTATATCTCTTTCTGTCTCTCCGCCCCCCCTCTCTCTCTTTATGTCTCTTCCTTCCTTCCTTCCTTCCTTCCTTTCTTTCTTTCTGTTTCTCTCTCCCTCCATTTCTCTCTCTCTCTCTTCACCCATTTTTTTTTGCTCCTGTATACCAAGGATTCATTAGAAAAATATTACAAAGTGCAGAAATAGATAATCTTACACTTACAATTAAGGGGGAAAAGGAATTGAATATTAAAAAATACTCAGTTTCTTTTTTCCCTTCCTTAATTGTGCTTATGACTTGGGACTTATTTTATCAATGGCTAGCTGACAAAAAAAGGAGCTAGAAACAGGGAAATGCATGTCAGGATCAGGGATATAAGGAAGATATGTTAAATGTCAAAGGGATTTTCTGGTACACACAAGGCATAGGTTAAATGCAGTCCAATTGCTCACCCAATAACTGGGAAATTGAGTCCAATTCTAAAGTCCAGAGAATCCACACACACAATCCTGAACAGCAAAAGCCACGATCTTGACGAAACAATGAATCAGATAAACTGCCATGAGGCTAAAACACCAGGCTGCACTTTTATCTGTAGCACTAATTACAGCAGCCCCACCCAACCACAGGTGGCCTCATTTTCTCTTGTAATAATCCTTCAGTTGTTGTCTCCTGTGCATCACTCTACGCATGCGTTGATGTGTCATTAATTCTTGTGTCATTAATTCTTGTTCAGAATCCAGGGATGATATAGATGACTGATCTTCTCCTGGGCTGTCTGCCAAACTCCCCTCTTCCCTGTAACTCACTCTTCCTTGGTCAGAGGAGACTTTGTCGGCAGATTCTACTGGGAGCAAAACAGGCCTGCGGCATGTGGTTGTCTCCCCTACATCCACCTTCACATTCCTTGGGGCAGGAGCTGGGCCAGAGCTAACCACAACAAATAACAACAACAATGAAAACATATTCCAAAATGTACTGTGGCTTGTAGAATACAGGTAATGCTCCAATGACATTTTCTTTGAGAAGATATAAAAATAGGGGAAGAGTTATTCAATTTAATTATTATAATATAATGCAATTCTATTAAGTCCACGTTTTATGATGTGCAACATAAATCTGGTGGATTGGTTAGATAATTAATTGAATATGCTGAATTATGGTGCTTTGTTCACCATAGATATTAAAAAAGAAACTTTGGAATGTGCAAGGTAGTTTACAAAAAAATAAATTAGGAAGATCCCATTTGCATGAGTGGTTTGCCATTTAAAATTTCATGATGTAAAAAATAAGTACATTCCTGAAAGTGATCAGACATCATTGCGAGCATCTCATTAGCTCAAAATAGTGGTTCATGTGTGTTGTGGTTAGCTCTGGCCCAGCTCCTGCTCCAAGGAATGTGCAGGTGGATGTGGGGGAGGCATCCACATGCTGCAGGCCTGTTTTGCTCCCAGTGGAATCTGCCGACGAAGTCTCCTCTGACCAAGGAGGCCTGAGTGACAGGGAGGAGGAGAGTTTGGCAGACAGCCCAGGAGGAGACCAATCATCTGTATCATCTCTGGATTCTGAACAAGAATTAATGACACATCCACACATGCGTAGAGTGATGCATAGGAAGCAACAACTAAAGGATTATTACAAATGTAAATGAGGCCACCTGTGGTTGGGTGGGGCTGCTGTAATTAGTGCTGCTGATATAAATAGCAGCGTGTGGGTTTGGCCCTTGTGGAGAATTATCTGATCATTGTGTTTCATGAATGTCTTGCTGACTCTGGCCTTTGTTTGTTGACTTTTCACCACTTTGAAACCAAATCAGAGCAAAGTATGTTTCACTTCATGAAAGAAGGGCTGTGACTTTCTTCACAGCTGCAAGCTAAGTACTTACGAACTGATAAGAGACTTGTACAAACTACCAAGTTGTTTTGGGACGAGTGCTCTTTGCAATACAAAAAGAGTGCTTAGTTTATTTTGAATTTTGTGATAAAGAACTTTGTTTTGAATTTTCAAACGTGTGTGTGTCTGAAATTTGTACCTTTGAATTTTGGGGAGGCTCCTACCAGAGAGTCCGGCAGAACAATGTGCAGTGACGGGGTACCAAAATTTATGCATTTTTTTCAACATCTTTCAGTGCAAATTGGGTGATCTGGGGTGGAGCTCCAAATTTTGCTACCATACCCGTGGGATCCCATCACTGTTCATGTGCCTCAAAGGGAAACTTCGTTCCTTTTTAAAGTTTTCACATTCTATGTATGAATGTGAAAGGAATAAGTTCTTTGAATCTGCACAAGCCTGAAGACAGATACATAGATAGATACATAGATAAAAAGTAAGTATCTGGAAAAAAATTCAAGGATGGATTCGGGATATTACTACAATCACACTAAAACTAAAACCAGAGACATTTCTTTGGGGCATAATATATCAAAAATTTAAAAAAGATGATTTCTATCTGATCCACCATATAATCACAGCCACAAGAATCACAATTGCACAGAACTGGAAAAAAGAGGACACACCATCAGAAAGAGAAATTATTAAGAAAATATACGATTGTGCAGAAATGGACAGACTTACCCCAAAACTTAAAAACAAAGAGGACTCAAAATACTATGAGATTTGGGGAAAAATTTACGAATGGGTAACAAAAAGAAAAAAGACAAAACTAAAACTAAAACAGGATGACACATAGAAAGAATATTGATAGTGAGCAAACACAAGATTCTGAAAATCTTCAATTGATTTGATATCAAACTCAATCCAAACTGACCTTAGATAAAGTGTATGTCAGAATAAAATATGATAAAACCGCAGTTACCATATGCCACATACCATTAATGAAAGGAATTTTGAACTGTTACGAAACAGTTCAAGGGGGGGTATGGGCGAAGGAAGGGCTAGAATACAAAAAACATTTAGACAGAAAGTTTAGAACTGATACCTAATTATTGATATAATAATCTTGCTATTTTGAAATGGCATAGATTATCTGTACAGAATAATTACGGAAACAAGCTCAATGATTGTACAGTATAGTTAAAATTATATGTCGATATACTGATGTAAAATAAGATGTATTTGTTCTTCCTTTTTTTTTTAATCTTTGTAATATAATAAAAATTATTTTTTTAAAAAAAGATAAAAAGTAAGTATGGTGACTTGCAGAATGAAAGCTGATGTTAGCCTAAATTCTAGATTTAAGAGACTTGACTTCAACAAACTTGTTTCTTATTTTTAAAAAGAACAACAAAAGTAGAAAAAATTCTAAAGAATAGAAATTCTGAAGGGAAAAATAGTTCAGGAGAATTAGGAAATTCTGAAAACATAATTAAGACAAAACCAATAACAAAGGGGGGGGGGATAGGAAATTTTTGATAAATCCAAATGGCCACTGATAGACTAAGTGGGGGGGGGAGAAAATTTAAAAATGGAAAGAGGGACTTACAGCAAACCATCATATAAAAAAATAATCTGAACTTTCAAAAATGTGATCAGAAAGGATGATTTCATCTCAGCATGATTAAATACTTACAATGAATGCCAAGAGTAGCAACAACAGAAAGAGGAATTATTCTGATATATTTCGAGAGTAAAAAGTCCAGCTGGCTTGCTAGTTGGAGAAATTTCTCCAATTGGCAAAATTATGCCAGGCAAAGGGAGAACGCTGAACGGCTTAATTTATCTTGTATCTGTCTTTTCACAAAGGGAAAATAAAGAGTCTGACTTGTCAGAAGTGGCACTGTGGAAAGAGGGAGAGAAATGAGATCTAAATTGCTAAAAAATTGATAGGAGAACGACTTGTTGATCTGAGTGAATTCATGTCTTCTGTATTAGAAGTATGAACTGGGTGTCATTATCTATTTCCAAGACAATGGATGTTTTTTTAAAAAAATCCTGGAGCATAAGAAAATATAAGAAGATGGAAAAGCCCAATGCTGTTTTAATATTTTAAATGGGGCAAAAATGCAGCCAGGAAACTACCCATCAATCAGTTTGACATCAATAACTTGAAAAATCGTAGGGAAAAAAATAGTCAATGCATTTACAAGTACTTTGAAATAATAAGTGGTTTCTAGAAGCCAACATAGATTTGCGATGGAGGCGGAGTAACACAGAGACACAGATAGTGGGTAAAAGGGTTCACTTTTATTAATAAATCCAATTCATTAATTAATTGAGCAATTAAAATGATCTGCTAGAATGGGTAGAATCCCTTATATGCATCTTTTCTAAGCAACTTTGGGTGAAAGCTCCTTGCCCGGGCGAAGGGTGTGGGTACCTTATCCCTGCCCCCATCCCCGGGCCATGTCGCTTGGCATGTGGGATGGCTCACCCCCAGTCTCTGGGTACCCCTGACCAGCAAGCTCCAAGGGTGCCCCCACTCCTCTACCAAGGCCGGTCTAGCCCTGTAGTAAGGCAAAGGGCTGTCCATCCCCCCCAAGGGGTGCCCTAAAGGAGATTACATAGTTGCTGCTTATGCCCTTTTCTGCCCCTTCTGGCCACAGCAGGGGTTCAGATTATCAAATTACGCCCCCTGCATGCTCCCCCCCGCATGCACGCGTCAGGCACCTACGCAGATCGCCCAATAATAGGTTGTTACCCTCATCAGTTAAGTGAACCCCGTTGGCCCTGTATAAACCTAATTTAGACACTTTGATCTCGGGATGCTCAACTACCCCACCACCAAGTTGCAACACCCACTTTTTTACCATTCTGTTTACTCCCTTCCTGGCTTTGTTCACCCTTTGGGGTCCTTAGCCTGTCTCCAGAAATGTCGAGGTGCCACACAGGCGACGTCTCCCAGGGCTGCCCTCCCTGGCATCCAACTAGACAAACAGACAGCAAACAGGAGGGTACCACTATCTCGCCTTCCCGGGAGCCAGCCTCTTCATCCCTTGACCGATCCTGCCCCCAGCTATCACCATCAAGACACTCTGCCAAGGTGCTCCAGCCCTATCGGGCCTCCATCTTCATCTTGTCCCCCGCTGCCCACATTGGGGCCTTCCCTGCTCACTCCCCCAAGCTATCCCATGGTGACCTTGTTATTAGGCCCGCACCAGAAGGGGGCTTATGGGCCTTCTTACCCGGAGTCACCTGCGCGGCCTCCACCAGAGCCTCGTGGGGGCCCGCTTCTGCCCCATCCTATGGGGAATTGGGGGGCAGCGTGTCCATCTTCAGGTGATCCTGGCTTCAAAGAGGGGCAGTGCTGGGAGGAGGCCTCCTAAATACTCTCCTCCCCGGCCTGCCCACAAGGCAACCGGCGCCTGCACGCCACATGATATCATGTGGGCAATCTCACTCCTTCTCACGAGACTGCCCACCCCACCCATCAACATGGCGGCCTCCTTGCTCTCCCATCCCAACTGCAAATGCCGCCAGCCAGGTAGGCGACCAACAGTCCTTTATTTTAAAAAGGCATGCTAGAAAAATCTTCTTTGAAAAGATTAGTGGTTCAAACTATGGATATAATATACTTAGACCTCAATAAGGCATTTGGTCACAGTTTCCTTTTTGGTAAACTGGAAAACTGTAGCAATAAAAGATGGTACTAGTACCATATGGATTTATAATTCTGAACTGCTGTAGATAACATATGGTTCTTTGTGAGTCGATGCTCACCTGCAGGGACATAGTGAATGACCTGAATGTTTTGTCCTGGGCCCAGGTCCTTTCAACACTTTTATAAATGGTCTAGATGGGAAAATGTAAGTAATGCTAATTAAATTTACATATGACAGAAAGCTAAGAATGGGAAAGGCTCAAGGTTCAAAAGAAGCTTAACAAATTTGACTATTGTACCATATCCAGCAAAATATCGTTTGTTTGTTTCTTTGTTTGTTTGTTTGTTTGTTTGTTGGTTGGTTGGTTGGTTGGTTGGTTGGTTGGTTGGTTGGTTGGTTGGTTTGGATTTATATGCTGCCCCTCTCGGAGGAGAGACATATTGTTGAGTGGCAACAAATGGTAAGTTAGTTAAAATCAGGTGCATAGATACAAAATTGTGCTACCTAGCAGGAGCTGCATGCCTTCACAGACCATAGAATAAGCATGATCATCAATGTTGCAACTGCCAAAAGAATCAATGCAGTTTTGGGCTACCTCAATAGGGGTACTGTGTCAAGACTATGGATAGCAATACTATTACTATGCTACACTTATCAGACTATTCCTGAAATACCATGGACAGTTTTGGTCACCACAATACCAAAAGAACGCTAAGGAACTGGAGAATATTGAATGCCAAAAATGATAAGGGGCCTAGAGACTAAAACCTTCTAAGAATAATGAAAGGAACTTGATATGTTTTATCCAATGACAGGGACATGATAGCAATCTTCCAATACATGAAGAAGGAAGGAAATAAATTTATTCTCTAGAGAAGCTGAAAGAACATAAGAACCAGTGGCTGAGAGACCAGAATTGAAATAATAAGTGTCTTCTTCACTTATCATTTAACCAAATAGATCAAATAAGCTTAACCCTCTAGGTTCTATCCCAATAGGATTGCCACCTGAAAATACTTTGAATGTAGGTAATTTCTATAGTTACTTTAGTCTCTAAAGTTCTTTCCAGCTACAGATTACTCAATGTCATCATTCTTAGGATTTAAGGAAATAATAAAGACCTATTTGTTTTGCTTTGCATAGAAAAAAGTGGGATCTAGAGGTACATTGTTCTTGTATTTTCTATTTTTAACTTTTTTTTTTGTTATCTTATGTTTATGTGGTACCTGGGAATTATTAATTTACATTGAAAATTTAGCTGCCCATAACCTTCAGAATTAGTGGCAAATAACAAACAAAAAAAGTCCCAGTCCTATGCATTCTTTAGCAACAAGCTGAAAACAATCACCTCTTGGTTACTTATTAGATACCCATATCCGCTATATTTAGTAAGTGATTATTTTATATTGATACTCACATGAATATTATCTATCAATAAAGGAGTTCAGGGTTAGTAGTTCAGGATTGAAATGAGGGGTCCTTAGTGATCTCTGAGATTCTGCTTTCAGAATTTATAAATAATTTATTTAAAAAAACCAAATAATTCCTTCAACACTGTCAGACTTTCTACTAAATCTGCACTTCTATTCTACTAGTTTTTCTCATCATTCCTATCACCCATTTCCTCCCATGTTGACTGGATGGCTGTAACTTGTTGCTTATATCCTAAGATTTTTATTAATATTGCTTCTTCATTGCTTATTTGACCCCTATGACAATCATTAAGTGTCGTACCACATGATTCTTGACAAATGTGTATTTTATTTTATGTACGCTGAGAGCATATGCACCAAGACAAATTCCTTGTGTGTCCAATCACACTTGGCCAATAAAATTCTATTCTATTCTATTCTATTCTATTCTATTCTATTCTATTCTATAATAGAGATTGCATTATGCAATCTGTAGAAGCCATAACACTTCCACAAATATAACACAAAACATAGTTCAGATATATAAATGATACCTTCATCATAAGTTGGACAGGGAGTCTCTACTCACAGTTGCTCATCACCTCTACTGCAGATTCGACTACTGCAATGCTCCCTACATGGGACTAACTTTGAAGAGTGTTCGGAAACTGCAAATCATGCAAAATGCAGCTGTGCAAATGTTCTTGGGCCTTCCTAGACATGGCCTTGTTTCGCCAACACTCCGTGGATTGCATTGGCTGCCGATTGGTTTCTGAACATAATTCAAAGTGTCGGTAATGACGCAAAAATCCCTACATGGCATTGGGCCAGATTACTTGGAGGACCGCCTTCTGCTGTATGAGTTCCAGCAACTAGTTAGGTCCCACAAAGTTGGACTTCTCCAGGTCCCATCAACTAGACAATGTCACTTGGTGGGGCCTAGGAGATCCTGGCCCTCTGGAACCAGCTCCACCCAGATATTTGCACTGCCCCGCTCTTCGTCTTTCGTAAGAGTCTTAAGATTCATTTATGCTGCCAGGCTTGGGGCAATTAGCTCCCTGCCGACAAATATTATGTATGGCTCTTGCCTGAATGGGTATGATTAATTTTTGACATAATTGGGGATTTTAGATCAGTTTACCTAGTTTTAATTCATTAGATTTAGCCACTGTATTTTATTGTGTCCCTTATATGTAGTAAGCCACCCCGAGTCCTCGGAGAGGGGCGGTATAAAAATCTAATAAATAAATAATTAAAAAGTACCAATTAGAGAATATCCACAGAATAATCAATATTTTCAAAGGAATCCAATTTACCAGAGACGGATAAGACAACAACTCACTACCACTACCTGGTCATCCTGAGCCACAATGGCAAAGTAGAAATATAAGAGTACAGAAAAATCACCTACACCAACTGAGTGGTGCACAACAAAGCAACAACCCAACTTCCCACAAGAGAAACTGGTTAAGAACTTTATTTAGACTGGAAAATTCACTGCAGCAATCCTGAACAGCAGAAGAGTGAAACAGAACTTCAATATCCCACAAAATGGATATCTACAAAACTTTATCAAAAAGTGTCTGATCATTCAACCCAATACAGCACAACAAACAGAAGACCTAAAAAGAATAACACTGCCATATATCAAGAACATGTCAGAAACAACTAACAGATTACTACAGTCAAATGGAATCAGTATAGCAAACAAGCCAACTGAAGCTCTCCAAAACATCCTAAGTCAAAAGACCTAGCAGCCACAAAAGAAAATCATCAACAACATACGTTGCAATGATTACAACAACTATATAGCACAAGTAGGCAGAAGACTAGTAAAACACAACTAGCAGACTGAAGACATGAAAACTCTTTAAGTTCATAACATATCAACATGCTTAACCATAGTTTCAATTAGGAAACTAGGCCAAGTCCAAAAATACAAGGATATTTCTAGAAGCCTGGCAAACAAATTAGCAATCAATAGACACATAGATATAAACAGTATCTATATGCTATGTAAACAAGATGAACAACAAGCCAGAAAGGGAACAAAAAGATCAAAGTACCTCGCCACCAGCAATCAGCACCTAGATAAGCATAGATTAACTCCAAAATTAACATCAGAGCAATAATGAAGTAAACAATACTCAAATCAAGGAACTGCTAAGCAAGCCAACGGTAAACAGCCCAACTAAATACTTTGTAATACACCTCCACCAACACAGACAGAGCAAGCAACTAAAATATAAACTGAGAGCAAGTCCTACTCCTTACTAGCACTGATGATTTTATCTAGTTTTGGTAATGAAACATCTGCAAGAAAACAACCAAGGTCAGAGTGCACTAAGGAACCTTAAAATGTTACCTCTTTACAGTGATCCCTCGATTATCGCGAGGGTTCCATTCCAAGACCCCTCGCGATAATCAATTTTTTGCGATATAACGGTGCGGAAGTAAAAACACCATCTGCGCATGCGCGCCTTTTCCCCATGGCCGCGCATGCGCAGATGGTGGAGGCGGGGAGCGACGAGAGTGCGGAAGCCGACAGATTGCTTTGAATGCCGGCTGCCCCCACCCCCCTAGCACCCGCCGTTCGCCGCTCGCTCGCCGCTCGCCCGTTCACCCGCCCGCCCGGCCACCGTTTGTCGCTTGCCTGTCCGCCGTTTGCCGCTATCACCGCCTTCCCCACCCAGAGTCGAAGTCCCGGGATGGCAAGGAGGGAGGGAGCGACATGGGTTAAGCCCTCCACGGCCTCTTTAACACTTGGGCAGAAGTCGCACTCCTCCTCCGGGTGATGGAAAAGACGCAGGTACTCGGGAGCCCAGACGCCCCGCTCGAAGTGGAGGAAAGCAGGCGGTTCCCGGGGAGAGAAAGCAGACACTGGGCTTAGAGGCGCCCGTCCCAGTGGAGCAGATGGAAACGCTCCGCCTGCGTATTGCCATCCCCGAAGATACGCAAGCTCTCCCCCACCACAAAAACACACACACCGCCCGGCCAAACTCTCCCTCCTGCCGCCCCTTGCCAGCCGAGCGCCTCTTCGGCTCCGGTTACTTTCCACGTGGGGCGGGACAACCCCGCCACCGGGCAAGTGGTTCCTGTCCAGCGCCATGTTCCCGGCCAATGGCAGCACCTCCAGCCTCCTCGCCACTCGCCGCTACTGCCCCTCTCACCGCCGAGTCCTCCTGCAGCAGCGCTGGTGGCCACCGTTCCCCATAAGCACCCGCCCGCCACTTGCCCGCCCGCCCGCTCACTCGCCACTACCGCCCCTCTCACCGCCGAGTCCAGCGCTGGCGGCCACCGTCCCCCGTAGACGCCCGCCCGCCGCCCCCCCAAAAGAGATGAGAGAGGGAGGAAGAGAGTGTGAGAGAGGAAGAAAGAGAGAGAGAAGAGTGGAAGGAAGAGAGAGAGAAATGATAGAAAAAAAGAGACAGAGAAGTGACTCTTGGTGATGACGTATGATGTCATCGGGTGAGAAAAACCGTGGTACAGTATAGCAAAAAAAACCGGGGAGTATTTTTTAATTATTATTTTTTGAAAAATCGCGATATAGCGTTTCGCGAAAATCGAGATCGCGAAAATCGAGGGATCGCTGTATATCAATTATATTCAACATTCCTTTAACAGAAAAGATGAAATGAGGTTAGTATGCAGAACCAGTGATAGCTGTAAATAATGTTCCATTTCATAATGTTCTGTTTCATAGGTTATATACCAAGGTTATATACCATAGGTTATATTTCCCTCAGGTGCCAAAAGCATGTGTGCACACACTATTGCGCCTGCGCAAATGCCCACAACCAAAATTCAATGCCTTGGGAGGGGGGAAATTACTTCTCCTGCTCCCATGGAGGCCCTCTGGAGGCCAGAAACAGCCCATTTCCCAACTTCTGATGGGCCTGGTAAGCCTGTTTTTCACCTTCCGCAGGCTTCAGAGGTTTCCCTGGAGCTTGGGGAGGGCAAAAATGTCCTCCTTCTCCCCTCAGAAGCAGAAAATACCCTCCTACAACCTCCGCAGAAGCTGAAAATCAGATGGCCAATGAGCAAAATGTGCGCTGGATCTCAGCTAGGGCAACAGCTCATGTGCCAGCAGATATGGCTCTGCGTGCCACCTGTGGCACCCATGCCATAGGTTCGCCATCACTGCCATGTACAATATTTAAGAAAGTTGCTAATGCCATAACAATGCCATGACCATTCCCAGAAATGTCAGAACACACTCTCATGGAAATGAATTTTCCCATGTGTTTCAAAGAAAAAATATTTTATATGCAAATTTATTTATTTATTTATCTATTTATTATTTAGATTTGTATGCCGCCCCTCTCCGCGGACTCGGGGCGGCTCACAACAAGGCATAAACAAATCGTAACAAATCCAAATAATTTAAATATTTAAAAAAGTTTAAAAGAGAACCCCAATATACTAACAAACACACACACAAGCATACCATACATAAATTATACATGCCCAGGGAGATGTTTCAGTTCCCCTATGCCTGACGGCAAAGGTGGGTTTTAAGAACTTTATGAAAGGCAGGGAGAGTAGGGGCAGTTCTAATCTCCGGGCGGAGTTGGTTACAGAGAGTCGGGGCTGCCACAGAGAAGGCTCTTCCCCTGGGGCCTGCCAACCAACATTGTTTAGTTGACGGGACCTGGAGAAGGCCCACTCTGTGGGACCTAATCGGTTGCTGGGATTCGTGCGGCAGGAGGCGGTCTCGGAGGTATTTTGGTCCAATGCCATGAAGGGCTTTAAAGGTCATAACCAACACTTTGAATTGTGACCGGAAATTGATCGGCAACCAATGCAGACTGCGGAGTGATGGCGAAACATGGGCATACCTAGGTAAGCCCATGACTGCTCTTGCAGCTGCATTCTGCACGATCTGAAGTTTCCGAACACTTTTCAAAGGTAGCCCCATGTAGAGAGCGTTACAGTAGTCGAACCTCGAGGTGATGAGGGCATGAGTGACTGTGAGCAATGAGTCCCGGTCCAGATAGGGCCGCAACTGGTGCACCAGGCGAACCTGGGCAAACGTCCCCCTCGCCACAGCTGAAAGATGGTTCTCTAATGTGAGCTGTGGATCAAGGAGGACGCCCAAGTTGCAGACCCTCTCTGAGGGGGTCAATAATTTCCCCCCCAGGGTAATGGACGGACAGATGGAATTGTCCTTGGGAGGCAGGACCCACAGCCACTCCGTCTTATCCGGGTTTAGTTTGAGTCTGTTGACACCCATCCAGGCCCCAACAGCCTCCAGACACCGGCACATCACTTCCACTGCTTCGTTGACTGGACATGGGGTGGAGATGTAAAGCTGGGTATCATCAGCGTACTGATGATACCTCACCCCATGCCCTCGGATGATCTCACCCAGCGGTTTCACGTAGAATAAATAAATTTATTCCAAAGAAGATGTTTTGATACTAACCTAAAAATATGTATATATATTCAGTGATACCCCATCTTACAAACGCCTCGTCATACAAACATTTCGAGATACAAACCCGGGTTTTAAGATTTTTTTTGCCTTTTCTTACAAACTATTTTCACCTTACAAACCCACTGCCACTGCTGGGATGCCCCGCCTTTGGACTTCCATTGCCAGCAAAGCACCCGTTTTTGTGCTGCTGGGATTCCCACCTCTGGACTTCCGAGTTTTTGTGATGCTGCAGGAGAATCCCAGAAGGGGAATCCCAGCAGCGTAAAAATGGATGCTTTGCTGGCAATGGAAGTCCGGAGGTGGGGTTTCCCAGCAAGGGGAGCCTCAGTGAAATCGCAGCATCGCAAAAACACAGAGGTCCGGAGGTGGGTTTTTGAGGATTTATTTGTTTTTGCGATGGTGCAATTTCACTGATGCTCCCTTCGCTGGGAAATCCCACCTCCGGATTTCCATTGCCAGTGAAGCACTCGTTCTTGCAATGCTGGGATTCCCCTGCAGCATCGCAAAAACACAGAAGTCTGGAGGTGGGGTTTCCCATGGAGGGGAGCCTCAGGGGAATCCCAGCAGCGCAAAAATGGGCACTTTGGCTGGCAAAAGGGGTGGATTTTGGGCTTGCACACATTAATCACTTTTCCATTGATTCCTATGGGAAACATTGTTTCATCTTACAAACTTTTCACCTTAAGAACCTCATCCCAGAACCAATTAAGTTTGTAAGACAAGGTATCACTGTATTATATTATATATATTATGTATATCATCAGATGATTGTCACAAACAAGAAACCAAACAATACTATGAACTCATCAGAGTTGCTTCTTTATTGTTACTTGCCTATTTACAAGCATGTCACCAGACTGATAATATCCTCTTGGGAACAGCCAGATAAAGGCTTCAGAAATTCTCAGGGGATGTTTGGCCTCTATCACTTCTTTCCCTGCAAGGAAGATTTTTCACTTCTACCCACACTGTAGCTGAAAATTGCATCAGGTCAATATCCTGATATAAAAATATACAGTATATTTGTGTTTTACAAAAAGGCCTTTGAAAAAAGAATTGTACCTTTTTAAAAATGCTATTTACATTTAGTATATTTTTAACAGATAATATTTCTCAAACAGATTATGTTAATGTGCACCGAGCTCAGTAGTGAAAAGCAAATCAATAATACTCTTCAGTGACAAATCAGAGCAATGGCCATTAAGCATGAGTAATTAAAATGCCAGATTAATTGGTAAGCCCATTTAAGTTATTTATGGTCAAATATTTCTCCTATTAAAAATAGAAATTGCATTTATAGCTGTACTTAGCCATCAACCATCAAATGATGATGCAATTAGTGCATTTTAGCATTAATTTCTTTCCACCAACAATCTCCTCCTTAATTTTCTTGATCTTCTAGGCAAGTAAAAATATAACTAGGAAAAGTTGTAGCAGATATCACCTTTCCTTTACAAACTTTCTTAGACTGCATGTAAAACTTAATGTGCAATATTTAACATGCAAGATAACATTCTATCTGAAATTTAAACTATGCAACATATATCTTTTCTCTGCATCGCAACTATAAAAATGATATGTATTTTTGGATTAAATTATTGCAACTTCTTTATGAGTTACCTGCAAATGAACTGATCCTGTTTGAATGAAGACAAAAGCATAAGAAAAAGAAACAATTCTTTTGGTATTCTTTTGTAGTGTTTTGCCTTAGGTCGAATGAGGAATGTGGCAAAAAGAGCTGATTTTCTTGTGCTTCCAAAGAATAGTTCTATAAAAAGGTTTATTTTCTCCTGTTTTGTATACTATTTCACAAAGCTTTTCAATTTCATTTTTTCAAGCGGAGTTGCCTCTGGGCAATAAGAATACAAGTGCCAGGAGACAAAACAAAATGGTTAAGTATGAAGTGAGATGTTGAACAATTTTGGGATGTTGATTTTGTTTTAAGTAAAACAATACTTTTTTACATTTTAAAAGAAAGAAGAATTCTATTCATAATAGGTTGTGGTTCCCTAAACAACAAAGGGATTTAAACCAATTCATACATAAAATGAAATAAATAAACTTATTTCACACTGATCTAGGTAGGCCAATGAGTAAAGGTAATTTAATATTCTAGAAAAAAAGGATACCATAGAACAGGGATTCACAAAAACAATGCTTATACAGTATACATCCCTTTCGTTTAAACAATACTTTATCAGGACAAAAGCCAATAATATGTTTCATTTAAAAATGAATTTCTGTCATATCAAGGTTACTACAAACTTTTGCATTCATTTATTGTACATAAAAGATTTCAAAGTCCCCAGATTATCAATATTGTGAATAAGCTATTTTATTACCTGAAACATCTGATTCCTTTATATTATATCATATTATTAGGATTTGATTTGACTTGATTTATGCCAATTGAAAATAGTTATAATTAAATAAAAAGTATCTTAATTTTTTTAAAAAACAATACAAACTTCCATTGTTGTTTTTGGGGAGGACTAGAAGAGAGAAGATAATATCTGTTAATTAATCATGATATGTTCCAAATGTAGATATGATATAAAAAAGTGCAGCCCTAAGTCTTTTGTAATTTTTTTTTCTAAACACACAATATGATCCCTTAAAAGGTTCCATAAAAGTAAACCCAATTATATCAGTAGGATTTATATCTAGGTAAATAATGTGTGCATGGGGAAGTGTGGCCTTTCTACAAACCAAGCAGTAATCTATCTATCTATCTATCTATCTATCTATCTATCTATCTATCTATCTATCTATCTATCTATCTATCTATCTATCTATCTATCTATCCATCCATCCATCCATCCATCCATCCATCCATCCATCTATCTATCTATCGCTCTATCCATCCATCCATCCATCGATCTATCCATCTATCTATGCAAATAAGGATGGATTATTTAATGTGACTTTGAGCCAGGTACAATAAAACCAGGAATTAAAATATTTTACAAATTTATTACAAATTTATTAAAACAATAAAAATAAATTTAAAAATTAAATTTAAATTTAAAAATTAGAATGTTACAATTACAACTGAAGCACAGGATGGTTGATTGATTGATTGTGCTCCCCATCTCGCTAGGCGGCTTACAAACTTTCAATTAAAATGCACATTTTAACATTACATTATATAACATTAACATTTAACATCACATAACATTAAAACAATAAATAAGGATAATAAATTTGGTTTTTAAATTAAAATAAAGCTAACCAGAATATAATGATTAATACCAAGAATACTATTATAGATATCCACTTTATAAACCCAATACAACATGTTGTGGAACTTAATAACATGGCATTAGGAATGAGCACATCTACCACATATGCCATTGAACCTTTAAAAAAGTTTCTACCTTGTTATTATTTCTACCTCCCTGACTGTCTCTTTCCCCCCCCAGAAAAGTATGGAAAGGCAAGAAAGGCAAACAGAACCCCAAATGTCTATGAGGAAAAAGTTGTAGTATCTTTTATTTCCGGAACTATCAAAGAGTTAAGTCTTCAATTCTCCAGAATAGAAAAATATATGGGGCAGGAATTATTCCTTTTAAAAACAAACAAGAAAATAGAGTAAGCAAAGAAATAGCATAATGATTAGGACCAGAAATGACTATTTACTTTTAAAACTTCATTACTGCATGACATCACATACAAATATTGGGCTAAAATTAAGTAAACAGCACAGAACAATAGGAGTTTCTGCTTGTAGTGTTACAGGTTTTCCGAAGGAGATTTCTAAGCATATCTACTTCTTGAGACTATACATCATGAGAGGATGGTTACGATGTCAAAAATATCTGTGTCTTTCCACTCATATCGCTGATGCATTTTTCAGGTACACTTCCCTTTAATGAAAGGTGAGCCATTGGCTTTTTGAAATGACGCAACAATCTGCACACAGTCCTGTGTAACAAAGAACATTGGAAGAGACTACTCTGATTCACATTATATGAAAATGAATATTTTTTTTAATTGGCTCCTGCATCAGGAAACCATTAGTGAAGCTAAAGATTTCCAAAGTGCTCAAAGATTCCAAGGATGCCTTGAAAGGCATTTATTTATTTATTTGTTTGTTTGTTTGTTTGTTTATTTATCTGAATAAACTTGTTAATGTTTTGAACGTGTCTGCCTCAGTTTGTACGTCTTTGAAGACATATCAGCCCTTAAGTCCTAAGGATAGTAATAGCATTTATTATTATTATTATTATTATTATTATTATTATTATTATCATCATCATCATCATTATTTATTTATTTATTTATTTATTTATTTATTTATTTATTTATTTATTTATTTATTTATTTATTTATTTATTTATTTATTTATTTATTTATTTATTTATTTATTTATTTATTTATTTATTTATTTATTTATTTATTAGATTTGTATGCCGCCCCTTTCCGTAGACTCGGGGCGGCTCACAACATAATAAAACAATTCATAACAAATCTAATAATTTACATTTTAAAATTTAAAGCAGTTAAGAAAGCCCCATTTTTAAGCAGACATACCTACAAACATACCATACATAAATTATATAGGCCTGGGGGAGATATCTCAATTCCCCCATGCCTGACGACAAAGGTGGGTTTTGAGGAGTTTACGAAAGGCAAGGAGGGTAGGGCCAGTTCTAATCTCTGGGGGGAGCTAGTTCCAGAGAGTCAGGGACGCCATAGAGAAGGCTCTTCCCCTAGGGCCCGCCAACCGACATTGTTTAGTTGACGGGACCCAGAGAAGGCCGACTCTGTGGGACCTAATTGGTCGCTGGCATTCGTGCAGCAGAAGGCGGTCTCAGAGATATTCTGGTCCGATGCCATGAAGGGCTTTAAAGGTCATAACCAACACTTTGGATTGTGACCGGAAATTGATCAGCAACCAATGCAGACTGCGGAGTGTTGGTGTAACATAGGCATTTTTGGGAAAGCCCATGACTGCTCTCGCAGCTGCATTCTGCACAATCTGAAGTGCATTTGAGGAAAACAGAACACAACATAGTTATACGGTTGCAGCTTTAATTGGTTTGTCAAGAGTCTTTCAATAGAAACAGAGATAATAGCAGGCTATCATAAAATAACAATGGCTTGAAAATATAAATGTCAGAATTCTTGCTTCTGTGTCACCAGTGAAAGGATGTTTGCCCAAAGAAATTCCCAGCTGGAAAGCCAAATCATCCAATAACAGCCAAAGATCTACAGTAGGCCTAGAGAAAAGTTCAAAAGGTAGTCAAACCAAAGTTTATTCACAATGTAAGGGATGGACAGCAAGCAGAAGATTGAAAGAAGAGCAGCAGTCTGAAACATCTTTTACAGTCAGACATCCTGGCTTTGCCTGATTAGACTTGTGCCACTGCCCAATACTCAATCCCATTTATCTGGCTGTGAGATGCAGGACTTGATCTTCTTCTACTAAATTATCTCAAGCAAGGTTAGTGGGACAGTGAAAAGAAATGGTGCTGCAAGAAAGTTCAATAGGAGGGTTTTTTCAGTTATGGCAAGAGAACTTTCAACTACGGTAGTAGCTTCAACTAATGAAATCAGTAACAGCATTCCTGAGGTTAACAACCCTGATGTTCTGTTCATAAAAAGTCATACTTGTACTGTTCAGTTCATATATGACCCGGACCAAAAAGAGTTTATTTTAGGTACTTAAATTTAGTCTTTTTGAAATCTTTTTTCACTGGGATACTAATGTGAACTTTTCTGACCACAATGAAAGTAAAATTGAAATGAAAAAAATAATGCTTATATTTTTATCTTGCTTATAAAAGCCCGCCCCTAGCGTTTTTGCAATTTTTGTTCAATTTATAGATAATTTAGCCTGCAAACTGCATACAATTTTGCTATATTTGGTGTTGGATTACTAGTTTGAATACACAAACACACAAACACACACTACTAATAGTTTCAATCTGTGATACTTCCCCAATATATTAGCACCACTGCCCAATATTCAAAGCACGGATTTGGACTCTCATATATTTCGGATTTGCACAGTATATTCTTGAGTGCCATCTACTATTAAGCTATTAACTATATACATATAATGTAGATATATGTGCTTTATTATAGTCAAAGACCAACAACAATAATTTAATATAAAAACATGCATTATATTTCAAAGGATACTGTCAACAACTTGTTCAAGACTGAATTTATGAACTTTTCTGATGAAATCTAATTGTCTATTAAAAGTTATACATATAGTATTTGGAAAAAGATTTCTGTACTCTTTTTATTCTTTGACCTTTAGATTTATTTATTTATTTATTTATTTACTTACTTACTTACTTACTTATTTATTTATTTATTTATTTATTGGATTTGTATGCCGCCCCTCTCCGTAGACTCGGGGCGGCTAACAACAACAATAAAAAACAGCATGTAAATCCAATACTAAAACAACTAAAAAACCCTTATTGTAAAACTAATCATATATACAAGCAAATATACCATACATAAATTGTAAAGAGTATCTCAGTTCCCCCATGCCTGGCGGCAGAGGTGGGTTTTAAGGAGCTTAAGAAAGGCGAGGAGGGTGGGGGCAATTCTAATCTCCGGGGGGAGTTGGTTCCAGAGGGCCGGGGCCACCACAGAGAAAGCTCTTCCCCTGGGCCCTGCCAAACGACATTGTTTAGTTGATGGGACCCGTAGAAGGCTCACTCTGTGGGACCTAACTTGTTGCTACTGAAGTAGAAAGGCAAAACTCTAAAAGAAAGATTTTTAAGATCAAGCTTTTCCAACTTTCATGTGATGGTTCATATGAAATGCACTAAGAATGCTGCATGAAAGGCAAGAGTCTACTTCATGGACCAAATGGAAAAATGAGAATGTGAGAATTATTGATATTCAATTCTGCCTGCCTTAGCATAAAATAATAGATTTTCCTAATAATGTAATATTTAACAGTCAAACGCATACAATAGTATCTATTATAAATCAAAGCATTGCATATTCAGTATATTTTACAATATGACCATCCATATATATTTTGGCTTATCATAAAAAATATTGTGTTGAAAAATGAATCTAATCTTTACTAAATTATTCAATGCATAATTATTATTATTTTCATATGGCAACTGTGCCTGTAAGTTTTCAACCTTAAAGAAATAAAGGAATTGGCTGTATCAATTGCTATTCCAAGACAGGTGTAAGACAAAAATAGACATATGGGTAGTAAATTTTATTGTTTCTTCACAGTCACAAGGAACCCAAGACATTATCCAAATGCCACAACTTGGAAAAACATAGTTGTAAATATTTTGAACTGCAATATTAATCACTTACAGCACAGGTTAGCAACCCTCAGCCAAAACGTTTTGTGTTATCTTTCCCCTTTCAATGTCCACAGAGTTCACATGAGAGGATTTCAATAATTTGCTTAGCATCAACTAATCAAAATATAGACATACGATAGAAAAAATGGTTGGGAAAGTAAGAAAAATCTATTTTGTTTGATTCTTAGTGAATTCACAAAAACATCCATATTATTTTCTTAACAACAGCATAGAAGGGAACCATCATCACAATGTACTTTTCCCCCCTTTAATTCTCAGTTTATTTATAGATTTAATGTTTCTTGATTCTGACCCTACTCACATTAGAGTAGGGATGGGTCAGGATGTGTGCTGATTTGAATGAAGCATTCAAATAGATATACTACATTTTTGAATTTAAAATAATAATAATAAAACCAAAGTTTGTCAAATACCTGGAGATCCAAGCCCTACCACTATGATAATAATAATGTGATAATGTCGCTTTATGGTTCTATCCATGAAGTGCTATGGGCATACTTCTATGAACAGAGTTATATTAATGTATCGTTATTATCATCCCTACCTCCATCTCTCTTTTTTTGAAAATAGATCGCAGCTTTTGGTAAATTCTTCTAAAACTATAAACCTTCTCACCATCTCTGATAGCCCAATTCAATAAAAGCCAGGTTGTGATGTCTCCCACTCACTTGCACACACATGTAAATCTGGTGTAATCACATGATGTTTTGCTTAATAACCATATTACGTAGCAACAGAGTTGCCAGGCCCAACTGTGGTAATTAAGCAATGGCTACCTATAATAATCTTAATTTTCATTAAATTCTTCAATACTCCTAGTATCATGGGCAGATCAAAAATAGAATAGGTACTTTTCCTTTTCTATATAACATATGAAAAAAACTTTCCAAATACTGAAACGACAAGAGAAGTATTCATCAAGTAGATGTGTTCAATATATATTATTGACTGATTTAGTTGTAAGTTTGGTCAATATTGAAAGGAACAGATATTGATTCCTGCCATTCTCAATACACAGATATATCTGCCTAAATGAAGTCAAGCTGTACATCAGCAGTTTACTTTTAAGAGAAGAAAAGAGCATTTATACAATATAAAAATATTTAATGTGTCAATGTGTATCATATTTCGAAATACTTTTTAGTAAAGGATATAAATATACCTCCATAACAGCATATTTCATTTTTATTCCGAAGAGAAACAATGTATTCTGCAGGAGATAATAGTCCAGTTCAGATCCAATGAAAATTCATAATGAATAAAAAGGGCGTTTTCATAAAGAATTCAAAGAAAATAGCGCCGGTCGACTTACCGGCTGGCAGCATTTGCCGGAGGGACCGGGCAGACACCGGACTCCCTCATGGTGGCCGCCATCTTGTTTTCGGCCGAAATCTCGCGAGACGAGATTTCGGCCGAAAAACAGGCCTACGAGGCCTGACGTTGCTGCCGATCAGGGGCGGGGCTTGCTGGCCCTATTTAAGGGCCTGCGGGCCCTGGGCCAAGCCTTCTCGCCCGGACCGGCAGCTGGAGCAGACACATGGCTGTCTGTTCTTGGAGGCCTTTCGGCAGCCGCGTGGGCGGCCGCCGCTTTTGGAAGCCTCGTGGGAGGCTGGAGGAGGTTGCAGGCGAGCAGCTGGAGCAGCCTTCCGAGGCCTGCGGCTTTCTTCCAGTCCGGCGTGAGGCCCCCGTCGCTTCGTAAAAGGCGGCCGCGTGTTGCGGCCGCCATCTTGAGAGCCTCATCGGAGGCTCGTGGAGCGGTCCGGGGCTTCGGGTCCGGCGGGAAGGCTGGGCTTGTGCCGTCTGCGGCTGTTGGCCCCTCTGTTTCGTCCGGGGGGGGGGATCGTCCGGTCGCCCCCTCGGGAACGGGGGGAACGGGCGGAGGGCTCGCGTGTGCGCCTCCCCCCCCATTCGTGGCCCCTGTTAAGAGGGCAGTTAGGCCCTTGGCGGCAGCTTTCTGCTGCTGCGCTGCCCGTTTGGGCTGCGGCCATTTGCTGCCCTCTTTCATTCCTGTTAAAAAAGAACTGTGGTGTAAAACAAATCATACATAATAATAATAATATTGATAATTGTGGTTAATATTATTTAATATCTTTATATAGACACACAGAAGGCAGGAAAAGACCTATTGGTCCCTCTAGTCTGCCCTTATAATGTTTACTGTAATTTTTTTTTTCTTAGGATGGACATATCTTTATCCCAAACATGTTTAAATTCTGTTACTGGGGATTCATATACCAAGTCTGCTGGAAGTTTGTTCCAAGGATCTACTACTCTTTCAGTAAAGTCGTAGTCAAACTTCAGTACAACAGTTATCGCCAAACATTAATTATTTTAATATTTGGTAGCCTAGGAAGGTGATGAGGCCCTTGGCCAGGGTAGCTAGGAGCCCCCCCCCCGGTGGGTCCTGCTGGGGGGATTACGGTGGGTGGCCACCCGGTCCTGGTTTTTCTTGGGGGTTTCGGGGGGGCACCTTTAATCGGGTTTGGCCCCCCGCCGGCCCCTTTTGCGGGGGCATGGGCCCCTGGGCAGCTTTTTGCTATGGCCTGGTGTGTCGGGCGGGGGGTTCGGACCCCGCCAATGCAGGCCGTAGTGCCCCCGCCCCTTTTGCCGGCTTTCCCGTCGGGGCCGGGGGTATTAGGTACGGGGGCCACCACAGTGTGGGACCCGTTCGCTGCATGTCGGGGCTTTGCTGCAACGGGGTTGTAAGCACGCTCGAGGGTTGGTTGAGGGACTACCACCCTTGCTCGAGAGCGGCTGCTCTCTGGCTAGGTTTCTCACAGGGATTCAGGATCCCTTGCATGGGGGTTTGGGCAAGCCTTCAGGTCCGACAACCTCAGGTCGGTTGTGGGACATGAAGGCATTGTTCGGTCCAGAATGGCGGAGGAGGTGGCTGAGGGGAGGGCCCTTGGGCCCTTCCCAGAGCCGCCCTTCCCATATCTTGGGGTCCCCTTTCAGGGTGGTCCCCTGAAAGGCGAGCGGTGAATTTAGGTTGATTCACCACTTGTTTTTTCCTAAAAGGGGAGTCAGTGAATGATTTCATTCCTGACGAACTTTGTTCGGTGCGGTACGCATCCTTTGATGCGGCCGTGACCATGGTTAGGAAGTGTGGGGTTGGAGCCCTTATGGGAAAATGCGACAGTGAGTCGGCATTCCGGCTCCTCCCCATACACCCAGACGGATTCGGGCTTCTGGGCTTCCATTTCGAAGGTGGGGTTTTTGTGGACAGGGTACTGCCAAGGGGCTGCTCTGTCTCATGCTCTCTTTTTGAGAGTTTTAGCACCTTCTTGGAGTGGGCGCTCAGGAGGCGCAACGGTCTGGGATCGGTCGTTCACTACCTTGATGGATTCTTGTTGGCGGGGCCTGCGCGTTTAGAGCAATGCTTTGCTCTAATGCTGGTCTTCGAAGCCCTTTGCGCTTTGTTGAAGGGGCCTTTAGCCTCTGAGGGGACCGAGGGCCCCGCCACCAGGATTACCTTTCCCGGTATTGAATTGGACTCGGAGGTGCAATCTTCTAGATTGCCCCTTAGAGAAGTTGCTTAAGATCAGACAAAAGCTTGATGAGGTGCTGGGCTGCCGGAAGGTTACCCTACGGCAGCTTCAGGAATTGGCAGGCATTCTTAATTTTGTCTGTCGGGTGGTTGTTCCTGGTAGGGTTTTTTCCAGGAGGTTGTAAGACACAATGGAGGGGCTCCGTCTGCCCCATCATCGTACCCGCCTTTGCGCTGGGGTCAGGGCTGACCTCGGCGTGTGGCGGGATTTCTTGGTTAGGTTTAATGGTTTGGCTTTCTGGAGGCACGAGCTTCTTTTGGAAGCTGAGTTGCAGCTCTGCTCTGATGCCGCGGGGACTTGTGGTTTCGGGGTAGTGTTAGGTGACCAGGGGTGCTGGTCGGCATGGCCTCCGGAATGGAGTGCCTCTTCGTTGGTTAAGGACCTTACGTTCTTAGAGCTCTTCCCCTTAATAGTGGCCTTAGAGCTTTGGGGGGAGCAGTTTAGGGACAAGTCCGTGCATTTTTGGTGTGACAACCTAGCGGTTGTCCATGTGGTGAAGGCCCTGTCCTCTAAGAGCGACGGGGTCATGCGGCTTGTCCGTCATTTTGTGCACAGGTCCTTGTCCCTAAACGCATTGTTTTTGCCTAGGCATGTCCCCGGGGTGGATAACGGGGTCGCTGATGCCTTGTCCCGTGGTCAGTTGTCCAGGTTTTGGACCCTGACCCCGTGGGCCCGGGAGTCGCCAGAGGCGTTCCCCGGCCGCCTTTGGAGTCTGGGGGGGCTCCCGGGCGTAGGAGAGTAAAGGTCTGCTAGGCTATGGCCCTCTCTGTGGTGCCTGGCACTCTGGGGGATTCGCAGCAGACAGGTGCAGAGTTCGGGGAGTTCAGGCAGGATACGGGTTACCCCTATAGCTGGCCTGCCCCAGTTGTGTACCTGGCCATATTTGTGTCCAGTTTAGGCAGTGTGGCCTTTCAGTTAGGACTTTAGGTCCAGGTGGCCGGCCTCGCCTTTTGTCTAAGGCGGGGGCTGGTTTGTGGATGTATGGAGAGTTCCGCATAGTGAAGATGCGGGACGACTGGCCAGGGCCTTATGGCTGATTGCTAGGTCCTTTTGGCCTTCCATCTCATTGCCTTAGTCGGGCGGGTTTAGGAGTACAGGGTTTGGCTAGGCCAAGCGTGGATCCCGCCGCTTGTGGGAACGCTCGTTCCGCAGTGGCGCCGCCTCTAGTGCGGTGACGGCGTTCTCGATACTGAGGATTCGGGGATGCCGACCGCTGGCGGTCGACGGCCTGTTTTAGGCTACGAACGGCCAGTTGAGGGTCCGGAGTATGATCTTAGGCCAGGGCTCCCTTTGGTCCCCTTCTATTCAACCCCGCCAGGATGGACCGACGGTGTTGCTTTGGGTCATGAGCGCTCCGAGACCACTCAGCAACACGGTGCCGTCGGGGGTGGGGACCCTGCCGTTGTGGCGGCTGGGTCCTTGTTGTCTGGCGGGGGAGACGGGGTGTGCAGTAGGATGGGCGTTTCTACCGCTATGCTGGGTGGGCAGCATCCCATTGCTGCGCCCAGGTGGTGCTGGGAGGGCGGCATCCCATTGCTGCGCCCAGTTGGTCCTGGGAGGGCGGCATCCCATTGCTGCGCCCAGTTGGTCCTGGGAGGGCGGCATCCCATTGCTGCGCCCAGTTGGTCCTGGGAGGGCGGCATCCCATTGCTGCGCCCAGGTGGTGCTGGGAGGGCGGCATCCCATTGCTGCGCCCAGGTGGTGCTGGGAGGGCGGCATCCCATTGCTGCGCTCAGTTGGTCCTGGTAGGGCGGCATCCCATTGCTGCGCCCAGTTGGGGCTGGGAGGGCGGCATCCCATTGCTGCGCCCAGTCGGTGCCAGGGGCGGCATCCCATTGCTGCGCCTGGATGTGTGCTGGGAGGGCGGCATCCCATTGCTGCGCCCAGTTGGTGCTGGGAGGGCGGCATCCCATTGCTGCGCCCAGTTGGTGCCGGGGGCGGCATTCCATTGCTGCGCCTGGATGTGTGCTGGGAGGGCGGCATCCCATTGCTGCGCCCAGTTGGTGCTGGGAGGGCGGCATCCCATTGCTGCGCCCAGTTGGTGCCGGGGCAGCATTCCATTGCTGCGCCTGGATGTGTGCTGGGAGGGTGGCATCCCATTGCTGCGCCCAGTTGGTACTGGGAGGGCTGCATCCCATTGCGGCGCCCAGGTGGTGGGTATTGCACCTCGGTGGCAAGGACCTGTGTGGGCCTGGGGGTCTACTTTAGATCTGCCAGGCTCATGGAGCCTGCGGTGGCTTCGCACGGTGCGGCCCTCCACGCAAGTGGGGTGGTCGAGATCCCCTCGGGGATCGCTTGGTGGGACGCCATTTCTCTTAGGGCCCTTCACCGGATTAGGCGGGGAGTTATTAAGGCCCGGGGTACGGTAGTCGGAGAATTAGGCGGGGTGGTAGTGGTCCGTCCCCGCATCACCATAGTTCAGCGGTGGCTTTACCTCGCTGCTGGTCTTCCTCCGTCAGAACAGAGGAACACCATTTTTCTTACAGGACCTGCAGTGGTCTCTGCGTGAGCTGGCGCAGTTAGAGGGGGGAGTCGGGGGGCCAAGATAGAGATCTGACCCCTGCTCCGTGGCAGGTTAGGGGTGGAAACCTGGGTGGTGGTTAGCAACTGTGCGTTCTCCCTTGGGCATCTTTGGGGATGATTGACAGGTTCTCTCCAAGCTCATGGTGGGGTGCTACCTGAGCAGTTGGGGGGAACCTGTCTTTGGGTCCCGCACATTGAAGTCCCCGGGTAGGGGTGCGCCGGCGGGACCCCCCTCATGCGAGTGCATGGCAGGGTCTCAGGTGAGGGAGAGGTCCCTCACCTGGACTAGCATCGAGCTACGCCCATAGTTGCCCAGGAATGTTGATTGCTACGTCATTTCCGCCCCGGAAGTATTTGTTTGACCCTGCAGGTCCACTGTTTGGGTCATAGTTAAGCATGTTGATTTTATGCTAATTTATGCTAATTTATGCTAATTTATTAAAATAAATTATGCAAATTATTATTAATAAAATGACCCAAGTTTAAATCCAGCTCTTGTGTCCGTGTCGTTACTCCGTCTCTTCGGCAATAGCGCCGGTCGACTTACCGGCTGGCAGCATTTGCCGGAGGGACCGGGCAGACACCGGACTCCCTCATGGCGGCTGCCATCTTGTTTTCGGCCGAAATCTCGCGAGACGAGATTTCGGCCGAAAAACAGGCCTACGAGGCCTGACGTTGCTGCCGATCAGGGGCGGGGCTTGCTGGCCCTATTTAAGGGCCTGCGGGCCCTGGGCCAAGCCTTCTCGCCCGGACCGGCAGCTGGAGCAGACACCCGCCCGCCCTCCCTATTTTGCAGTGTGCTACTATTGGGTCGCCCCTAGGGGGGCCGAATGGGAATTTTTTGCAGCTTCGCCCGTTAGGCAAGGCCGTTTTTTTGCCCATTCCACACTGGGGAGATGGATGTGCGGTTAGGGGGTGCTTGCATTTAATTAGGTTGATTGGCTTACCTTTGGTCATTTGGGTAGGCAGGTTAGGGGCGGAAACCTGGGTGGTGGTTAGCAACTGTGCGTTCTCCCTTGGGCATCTTTGGGGATGATTGACAGGTTCTCTCCAAGCTCGTGGTGGGGTGCTACCTGGGCAGTTGGGGGGAACCTGTCTTTGGGTCCCGCACATTGAAGTCCCCGGGTAGGGGTGCGGCGGCGGGACCCCCCTCATGCGAGTGCATGGCAGGGTCTCAGGTGAGGGAGAGGTCCCTCACCTGGACTAGCATTGAGCTACGCCCATAGTTGCCCAGGAATGTTGATTGCTACGTCATTTCCGCCCCGGAAGTATTTGTTTGACCCTGCAGGTCCACTGTTTGGGTCATAGTTAAGCATGTTGATTTTATGCTAATTTATGCTAATTTATGCTAATTTATTAAAATAAATTATGCAAATTATTATTAATAAAATGACCCAAGTTTAAATCCAGCTCTTGTGTCCGTGTCGTTACTCTGTCTCTTCGGCAAAGGAAATCAAACAATACTAACAATCATCCAGTAAGCCAGGGTTAACAAAGTGGCTATGCTAAAGTTTATTTTATGCAATTACACAGACACTTAGTCACTATCTTCACTATTTACTTTTAATATGATATATCAACTATACTTACTTTTAAGTCTATTTGGAGAGAGAGATAGGGCAGCACTTCTGCAATATGGTATTAAAACATTGTGGGTTTTTTCTTTGTTTTTAGATGAATCCACTTAAAAATAAAATCTTTAGAATACATTAGGCTCTTACAAACATTTACAGCCTACATAGTAGGGAAGCTTTTTTTCCAATTCTCCTTACCAAGCAAAAAAGGCTTCAATTAGAATATTATTTATTCTGATTTGCAATTGCTAGCAGATAATTAAACTTTTGCAGCATGATGTACAATATACAGTATTCCATAAATCCAATGTCTCCTTCTCGATAGGATAGGAAGCTAAATTAGTACTGAATACAATAGTCTCCCAAATGCAGTAAACATTATCACATCAAACAGCTAAATAATTCAGTTGTTCTGTGATCCCTGGAATAAGGGTGTTTTTTTGTTTCATCCTGATCATCCATGCACCAAGAAGAAAGTGGCTACCCAAGAATGTCTCTTTGGCTTTGTATTGTGAAGTAAAATGATTATTTTAATTGTACTCTCTGCTGTTGTTCTCCGTCAACAGTTTTCAAATGGTGAAAGTGAGGCTGATTTAACCCTGTTGCTGTGCTCAAAACCACTATACACTTGTACTTTTAACAAGTCTCTGTGACTCGCACTGAAAATTCTTTATTTTAAGTGCTTATATTTGGTCAATTTGAAAACTTCTTTCCATTGGAAACTAGGTTGAATATATATGCACACAATGAAATAAAAATTGAAATTAAAAAATAATGCTTATTAGTTTATTTTGCTCATAAAAGCCCGCCCTGCCCCCTTTTTTGTATTTTTTTTTTCAATTTATAGATAGTTTTGCCTGCAAATAACATACAATTTTACTAAATTTAGTATGGATCTGCATGGGCAAGGACATGATGATTACACCCAAATCTTTACACATTAAAGTTAAAATTGGTTACATGATATATTACTGAAAAAATATAGCTGCAAGAAAAGGTCTAAACTCTATCTAGGTCTTTGTGAACCATAAATCAGTCTTTTCCTCCATTTTTATCATCTAAAGTTGAATAGACCCCAAAATAACCATACATCATAACATTCCAAAAAGAAAAAAAATAATCACAATAATTATATTAGTATTTTTAAAACTTTAAGTACAATAAATGCCAATAAATAAATTATAATTCCTGCTGGATAAGAGTAAATACTCTCCCTCCCTTCCTCCCTCCCTCCTTCCCTCCCTCCCCTGTCATGACATTGTTTTAATATGTGGTTAAAAATTTTAAATATAAGTGTATATAGTTTCATATGTATGTATGTATGTATGTATGTATGTATGTATGTATGTATGTATGTATGTGTGTGTGTATAATTTTCTAAATTCCTCTGAGTTCTAATGAAGTTTAGATGTTGAAGAAAACAGATTTCATCATACTCATTGAGGTCATGATTTATGGGAAACAATAAGAATTGTGGCACCTATCTTTTAAATATAGCTAACAACCACCGAGAAGGCTCTCCCTTGTAGACCCGCCAGCCAACACTGTTTAGTTGATGGGACCGAAAGAAGACCAACCCTGTGGGATTGCTGGACATTGGGAGGTATGTGGGTGGAAGGCAGTCTTGAAAATACTCTGGCCCTTTTACTGCACTGATCTATCTATAAATATTAGCTGGAGAAAAGTGAAATCTCCTTAGATCAAAAACTTATTTATTTATTTATTTGTTTGTTTGTTTGTTTTGTCCAATACACAATGAGAGTTTTAGTGGAGATATATATATATATGTATGTATGTATGTGTGTGTGTATATATATATATATATATGTTTCCGTAGATTTTCACGGGTACAGGTATGACGGTCTTGGTATATTTGGGTTTCTTCCCGTGTAGGATTTGGAAATTTCTGGTGACGTTTCGACGAGGTCCCACTCGTCATCTTCAGGCTGGTGTTTCTGTCCTTGTTCTAAGGCGAACACTGCGAGACCTGAGCTGCCTTCCTTCTATAAATACTGGTGGCTGGGTGTGGTTTGATGGCTCAACAATTGCCTGCTGTGTGGAAACTTCCTGGTGAGTCAGTGGGGAAACACCTGGGGTCGTTGATGTAGCTATCTGACGTAATAATATTTGGGACTAATAATAGATTTACAGTGAAAAATCATGCTTTTTTAAAATGTATTTATTATTTTTAAGCATATATAAGATAAGCAAAAGTATAAACATGTATACATGAGATGATATTGAGTACATAGGAATATTAGGAAAGGGACAGTAGGCACATTGGTACAACAATAGAAAGAGTAAGGCTAAAATTTTGGGATTTGGGGAAGAAGTTTGGTAATATATTCCAGGCATTGACTTGCCTTCATTAAGAGAACACTGATATCATTAAATAAATACGTAGTAGATTATTACTTTCCAATATTATTAAATATAATTAAATATAATTTCAATTATGCCTGTGATATTCATATTCGTAGCTAATAACCTTCTCTCCCTGATCCTATCAGAAAATTGATATATTTTGCCTCACAACTGAATATTGAATATTGCATCATGGCCAACATAAAACTTTTCACATTTTCAATTTTTACAACAGAGCTTTGATAATAGGGACTTTGTGACCTTTAAAAGTTTCTGACAATAAACCTTCCTAATACAATAATACTTATAGAGAATGTCCTTCCTGTTGAAATATTTATTTTATTATATTATATTTCTATGCCGCCCAACTCCTTAGGTACTGAAGGCAGCTCATGACAAAAACGAGCATGAATCAGTATAAAAACATTTCAATGTTTTCAATTTAAAGTAATTGCAGCCAGCTATACATTCAAAGGCCCACCTCGCTAGTCATCTCCCCATGGTCAAGAGCTCGAGGCCTGTCATAAAAGCCAGATCTTTATGGCTTTATGGCTTTCCAGAAGGCCAACAAGGTAGGGTTAGTGCAGATATCAGGAGGTAGCTGGTTCCAGGGAGTTGGAACAACCACAGAGAAGGCTCTCCCTTGTAGACCCACCAGCCAACACTGTTTAGTTGATGGGACCGAAAGAAGACCAATCTTGTGGGATTACTGGACATTGGGAGGTATGTGGGTAGAAGGCAGTCTTGAAAATACTCTGGCCCTTTTACTACACTGATCTATCTATAAACTTCTTAAGACCCACCTCTGCCGTCAGGCATGGGGGAACTGAGACATCTCCCCCGGGCCTATACAGTTTATACATGGTATGTTTGTGTGTATGTTTGCTTTTAATAATGGGGTTTTTAGTGTTTTTTTAAATTATTAGATTTGTTTTTACACTGTCTTTGTTATTGCTGTGAGCCGCCCCGAGTCTATGGAGAGGGGCGGCATACAAATCTAATTAATAATAATAATAATAATAATAATAATAATAACAACAACAACAACAACAACAACAATAATAATAATAATAATAATAAATATTAGCTGGAGAAAAGTGAAATCTTCTTAGATCAAAAATTAATTATAATACTTTATATGCCCCTAAATTTCCTTTTGCATTGAAAAGGTAACACAAATATTTTAAGTGTATATGCATATGTACCGTATGTATTGGGATGTTACACACACATACAGATATGTATATGAGGAGGGGTTTATAAAGGCATACCCAGAGGTGAGCTGCTAAAGTGGAACGGTGACATGTGCTCACCCACATGGCTCTGAGTGCTAGTGGAGTCCAGTGCCATTCTGCTACTGCAGCTGTGCAGGTAACAGAATCACTCATGAAGATGCAGGTGTGCCTGTGTTTCGGTGCAGGACACCCTGCACAACTGCAGTAGCAGAATTGTTCTGGATTCCGCTAGCACTCAGAGCCACAGGGCCAAGCACACATCATTGTTCCACCTTAGCAGAGCACCTCTGGGTGTACCTAATTGGCACCAAATCACCCAGGATATTATATTATTGAGAGAATCCCATTGGTGTCAGTCAAACATTTTGTCAATATATTAATTTCTCCTTATATTTTGCAATTAGAAAATATAAAGAGAAGTTAATATATTGTCAAGATGTTTGACTGACACCAGTGAGACTCTCTCAATAATATAATGTCCTGAGTGATTTTGTGCCAGTATTTAATATATTTCTAGAGTGGATATAAAATTAATTAGTTATTCATTTTAATTTTAAAATTAATTTAATAAAAAATAGTGTAACCATCTACAATAATTTAATAATATAATTTTCTAAAAGTGAGCTTAGGGGGAAAGTGCTTGAATACTGAACTGATATCTACATCTATGTTTTATCACACCAAATCTAGAAAAGTTGTCCTTTTTTCCACTATAGCCCCCACTCTTGTGCAAAAAATTGATTAACTGGCTTCTGAATAGTAAACACATGCAAATTGCAGTGCAAACCCTAAAACAGGCTGATTGTAAAAGACAAACAAAACAAACAAACAAACAAAAACAGCCCCTGGTTCAGTTCCTTTACTATAAAGCAGGGGTCTCCAACCTTGGCAAATTTAAGACTTGTGGAGATTAACTCCCAGAATTCGTCAATTCTAGCAGTTGACTTCCACAAGTCTTAAAGTTGTCAAGTTTGGAGATCCCTGCGATAAAGTACCCCACTACTCTTGACTCTGCAACATTTCTCTACCTGATGTACAGTAGCTCCTGTATATTTTGTGACCTTGGATTTCAAAGATTTTCTTCTCTGATCACAAAGAACTTCTCAGAGTCAGATATTATAACACCATGCAAGTAGCATCAAAATTATCTACACCCATCAACAATATTTTAATCTCGATGTTATTATAACGATGTGTAGCATCTGTGAAAAATATTGCTTTGGTGTTTTTTTAAAAAAACATTTAAAAAAATAAAATAAACCCCTTGATATTTCAAATTATTCTTATTTTCTCAATGCTCTATAAAATTAATTTTGCAGATGTTTATGCAATGTTCTCTGTGAAAATAGCATGATGTTTTTTAAACTTGGAACTGATTGTATAACAGAAACAGCTTTCACAGAAAGAGATTTGAATCTGAGAAAAAAAATGACAATATTTATAGCAGCTAATAGGAGCATCCCTGGATAGTTTTAAAAGTTCTACAACAGAAGAGAGTAGATTTATAAAGTGACATGGGAAAAACAGTCAGTGATATGGAATTTCCCCCTATGTTTTATAAATGAAGAGCATTCTTTCACTACATATCATTTACCTTCATACTGAAATCATCTAATGCTATTCAGATATTTAATAAAAAAAATTAAAGCCCAATGTGTTTGTTTAAGATAACTTTTAAGGTTGTTCTAGAACATATCTGCTGTGCAATTATTTAATAGCACATTCTGTCGTGTAATGGTTAGTAATTAATAAGGGTAACTAACATTATAGTACATTTCAAAAAAGTGAAATGGAATCACATTTAGTCTTAATTAAAACTAGACTCCTTGAAAATAATGGTCCTTAAACTAGTCATAATTAGCATTAATTTCATGGTTTCCACATGCTAGAAATATAATGTTCAGAATTATACAAGACAGACATTAACAAGGCATGGAATAAGAAATGCCAGATGTATGGGCTGAATTCTGAAGAAACAGACATACCAAAATATACTTTCAACATCTGATAAATGATGGAAAAGATTATAGGACTGCAAAAATATATTTATGCAGTGATTAAATATATTTACTGAGCAGCCAAAAGTCTTAAAATGTATTTGGCAATGATATGTTTTGGGGCATTTGGCCTCTATGCATAGTTCCCTCTAAGCTGAGCAGTGAGCAATCGCTCACTTAAAAATCATCATCAACTCAGAGTTTTCCAAACCTGCCCAGAAGCCGAGAGGGAAAGAGTGAGAGGGAAGGAGAGAGAGAGGAAGAGAGAGAAACAGATAGAAAAAAGAGAGGAAGGAAAAGATAAAGAAAAAGAATGGGAGTAAGGAAGAGAGAAAGAAAATCAAAATCTAGAAACTAGCTCAACTATTTAGGTGGCATTTTGATATTGATAGAGTTGCCCTATTATGAGCTCACTGTTATAGACACACAGCACAGTATTTTATTTTGAAATTCTCTGAGACAAAACAGGGTGGGTTTTTTATTTGTTAGTTAGTTTGTTAGTTAGTTAGTTTGTTTGTTTGTCTGTCTGTCTGTCTGTCTGTCTGTCTGTCTGTCTGTCTGTCTGTTTATTTATTTATTTATTTATTTATTTATTTATTTGTTTGTTTGTTTGTTTGTTTAATTGTTTGTTTGTTTATTTATTTATTTATTATGTGCCGCCCAGTCCCGAAGGGACTGCCGCTCAGACACTATACTTTTCCACCCACCCACCCACCCAAAAAATTAGAGGAAACACTGCCTCTATGCATTACCACACTGAATTTGAAATAAAACATCCAAGGTTAAAGTGAAGTGAAGACTTAGCTTTAACTCAAGTGGTTTGACAAAAGTATGGCATTAACCATTAAGGAATTATAGACATTTTAAATACACATTCCCATTTTTGTTGACTCATAAATAATGGGACCAACTAACATAACTGAAAATATAAGGATACTTTGGATCATAAGATGTTCCTTTACTTCTCCACACATCGCTTCCAATCATTTTGATAAAGTTAATCTTGGTTACACCAATCCAAAGAATCTTATTCTAGAACTGGGCAGGCCTTTTAAAGTGACAAAATCTGGCCTGACTATTCTTGAGCATTACAAGTGGCTTGCACCTTGTTGTGAAGCTTCTGTGTTTACATTCATGAAGCCAGTCTTTTGACTGTAGACTTTGACAGTGCCATGCCTACCCCATTAAGATTGTTCTTGACTTGGCTAAAAGTTGTGATTGAATTTTCTTCACTAATGATAAAATTTTGCAGTCATCAACTTTAATCGCCTTCTCTGGTCTTCTTGACTTTTTGTATTGCTGAGCTTTCTAGTTCATTCCTTCTTTTTCAGAATGTTCCAATGTTGTTTTGGTCACTCCCAATGTTTTGATATCACTTAGATGGATTTGTTTTACTTTTCAGCCTAAAGACTTCTTATTTGCGCAGTCACTTCTTTGGAGCTCATGTTGAGTGTTCCAGTGAACAGCTACTAAATGCAAATGTGAAACTCAGAGCTAACTCCAGATCTTTTTCTGCTTGATTTTCATGATTAACCAGAGAACAGGGCATACCTAGCCATGAAACTGCTTCTCAGCCATTTGTCCCATCATTTATGAGCCACCCAAAAATGGGAGTAGGTGTACTGAAGTAGTTGTAATTCCTCAATGTTTATTGACAATCTTTTGTCAAACCTCTTGTTGTGGTTAGCTCTGCCCCTGCTCCTGCCCCAAGGACTGTGGATGTGGGGGAGACATCCATATGCTGCAGGTCTGCTATGCCCCCGGTGGAATCTGATGATGAAGGCTCCTCTGACCAAGAAGACATGAGTGACAGGGAGGAGGAGAGTGTGGCAGACAGCTCAGAAGGAGATCAATTGTCTAGCTCCTCCTTAGATTCAGAACAAGAGTTAATGATACAGCCATGCATGCGGAGAGCGATGCATGGGCAACAACAACTGAGAGATTATTATCAAAGAAAATGAGGCCACCTGTGGTTGGGTGGGGCTGTGGTAATTAGTAAGGCTGCTATAAATAGCAGCCTGTGGGTTTGGCCATTGTGGAGGATTATCTGATCGTTGTGTTTCGTGACTGCTTTACTGACTTTGACTTTTTGTGTGCTGATTTTTCCCCACTTTGAAACTAAACCAGAGCAAAGTGTGTGTCACTTTGTGAAAGAAGAAGGACTGTGAATTGCCTCACAGCTGCAAGATAAGTATCACAGAACTGATAAGGGACTTGTACAAATTATCAGTTTGTTTGGAGACATGTGCTCTTTGCTATACCAAAAGAGGGCTTGGTTTAAGTGAATTTTCATTATAAAGAACATTGTTTTGAATTTTCAAACGTGTGTGTGTCTGAAATTTGTACCTGTACCTGGGAGGATTCTGCCAGAGAGCCCGACAGAACACCTCTTAAATTAAAACTGAAAGTCTTCACTTTGCTCACATTTTGAGTGTTTCATTCAAATTCAGTTGATTTTATATAGGAACAAAATGCCACAAAATGTATCTTTGATCCAATATAATCGAACCTAATCGTATGTGTGTTTGTGCCTTTAAGTCAGTCCTTATTGGTGACTGCTTGGAATATTCCCTGCTTTTTTCCTGGTAAGTTTTTTCCCAGAAATGGTTTGCCATTGCCTCCTTCCTTAGGACTAAGAGAAATTGACTGGCCCAAGATCGCCCATCTAGTTTAGTATCTAAGAAGCAACTAGAACATGTATGTGAACATTACACATATAATGTCTTGTAGCCTGATGCTTTAATCACTATACACTAAAACTGGCTCATAAATCAAATATGACAACTAATATTTGAAAATTGAAAAAACAAGGTTGTATGCTGTCATATTAGCTGTTTCGCTTATCACCAGAAAATAGAACATATTGGACTGTAAGAAATTTTAAAAATACAATTAAAATTGTCAAATGAAAATCCAAAACTTTTGAAATCTTAGTGATATTATTTTATTTATTATTAATCAATTTATTTATTTATTAGATTTCTATGCCATCCTTCTCACAATGACTCAGGGTAGCGTACAACATCATAAATACAACAATATATAAAAGAAATCTAATTTACTTTAAAAGACTGATACAAATTGCTAAAAATGCACAAATTTGATAGTCGTGGCCTAAATAATGGAAATGGGTAGGGAGTTATTAAAAGCATAATAAACTTTATATTTTCAGACTCAAAAAAGAAAAGAAAAGAAAAGAAAAGAAAAAAACCCAGAGTGATATTGAAATAAAGGACTAGTTGCTATTTAGGACAATGCAAAATTTTAACGCCTAGCCATTACACTCCCCGAGTCTGCGGAGAGGGGCGGCATACAAATCTGATTAAACTAAACTAAACTAAACTCAACAAAGTTATATATCATTAAGAGTATGGTTTCAAATTCTAAAATGTGATATAAGATGGATCATCCTATGGCATCTGAATGAAGAAAAATTGATATGTTTATATTGTAGGCTATGGAAAATTGTTAAGAATACCTTGGACTGTAAATAAATAAAATCATTCAATACTACATGTGATAAAAGAACACTGCTCACTGGAAATACCAATAATAAAGGTAAAACCTAAATATTTTTAACACAATGTGAAAGCAAGAATAATCAGAGTTGATCCTGATGACAAAAGCTTAGAAAAACTCAAAGAAACAGTTTCTAACAGTTATCACTAGTGAATCTATGTCCGTTGGGTCATAAAGTCAAAAAATGATGGAATGATTGAACAATAAAAACTGCAGCAGTTGAAAGAATTGTAAAATCATAAAGCTGGATGAAATTTCAAGGGTATTAAAGTCCTAGATAATACATCCAAACTGTGATATTATTTGCTTTATAAGGAATGCTACCTTTTGTAAAGGATCTTGATATAGGGCAGGATTCTTAGATAGATTTCAGATTAAATAAATAAACTTTTCTGAATTATTTTCACAATGGACATATTGAGAAACTATTTCTTTATTTTAAACTATGAGGAAAATTCCCATTAATTTTATTTTCATAATTTTGTTTCATGTATTTATTTATAAAACAATTTCTGCATGCAGAGAGAGAGACAGATCGAGAGAGAGAGACAGACAGAGAAAAAGACAAAAATTAATGTGTAATATGTGGACAAAGAAAGCTTGAAGTTTATATCATGTGCTACTTTTTTTTCAGAAGTAGAAAGTTGTTTACACAATAAATAAGGAATCCAGATATTTCTATCAACCAGATTGCCCAGCTAGAAAACACAACCAAATAAACTAATTCTACTTTATTGTAAATTGCATGAATCTAATCTTGCAAGTTTGAAATTATTTTTCTCCCCCTGTCTCCTTTGTAGCCCAAGAAATTAGGGAGAATATGATCGGTCCACAATCTTGCTGCTGTTGACTCTGAAACAAACCTGGATGAAGTCATTTGTTGCTGCCTCATAGTTGCCATGAAAATGGAGAAGGGGAAGGAAAGGGAGAAGTATGTATGTATGTATGTATGTATGTATGTATGTATGTATGTATGTATGTATTTATTTATTCATTCATTCATTCATTCATTCATTCATTCATTCATTCATTTATTTATTTATTTATTTATTTATTGAGATTTGTATGCCGCTCCTCTCCGTAGACTCGGGATGGCTCACAGCATACAATAAGACAATTCATAACAAATCTAATAAATTTAAAAAACATTTTAAAAGCCCATTATTAAACCAGTCATACACACAGTCACACCATACATAAATTATATAGGCCCAGGGGAGGGAGGGGGAATGCCTCAATTTCCCCATGCCTGATGGCAGAGGTGAGTTTTAAGGAGTTTACGGAAAGCAAGGAGGGTGGGGGCAGTTCTAATCTCTGGGGGGAGCTGGTTCCAGAGGGTCGGGGCCACCACAGAGAAGGCTCTTCCCCTGGGACCCGCCAGACAACATTGTTTAGTCAACGGGACCCGGAGAAGGCCAACTCTGTGGGACCTAATCGGTCGCTGGGATTCGTGCGGCAGAAGGCGGTCCCAGAGATATTCTGGTCCGGTGCCATGAAGGGCTTTATGGGTGATAACAAACACTTTGAATTGTGACAAAATGTTTTCCTTTAGGAACCAAGGTCATCCTAACAGGTGGCTGTGAAAAGGAAGAGAGGAGGATGAAGCAGCCTGCTGGTGCGCCATATGATTGGTGACATGTGGCAAAGGGAACTTTTGCTCTTTTAATTAGGTGAAAACCACATAGTGGGTTTATAGTGGGTTTTCACTGGCTGGGCTAATATGATATATCCAATAAACATGTTCTTTGAGGAATCTACCTGCCTAGGAGTTCTGCTTCCAGTGGGTGTGTTACTGAGAAAGCTGACAGCTGCAGCTCCTTTTACCTGACTGTTTATTTATTTTATTTTATTTATTTATTTTATTCTTTGTCCAATATACAATACATATGGAAGAAAATAGACATTAAGTAATATATATGACAATAGAAAGTAAAAAGAAGAGAAGTAGATGGGAGGGGGAGAATATATATGATATAAGAGATAAGGAGATAGTCAAAGGCTCTTCCCCTGGGTCCCGCCAATACCTCTTATATGCATTACATTAACATGACTAAATAAATAGATGATAGATAGATAGATAGATAGATAGATAGATAGATAGATAGATAGATAAGGAGAGAATATACAGTGGTACCTCAAGATACGAACTCCTCGTCTTACGAACAACTCGTGATACGAACCCGGGGTTCAGCAAAATTTTGCCTCTTCTTACGAACTTTTTTCGAGTTACGAACCGGTGTTCGGAGACTGTTGGGAAGCCGCGCGGCTGTTTTAAAAGGTAACAGCTGGGCGGTGGGGCTTCCCAGAAGCCTCCCGAACGCCGGTTCATAACTCGAACAAAGTTCGTAAGAGGGGGCAAAATTTTGCTGAACCCTGGGTTCGGTTCGGGAGGTTGCTGGGAAGCCTCCCAGGCCGGCTGCGACCTTTTAAAACACCCGCGCCGCTTCGCAGCTGTCTCCCGAAGCCGAATGCAGAAGTTCGGCTTTAGCGTTCGGCTTCGGGAGACAGCTGCGAAGCGGCGTGGGTGTTTTAAAAGGTCGCAGCCGGCCTGGGGGGCTTGCCAGCACCCTCCCGAACCCCAAACTTTTGCCAAACTTCCAGGTTCGGGGTTTGGGGGGGTGCTGGGAAGCCCCCCCAGGCCAGCTGCAACCTTTTAAAACACCCGCGCTGCTTCGTAGCTGTCTCCTGAAGCCGAACGCGGAAGTTCGGCTTTAGCGTTCGGCTTCAGGAGACAGCTGGGAAGCGGCGCGGGTGTTTTAAAAGGTCGCAGCCGGCCTGGGGGGCTTGCCAGCACCCCCCCGAACCCTGAACCTTTGCCGAACTTCCAGGTTCGGGGTTCGGGGGGGTGCTGGGAAGCCCCCCAGGCCAGCTGCGACCTTTTAAAACACCTGCGCCGCTTCGCAGCTGTCTCCCGAAGCCGAACGCGGAAGTTCGGCATTAGCATTCGGCTTCAGGAGACAGCTGGGAAGCGGCGCGGGTGTTTTAAAAGGTCGCAGCCGGCCTGGGGGGCTTGCCAGCACCTCCCCGAACCCCAAACTTTTGCCGAACTTCCGGGTTTGGGGTTCTGGGGGGTGCTGGCAAGCCCCCCAGGCCGGCTGCGACCTTTTAAAACACCCGCGCCGCTTCCCAGCTGTCTCCTGAAGCCGAACGCCGAAGTTCAGCTTTGCCGTTCGGCTTCAGGAGACAGATGGGAAGCGGCGTGGATCTTTTAAAAGGTCGCAGCCAGCCTTGGGGGCTTCCCAGCACCCCCGAACCCCGAACCCAGGTTCGGGGTGGTGCTGGGAAGCCCCCCAGGCCGGCTGTCACCTTTTAAAACAGCCGCGCGGCTTCCCAGCAGTCGCCGAAAGCCGTTTTTTTGCGGGGGGTTTTTTGGTTGCACGGATTAATTGACTTTACATTGTTTCCTATGGGAAACAATGTTTCAGCTTACGAACCTTTCGTCTTACGAACCTCCTCCTTGCACCAATTAAGTTCGTATCATGAGGTATTACTGTATATGACATATGAGATAAGGAAAGACAATTGGATAGAGGACGATAGGCACATCAGTGCACTTATATACGCCCCTTACTGGCCTCTTAGGAACATGGAGAGGTCAATCGTGGAGAGTCTAAGGGAGAAGTGTTGGGGGTTGGGAGTTGACACTATTGAGTCCTTCGCTGAATCTCTTTGTCCGGTCTACCAAGGTCATCTCCATATACAAACTTTTTATTTATGACCTTAACTAAGGAGAAATTATTTGATGACTTCAATGAATTGTCAATTCTATATATTGTCCCACATTTTCAAGAAGTGTCTGTATTATGTGACAGAGAGAGTCTGTAAGATACAGTTATCCTCTGGCATTACATATACTTTGATATGATCTCCTAGGGGAGATCAAGTTAGCCTTTTCTCTGCTGGTCTACTAAAAATTTGAAAACAAAGTTATCCTTAAGGCAAGTATCCTTAAGGCAATCCTTATTTCTTAGTTTCTATTTGTTCTATTGGTTTTTCTTAGATGTTTTCTGGTGTTTCTGTTCATATATTTGATCTATCCAAATTAATGGTATAGCTTTATCTACAATTTTATGAACTTTTTGTATTTGACAATGTGTAATATACAATAAAAATCACAGATGAAAACTACATAAACAAATAGAAATAAAATTTCATCTCATATATGAACTCAAAATATAAGAGTTGATTTATCAGTTTTAATAGTCTCACAAACCTTACATGAAATTCATAATAGAAAACAATAATATCTAATGTCTGAACAAGCTGTTGGTGCTAATGTATTTTATTAATTATCAGTTGATTTCATTGTAGTCATCTGGTAGTATATTTATTTAATATAACTTAAGCAATAGTATCTGATTTCAGTCACTGATCCAAATTCAACCATGCATCATTATCCTAGGACACATATATTTGTCTTCATTCATTAATATATCTCTTGAATGATGTACCATTGAATTTAATATGAATACTACTGTATATAAGGGAATATATATCACTGAAGTATGAAGACATCAACTTTTCAAATATCTGGGAATAAATCTCACAGAATCCTGCTGTTTGACCACAAATGTCGGTTGGCGGGGCCTAGGGGAAGAGCCTTCTCTGTGGCGGCCCCGACCCTTTGGAACCAACTCCCCCCAGATATCAGAGTTGCCCCCACCCTCCTAGCCTTTCGTAAGCTCCTTAAAACCCACCTCTGTTGTCAGGCATGGGGGAATTGACATGTTCCTTCTCCCTAGGCTTATAAAATTTATGTATGGTACGCTAGTGTGTATGATTGGTTTTAACTTGTGGGGTTTTTAAAATTAATTTAAATATTGGATTTGTTGTACATTGTGTTGCTGTTGCTGTGAGCCGCCCCGAGTCTGCGGAGAGGGGCGGCATACAAATCTGATTAAACTTAAACTTAAACTTAAACTTAAATGCATAGTATTTAAACTTATAAACCAGTTTTCCCATTATTATAACTCTCAGAAATACATCTGTGAAAATATATATATATAAAAATAGTACTTGCTATTATTTTTAAGCTATACCATTTTCAGCTCTATCCTTGTACAATTCTTTGAACTTTGGGTACAATGTCACCATAACCCTTATATTTTTTGTTGAGTTCATTGCTTATCAGTTTCCTGTCTTCACCTGTCCGTAGGTAAAAGGGAATCTTTGCTTCCAAGCATTCTACTTCAGTTTGCTTATCCCTGGAATATGGCAGGCATTCTGCTGTTTTGCTAGCTGGAAGCTAGTAGTACTGCTCTCACAGATTTTCCCATTGTTTAATAGCACGTGGATAAACCTAACATGAGGTATTAGCACCAAGTTTTCTGAATCAATTAATGACAGGAAACACTGTCAGTGTATGAACTGCCAGAGTGGCCATGCTGCTTTATGGAGTAGTACTAAGTGACATGGGGGAGGAAGGAAGGAATAAAGCCACTGCAATGAACCAATTATAACAAGGCCCTGTGTGTTTCCAAAAATTAAGTATATTTATTTATTATTAATTTATTTATTAGATTTGTATGCCGCCCCTCTCCCTAGACTCGGGGCGGCTCACAACACAATAAAACAGTTCATAACAAATCTAATAATTTGCAATTTAAAATATTTTAAAAACCCCATTATTAAGCAGACATACGTACAAACATACCATACATAAATTGTATAGGCCCGGGGGAGATATCTCAGTTCCCCCATGCCTGATGACAAAGGTGGGTTTTGAGGAGTTTACAAAAGGCAAGGAGGGCAGTTCTAATCTCTGGGGGGAGCTGGTTCCAGAGAGTTGGGGCTGCCACAGAGAAGGCTCTTCCCCTGGGACCCGCCAAATGACATTGTTTAGTTGACGGGACCCGGAGAAGGCCCACTCTGTGGGACCTAATCGGTCGCTGGGATTCGTGCAGCAAAAGGCGGTCTCGGAGATATTCTGGTCTGATGCAATGAAGGACTTTATAGGTCATAACCAACACTTTGAATTGTGACCGGAAATTGATCGGCAACCAATGCAGACTGCAGAGTGTTGGTGTAACATGGGCATACCTTGGGAAGCCCATGACTGCTCTCGCAGCTGCATTCTGCACGATCTGAAGTTTCCAAACATTTTTCAAAGGTAGCCCCATGTAGAGAGCGCTACAGTAAGTTTAGTTGTTTCAAGGATCTCCCTACATAAACTGAATATGCATTAGCATGCACAGACACCTCCTTTGTTGTGAATTAAGGAAGCAATATTCCAAGATTGCCAGGATTACTCTATGATAGACCTACCATATTGATTATTGCAATGTGCTCTACATGGGGCTAAGTGAAAAGTGTTCAGAAACTGCATATAGTCTAGAATGTAGCCGCAAGAGCAGTCATGGGTATACTTTGGTATACCCATATAATACCTATGCTCCACGAGTTGCACTGGCTTCCTATTAGTCTCCAGGCACAATTCAAGGTGTTGGTTATTACCTATAAAGCCCTATATGGCTCAGAACACAACTATCTACAGGACCGCCTCTTGCCACATACCTCTCAGAGACCAATAAGAGCACCCAGAGTTGGCCTCCTCCAAGTCCCGTTGACTAAGCAATGCAGGTTGGCAGGACCATGGGGAAGGGCCTTCTCTGTGACTGCCCCAGCTCTATGGAACCAACTACCCCACGATATCCATACTGCTCCCACCCTGCTGGCCTTCCGTAAGGCCACAAAGACCTGGCTTTGCCGGCAGGCCTGGGGGCCATGATTTATACATCATTCATGGGCAAACTGTATGAATGGTGTGCATGCAAGTGTTTATGACTGTTTTACAACAAATTGCTTTTTATCACAGGGTTTTTAGTTTAGATATTACAATCAACTGTGCTTGTATTATATCATTTTGTAAGCCGTCCTGAGTTTTTCAGGATTGGGTGACATAGAAGGCAAATAAATAGATAGATAGATAGATAGATAGATAGATAGATAGATAGATAGATAGATAGACAGACAGACAGACAGACAGACAGACAGACAGACAGACAGACAGACAGACAGACAGACAGACAGACAGACAGACAAACAAACATCCTTTCTGAAAAAGTATGGGAAAACATTAGATGTCAGCTGCAGGAACTTTTGTAAAGGATCTACTTTTTTTCTAGTCCACATATTATTGACCTAGCAATAAAATACTTAAAAAAACAGTTTCACCATAAGTCAGGTAATAGGTTCTTCAAGCCAAACTCAATAGTTTTTTGATATTATTTTCTCCTGAACTATCATAGTTAAATATATTAGTCAAAATTCTCTAAGGACAGATAATGCCAAGGTCATCTGGTTAACTATGAGTGAATTGAAAATGTTCTCATCCAAATACAACACCATATTTTCTATACCATATTGAGATTTGAGTGCTTTTATTGCCATCCATCTTTCTGAAGGTGATTGTTATTTACCTTTAGGTTCTATAGTCTGACAAATTGAAGCATGTTAAAACTGAGTATAATAAATTTCAACCAGAAATCAAGGGCAAATAAGACAAATATATTATCATGTATTCGGAATTATAACTCTATCCATTGCTATAATCTTACACAGAGCAACAGCCAATTGTTTGTATGAAACAGAAACCCCAAAATTCAAGAAACACTTTGTAAGAGTTCTTTAAAAACAAACAAGATTTATGGTCTTCTTGATCTCCTGCAGGAGATGATAAAAAGCTTTATGCTTCTAGAATGAAGGACTTCCATTTCAGCTACCTGCTGCTCTGTATTATCTTAATGAAACCCTAGCTCTCTGCTCAAGGCATTCAAGTGTTACCTGTGTAAAAATAATAGTTTTATCTGTGTTATTTCCTTGAATAACTTACTTATTTTCTACAGAAAAACAGTATCAGCAAATGTACTTATTAGAAAACTATAGCTGAATGTTAGAGCTGTGCTCAGAGGACTCTGCATTCTGATAAAAATAAAAGCAACAGTTATATTCACAAGCACTAAGCTAAAGGAGTTTTCTTTGGTTTCTTTAGACATAGAATGCCGAACCAAATGATAATGCCTTGTTTTGAATGTAATACAGTGGATGAATCTATACTAAAATTTGTACAGATTTAAAATTATATATTATGTTTGTGGGTAAAGAAATTGAATCAATTATTTCTCTTAATTCTTCCAGATGAATGAAATAGCTCCAACACTTTTCAAGGGGAAAAAAAAGCTTTTAACAGTGTGTGAAACAGGGGTGGTATTCATTTACTTTCCTTCTCAGTTCACAAATTAGTTAGCATGTTATTTAACTCACACGCACCATGTTTGCAGTGCGCACAATCCCAGCTGGTGGGCAGGTGGGCCCACCTGCAGCCGCTGCTACCGGTGCACCCAAACAGGTCCAAACCGGTTGAATATCACCTCTTGTGTGTAGCATTGCTGTTGAAAAGTACAATGGAATGCGTTCAGCCATGTTGGCTGAATCTTGGATTGAGAGACCTTACAGACTAAATAAGAGATGAATTTTAAATAAAACATTGGACATTTATACTCACACCTCTTCTACAGCTTGAAATAAACAAATAAATAAAAGAACATGATGCATAAGAATTTCTGTGCAATTATTTTATCCTTTGAATAATTTATCAAGAAAGTTATTTTTCATTAAAACGCCTGTGAAATTGGTAGAAAGAAAATACCAAATAATTTGTCTCTCTGCATTCATTCACTTATCACTGTAAGCCAAAAAAATTAAAAAGTATATTGTGGCTAAGCATGGAATGGATAATCTGTAGCCTAGGGCAATATAAAGATCACATGGTGCTGAATTTCGAAACTTATATATGTCCTCAATCTAACTGTACTTTATTAGGTATTAATATTGCCTTTTCAAAGTGCTATTTCGGAAGGTGGAAAAGAAAATGATGATGATGGCTGAAAAAAGAAAAGAAAACCATATGAGAATTGGGATTTTCTCACAGTTTTGCCTTTGTCAATTTCTTTTTAATGTTCATATCTTTTCAAAAAGGTTGAGCTTTAATTGCAATGTTGTAACCACCATCTTGCAGAACTTGATGTACATATCCTCTGATACTCTAATGGTAGATGGGGTAAAGACATAGGGAGCAGTCAAATAAGAGATAATAAGACTTTCCTCCAGCACAGAAGACATGGTTCCTAATTCCTATGGCTATAAAAGAGATGCTAGGGAAATATTTTCAGACTTGTAAGATTCTGCAAATGTTTACAGAAAAAAAATAGAATTACTCTTCAGGTTGTGTTACCTGGCTGGACTACCCTGGGAAGGCTGACAGATAACAATAGCATTTAGACTTATATACTGCTTTACAGTGTTTGACAGTTCTCCCTGGGTGGTTAAAGAGTTAGCATATTGCCCCCAACAATTTGAGTCCTCATCTTACCCATCTTAGAAGGATGGAAGGTTGAATTAACCTTGAGTTTGGTGAGATTTCAACTGCTGAACTGCTGGCAGCCGGCAGGCAGCAGCCTGCAGTACTGTAATCTTACCACTGCACCACTGCTACCTTTATTCTGCCTTAATATTTCTCTATTTTTATTTACTGTTGTCTGCCAACTAATAATCCATTGTAAATGTAATTAAAATTAACATCTACCTTTAATGAGGTGGGCAGCTATATAAATGTGATAAATAAATAAAATTGTGACTAAGATAAAAGCATTGATCATAACAGACATTGTAAAGTGAAATTCACACAAAACAAGTTTGTTACTGAGATTCCTTCCTTCCTTCCTTCCTTCCTTCCTTCCTTCCTTCCTTCCTTCCTTCCTTCCTTCCTTCCTTCCTTCTGATTATCAGAAGATAATCAGAACTGCAGAAAAAACCATTTCTGCCAACCTGCCTTCCTTTGAGGACCTGTATACTGCACAAGTCAAAAAGCGGGCGGGGAAAATATTTACTGACCCCTCACATCCTGGACACAAACTGTTTCAACTCCTACCCTCAAAACGTCGCTACAGAACACTGCACACCAAGACAACTAGACACAAGAACAGTTTTTTCCCGAACGCCATCACTCTACTAAACAAATATTTCCCTCAACACTGTCAGACTTTCTACTAAATCTGCACTTCTATTCTACTAGTTTTTCTCATCATTCCTATCATCCTTTTCCTCCCACTTAGGACTAACTTGGAATTTATGTTTCATTGGTTATTAATGGCTTATGAGATAACATTCTTTTTCTTGAAAATGTACACATTGTAGGGCATAGTTTTGTTTAGTGAATTATGTACCAAATAATGCTTTAAATTAAACATCTTGTTTAATAATTTCATGATGATTTCAGCATAATTTAGAAAAGTTGTTCATAGCTAATTAAAATAAGAACAAGTGACGCTGTTCACAGGAGTACAACATTCATAATATACTTAATAAGTTACTTTGAGGTGAACGAATGTAATTTAATAAAAATGGTGCATGAACATAGAGGCTATGTACGCTAACAGTTTGTAATATTTTGATACTGTATGTAGTAATGAGCAATAATGTATTATCACCAGTCATATGAGCAAAAGTAAAGTAAAAATAAAATATATTGAATCAATTAGCAAGGTATTATCAAGACTAATCTATTTTGATCAATATACTGATTAATGTGCTGTAATTGAAAGAATCAATTACCATCAAATATTTTGTTCAATGAACCCGTAACAATCTTAGATGCAGAATTTAATCAGATTTATTTATTTATGGTACTAAATGCCAAAATTAGACATTAGAAAAATCTTGGGTTTCATTTATTTCTTTCTTTCTTTCTTTCTTTCTTTCTTTCTTTCTTTCTTTCTTTCTTTTTGTGATTAGTTTAGGTTTTTCCCCACATATTTTATTATCATGATGTGCAGACTTTCTCAGATCTCCTCTTCCCCCCTTTAAAGTTTCAAAATATTAATTTAATTCTACAAGTGGACAAAATAACCATAGTTTGAATTAGTACTTATTCGCAAATTGTTTACTGTAAGTAGATTCATTTAATTCAGAAAGATATAGATTGGCCACATTCACAAAACTCCCCCAATCTGTCCCAAGAAAACCTTACCCACAGAGCACAGGTCCTCATATTTCTACCTGTATTTTAAGGTAACCACACACCTGGGATATTGATAAATGCTATGGTACTTTTCCATACATTTCCAGGCTAAAATTATGCCTGTAGGCAATTTAAGTCACATTGATGAATGTTGTTCAAATTTAGTTCATTTTCCTGTACAACCATCCCTTTCTGCCCAGTTTATGAACTCTTTATCCATCCTTCAGTTTGGCTGCAAATGCAACTAGGTTACCAATATCTCCAATCACTTATTTTCTGTTAGTGAAGAGGTAAAAATCCTGAATAGCTTGCTTTTTATTTAGCATGTATAAGAACCTTTACAAGAAAGAATTTGTTGCAAGTAGTTATCTCTTGGGTTCTTCTATGGTGACTTTTCTTCTTCTTTATGTTATACAAGTTGCGTTATTATTTATTTCTTTAATGTATTTTAACTACATATTAATTAAATTACATACATAATTGCTGTGTGACTCTAGGCAGCCTATGATCTAACAACAGGTAGAAATGCAATGCAAATAAGAACAGGATTTTAAAAAGAAATAACAAAAAAGGGGAAACAGGATGGCAAATCTGATTGACAATTCTGAAGCATTAAAACATAACACCTGCAAGACTTTCTAGGAAAAAGTGATAGATTAAAGAGAAGTCTGCTAAAAATCAGTCTAAAACAGTGTCGGAATGGAAAATGAGAATGTAGACTAGCTGTTCAATAATTTCTCTCCGGTCAAGGAGAGTACTTGAGATTGTCCATGTTGCATCCAGGCTTCCCTCAAGTCCTCAACTGCTGCTGCTGCTGCAAACTGACGGGTTGCAGCTCTTCTGACCAGACTATATAAGAAGCCGTCAACAGTACTGACTTTGCTGCTCTCTGTCAGCCTGAGCATGACCCACTAAGCAGAGAGGCTGTTAGCATTTACCTTGAGCTAAATAAACTTGTTGACTTTTTGAACGTGTCTGCCTCAGTTTGTAATGTCTTTGAAGACATATCAGCCCTTAAGTCCTAAGGATAGCAATAGCATATTTTTATTTATTTTTATTTTTATTTTTATTTTTAATTTTTATTTTTATTTTTTTATTTTTATTTTTATTTTTATTTTTATTTTTATTTTTATTTTTATTTTTATTTTTATTTTTATTTTTATTTTTATTTTTATTTTTATTTTTATTTTTATTTTTATTTTTATTTTTATTTTTATTTTTATTTTTATTTTTATTTTTATTTTTATTTTTATTTTTATTTTTATTTTTATTTTTATTTTTATTTTTATTTTTATTTTTATTTTTATTTTTATTTTTATTTTTATTTTTATTTTTATTTTTATTTTTATTTTTATTTTTATTTTTATTTTTATTTTTATTTTTATTTTTATTTTTATTTTTATTTTTATTTTTATTATTTTCATTTTCCTTTTGTCTGTCTGTCTGTCTGTCTGTCTGTCTGTCTGTCTGTCTGTCTGTCTATCTATCTATCTATCTATCTATCTATCTATTTATTTATTTATTAGATTTGTATGCCGTCCCTCTCAGCAGACTCGGAGATATATACAAATCTAATAATTAAAAGTCACTAACAACCCCTTATTAAAAAGCAAAACATACACACAAACATATCATGCATAACTTGTATAGGCCTGGGGGGAAAGGAATATCTCAATTCCCCCATGCCTGATGACAGAGGTGGGTTTTAAGGAGCTTACAAAAGGCAAGGAGGGTGGGGGCAATTCTGATCTCTGGGAGAGCTGGTTCCAGAGGGTCGGGGATGCCACAGATAAGGCTCTTTCCCTGGGTCCCGCCAGACAACCAGTCACTGGGATTTGTGCGGCAGAAGACGGTCCAGGAGATATTCTGTCCCGATGCCATGAAGGGCTTTATAGGTCATAACCAACACTTTGAATTGTGACTGGAAACTGATTGGCAACCAATGCAGACTGCAGAGTGTTGGTGTGACATGGACATACCTAGGGAAGCCCATGATTGCTCTCGCAGCTGCATTTTGCACGATCTGAAGTTTCTGAACACTCTTCAAAGGTAGCCCCATGTAGAGAGTGTTACAGTAGTCGAACCTCGAGGTGATGAGGGCATGAGTGACTGTGAGCAATGACTCCCGGTCCAAGTAGGGCCGCAACTGGTGCACCAGGTGAACCTGGACAAACGCCCCCCTTGCCACAGCTGAAAGATGGTTTTCTAATGTTAGCTGTGGATCAAGGAGGACACCATAGTTGCAAACCCTCTATGAGGGGGTCAATTATTCCCCCCCCCCCAGGATGATGGATGGACAGATGGAATTGTCCTCGGGAGGCAAAACCCACAGCCACTCCATCTTATCAGGGTTGAGTTTGAGTCTGTTGACACCCATCCAGACCCCCAACAGCCTCCAGGCACCGGCCCATCAATTCCACTGCTTCGTTGACTGGACATGGGGTGGAGATCTCTATATTGCTCCACGGTGCTTTACAGCCCTTATTAAGCAGTTTACAGACTCAGCATATTGCCCCTAACAATCTGAGTTCTCCTTTTACCAACCTTGGAAGGAAGGCTGAGTCAATCTTGAGCTGGTGAGAATTGAATTGCCAAACTGCTGGAGCTCTCAATCAACAGAAGTAACCTGCAATACTGCATTCTAATCACTGTTCTGCTTATTCTAACTACCACAGTTCTGCTTATCATAAGAAGAATTCAACCAGTTTATAAGAAGATCTCCAACCAGTTTATAACTGTGGGAAATAAAGGAATAGACATCTTGTTCAAATTGCAATTAGTGCCTTTGAAAGGACACAAAATACAGTGATACCTTGATACGCAATTGTTTTGAATTTCATTAAATTTGTTATGTAACATGTTTTGACATTAAAATTTTATCCTATATTCATTGTTGGTTTGATATTCAATGCAAAATGCACAAGCTAGAACTTGTTTTTGGTATTCATCATACCTATTGGAACCACTTAAGGGTGAGTACTGAGGTACCATTATAATTAAATGAAGATCAGCAGAGATCTGATGGTGGACAGAGCCAACACAGAAATGGGAGACTCAACTGTATTTTTGAGTAGCAGTAAGGGAAAAAAATGAAAGTAATTTTTTTAGAAAACAATAGATAACAGAAGGAATATTTTATTTCAAGACATTGTTGAAGATCAAAGCACATCCTTCAATTGGATTTAAAATATTAGTCTCAAGATTTTGATTTATATGGAAATCATTCATTCATATATACTGATGATTTACATTTTCAAATGTTTTTATTTTTTGAAAAGCATCATTAGAAAATAAGCAATGTGATGGAACTTGCCATCAAATGAATACATATGTTTTATGAACACGTGCTTGGAAATTACCAGATACACAGTATGTTCTATATTTTTACGAGTAGACAGGCAGCTATGATTTTCCTAGCTAGCTTAGCCAAATATAATTATTTTCCATTATAATTTAACCATCTGTGTTCACAGTTGGATTTAGTGCCCTCCTTCTCCAATCATTAGAGATAATATATTTTACAGTCAGAAACAATGATATATTTTAAAAGCAAAAAAGCCATCTCAGCTATTTCTCTTATTAATGCTTCTCCGAATAATAGACTTTCAAAAGTAGCTATTAAATATATTATTCTTTTATTTCAAATTGATTTTGTGAGTAAGGCTTTTTAAAGTATGGCAACATGTTTAACCAGTCATAAAGGATATATGTGTGTTTGTATGTGTGTACGCATGTGTGTATGTATGTGTTCACTCCAAGCTTTTTTAAAAAAAAATCCTAATAATTAATGGGAAGTCATATGAACAAGTCATTGCATGAAGTTCCCTTGTCTGATATTTCTCAAATCTAAAGCTCCCCATCCCCACCATGCTGTTATGTCTTTTTGTGGTGGTGTGGGTGAATCTCACATTAAATAAACTGATAGATAGATAGATAGATAGATAGATAGATAGATAGATAGATAGATAGATAGATAGATAGATAGATAGATAGATAGATAGATAGATAGATTAGAGAAAGATATGGAGAGAGAGAGAGGGAGTGTGTGTGTGTGTGTGAGAGAGAGAGAGAGAGAGAGAGAATTTAGAGTGTATGGCAAGAATATATATTCCCAACAGGTTATCTTTAACAAAAATATTCAGATTCAAAAACTACTGGTATTTGAAAACAATAAGAGGCAGTATTATAACATCAAACATACAATGCCTGTGATATGATACCGAAAACTTAACATTTGTTGTTAAGAAAAACAAACAAGTCCAGACAGTAGACATTGCAGTATATAGAAACAGCAAAATTGAACAGAAATAATTGCAGACAATCATAAAAAAACAAAACAACTGTAGCATCACTTAAACACCAGTGGCATTGACAGAATGCCGCCGGCGACTCACCAGCCGGCGCGGGGTTGCGGCGTGGGCCGGGGAAGGAGGCCGCCATCTTGGGGCGGAGCCTGTGGCCCCTCGTCATCCCCAGGGGCCGCAGTGACGAAGTTTGGTGGCGCTGGCCACCCATTGGACGGGCGAGGGTGAGGCAGCCCTATAAAAGGGGCTGCCTCGTGGCGCAGTTACCCTCGCCCGGCAGTTTGGAGACACCCGCCCACCCTCCCTCTGCTGCAGGGTACATATGATGGGTCGCCCTCGGTGGGGCCGAGTAGGAATTTTTTGCAACCACAGCAAATTGGCCCAGCTCTGGTTGTTTTTTCGCCTGCTCTACTCTGTACGTTGGAGTGTGGTTAGGGGGTGGTCTCACCGACTAGTGCCCCCCCTCAAGGTCACTGGGGGGGGGTTGGCCGATAGGGGGCGGAAATGGGCGTAAGCAGCAACGGTGATCTCCTTTAGGGGCACCTCTACTGAGGTGAAGGGGGGATCTCCCTCGCGGATTACAGGGTTCGACCGGCCTGGGTTCGTTGAGGGGGGTTGCTCCTGTGGCTCGCTGCATGGATATTATCAGTGACCAGTGGCGAGCCATCCCATACGCCGTGGGGGCGTAGCAAGGGGCAGGGCGCAGGTGTAATTTTACCATGACCCTGCACCCAGGCATGGAGCTTTCGCCCAGAAGTTGCTCAGTTGAGTTTGTTTTGAAGTTAACTCCGCCCCCATTTGAGTTTATGCACCACTGCAGGTCACGTGGGCTTATTTGGTTAATTAGTTAATTAAGTTGAGTTAATAAAAGTGACCCTATTTATACCCATACACTGTTGTCCGACTGTTACTCCGCCTGCGCCGCAATCACTAATAGTCAATTGCAAAAGGCAGCTTTACTTGGAGCAGCTTACAGTACCTCCAACAAAAATAGAAAAATGTTGGTTAGACAACATCATTATCAAATGTTATACTATCAGATAACATTGTACTTGTCTGACTAACTGCAGTCAATGTGCAGTCCTTAATAGAACTATAACCTCTTGGAAATAAACATGCAGTGTTCAAGGTTTGCTTTGGCCCAGTACTCTTCAACATCTTCTTAAATGATTTAGATAAAATTTGCAGAGGACACCAAGCTGTTAAGAATGGCCAACACTTTTAGAAGAAAGGCTCAAGATCCAGAAGGATCTTGACAGAGTCGAACATTGGGCTTAATCCAACAAAATGCAATTGAATGGTGAAAGAAAATAAAGACATTTAGGCATGAAAAATCAAATACACAGGTATAGAATGGTTCCAGGATTCCTAGTGGAGAACATTTTAAATTTGAAGTAGAAGTGTGCTGTGGCTGCTAAAAAATAAAAAGCCGACATAGTCTTAGACTGTATTAATGGAAGAAATCAAATGAATATTTGGAATATTTCATCCACTTTAAGTTACCACAATACAAAAAAAGATATTGATATTGCTTTTTAATTCTGTTGGGTTTTAGATTAATTGCCTAAATTAATTGGATTGGATGTTTATATTGTTTTTACATATGTTGTAAGTTGCCCCAAGTCCTCATAACATGTTCCCAGCTCTTAGATTACATTGCTTTCATTGTTTCTCTCTGCAAAGAATGTTTTCCAAGCCTTAAGTTTATGCAGGCTTTTTTCATTACTCTAACTTGCTCTGAATAAGTTTCTTTCCATCCCTAACCAGGTACTAATAAAGTTCCCAGCTCTTACCAGCTTGCAAGCTCTTTCATTGTTACTCTCTACTAAGAATATTTTCCAAGCCTTAAGTCTCTGCAGGTTTTTTCCCCATTGGTCTAACTTGCTCCAAATGTTTCTTTCCAGCCCTAACCATGTGCTAATGATTTATTTATTTATTAAATTTGTATGCCGCCCCTCTCCGTAGACTCGGGGCAGCTCATGTTTCCAGCTCCTACCTTTTTGCAAGCTCTTTCATGGCTACTCCCTGCAAAGAATGTTTTCCAAGACATAAGTCTTTGCAGGGTTTTTTCCATTGTTCTACTTGCTCTGAATGTTTTTTTCCAAGTGCTAATGATGTTCCCAACTCTTACAGGCTTGAAAGTTCTTTCATTGTTACTCTCTCTGAATAAAGTTTTTTTCAAGCCCTAACCAGGGGATAAAATAATTCCCTGGTTAGGGCTGGCTAAGGATGCTAGCCAGATCAATACCTGGTAAGCAGATTCTTTTTCCTATTTTCCTCCTCCAAAACTAAGGTGTGTTTATAATCCGGTGTGTCTTATACTCCAAAAAATATGCTATATCCTCTAAATAAACAAATTACTATGTAAATACTAGCAAAAGAAGTGTAATCGAAAATTTAAAATTTAAGCCTTATAACATTCTTCAATATTCTTACTAATTACAATAAATTTATGCTGGAAATGTTTAAGCTTAAATAAAGATATTCCTTTTGACATTGACATACATTTTAGCCCTTATGATAGAGGTCTTATTTCCATGGTTACTAAATATAATTGAAAAAAATATATTCACTTTACATGTTTATTATGTTGCCCTATCAGAATGATATTTACTTTTGATACTATTTTTGGACAGCTGAAGTATTATCTTAACATTTAGCTTAGTGACTAATGTATATATTAGCAGAAGCCTGGGCTTAACATTTATTCTATAGGCCTCCAGACAAAATTCTAAGTTTGCTTATAAGGTCAAAAGTATAGAATATGTAAGTACAAAAAGTCAGAAGATTCTTAAAACTTTGTACAACCTCAGGAAGGTTTTAAAAATGCATTTCATATTGGTGCTAAATGGTCCCAAACTAATCAGTATAAATTTAAGTAGTTGCTTAAAATAACAATATAATAATTCATTTAATGATACAATAAGTTTACTGGGGAGGGATGAGTTCATAATTAATCTGATCAGTGTTGCATTTCTTATTTAAAAAAAATACTTTTCATCTTTGCAGAATAACTTCAAAGTAAAACATCATGAAGATTAGCAACTGTTATTTGATCATTCTTCTCATTCTATTCCTATACTTTAGATTACAACTGGTTGGCATGACAGAATTCTAAATAATCATTATATGTTAACATTAAAAACAGGAAATTAAGGCTATATAAGGCTGCAGATTAGGCTGTCAAAAGACAGTATCTCACCTTGTCACTTTTTTCAATTATATGTTTCCTGAGTGGACTGGTTTCAAAACCCTTACAAAAGTTATGATGAGGAACGTCTTCGCCCCTATTAAGGAAACTTTTCTGTACATTTATTTGATTGTTACCTATTTTCCAGAGTTTAAGGCACACTTTCCCCCCCTAAAAGAGGGTGAAAATTTGGGGGTGACTTATACACACAATGTAGCCCCACTCAGGCACTTCCATCTTTTGGCTTCTGCCTCCCAACAATTTACCTCCTTGCAGAAAACAATCGATAGCCTGATTAGCACAAGCAAGTGATAGTTGGCCTTCCAACCGATCAACTGTTTCAGGCTGCAGGCAGGAATAGGCTATAACAGTGATGGAGAACCTATGGTACGGGTGCCAGAGGTGGCCCACAGGGCCATATCTGCTGGCACATGAACCGTTGCCCTAGCTCAGCTCCAACGTGCATGTGTGTGCCGGCCAGCTGGTTTTTGACTGCAACAGAGGCTCTGGGAGAGCATTTTTGGCTTCCAGAGAGCCTCGGGGTGGGAGGGCATTTTTATCCTCCCTCAGCTCCAGGTAAACCTTGGGAGCCTGGGGAGGGCAAAACACGAACCTACTGGGCCCACCAGAAGTTGGGAAATGGACTGTTTCTGGCCTCCAGAGTCCTTCCAGAGGAGGGAAGCTGTTTTCGCCTTCCCCAGGTATTAAATTATGGGTGTGGGCACTTGTGCAGGTATGATAGGCACCCAAGGAAAAAACGGTTCACCATCACTGGGCACTGGCAATCCCCACCGCCTGAAACTTTTAGCTGCTTGTGCTAATCAGGCTGACTAAAACTAAAAGTGAAACTGAAATGAGCTGTTTACTACAAGGAGGCAAGTTGCTGGGAGGAAGGAACAGAGGCAGACTTTTATATTCATGTGCTAATCACCTGTGCTGAAACTGTCTGTTTGCTGCAAGCAGGTACCATAAGTCAATAAATATATATGCCTATAGAATGTTCAAATTATTAGACTTATTTTTTTAAAGACTGTTATTATCGTTCTAGACAACTTAACAAAATGAAGAAGCTTTTTAAAATAAATGCTTGATCTGAAGAGGCCTAGTGCTATTGTATTTTCTTTTAAATAGCAGAGAATAACATATACTTCCAGAAAGCCACATCAATTTTAACAGCATCTCTACAAGTATAGTCTGAAATATAACAGTGTCCTGTTGTAGTGTTAAGATAAGGAGCTGAGTTAGACCCTGACTTAGCCATGTTTGGAGTAGATCCATTTAAATAATTGGGAGGAGTTAGTGCGACTACATTTAAGAGAACTTTCTGACATTAATATACTGCCATAATGTACATTTCTCCAATTCTTTGCTATTTCTATGGGTCAGGCACACAGCACAGGAATATACTGCAAACAGTGCGTATTATCTGTACTGTTTGCTGCAAGGAGGCAAACTTCTGGGAGGCAGAGGTAATTTTTTTCTTCTTATTTTCCTCCCCAAAAACTAGGTGTGTCTTATACTTCGGAGCATCTTATACACCAAATAATACAGTACTTCTTCAATATATCTGAGATATTAATAATAGTGTATGAACAATTTATGAATAGATAAGTTGTAATGGATGCTCCAGAAACTGGCTTGCACTACAGGGAGAAAAAGCTACCAGAACTTCAGAGTGGGGTGCATAGGAGGATTTGGAAGCTCTGAACCAAGAGGGGATGGGCAAGAGGAGAAGGAGAGACCAGGAACCTCAGATGGGCTATATGAGTGACTGGATCAGCAGCTGGTTGAAAAAGAGAGGAAAGAAACATAGCTGAAACCCAGAGGCTCAGAAGTCCATTCAGAAGCAGAGGACAGAAAATGAATGTAGCTAGTCAGTGGGGATGAGAAAGAACTGTCTACTCTTTGGATTTTGTTCTATGTTTCTGGACATTGGAATTGGACTCATTGGGTTTTGCACTGGTTCTTGTTTGGGTGAATCCTGGGAAATACTATTTGGGGCTGGTGAATAAAGATTCAAAAACGTTGTGTGGTGTGTGTGTGTGTGTGTGTGTGTGTGTTAGAGAGAGAGAGGGGAGCAGGGCACAAGCACTGCAAATGTTGCAGCATAAATTAATCATGTTAAAAGTGGTTTCAATTTTTAGAAAAGTATGAGAGCATTGTGAAAAGTATGAGAGCATATCTGAGACCACCTTCTGCTGCACGAATCCCAGCGACCAGTTAGGTCCCACAGAGTTGGCCTTCTCCGGGTCCCATCAACTAAACAATGTCATCTGATGGGACCCAAGGAAGAGCCTTCTCTGTGTTGTCCCCGACCCTCTGGAACCAGCTCCCCCCAGAGATTAGGACCGCCCCCACCCTCCTTGCCTTTCGTAAACTATTCAAAACCCATCTTTGTCATCAAGCTTGGGGGAACTGAGACATCTTCCCCTTGCCTATGTAGTTTCTGTGCACAACATGACTGTATATATGTTTTTATTTACTGGGTTTTTTTAGATTTGTTTATATGTATAATTGCTATTTTAGATTTTAATTATTAGATTTGTCTCTATGTACCATTTTTATCACTGTTGTGAGATGCCCCGAGTCTACGGAGAGGGGCGGCATACAAATCTAATAAATACAAATTTAACCAAGCTGATCACCCTGAAATTGTGTTTCCCCAAAAATAATCCCTAATGCTTATTTTGGGGCTAAAGGGAAATAAGACCAGGTCTCATTTTTAGGAAATATGGTAGATGATGTCATATCCTTCCCCCTCTGTTGAGAGAGGGTTGTTCAATTTTGACATAGATGGTCTCTTTGACCTCTCTTTCAACTCATACTTTCTAGCCTTTCATAAATATCTTATCCTGAATGAAAGCACTTCTATTTTCAATTTTATTTCTAGTTGAAACCTTCGTGCATATCTTTTCATATGACTCACAGTTCACTTATAACATTCAAGAATGAACAGTGTGATGACTTTAAAACAGGTGTTTAAACACAATATTAATGCAATATGAAGTCCCCAAAAGTCATTGGTGCAGCATCCAGGGAATTGTGACTAACTGTAATAAAACTGTGACAGAAAAAGAAAGGGTTATATTCATAACTTAAGTGTAATCATATTTTTTAAAATTATCAGTATAGATAATTTATGACTGTACGTGGTTTGAAAATGATTTGGCAGAAGTGTTTGGGGTTTTTTTGCATGAATTCAAGTACAATACCTCACTGTTATTCAGCTGGATTCTGAAATAAGTGGGCTGTTTCAGTGAATAGTTGAGAGGTGTCACTCTTATGTGAAATCTCTAGCCTAATTATTTTCAAACCATGCACAGCTGTACTGTAATTGATATTAAATACAATATAGTTTGCTCCTTGCCCCAGCTGCTACATGTTCAGTAAAAGCGCTAGAAACATTAATAATGTGATATGATGTGATAATGATATGACATAATAATATATAATACAATATCACTTTTTTTTCAAATTCAGAACAAAAATTATTGCTACAAAATGAAGAAATAAGCTACTAGTCTGTCTTGCTTGTGGGCTTCAGAACCAGCTGTGTGGGAAATTAGATTATGTATGCATTTGATCTGTTTTAGGGGATATTTGTTGCTGTTGTTGCTGTAATTATTGCTAGCTATACTGTCAGAAGAGTTACAGTATGATAAAAGTGATGAGCGATTCCATAGTCTACTGTACTATACATCATAATCGTAGCTTTTTGCATACATCTACTATTTATCTGTGAAGAGTAAGTACAATAAATGTGTTTATATTCATTTTCCTTGTATGGTTTTAGTACATTTTTTTTTCCAGAATCCGAACCCGACTTCTATAAAATGAATCTTTGTAGCAGTCAGTATACAGTTATTCTTATCACCAGGGGGAGACGTGGAGTTTTTTCTGTTCTGATTCTGTGGGCATGGCTTAGATGTCATGTGGTGTGGCTTCAAATTTGTGTGGTCATGTGACTGAGTGGGTGTAACCAATTTAGCATTCGATTTTGCCAGACAGCAGGGGGTTGGACTCGATGACCTCTGAGATCCCTTCCAGCCTTTGCTGTGCTTTGAAACCAAATCATCCTCTGAAGCTGTGTCTAGTGCTAGATAGGTTTGTGGTCCTCCCTCCCCCCTCTCTCTGTCTCTCTCTCTTTCTTTTGTGGGAAATAACTCCCCCCCAAAAGATATAAAGTATTACTCATAATAAAAGACTCACAGAAAAACAAGGAAAAGTCAAGCTGCTAACAAAGAACCTGCCTGAAGCTCATTCCACATTCCTGCCTGAGATAACAAGATAATGACTATATAGAAATTGGCTCCATTCACACAAGCAGGCAAACAGATCCCTAGAAAACCCATTCAAGGTGGGATATTTTAAAATTTCCCCATGGCAAGATTTGGCAGCTACAAAACTCAGTAGTAGAATCAGAATAAGCAACCCACAATCAAGATCTAAGTATTGCCCACAAGATTATATGCTGCAACGTCCTGCCTGTCGGCGACTACTTCAGCTTCAACCACAACAACACAAGAGCACATAGCAAATTCAAGCTCAATATTAACCACTCCAAACTTGACTGTAAAAAAATACGACTTTAGTAATAGAGTTGTTGAAGCATGGAACTCATTACCAGACTCCGTAGTATCATTCCCAACCCCAAACATTTTACCCTTAGACTGTCCATGGTTGACCTCTCCAGATTCCTAAGAGGTCAGTAAGGGGCATGCATAAGTGCACTAGAGTGCCTTCCAACCCCTGTCCTATTGTCTCTCCTATATCCCATATATCTTCTCTTCTATCCCTATATCTTTCTTCTATTCTCTCATTGGTTATTTTATCCCATACTCTCTCTTCTATTCTTTCTATAATTCTATTTCCTCGAAGGTGTCCTCTATTACCTTCATTGTGTATTATTGTGTATTGGACAAAATAAATAAATAAAATAAAATAAATAAGACATGACGCAGGATACAAGTCATTTAGCCACAATGGGAATCACCCAAACCCCTTTAGAAACATAAAGCCCATTTTACACAAACCCCAAAACTTCAAAAACGTAGAACCATATAAGAATACAGTACTTCCTTTTATCCACTGCTAAATGTGACTTTGCTTCTGCAATTAAAAACACCCTTCTGAGCAGCTTCCAAAGGCTTTTCAATTAAAAGCAGGAGTCTCCATATTTGCAACATTAAGACTCATGAACTGCAACTCCCAGAATTCTTCAGCCAGCTAAATTTTGACACTTCTGATTTAAAGTGACAGCATTTTTTTCTTCTTTGGCGAATGATTTCCCAGCTGGAAAGTGAGTCATGATTTTTTTCACTTCAAACACCGTGATGCTGAACCTATGGCACGCAGAGCCACATTGGAGGGCACACAAGGCATTGTGCTATGTCAGCTCCAGAGTATATGTGCGTGCTGGGTAGCTAATTTTTGGCCTTTGGAAAGGCTGTTTCACCCTCCAGATGCTTCAGGGAAGTTTCCCCGAAGCCCCAGCAGCAATATAAATTGTGCAATGGACAAACCAGAAGTTCAGAAAAATGCACTTCTGGTTTGCCGTTGTGCTCTCTTTTTTTTTTGCATTCTAGAAGGTTAAGGGAAGCTTCCCAAAGCCCCAGAGTGCAAAGGTAAGGAATCTCATGTGTTCAATGTTCAGTCTGTTTTCTGAGTTTCTTCCGCATGCTGACTTGCAAACACTGCAGTCAGCCAGGGTGTAAAAAAAAATCCTCTCCAAAAACTAATCCAAGATCAAAGCGTCCTCCAACTGCAGAGGTTGTACTAATAAGAAATTCCCCCATCCTTTCACTGATCCATTCATATGTGCAGGTGCAACGTTTTAGCCAAGAGATAACATTATAGACCAGAAGACTGAAGTGTTGAAGCATCTGTGTGGGTGAGTAGGTATGGATGGGGTGGGTGTTCATTGAAAAGTAAATGCAGGGTCTCCTTTGGGCGCTCATTTATTTTATTTATTTTAAAGCCCGCATGCCAGTCAACAACGAGCGAATGTGACCATATACACACAATTGAAGCTGACCCAGCAATGGACGATGCCCACGCGCAGTTTGAAGGACCCTCTTCCCTCCTCACAGATGTTCAATTGTTTCCCCCCCTCCCCTGACACAATCAGGGAGGCCTTGTGAGAAGCAACATGTTCTCTGGGCGCATGCTGCCCAAGAGAAAAACTCCCACCGGCTAAATGCTGCAGCTCAGCTAATCCCCCCTTATGCGGTGTCTCAATCCTGTGGGAACCATTGTGGAGGGGAAAACTGAAAGCAACTTATCTTCTGCCCCACTGCTCACTTCCTCAGCAATCCGATAAGCTCTGAAGGTACAACAAGCTTTCCAGGCATCTTCATATGTTCCAGGCTTCTCAGATGGCTGACTGGATGGGAAACAGAGATAGTCTTGCCGCCCATTCCCTCCCCCATTGTTGTATCATCTGCAAACTTCAGTAGTTTAAGAGATGTATAATTTGAGATGAAATCATTGGTATATATAGAGAAGAGAAGTGATGAGACCACACAGTGTTGGTGTGCCCCTGTGCTAATTGTACAAGTATCTGATGTGATTTTACCTAGCTTTACCTGCTGCTTCCTGTATGTTAGGAAGCTTGTCATCCACTTACAAGTGTGTTCATGTACCTTTAGCTAATTTAGTTTAGTTAGAAAAATGTCTGGTATTATGGTATTGAATGCTGAACTGAAGTCTACAAAGCACACCCTTGCATAGGTCTTTAGAGATTCAAGATGTTGTAGGACCCAGGGGAAGAGCCTTCTCTGTGGCGGCCCCGGCCCTCTGGAACCAACTCCCCCCAGAGATTAGAATAACCCCCACCCTCCTTACCTTTCGTAAGCTCCTTAAAACCCACCTCTGCCATCAGGCATGGGGGAACTTAGATATTCTTCCCCCCTAGGATGCTACAATTTATGCATGGTATGTTTGTATGTATGACTGGTTTTTATAATAAGGGTTTTTAGCTGTTTTAGTATTGGATTGACGCATGTTGTTTTTACCACTGTTGTTAGCCGCCCCGAGTCTACGGAGAGGGGAGGCATACAAATCAAATCAATCGATAGATCGATAGATCGATAGATCGATAGATCGATAGATCGATAGATAGATAGATCGATAGATAGATAAATAGATAAATAGATAAATAGATAAATAAATAGATAAATAGATAAATAGATAAATAAATAAATAGATAAATAGATAAATAGATAAATAGATAAATAGATAAATAGATAAATAGATAAATAGATAAATAGATAAATAGATAAATAGATAAATAGATAAATAGATAAATAGATAAATAGATAAATAGATAAATAGATAAATAGATAAATAGATAAATAGATAAATAGATAAATAGATAAATAGATAAATAGATAAATAGATAAATAGATAAATAGATAAATAGATAAATAGATAAATAAATAAATGTGGTGCAGAGCCATATTAACAGCATCATCTGTCAATCTATTTGCTCGGTATACAAATTACAGGTGGTCTAACAGTGGATCCATGATGGTTTACAAGTGGGATATCACTAGCTTTCCAAAGGCTTTCAAAGGGTTTCATTTAATTTTCTAGGGAGCATCTCTTTCTCTCTTTCTCCATGGCCATTCATGCATTCCATTGCAAGGTTGTACTTATTTCATTTTCCCATGTTGTTAACTATTTATCTTGTCATTCTCTTTTCCTTCTTTATACCATACTAAGGAGAATGGCACAAGAAATGCAGGAGGATTTTGTGATCAAATCAGGGTTGCAAAAGCATTAGTACTACTCCATAAGTACATTTGTGTACATTGGGAAGAAGAATCTGAACTCCAAATACGAACTGAATAATCAAATTATCACAGGTAATCCCCACTCAGTTAAAGACCTCGGTATACTAATAACAAAAGATTTAAGTGCCAAAGCCCACTGCAACAATATAGCCAAGAAGGCTTCAGGAGTTGTAAACCTAATCCTACGTAGCTTCTGCTCTGGCAATCTCACACTACTTACCAGAGCTTACAAAACTTTTGCCAGACCCATCTTCGAATACAGCTCATCTGTTTGGAACCCATATCGCATCTCAGACATTAACACCCTTGAAAATGTCCAAAGATACTTCACCAGAAGAGCCCTTCACTCCTCCACTCGAAATAGAATACCCTATGAGACTAGACTTTCAATCCTGGGCCTAGAAAGTTTAGAACTAAGATGCCTTAAACAAGATCTAAGTATTGCCCACAAGATCATATGCTGCAATGTCCTGTCTGTCGGCGACTACTTCAGCTTCAACCACAACAACACAAGAGCACACAACAGATTTAAACTTAATATTAACCGCTCCAAACTTGACTGTAAAAAATGACTTCAGTAACCGAGTTGTCAGTGTGGAACTCATTACCGGACTCCATAGTGTCATCCCCAAACCCCTAACACTTTACCCTTAGATTATCTACGGTTGACCTATTCAGATTCCTAAGGGGCGAGTACAAGTGCACTAGAGTGCCTTCCATCCCCTGTCCTATTGCTCTCCTATGTCTACTATACTTTTCTTCTATTCCTATATCTCTTCTTCTATTCTTTCATTGATATGTTCTATTACTATATCTTCTTTTCTATTATTTCTTAGATATATTTTACTATGAGTATCTCCTCTGTAACCTTCATCATGTATTTTACTATGTGTATATAGGTATATACCCACTAAAACCCTCATTGTGTATTGGACAAAATAAATAAATAAATAAAATAAATAAAAATTCAACCACAGAGTAGCAGTATAAAAATCACAACAACCTTGGAACCCTACATTCATATATAGAGATTCAGGGAGGGAACCAGAAGGAATCAAAACCAAGTCGTACCATCCCATGGGAATTACCAGCCATCTTAAAGTCACACTAAAATAATGTAGAGCTAGCAAGTATGCAAAAACAGGACCATTGCCAAACAATTTGTTAACACTTAATTGAACAATGACTGATAACCAGGAGGTTAGGTGGGAACAAGGGAAAGTTAACTGTATCTTTTGCTTAGATACAGATCTCAGATCAAGCTTTGTATCTTCTGTAACCACTTTGATTTTAATAAAGTACTTTTAGCTAATGATGGGCAAAGAGTCATTCTTTTATTTTCTTTTTTCTTTTTTCTTTTGAATTATATACATTTTAAAAACACAGAAACAGATCAATGTATTATCACTTTGTGAGTACAATTGTAAGGTGTCTGTTGTATGACAGTACAACACATATACCCTTCCCTCCCCCCTCCCCTGCTTTAGCTTACAGCATATCTCGTTATAAGTTCAGCGTAATTATACATACATAGAAATAATAATAATTTTTATTTATTTATTTATTTATTTATTTATTTACTTACTTACTTACTTACTTACTTACTTACTTACTTACTTACTTACTTACTTACTTACTTACTTATTTATTAGATTTGTATGCCGCCCCTTTCCGTAGACTCAGGGCAGCTAATACAGGTAAAAAGAGTTTATCAACAAATAAGTAAAGTATTATTCATCTATATTTGGATTGTTTTTGTATTTTCTATATGACTAAGTTGGGATGGTTGAAAATTTTCCCAGTGTGAACATTCTGGATTTCAAAATTTTTGCCAAATGCTATGTTGGTTAGGAAATTCTTAAAATTGAAATCCATATATCTGGAAGATATCTAGCTCTAGGAAGGGTGATATTGTATATACTAATTTTGTTCACGTACCATAACATGAAAAACGTTGATATTTTATTAAAAGGAAATTTCTCTTTAAATTAGACATTGATTCATTAGTATGACCCAAAGAAGGCCTAACATTGAAAATGTTTACTTACCAGCATGTTTCAATGAAGCTTAAGTAAGATAAATTGAGAGCGAGAGGTAGAAAGATTGATTTTCCAAGATTGTCAGCAACTGTTTTAAATAGAGAAAGGAAGTATTGGAATGATTGTATTTTTCTGTGATAGAAAATGTGTCAAATATGTTTTGACAGAAGCTAAGGTTCATGCTAACTACAATATGAATCAGTGTTAATGAAATAAAATGCCAGAACAGCAATTGTCAAATTGGACAAGTGGCTGGTTTCACAATCCTTGAATGTTATTTTATAGCTTAGTACTGTTATGCTCTTCCTCTCTATCCAAAAGTATGAAATTTAAAAGAGAAACAAACTTAAAAAAGAAATACAGGTAATGTTGACTCATTATCACAATTGAGCCCAAAACTTCTGTGGTTAAGTGATTTATTTGTTAAATGAGACTTCTCTCTTTCTTGCTACAGCTGTTAAGTGAATCACTGCAGTCAATAAGTTAGTAAACCAGATGTTAAGTGAATCCGGCTTCCCCATTGACTCTGCTTGTCAAAAGGTTGGAAAAGGTGATCGTGTGACCGTGGGAAAAAGCAACAGTCATAAATATGATCCAATTGCCAAGCATCTGAATTTTGATCACATGTTTATGGGATATTCTAAAAGTCGTAGCTGGGGAAAATGGTCATGTCACATTTTCATTGTAACTTTGAGAAGACACTAAATGAACTCTTGTAAATGAAGGACTACCAGATTATCTCAGGGACTGCTTTCTGCTGCACGAATCCCAGCAACCAGTTAGGTCCCACAGAGTGGGTCTTCTCCGGGTCCCGTCAACTAAACAATGCCGCTTGGTGGGACCCAGGGGAAGAGCCTTCTCTGTGGTGGCCCTGACCCTCTGGAACCAACTCCCCCCAGAGATTAGATTAGATTTAGATTAGATTTATTGGATTTATATGCCGCCCCTCTCCGCAAACTCGGGGCGGCTCACAACAATAATAAAAAACAGTACATAATAAAAATCCAATGCCCAATTAGAATTGCCCCCACCCTCCTTGCCTTTCGTAAGCTACTTAAAACCCACCTCTGCCACCAGGCATGGGGAAATTGAGATACCCTTTCCCCCTAGGCCTTACAATTTTATGCATGGCATGTCTGTATGGAAGTTTGGTTTTTTATTATAATGGGTTTTAATTGTTTTTAGTACTGGATTATAGTTATACGCTGTCTTATTATTGCTGTTAGCCGCCCCGAGTTTCCAGAGAGGGGCGGCATACAAATAAATAAATAAATAAATAAATAAACAAACAAACAAACAAACAAACAAACAAACAAACACACACATACATACCGTATTTTTCGCTCCATAAGACGCAGTTTTTTTCCTCCCAAAGTAGGATGAAAAATCAGCCGCGTCTTATGGAGTGAAGATGCAGGCAGGGAGGGGGGGGGCGCTGGAGCAGAGGGGGGGCGGCGATATACTCATCTGGAGACCGCCACCTCTGTCGCCGCCTCTCCTCTTCCCAACCCCGAAGAGAGCCGCGCCTTTCGGCCTCCGGAAGTGCTAGGCCGGGGGAAGCCTCCACCGCGCAGGTTTAGGAGGCGGAGCGGCACCGGAGGAGCGTTGGCGGCTCCGAGCCTTTGGGAAGGCTACGGGAATCGCTTCAGGAGGCGGGGAGGTCTCGAAGACCCAAAACCCAGCCAGTCGCTCGCAGCCGGCCGCCACCTGTGCAAAGTTTGGCTGCGAACTCGGAAGCGCCATCCCGCCGGCTGGCTGGCTAGCTGCTGCCTGGCCCCCTCCCTCCCGGAGGAGGGTCTCCCTCCGCACCACCAGCGGCGCTCCCCCACCAGCCAGCCAAGCCCCGCGCCCGCCGGAGCCGGCTCCTCGCTCTCCCCCGCCGCCCGCCGCGTTTGCAGGAGGTGGGGAGGGTCGGGCAGCCCGCCAAGGCCAGGAGGGACGCCGCTGCCCCCCCTTCCCTCTCTCCGCCCGCCGCTGTGCCTCCTGCTGAGCCCCCTCGGCCCCGCGCGGCGCCTGAGTTTTGAAGCCCCCTCGGCCCCGCGCGGCGCCTGTCAGAGGAAGCTGTCCTGTCCCGGCCAGGATCCGGGGGCGGCGGAGGGCCCCGGGGGCGAGGTCGTCAGAGTTTGAGGGGCCACTCTGGAGCCACTCGGGAGGAGGGAGAGAGTAACGTCGGAATTAAAAAAAGAAAAACCGAGGAACTGCCCAGCTTCCTCAACCCCGCAGTTGTCTCCTCGGGAGTAAACGTTCTATGGGGCTTCCCCGCCAGAGAAGCGGATGGAGCGCAATTGCAGCCTAAGGACGCAGAAGTACTCCCGAGGTGCCTTAAAAGCCAAGAGGCGCCTCACGACGGAATTAACAGTGAGGGGAGACGCCTGAACGCGGGAAGCAACCGGCGCGCTGCCGCCCCATTTTGCTTGGTCAAGACCGGGAGACTTGGCTCCTTTGGGAGACCCCCCCACGCGGGCCGCTGCGCAAACCCCTTTCCTTTCCCGTCCGTACGTACCCATTTGGGCCGCCCTTGGTGCTGCTCTCGGCGGTCCTACTTGGGGCAGATGCTGAGGTGGAAAGGGACGGAGGTGAAGGAGGTCGGTTTCTTTAAAGCCTCTGCCTTTGTCCGGACTCCAAGTCCTACCCCCTTTACCTGGCCAAGAAAGTGGGGAAGGAGGTAGGCGTCGGGCAGGCACGAACTGGGTCCACCGCCACTCGGGAGCCACGGAGGCCCCTTTCTGCTCAGGGTCTGGGCCGCACACTCTCAGCCCACAGCAGAAAAACAGAAAAAATAAGGGAGAGAGAAAGAGAAAGAAAGAGAGAGAAAGGAAGAGGAGAGATAGAAAGGGGGAGAGAGAAAGAGGGAGAGATAGAGAAGGAGAGAGAGAAAGAGAGAGATACAAAGAGAGTGAGTGAGAGGAGAGATAAGAGAGAGAAAGAAAGAGGGACAGAGAGAAAGAAAGAGAGGGACAGAGAGAAAGAAAGAGAGGGACAGAGAGAAAGAAAGAGAGGGACAGAGAGAAAGAAAGAGAGGGACAGAGAGAAAGAAAGAGGGACAGATAGAAAGAAAGAGAGGGACAGAGAGAAAGAAAGAGGGACAGAGAGAAAGAAAGAGAGGGACAGAGAGAGAGAAAGAGGGACAGAGAGAAAGAAAGAGAAGAACAGAGAGAAAGAAAGAGAGGGACAGAGAAAGGGAGAGGAGAGATAGAAAGGGGGAGAGAGAAAGAGGGAGAGATAGAGAAGGAGAGAGATACAAAGAGAGTGAGTGAGAGAAGGAGAGATAAGAGAGAGAAAGAAAGAGAGGGACAGAGAGAAAGAAAGAGGGACAGAGAGAAAGAAAGAGAAGAACAGAGAGAAAGAAAGAGGGACAGAGAAAGGGAGAGAGAGAAAGAGAAAGAAAGGTAGAGAGAAAGAGGGAGAGATAGAAAGAAAGAGAGAGGGGGGCTTGTTTGTATATTTTCCCAATTCCCCTAGGCAGTGTTATTGTAATAAATATTTTAGCCTACTTTTTGGCTCAAAATATTTTTTTTCTATTTTCCTCCTCTAAAATCTAGGTGTGTCTTATCAGCAGGTGCGTCTTATAGAGCGAAATATACGGTACATACATACATACATACATACATACATACATACATACATATTAATGGTTAGGAAAAATATGCATTATTTTTAAATGAATGGTTTATATGTGCCATTAAGGGTAATATTTTGAAAACTGAAAGTTTGTAGAGATTCTTAATTATCCAGGTCATGGTTGTTCCAAAGGTGCTTTTCAGGAGGCAACAAGCCTTTCTTGTTTTTTTGTTTGAAGACATTTCACTTCTCAACCAAAAGGCTTCTTCACCTCTGACAGGATAGTAGGGAATGGAAGGATTTATATTCCTTGCATTCAGGTGACAATTTGCATCCTTTTAAAGGATCGTTGAAGCACTTGGTGTCCTCAGCACCACCTGAATAGTGCTCCTGGTTTCTGTAGTCGGAAATTTTTCTTCGGGAAATCCATTCTTACCCACACGCCATTCAAAGTATGTTCATTCCAAATTGTATAGCTAAAAGCCTATAGAGATTCTCAGTCATCCAGGTCATGATCTGACTATCCTGTCAGAGATGAAGAAGCTTCTTGAATGAAAAGTGAAACATCTTGAAAGAAAAAATAAGAAAGTCCAGGTGCCTCCTGTAAAAACATCTTTGGAACACTTTCAAGCATTTTTCTGCATTTGTTTATTTGTTTATTTGTTTATGAAGGTATGTGAAACCATATTAAAATCATATTAGAAACTTTCACAAAATACTCATAGCCTTCAATCCCCTTTATCAAAATAATGAATGCAAAACACTCATACGTCTCCATATCTATTGGTAAAACCATCTCTTCAGGGCCTTGCAGAAAGCAAGTAGGGTTGGGGTCAATCTTATCTCCAGAAGGATGATATTTCACAGGCAAGATGCCTTACATAAAAGTCTCTTTTCTGGATTCCACCAGACAAAAATCCCTGGCTTGAAATATGTCCCTTCTCTGAACCTGACAGCAGTGGTGGGATTCAGCCAATTCACACCAGTTTATGCGAACTGGAAGTTAACACCATTAGATGGCTCCGCCCTTCACCCTTCACCCATTACCCCACCCTTGCCTCTCTCTTCCCAGCCACTCTTTGTGTGGCTGGCTTTTTGCCTAGGTTTGTCCAGATGTCAGGGGGATGGAATGGATGGGTGCTTGGGGAGGAGGTGCCTCATCTGCCATGGCTAACAGTGACAGGGGGGCAACCAGGCAACCACCTGCATCATCATCCATCGGGCAAGGAAAGAAAGGGCAAGGTGAGTCACCCCTCAACATGACTCTGTCGAGTTGGCCATGCCCACCCAGTCACATAACCAGTCAGGCCTTCTCAGCAAATCATTAGGGTAGAGAGCCAGTTGTTAAATTATTTGACTCCTACCACTGCTTGACAGAAGGGGTATTTGTAAATGAATACATAATAGTATTATTAGACAATGTCATTTGGCAGGCCCCAGGGGAAGAGCCTTCTCTGTGGCGGCCCCGGCCCTCTGGAATCAACTCCCCCCAGAGATTAGAATGCCCCCACCCTCCTTGTCTTTCGCAAATTACTCAAGACCCACCTTTGTCACCAGGCATGGGGGAGTTAGGATATTCCTCCCCCTAAGCCATTACAAGTTATGAATGGTATGTTTGTGTGTATGTTTGGTTTTTATAATATGGGTTTTTAGTTGTTTTATTAAACTGGATTGTTACATGTTGTTTTTTATCATTGTTGTTAGCCGCCCCGTGTCTGCGGAGAGGGGCGGCATACAAATCCAATTAATAATAATAATAATAATAATAATAATTTTAGATAATCTGGTCCCATGCCATTATTCTGTCTTATAATTGGTTTCACATTGTTCACATTAAACAGCATTTGTAAGACTTTTTTTTATATTGTATCAAATAAACACATTGTTTTATGCTCCCACTCTCTTTAATAATTTCCTCTTTCATGTCCTCCTCCTTCAATAAGTGTATATATGTATCCCATTCTGAAAACTTAAATTTTTCCAAGGATATTTTCCTAATACTTATGTTTGTTTGCTGAATTTGCACTGAATGCATGCCTTTCTGAGTTTGCTAGTATATAATATGCAAATATACCTTTTTTTATTATTTTGTCTTCCAAGCTAATATTTATGTGGAAGAACAGGTGATGCCTCACTCAAATAGCCATATTTCACACTGATAAATGGAAGCATTTATCACTGCTTGTAATTATGTGTTTTGCAAATCAGTGATTTGTAGCAGGTGTTTGTAAAAACTTTGTCCATATTTTATTTGGCTTATTTTATTTTACATTTATTTTGAGTCACAGTACTAGTAGATTTTTGGCAGCAGTAAAAGAACTATTTTACTGTAATTTATTTAAGAATTTTACTTTAATATTTTATTATTTAACCCAGAGAAGAAAGAAGCTAATTTCCTTACAGCAGGAAAATCAATATTCGGGTCATCCCACCACTCAGTGATTAGAGAGGCAATGTTTTGCTTAATATTGTTGCATTTGTGAAAAAGATTTAATATCCCCAAGATACATATATACATGATGCTCTGCAATAATTACAGGAGAAATCTTCTCTATCACCTGACATAGCTGGGGAAAATAATGATTCACAAGCACATTGCAAGCTAAGGATTAAATCCTTTGCCTGTCCACTGCTAATATGTCATTAATGAGCCTATTTTGGAATCTTCTCTGTACTAAGATTAAACTACATTACGTTTATTAAATGACTTTTCTCTAGTCAATATTTTTAATCCTAAAGATAAACAAGGAAATTGAATTGATAAGAGGTACACCCGAGAAATCATTAATAGTATTTAAAATCTAGCAAAGACTATAACTCTTCCCTTACATTCTTGCTGAATTCATGGGGATGCTCACTTTACCTTCAGCTTTACAAAGGTAGAAATTTTCATGGATGATATATTTACAATTTATTGAAGAATAAAAAGTGATATCAATAAAAGAAGGACTTTAAAAAGTTGTCAAAATTTAAACAAAATTCACCTAACATTATTGATATATAAGATGAGGTAAATAATTAAAAAAAATGTGGATAAAGTGGATGCAAAATTTCAGAAAATTAATTGCTGTAAAAGATGTTATAGGGGAAAAATCAAAAACCACCTAATCAGTTCCTCCTCCTTACGGACGAGAATTGGAGCCTTGAAGTCAAGCTATAGCAGAAAATGGTCTGAACATGACAAGGGCAGAACATCTAAGCCCCTTAATCTCAGACCATCACTCAGCTGCTCCAAGAGAAATATCATGTTGGGTGCTCTGCGGTGCGGCTCCAAAGTTTGTTACCAGTACTGCGTTCCTGACCATACCCATAGGAGCCCATCACTGGTCAGGTCCATGGCTGCCATGGTGGCCATGAACTCCTACGCTAACCCAGAGGATTCACCAAGCAATGGCAGATTAAAGTCCCCCAAGATTATGAGTCTGGGGAACTCCACCACCAGCCCGATTACCTCCTCGAGCAGCACAGGCAGGGCTGTTGACATGCAGTTGGGAGGCAGGCATATGAGCAACAAGCCCACCTGAACCCCTAGGTCCAACTTCACAAAGAGGGACTCACAACCCGCAATCTCAGGAGCTGTGAGTCTGCATAGGCCAAAAGTCTCCTTGGCTATAATAGCCACTCCCCCCCTTCCCTGGGGTCATGGCTGGTGCCCTACCTGAAATCCATCTGGGCATATTTCCGAGAGAGGAACTCATCCCTCTGGGCCCAGCCAGGTCTCAGTCACGCGTACCAGGTCGGCCTCCTCCTCCAGAACCATTTCCCCGATGAAGAGAGCTTTATTTACAACTAACCTGGCATTGAGTAGCAACAGCCTGAGGCCAGGGTTTGGATTTCACTCGTCACCAGTACTCCGGACTGAGACCGCTTTCCGACAATGGGCTCTCATTCTCTGAGAATGGCCTACCCCATGTCTCCAACCATATCTGCTTCTCCGGAATATTTTGGCCCTCTTCCAGCCCAGAGATGGGCTCCCCCATCCCCCCCGCCTCTACATCGCCAGGCAAGCTGACCCAATTATTCATAACATCAGACCTATTCATCTCATACATGCTCTCCATCCAATCCCAGACAATGTATTCCAAGGTATAATTTAAGGGGGGTATTAGTTTACACAATTGGTATACAACTGTTAATATTTACCAAGACAGTCAAATCACATAACAATAAATTCTGGAAATTTCATAGTGATTTAAAATTGTTATAGACTGTTTTATTATACACAGAGGTTTTGTTAAAAAGACTCAAAAGTACTGGAAAGAAATACATTAAAATATTCTCAAAATTCTAAAAGCAAAATCTGAAACTACTGGTACTTTATTTTTTATTATCTGAAAATCCCATGATTTACAAAGATAAATGTTGACAATTGGCACAGCATTTAAATATCGTAGAGGAAAATTGCTGACAATATCATATTGCCAGATGAAAATGGATGAATATGCAGCAATGGTAAAATTGTCAATATGTATCTGTATCAGAAATCTAATCAAATTTAAGCAAGAAAGCTTCCTTATATATACACAATATACACATTTCATAACAGGGAAATTTAGACATTTGAAATCAGTTGCTGTACAAAAATAATGAGACTGATCACATAATAGACAAAATAACTTAAATGGATACTGGAGATAATATTCAATGTTCAAAATAAACTATAAACAACTAGATTGTGGCACATAGTTGATGAAACAATAAATCAGAAAAAATGTGCCAGAAAGGCATTCTATGTTTGTATTTATGCTAAGCTGTTATTTATGCTTAGCTTGTATTTGTTTATAGTCACTGTACAAAGTAGATTCCTTTTTTTCATTAATGCTTATGCATTACCTATCCTCTACATCAGTGTTTCCCAACCTTGGCAACTTGAAGATATTTGGACTTCAACTCCCAGAATTCCCCAGTCAGCATTTGCTGGCTGGGGAATTCTGGGAGTTGAAGTCCAAATATCTTCAAGTTGCCAAGGTTGGGAAACACTGCTGTAAATAACAGGTTAGTATTTTATTTATTTATTTGCATAGGGGAGAGGGGCGGCATACAAATCTAATAAATTATTATTATTATTATGTCAGTACAACACGAGATCACTATGCTGGATTTCGTATTTCATCACCAGTCGGGCGCTTCCCAAGCTCCTAGGACTGCGTGATGTAGCGGCAAATTATGTTTGCCGATCCCAGTAAAGCGGCCTTTTGCAATTGACAGATGGAGATTTTGTCAATTCCAATGGTTTTCAAATGTCCGCTGAGATCCTTTGGCACTGCGCCCAGTGTGCCAAGTACCACTGGGACCACTTTCACGGGCTTGTGCCAGAGTTGTTGCAGCTCGATTTTTAGATCTTCGTATTTCACTAATTTCTCTAGCTGCTCCTCCTCAATTCTGCTGTCTCCTGGGATTGCGATGTCGATGATCCATACTTTCTTTTTCTCCACGATCACAATGTCTGGTGTGTTATGCTTCAGAATTCGGTCAGTCTGAAGTCGGAAGTCCCACAGTAGTTTTTCTTGCTCATTTTTGACCACTTTTTTGGGCTTATGATCCCACCAGTTCTTTGCCACTGGTAAATGGTAGTTCCGGCATTATTATTATTATTATTATTATTATTATTATTATTATTATTATTATTATTATTTTGTACCTGTACATTAGAGGTAGATCATGACTTTAATATCAATTATAATTGGATCTTTATAAAATATACCATGGGATTTATCTGTTTTAATTATCTTTAATCAGTTTTATGGATAAGGACTTAGCACTTAGACTTATATACTACTTCATAGTGCTTTACAGTCTTCTGTAAGTGGTTTACAGAGTCAGCAAAGTGCCTCCAACAATCTGAATCCTCATTTTACCAATGTTGAAAGGATAAAAGGCTTAATCATTCTTGAGCTGATCAGGATCAAACTACTAAAAGTCAGCAGAATTAGGCTGCAGTATTAAATTCTAACCACTGCATCACTCTGGTTCTTGTCAGCATTTACTTTCATAAGTCATAGTGCCAGATAGAAACAAATACTCTTACTGAAATAAAATATTTTTTGAAAGTGTTAGGTAAATATGTGAAGAAAATAGGTTAGTAATTTAAAGTATACTAGGTCAGATTCTCACATCATTTGTTCATAAATTTATTTCACAAATCATGCAGAATATTGTTATTCAACCCAGCCTTTGATATATGCTGCAACAGAATATGGCTTTGTTTTATGTATAACATAGTAAAACTGAGCCAGGTGCATAGACCACTGTTAGATATAGCTTCACATCTTTAATTAGAATTCTTGGGACTTCAGAGAAAATGTGCTCTTCTATATTCTACACCCATTTTGCTTTAGGAAACTTTGTAGTTTAGTAGTTTACAAGTTTTCCATTGATTATTTACAATGAAAGTATCAGTGAACTGGAGGCATCAAGGCAACTTAATCAATACAACTTATGAAAGGAGATATAATTTGTCTATTGAAAGTCATCACTGATCTAAACATAGACATTGTGTTAAAATAAATGTTGTTCTTGGTACAAGAAACTGATTTCTCCAAGATCCCTCACAAGTTAATTTAAAGTTATTTTTTTAAAAATCTTCCCCTTTGGCTACTATATATATGTAGTAGCCGCCCCGAGTCTAAAGAGGGGTGGCATACAAATCTAATAAATGAATGAATGAATGAATGAATGAATGAACAAACAAACAAACAAATCTTTTCTCTTCTCTTATGTTGTTTATTTTTCTATTTTGGCTTTTCTGTTCCAATCCTTTTCTGTCTTTCCTGCTGCACCTTGTCATTGTTCTTCAAGTCACAGGATAGGATATCCTGTAGGATAGCCACTGGGCATTTTGTTTTCTGGCCATAATAAGAATAGAGCCTTGGCGGAAAGAGGAAAAATCCACTACCAAGGCTAATAACAAGTTAACATGTCTTTAGCCCATATGAAGGTCGATACAATATTTTCAAAAATACCTAAGATAGCACTGCTATAATTTCCATAAACATAATAGAAGGAAGAGGGCAAGCGTATTTATATTTGTAAGATTTTATATGACTATAGCCATTCTAAAATAGTTTTAAACCAAACCATGTCTGTATCATTATCTGATCTATCTTGTAGGTCTGACAGTTGGTGATACTTCCAGCATATCTCTCCTAAGATGATGCTAATTGATTTCCTTGTGTTCCAACCTATTTTCATCTTGGTTTGACACCAAAAACTGCCAAATTATTAAAACAGTATTACATTATGGAGGGGTGTGGTGGCTCAGTGGATAAGATGGTGAGCTTGTTGATTGAAAGTTTGGCAGTTCAGCAGTTCCAATCCCTACTGATGTAATACGGGATCAGCTCCCATTACTTATCCCAGCTTCTGCCAACCTAGCAGTTCGAAAGCACATACAAAAGGCAAGTAGAATAATAGGGACTACCTTTGGTGGGAAGGTAACAACTTTCCATGTGCAATTGGTATTTAGTCATGCCGCCTCAATGACCAAAGAGACATCTTCAAACAGCACTTTGACAGTTTCTTGACAGTTTTGTTTGGCTTTGAGCACCACCTCCTAGAGTCAGGAATGGCTAGCAAATATGTGCAAGGGGAACCTTTAACTTATTACATTACGATGGTGTAAGCTCCAGTCCTTTGGGCCTTTGACAGAATGTAGCTGTGGAAAGAGGCAAGGCTGTGACACAATGCCACAATATTGCTTTTATCAGCAGTCTTCTCTGTGCCTCCCCCCCCCCAGAGGTAGGCTCTTCCTGGTTCGGACCAGATCTTCTTCTTCTTCTTCTTCTTCTTCTTCTTCTTCTTCTTCTTCTTCTTCTTCTTCTTCTTCTTCTTCTTCTTCTTCCTCTCCTTCTCCTCCTCCTCCTCCTCCTTCTTCTTTTTCTTCTTCTTCTTTGGTATTTGGCCTTCTCCAGGTCCCGTCAACTAAACAATGTCGTTTGGCAGGACCCAGGGGAAGAGCCTTCTCCGTGGCGGCCCCAACCCTTTGGAACCAACTCCCCCCAGATATTAGAGTTGCCCCCACCCTCCTAGCCTTTCATAAGCTCCTTAAAACCCACCTCTGTTGTCAGGCATGGGGGAATTGACACTTTCCCTCCCCCTAGGCTTATAAAATGTATGCATGGTATGCTAGTATGTATGATTGGTTTCTAAATTGGGGTTTTTAAATTAACTTAAATATTAGATTTGTTTACATTGTATTATTATTGCTGTGAGCCGCCCCGAGTCTGCGGAGAGGGGCGGCATACAAATCTGATTAATAAATAAAATAAATAAATAAGGGTTTTTTTCCATTTTTTTTTACTGCTTGGAAATTTTCTCCTCTGCTGCTGCTTGAAAAAGTAGATTAGCTCCTCAGCTCTGTTTTGGGCTGATTATATCTACTAAACATCTGTGGAAGCAAAATTGCATGAAGTGACATGCGCAGAACATTGTGATGTGAACCAGTGGTGAAGATAAGTGGAACCCACTCCTGCCACCCCAGCATCATTGCATGTCATTGCCTCCTGAGAAGAGCACTGAGCACAGGGAGAAGAAAAAGAAGCCACCTTTCTTCTGTATTTTGATTACTCGTCAGTCATCTCTGTTTCAGAAATTGAGAAAAGGATCCAATTTTATTCTTCAGTTATTTGTTACAATAGGAATCCAAGGAAAAACTTCTCCGAAAGTAGATTAAATATGCATGTAATTATGATAATGCAATCTCTGCCTTTCTTGTCATTGGATATAAATAAATAAGTTATATAGTTTTATTATAGTGTCTCCCTTTGTCTGCCCTCATGGCTGTTAATGACTGCAAGTCTTCACTTTTTTTTCTTCCAGGAACCATAGTCAGGCTAATCTTCCTTATGTCTCTTGCACTCAAAACTCATCAATTTATATATTTCATTCTATTTTTAGAAAAAAGTCCTTTTTAGACCTTAATAAAGGTCTGCATTCCAATTCAGGCTTTGGCTCCACTATGTCCACATACTTTTCTGATCTCTACCATCACCAGAGGTTTCCATTCTTCTCCCACGATTTTATGGTGTCCTTTACAACCACATTTTAATTTAACTCTTCTATTTATCCTGACTCCTACTACTTCGCATCTACTCTTTACTGTAAACTATCCTGTTTCTTCCCTTCCTTATTTGCCATATACAAATATTTTCCTAGTATCATCAGCAGTGAATTTGAACTCTACAATTTCCAAGGGAAGGGATGCAAGGATACACTTTCTATAATTATGAGGTTGCTTAGTGATGCGTGGGAGTTTCTATTCAATGGTCCTTAATTTCCTATATTTTAGTTGAAGTCTTAAGAAGTATAAACATCATTTACGCTCCCATAGAACTTTTTAGATAAGGAAATCTAGGCAGCAAAATGCACTGTGATTGAGAGGTTAAGTAACAGAAAATAATAAGAGTAATGTTTCCAATTTGCAGCAATAATAGTAAACCACATAAGATCTAACTTTAGAAAGTAAATATGGAAGGACTTTGGAAAAAATAAATAAAGAAGAATGAAAAATAAAGAAATAATTGGAATCGGCTTAAATATATGGATAGGTCTTTTTTTCAAAATTCTGCCCCAATGCAATTGATTTTTTTGGGGGGGTATTTTTTGTGAAAGTGTGTGTATGCGTTATGTATCATCTGGCGGGGCCTAGGGGAAGAGCCTTACCTGTGGTGGCCCCGGCCCTCTGGAATCAGCTCCCTCTGGAGATTCACACTGCCCCCAACCTCCTCATCTTTCATAAGAGTCTTGCAATTAGATCAAGGCCCTCCTCCCCCTATTTAATAATGAAATGTGTAGTTGTGAATGAATTGACTGATTTATTTTACTGTATTAGATTTTTAGTTGTAATTTTAATTGATGATATATGTTGCTGTATTGTTTACATTGTATCCAGTGAGCAGCCCTGAGTCTTCGGAGAAGGGCGGCATACAAATCTAATTAATGATGATGATGATGATGATGATGATGATGATGATTTTGCATGTGTGTTAATATTAGAAGAGACCATTTATTTTATTTTTTGTTTGGACAACTCTTCTTTGGACAATTATTTTCCCCATACATACAGCTCATTTGTCTGGAAATTGGACATTAGTATTATTTATTTATTTATTTATTTATTTATTTATTTGTTTGTTTGTTTGTTTGTTTGTTTGTTTGTTTATTTATTCCACCCTTCTCCTTAGACTGAGGACGACTTACAACATATTAGCAATAGCACTTTTTTAATAGAGCCAGCATATTGCCACGACAATCTGGGTCCTCATTTTACCCACCTCGGAAGGATGGAAGGCTGAATCAACCTTGAGCCAGTGATGAGATTTGAACCACTGACCTACAGATCTACAGTCAGTTCAGTGGCCTACAGTACAACACTCTACCTGCTGCACCACCCCGGCAATTGAGCTAGTCCAGAGATATTACACAAGAAGAGTCCTCCACTCCTTTGCTCACAACATAATATTTAATAATAATAATTTAATAATAATGTATTGGATTTGTATGCCGCCCCTCTCCGTAGACAATACATAAAATTGTCTGCTACAATGTTCTACCTATCAGTGACTAGTTCAGCTTCAGCCTACTCTTCCTGCCTTCCGAAAACTCCTTAAGACCCACCTTTGCCGTCAGGCATGGGGAAACTAAACATCTCCCCTGGGCACGTTAAATTTATATATGGTATGTTTGTGTGTGTGTTTGCTATTACATGGGGTTTTCTTAAATCGTTAAATATTTTAATTAATTGGATTGTTGTGACTGTTTTACTTGTTGTGAGCCGCCCCGAGTCTTCGGAGAGGGGCGGCATACAAGTCCAACTAATAAATAAAATAAATAAATAAAATAAATAATACACAAGCACACAATATATACAAACTTAAGATAAGCAGTACCAAACTCGCTTTTAGAAAATATCACTTAATCAACAGAGTTGTCAATGCCGTTCCATGGTCATTAATTGACTCTGTAATTTCTTCCCCAAACTCCCACAAATTTAATCTTAGACTGTCTGCTATTGACCTCACCCCATTCCCAAGAGATCTGTAAGTGCGCCATTGTGCCTACCGTCCCTGTCCTGATGTCTCCATGTATTTATATTCATTTCATGTATTCACAAACATGTTTATATCTGTTATGTTATACATGTTTGACAAAATAAAACAAACAAACTAACTAACAAATTTATAAAAGATCTTAACTGCAAAACTTCAGCAAAAAAGTTGTAGCTGCAGTATTTTTGTTATTGTATTGGCAGGGACTACTGGTTTCCACCTAAGTATCTTCATTTTCTGGTTATATTTCACTGGCTGCTTAACAATCTTGTGCAACTCCAAAATGTGTAATTTAATTTGATATACTGTAAACTCATTTTATGCACACTATGGTGACCCATACTATATTATGAGCTATTATAACTATTATATAAAATATCTATAGCTGTCATTGAAATGTTTCTTTTCTAATATTACCTGTGTAAATTATGTTTCTACTGCAAGGCATAATTTATTTCCTATATGTCATCATATCAGCAGACAGTGATCAATTTAAGCAATACATTTTCAAACAATTTATAGCAATCAGTGATTGTCATTAAAATTGCCTTCCATTTGAAGTATGTATTCTTCTACAATAGATTTCTGGAGAATATACTTATATTAAAGTATGAACACAGAGTGCTTTGATTTGATTAGCATTTACTACCAGGGAATGGCTATCAAGTTAGTAGGTACATGGGCTTGATTTGACAGTGTTTAAAGAAAAGCTGCTTATTCTTTCCCAAACTAATCCTCTTTTCCTTATGTTCAGCTACATAATAGAGTTCATGAGTACCAACTACTAGCTAACATTGTAAGGACTGAATCAATGTCATAATCCTATTACATGCTGAAAAAAAAGGATACTAATCAAACATTCAGTTGAAAAATAATTTTTAAGAGAAATGTATTGACCTATAAAATCTTACCAAAATATTTGTTTAATGTTTTATCACCCTATTATACCATCTCATCCAAGGTCCTTGGTTCTTTCCTATTAAATATTTTGTAATTTTCCTATGAAATGTGTTGAACATTTTTCAGAAAGAAAGCTCCATTATGCTTTTGCATGGTATGCCTCAAGTTACACTCCAAAATAGAATAAGGAACACATGACTGTGGAAAAATCTATATTTAATTTGTTACTTCTGTAGCAAAATATATGCTACCCAATCCTAAAATGGTAGCAATTTAAAAGCAAAATAAGACGTACACTAGTAAAATCCATAAATAAACCTAGATCCAAAAAGCTCTAATTAAAAAGCTGTCTCTTGAACTCATGACCAGTGATGGGCAGGAGCTAGAACAGTCAGAAACACCATTCTGCCAGTGGAAATGTAACGTGTAGTCTCACTCCAGTTGCCGCTGGGTGTGCACGCGCCATGCATGTGCAACCGGAGTGATTCCGGAAAAAAATTACTGTTTTTTTTTGCTTCCGCGCATTCACAGAACCAAAGAACCCGGCAATTTTTGCTGCTGGAAGGATATCAACACGCGAGATTCTGGCTACTGCACATGTGCAGCAGCCGGAATCTTTATGTGGCACCTAGAGCAGCAGCTGGCAAAAGCAGCCTGTCCAAGCTCCGGCCACGTGCTTGCTTTCTCGCGTCACAAGAGACAGATGCCTGAGGCACAGGAGAGCATAGAGCAGATGCATGGACAGAGCTCGGGGCCACCCAGCCTGCATGCTCTCAGTGCCCCTGCAAGAGGTCACTAGAGCAAGATAAAGGCCAGGCAGGCCGCTTGCAGCACAGCTCAGCAGGTGGTGGCATGGCAGAGCAGGCATTGGGGGGAAGCCACCGTGAGAGGCACATGGGGCAGGTGGTGGTGAGAGCGTGGCGGTGTGGCAAAGTGGACAGTGGAGAGGGGCAGCATACAACTTGCCAGTTTGTAATTCATCATTGAAACAATAATATCCAAAGAGAAAAGTCTGAGCCTTAAATAGTCTAAAGGCATGGCCAATTGTTCTACAGATCTATTCACAGAGATACCTCATTTTGCTTAGCCATTCCTGCCTTCTGGCAGCTCTGCATGCCCTAGCATCCAGAAGAAGCTCCTCCTCTTCTCCTGAGTCACTCTTGTTTACCTCAGGAGGTGCAGAAGGCCCTGGTTGGTTTTCAGCTTCTGACACCACATTCTCTCTGACTTCCTTGCTATCGGACTTGGGTACCAAGTACACAAACGTAGGATATTATGAAACAACTGTCTCTCATTTCTTGGGATCCTTGATTAGCTGTGCGGGATGCAGACAGGCCACAACACTTCTTGCTCTAAATTGTAGTTGAAAGTTCTACAATTTCAAAATCATTTTTTCTTCTGGGACAAATAAATTTTTATCTAATCCCTGATTATTTTGGAATCCAAATTGTATTGAGATTGTATTTGTAGGTAAAGCTGCCCCGAGTGTGTGGAGAGGGGTGGCTTACAAATCTAATAAATAAATGAATGAATGAATGAATGAATGAATAAACGAATAAACGAATAAACGAATAAACAAATAAACAAATAAACAAATAAACAAATAAACAAATAAACAAATAAACAAATAAACAAATAAACAAATAAACAAATAAACAAATAAACAAATAAACAAATAAACAAATAAACAAATAAACAAATAAACAAATAAACAAATAAACAAATAAAGCCACCAATCAGGTTCTATTGCCACAATTTGAGTTCTTGTTTTGATTTAAGGTTTTCTTGGTCCTCTAGGAGTTGCTTATAAGTTATTATTTTTTTCATTATTCAGTAAGTTTGGGTAGATGATTGTCTCTATCACCGATAACAATTTGGAAATTTTGGGATGATGCTCATTTTTTATTTTGATCGTCTTATGTAGTATCTTTGGAAGTTGGTGTTATTTTTATGTCCCCACCCCATAAAAAGGTGTGCCAGCCAATTTGGAGTTCAAATATTTCAAATGTTAAAATCCTTTTATTTTTGAATGTGATCCAATCTTTCATCCAAATTAATATTGCAGCTCGATAATAGATTTCCCAATCATATCATTTTAATTGGCAACTGTTTTGACAACACACTAAGTTGCAAAAACACATTTCTAAAAAAAAATGTCATCCTGCATTTTGTAACTGTTGAAGCTTTGATATGTTGTTATCATGTGTCATATAAAGTCATGGCATAATTAAATAAACTAAATTCTAATCATTTTGAATTAACTCTGAACAGAGAGAGAGCGAGTGAGAGAGATTGGTTTGATTGTGAGATGTATATCTCTAGATATCTCCATTAGTCAAGACCCTTTCATGTAAATCTCAATAATGCAGAAGAATAACCAAATTTGCTTCTTTTTAGTTCATCTACAACAGAGGTCTTCCAACTTGGCAACTTTAAGACTTGAGGACTTCAACACCCTGAATTCTCCTGCCAGCAAACCTTGCCAAGTTTGGGGACCCTAATTTGCAGTATAGCTATTCCATAGACATTTCCATACTTAAATACTTATTTTTATTTATTTATTTATTTATTTATTTATTTGTTTATTCATTCATTCATTCATTCATTCATTCATTCATTCATTCATTCATTAGTCCAATACACAAATGCATAGGAAGAAAAATAGACATGTGGTAATATATATAAGGGTAAAAGTGAACTTAGAGGAGAGGATATATGAAAAGAAGAGAATATATATGATAGGTGAAAGAAAGGAAAGACAATTGGACAGGGGACGAAAGGCACACCAGTGCACTTATGCATGCCCCTTACTGGCCTCTTAGGAACCTGGAGAGGTCAATCGTGGAGAGCCTAAGGGAGAAATGTTGGGGGTTAGAGGTTGACACAATTGAGTCCGGTAATGAGTTCCCCGCTTCGATAACTCGATTGTTGAAATCATATTTTTTACAGTCAAGTTTGGAGCGGTTCATATTAAGTTTGAATCTGTTGCATGCTCTTGTGTTGTTGCGGTTGAAGCTGAAGTAGTCATTGACCGGTAGGACGTTGCAGCATATGATCTTGTGTGCAATACTCAAATCGTGTTTTAGGCGCCGTAGTTCTAGGCTTTCTAGGCCCAGGATTGTTAGTCTATTTTCATACTAATCATATTTATTGTACTTCAAAATCAGCCAAGATCTAACTTTTGAAAAATACTGTTCCTATCAGTAAATAATTTTAATCCTAACATATAAATATTAAATCTTTTAATTTCACTTTTTATTTTCAAATACATTGTATGAAGCATTTTGCAAAGTATATAAGAAGTAATGAAAGGCATAGCAAAAGAACGATCCATTCTGCTTTTATTTGTGCTTTTTAAAAATTGCCCGTCTTCAGTAATTCAAAAATTGTAAAGCATGGAAGTGACTGACACACAATCCAGTCATACCCTTTGTGCTTGCAATCACATTATGTTTATCAGCAAATCTGAAGTGGAAATATAGCCATATTCAGCCGAAAGCAGTTACAAAGTTGTCTGTATTCAGGAACCCTGATAAGGCAAGGTCTCTGATCTTGCAGCACTTTGTAATTAACATAGTTAATTTCCACTCAAGCTTGGAAGATCAGTGCCGAAGATGGTAAAAGATTTTTGCTGACCCTTACACTTACAAATTTTATACACCTGTCTTTAGTATATGTCTTCCAAAATTCTCATTGCATAGCATTTTCAAGTGTAAAGGTTAAAATCTTTATTGCTGCTAGCTTTTCTTTAGCAATTATGTTAACATCCAATGATTGTTTATGAGGGGGTGAAATGGGAAATAAAAAACTATTGCTAATATGTATATAAGAATCCAGCCAATGTAGCTTTTCTATTTGCATTAAAAATAGATTAGGGAAAGGAGCTCTATGATATGTGTGATTCTTTTCAAATAGCATTTAATAGACTATTCCTGAAATAAAAATTTGGGCATCCAGGTTTCCAAATGTTTAAAATAATAATAATAATAATAATAATAATAATAATAATAATAATAATAATAATAATTTATTAGATTTGTATGCCACCCCTCTCCGAAGATTCGGGGCAGCTCACAACAATGATAAAAATAATATTATAGTGACACAAATCTAATATTAAAAGAAATAACTAAAACCCTATCATAAAATGATGTCTATTAGTGAAATTTAAATGTAGTATAAACATACAGTAGAGATATAAATGAATAATATAGATTAAGATTACCACAACAGTTTAATATATTTGCAATTCACTAATATTTTCAAAAATATATTTAGTTAGCGAATGCAATTGATTCCAGAATTGAAAAATCACCAATATACCTTATATAAGGTGCCTTATACACCCAATGTAAGGTACCTTACATACCTCATAGAAGGTATATTATACCTTATATAAGGTATAAGGAAGATACCTTATATCTTCCTGGGAAGGAAGAGATAAGATTATGTGCTAGAGAGGATAGAAAATAGAAGGCAGGTGATTGTTTATTGCTGATAGAAGCCTAAAATGGACACTTTGGAAAGAGGAACCAAATGACAAGAAATTTGGAAAGTGGCTTTATAGTTAACTAGGAACCATAGAGAAATTAAATAAGAAAGTGGAATCAAATTCCATGCCCATCTTTTGGGAACTCATAACTTTGTTAAATTTATTGTGACTATTTTATTTATTTGTTTGTTTCTTTTGTCAAGTACGTATTGGTAGTATAGAAACATAGAAACATAGAAGTCTGATGGCAGAAAAAGACCTCATGGTCCATCTAGTCTGCCGTTATACTATTTTCTGTATTTTATCTTAGGATGGATATATGTTTATCCCAGGCATGTTTAAATTCAGTTACTGTGGATTTGTCTACCACGTCTGCTGGAAGTTTGTTCCAAGGATCTACTACTCTTTCAGTAAAATAATATTTTCTCATGTTGCTTTTGATCTTTCCCCCAACTAACTTCAGATTGTGTCCCCTTGTTCTTGTGTTCACTTTCCTATTAAAAACACTTCCCTCCTGGACCTTATTTAACCCTTTAATATATTTAAATGTTTTGATCATGTCCCCCCTTTTCCTTCTGTCCTCCAGACTATACAGATTGAGTTCATTAAGTCTTTCCTGATACGTTTTATGCTTAAGACCTTCCACCATTCTTGTAGCCCATCTTTGGTCTCCAGAACTGAACACAGTATTCCAAATGTGGTCTCACCAGCATTCTATATAGCAGGATCATAATCTCCCTCTTCCTGCTTGTTATACCTCTAGCTATGCAGCCAAGCATCCTACTTGCTTTCCCTACTGCCTGACTGCACTGTTCACCCATTTTGAGACTGTCGGAAATCACTACCCCTAAATCCTTTTCTAATTATTATTATTAAGATATAATAATATTTATATACATGATACTTTTAAAAGAGAAACATTAGGACAGGGGATGGAAGTCACTCTGGTGTACTTATGCACACCCCTTACTGACCCCATAGCACAACCTAAGTGCTTTAACAGGTAGCATTTCTTTTAAAAGAAAACAACTAAAAAGGCTGCGAAACAACAATTCTTAACAGTTGGATTAGTTGCAAAAATGGTGAATTTTGATATCGAGGATACTATGAAGAGGTGACTATGAAGAATTGATCACAAATTTGAAAGAGATTCATCTAGTTATAAAAGGTGTTTGAGAGGATCTAAAGGAAGATTTTTGGGACTCTGGAGTGGGCAAAGAAAAAGATCTAGAGGACAAGAATGATGATAATAAGGAATTAGAAAAATATAATCACAATAAACATAAAATTAATGAGCAAGAAGACAAGGAAGAAAAGTAGGAACTAGAAAAGAGCAATCAGACTGATGAATATACTTGGATTTACAGTAGCAGAAAAAAGGCATTCTGAATGGATAAATTGATGGGCATAATGAAATCTATGATGATAACATTGGGTTTTGCAGTGAGAAAGAGAGACTAGGAAAAATATTGGTATTGGAAAAAACAACTTAAAATAGAAGTGGGAAATATAGATAAGAAATTAAGAAGAGGTAAAGATATAATTAGGCAAATATTGTACATACAAAAGAGGTAAAAAGTTTGGAGAGAAAGATGCTGGAGCTATAAAGGTAAAGGGAAGAAAAAAAGAGGTTAAGAAAAGAAGAATGAAAAACTAAAGAAAATGGATAATTGAAGATAGAGGAAACAGATTTCTCTTGTCATCTCTTTCATTTTTTAATTTTTTAATATAGCTATAATTATTACTAATAGGGAATAAGACCTAACTAAAAGATTAAAGGTTAACAGTATGGGGTATAGGTTTAGATTGAATAAACAATGTGATTATTGAATTAAAAAACATTCTCTTTGTAGCATTATACTCTTTATTAGATTAATGTAAGTGGTTGTATCAAATTAATCATTAGAAGAAAGCATAGATTCTAAAATTATAATTTCTTTATACAGTATATGTCTGATATATGATAAGAATACTTTGTAAACATGACAATACAATTATCATGGAATTTAAGGATTATCTATCTATCTATCTATCTATCTATCTATCTATCTATCTATCTATTTATTTATTTATAGGCCACCCTTCCCCTTGCACTCAGGTGGCTCACAAGAATACAATGTAAAAGTTAACAAAAACAAGAATTATTAGCTTGAGATTTTAAGATAAATTGAAAAATACAAGGTGGATTATTCATTGGGTGTCTGGAACTGGTTGTTATGGGGGGGGGGAATCAAAATAGATACAAGAACAGTTTTTTCTCGAAAGTCATCATTCTGCTAAACAAATAATTCTCTCAACACTGTCAAACTATTTACTAAGTCTGCACTACTATTATTACTAGGTTTTTTTTCTCATCATTCCTATCCCATTTCCCCCCACTTATGACTGTATGACTATAACCTGTTGCTTGTATCCTTAAGATTTTATTAATACTGATTGTTTCCTCATTGCTTATTTGATTCCTATGACAATCATTAAGTGTTGTACATCATGATTCTTGACAAATGTATATTTTCTTTTATGTACACTAAGAGCATATGCACCAAAGACAAATTCCTTTTGTGTCCAATCATACATGGCCAATAAAGAATTATATTCTGTTCTGTTCGGTTCTGTTCTGTTCTCAGACTTAGGTGCCAAGAACACTGGTCTAGGATACCAATATGCATCTGTCTCTTAATCTTCGAAATCAATGATCAGCTGAGCAGGATGTGGACCAGCCAAAACAAAGGGTACAAATTCACATTAAATTATAATCTGAAAAGAAAAATTGTCAAAGATATCCAAAAATATTTCTTATATACATTAGAAATGTAAGTATAAAGAAGGAACTTTTTATCACTTTTGGAGGACTTGTGATAAAACAAAGAAATACTGGGAAATGTTCATATTTTAATGCAGAAGTTTCTTAAAGTGAATAAAAATTAAACCAGAGATTTTCCTCTTGGGCTTAATTGGCAAAGAACATGAAAAAAAAACCTAGAACTTTACTGTCTACTTACAAGGTTCCAGATTGTTTTTCAAGTTCTTTGCTAAATTCTAAGCATAAGAGAAAGATATTTTTTATTCACTTTATTGACAATAAGGAAGAATGCTTTATGTACAAAAATGGAAAGATACTTTAATTCCCACAATAGATGATGGAACTAGCAGAGGTGGCTAAATTAACTGCTTTAATCAAAACACATCTATCTTTATTTCTACTTGGAAACTTCCTCTGGATTTTGTGCTTGAGGTGGAAAAAATGAAACAGTCGGTTCAATTAGATAGCTTTATTTTATAGAAATGGCTAAGGCGTATTAAGTACGTAAGTAAAAAGTTGAGGCTGTAGTATTACTATCTTATTCTACTGTGCTAAAAAGATTTGGAAGTCAAATATTTTTTTCTTTTTTCTTTTCCTTTTCCTTCTATTTTCATTTTGTTTTGTATTTTATATGATAAGCTAAATAAAATGATTAAAAATAAAGAAAAACTAAGCATTATCAAAATTTCCATCTCTCCATTATAAAACATATATGGATCCACACATATACTATGCCAGTACATTATGTCACCCTAGGTCCTTGGGAAGAACTCAGTATGTATGAAGACCAATAATAATAAAGAACTGGCAGCTGCGATTTTATTCTGAAATGTATTTAATAACAGTAAAAAAAACCCAGTAAATTTATGCCACCTGACTCTGAATAATTGGGTATGGATTTAAAGAAGCATATACTTTAGGTCAAATAGCACACATTTTATTTATGATCAGAAGTAAAATTAAAATTTTAAATTCATTGTCTGTTATTTCTGCTCTTGCATTTACACATTTCACATCTGAAATGTTGTGAGTTTATCTCACAATGAGATAAACTCACCTAAGCTGCCTCGACAATCCAGTATTAAAGTGCAAACGTATTTTAAATGCTTATAGAAGGCAATATAATGAAATATGATTTATTGTTTCAATTTCCTTTGATTTAAAGGGACAAGTGCTTTTGCCATAGAATTTTAGATATTTGCCTTTAAAAAATACAAATGAAAGACTATTATATTTATCTCTAAAGAAATCTCTTTTCAGCTTTTGGTTTGCTGATTTCCCAGTTAAAAAATGTTAATATAAATTTTATTTGCTTTGGTTTTATAGTAACATTTATTACATTGTTGAGAATCTACATAATAGATTAGATTACTTTGATAGAATTCTATTTGTATTTTTTAAAGATTACAAACATTCTAAAATTTAAACAACTTAGTTGAAAAGGCTGCTCAGTTTCTAAGTTCCCTTTATTATGCTTCTGCAAATTTGCCATATTTAAAACATATGGAAACTCTTAGAAGTTTTTATTTGCCATTTAAGTAAAACATTAAGTAAATATTTACAACTGCATGTTTGCTAACTAAAAAGTCCCAATTATTTGATCTCTGATATCCTATTTACTTTGTTTAGGGTTCCATATCTTTGACTTTTTGCTGGAGATTGTGTGCCTGGTTATATTCTAGAAATATGATAACAGCTTCTTATCATTTTCAACTTTTGACTTCAACGAATGTGTATTTGCCAAAATATATGTGATAAAACTGGATCTTAAGCCTTTTTCCTAAGCCCTCACATCTTGGTCTCTTAGGCTGGAATGATTAAAATTGGTCAAATCTGAGCTCTCCAATTTTGTTGAACAAGTTGTAGGGGAAAATCAGAGATCAACTTGTCTGGAGAACTGTCAGCAAAAGAAAAGCAAGAAGGCCTGTTGAATTTTTGATGGTTATTTATTACAATACCACAAAAAATTTTTCATGAAAATTCATTTAGTCAATCAGTGTTATTACTTAGCAATGAATTAATCTCAGCAATTAGTTAATAATGCACTTCTTCGTGTTTTGAATAATTGTTCTATGAATTCCTACATTCTTTGCAAAATTTGGACAGCTTGTTCTCTCAGCATTAAATCTGTCAGGGCATATATTTATTTCAAAGAGGAGGGCTGTTGTTTTATAATTTGAAAAAAAAAACAATGTTTTTAGAGTATATTTTAAAAATTGGACCATATGGCTATAGGTTTCTGACAGAGGCAAGGAAGGGGGAAGAAGGCAAAATGTGTCCCATGACATTGCAATGTAAATCACATGAACTTAGAGTCTATCTGACATAGAGATGCAAATATGAAAGGCTAGAGTTTATCTCATGACAAATATTTCATCATTTTTTTTCCTCATCACAGATTGCACCAGATGCTTAGAGCAAGTTAATATGTAAACAAAGTCTCTATAAAATGTAGATTTACTGTGTGAAAAAGAAGCTATGCATTCAAACAAGTGCAAGAATCATACTTTAGTTAGAATACTTGCCAAACATTTTTATAATAATACTTTTTATGAAAAATACATTAATTTGCCATAAAATATCCCGTCTTTTTGCAATGTCTTACATTCTTCTTGTACCTTATTACTTCTACTTGTAATTGTTAAGTTAGAAAGATTCACCAGGAATTGTCTAAATCCTTTATCTGATTACAACTATCTTCCATTTCATTGATGGATTTGAAATACAGTGATACCTCATCTTACAAACGCCTCATCATACAAACTTTTCGAGATACAAACCCAGGGTTTAAGATTTTTTTGCCTCTTCTTATAAACTATTTTCACCTTACAAACCCACCACCGCCACTGTGATGCCTCACCTCTGGACTTCCATTGTTTTTGCACTGCTGAGATTCCCCTGAGACACCCCTCCATGGGAAAACCCACCTCCGGACTTCCGTGTTTTTGTGATGCTGAAGGGGAATCCCAGAAGGGGAATCCCAGCAGCGCAAAAATAGGCGCTTTGCCCACAACGGAAGTCCGGAGGTGGAGTTTCCCAGCGAGGGGAGCCTCAGTGAAATTGCAGCATTGCAAAAATACAGAGGTCCAGAGGTGGGGTTTCGAGGACTTCCATGTTTTTGCGATGCTGCGATTTCACTGATGCTCCCTTCACTGGGAAACCCCACCTCCAGACTTCCGTTGCCAGCAAAGCACTCGTTTTTGCAATGCTGGGATTCCCCTGCTGGGATTGCCCTGCGGCATCGCAAAAACACAGCAGTCCAAAGGTGGGGTTTCCCATGGAGGGGAGCCTCACGGGAATCCCAGCAGTGCAAAAATGAGCACTTCGGCTGGCAAAAGGGGTGAATTTTGGGCTTGCACGCATTAATCGCTTTTCCATTGATTCCTATGGGAATCACTGTATTACTATAATGGTTGGTGCTCATTTTCTACATTGGCTTCTCCATATGATAACAAAGAGAACTATTTTTATGCTTGCAGCTTGAGCTATTTATATACAGTAATACCTGACAATAAGTGAACCACTTTGTAGTGAAGCTCTGCAACTTTCAAAGACAAGCAATAATGCTTTCAGTAGGATAATTTATGACTTGTTTCAGCGTCATAGATATTATAGCTAAGGGTTTTTTTTATCAATAGGCTTTATATAGATGGGAATTAAGACACTGCAGTAGGCTCAAATAAATTATTTGCCATTCTCTTTTAAGCACGAGCAAACAGAGAATTTGTGATTGAGCAAAAAAAAAACAACCAATCAAGAATGAACAAAATGGTGAAAAACCACCATGTTTTAAAATGTTTGCAAAACCATAAAACAAGTACACGGTACAAAAATATCTGTCATCCATTAAAACAGCAAGACATTTTGAAACAAACAATAAGATTATGGAAAGAAGCAGATGAAGCAAACATTATATTTAGATCTGAGATGCATTCCTGTGAAATGAAATAGTAAAGTCTGTATTACAAATATCAAAATAATATCAAGAAAAAATATCTACATTAGTTGGTGAAAAAGAAGGAACATTATTTTTATATTATTTTAATTTTTACCTACATTAAAGAATTATATGGTAAAGCATCAACGTCTAATCCTAAATTGAATTCCTAATTGGGTAATATCTTCCAATTTTTTATTCTTTCAATCTTGATGTCTTGGAAATTCAGATACAGTATTTACAAACCAAATAATCCAGAATAATACACATATGAAGGGGATGCTGGACCTACCTGAAATGCCCTTTCTCGTAGGGTGAAGTTGGCCTCCAAGGATGGGATGACACCGCCCTACTGCCAATCACGACTGAATCTTAAATCTATAAATTTGGTCCCCTGTGCCTAGATGTCTCTTTTTTGTGCAAAGTCAGACTCTGGGTGCCACTTTTAGAATAGATATGAGAACAATCCTATACCAAGCGAGGACAGCAAACCAGCTAATTAATAATACCCACAAGGGAGGGACTTGGAGGCTAGCTCCACCCTACGAAAAAGGGCTTATCAGGTAAATAAATGTAATGAATGGACTGTAAGATTGCATATTACTTTAGGGTTTTTAGTTGTTTTTAGTTGTATTTTAATTATTAGATTTGTGCTACATGCTTATGTTGTATTTACTCTGTGAGCTGCCACAAGTCTTCGGAGAGGGGCGGCATACAAATCTAATAAAATAATAATAATAATAATAATAATAATAATAATAATAATAATAATAATAATAAATCCAATGCTCCCTAGCCCCCAAGGATGGAACATACCAAAGCCTACTATCCCTAGGGAAGGCACCTACGAATTGCTGGGCAAATCCGAGCCCCATGCCACCTGCTGAAACACTCTCTGACCAAAGGACAGCTCCTCAGAATGGAAGAGGTCCATCTTATAATGCGGGACAAATGGAGTGGGGGACAACCAGGTATCCACCTGGCAAATCTCCACAATTGAAGCATGTGCCGACAAGGCAACAGTAATGGCAGCTCTGCAAGTTGAATGTGCAGTCAGATTGAATGTGCAGTCAGGCGAGGATGTAACAATTGTTCATAGGCAAAGGAAATTGCCGCCTGGATCCATCATCCAACACTTCCAGAGGAAGCCTTGCATCTCACAGAAGTACCCTAAAAACACACAAACAAAGACTCTGACCTATGGATGTATGGATGTATAAGGTGTGTCCAAGGCATGGAAAACATTGAGCATGCATCACAGTGTCTCTTGGTCTCTAGTGGGCTGGGCGCAAAAGTCAGGAGGGACAAGTTCCTGTGCCCTATAGAAAGGAATGTTTACCTTGGGGGTAAAAGTAGGGTTCTACCTCAAAACCACCCTATCATCATAGAACATGCAGAGGTCCCATGCATCAAAAGAGACGCAAGCCCAGCTATGCACCTAGCCAAAATGACAACCACCAGGAAAATCACTTTTACAGTTCGGTGATAGAGACAGGTAGTCTCACGAGGCTCGAAAGGGGCCAAGGAGGAGTGCATTGAGAACCATGGCCAGATCCCATGAGGGGCACCTGTGAACCATAGGGGAACAGATTTACAGTACCCTTGAGGAACCTACAAATCAGCGGGTGATGTGATATCAGACAGAACCATGGTGACGGGGGACCTGGCAATGGAGGGTGTTGGGGGAAAGGCCTTTGAACAGACCCTGTCACAAGAATTGCTTAACATGGACAATGGACAAGTCTACAGGTGAGCAGCCCTCCTGAATGTACAAAGAACGGAAAGTCCTCTACATCGGGGAGTAGATGCACTCCATGGACGGCCAGCATGACCTAAATGTTGTTTTCTGGAACCTGGTGATGCCTCAGAGTGATCCGCTCAAATAGCAGTCAGTCAGATGCAGCCAGCGTGGATCTGAATGCTGAACTGACCCCATGGCAAGCGACCACTCTGTCAGTGGGATCCTCCAAAGTGGAAAGATCTGTACAGCTGGAAAAATTTTGATAGCTTTATAATCAACTGGAGATACAGCTCGAGGCAGGACCAAGGCCCTCTACTGGCCTCAACCCAGGTGATGCAGCTGACACTTGAGAGGCAGATGTTCGCTTTACTCACAGATAGCAGGAAAATAGTCAGGAACAAAGATGTGGAAATTTGATAGATAACGTTCAGAACTGGCTAGCCTGCAAGGAGGACAGCAAAATGTACATGTCCCAAGGCTAAGGACTGAGCCAAAAGAGGGAGAATCTAGGCATGGGGAACCAAACTTATAGACTTCAGACTCAGTCATGATTGGCTGTAGGGCAGTGTCATCCCATCCTTGGAGGCTAGTTCCACCTACTAGGGAGAACAGTATTGGACAGGAACTTTAGCAATTGCAGTATTGCGAGCTGTTATTTTCTGCCAACAAAACTATACAAAATGAATTCAGGCGAAGACTGCCTTACCATTTTTTGAATATTTGTTTATAAAATTTGCTGTCCATCTGTCCACAGTTCACACAAAATGCCAGAATGTGCCATTTTTGCTTCAAAAATGAAATGAAACAGAATTCTGCAAATATCTAACTGAGAATAAATCTGGATTTCTATATCTATGGAACAGTAAATATGAACCAGGAAAAAAGTCTAATTTTGTCCGTTGCTTGTTAAATACAATTCGATTAGATTTTTTTTTAATTAGAGAGATAAAGATTAACAAAAACTACTACTTAAGAGCAGAAAGAGGAAAAAAAGTCAAGAAAAAAGCCAAAAATGCTGAAAGTAAAGAAAAAGAAATATAAACTGTTAATATATGAGCAGAGTAACCCTTCTTTACCAAGGTTGTGCAAACACAGAAACATTTAGATTGAGATTAGTTGTGAATAACTACTCAGCCACACACAGATATACTAACTTGAATTAAAGTTTACTTTGAGAAATAACATATTCAGATAAACAGTTTAAAGTCATACACGTAGTAAGTCAGAATAACAATCCAAATGTTTTTCTACCAGTTGCTTTTGTCATAATCAGTAAACAAAGATATCAACCTTATAAACACATTTTAGCTATAATATATAACTATAATACAGAGAGATTGCAGAGAAAATGCAGAGCAAACCTAACAGTGAATGGCCATTAACAGTGAGAAGCATGACAAAGAAATTAACAGTGAGAAGCCAGACAAAGGTGACTTAGAGAAATAAGATATTAACTCTAGTTCCTTCTTGTAGCAATGTGCAACACCTCATCTAAATAGACATAGCTCCGTTATAATACATATTGTTTGTTTATATATTGCCAACCCAACCCAACAGAGTCCTAACATAAAGAAATTACTTTTGACTTTATTTTTACAACAGATAAATTAACCTCTTACTCTAAGATTATAACACAACCTTTTCTTCTCTTGCCTATTATTTTTTCTAATCTCAAACTCATATATCATAATTTCATTTATTGGAAGTTGAAGGAGTTGTCTGAAGTGGCAAAATTGACACCTTTTATTAGAGAAAAGACACTGATCCATTTTAATGCTGATTGAAAACCACTTTTGGACTTTCTGCATATAACAGCTTTTTGTCCTTTCAAACTCATATAACAGCTTTTTGTCCTTTCAAACACATAATGTCACTTAAATATTTTTTTTAAATGAGAAAAAAGACTATATCTTTAAAATAATTTGAACTGCTGTAACTTCTCCAGAGTTTATAAAGTAAATACAACTTCTGTCTGCTTCAGGGATAGTATCCACAGAATGCTCTTTTTTAAAAAAAACCTTCAAAATGTAAAATCTAGTACAGATAGTCTTCAATTTGAGCCCAAAATTTCTGTTTCTGTGAATATTGTTCCATTTTACACTTTCTCTTCCCACAGTTGTTAAGTGAATCACTGCAGTTTTTAAGTTAGTAATGTAGTAACTTATGTTGTTAAGTGAACCTGGCTTTTCCATTGACAGAAGGTTTTCTTTTGCTTGTCAAAGGGTATCAAAAAGTAATCACATGACTTTGGACACTGCAAGTACCATAAATAGGTTTCCAAGTATCTGAATTTCAATCAAGTGACTAGGGCCTGCTGCAACAGTTGTGAGTGTGATATTGGTCATAAATCATTTTTTTCAGCACCAGTGTGAATTTATCCTGTTTTTCATGAGAATATTCAAAGAACAGCTGTGTGAATATTTTTTCTTTTTTCTTTTATATTTAAATTTATATCATGAAATATCAAATCTTTTTAAAAAATCAATTATTTGCTCAGGAAGAAAAATAGGGATTTCAAATCAAGATTGATTCTGAATATATAGATTTCAAACTTTCATGTTTTTATGTAACTTAGGTAATATACGGGTGGATTCAACTTACCTTGCCACTGTTTTGCTTTCTCCTGCACTGTGTGGCTGTGTGCGCACTGTGCACCATATGGTCATTTATTTATTTATTTATTATTTGGATTTGTATGCCGCCCCTCTCCGAAGACTCGGGGCGGCTCACAACAAGTGAAAAACAATCCAATACAATCCAATTAATTAAAAATATTACAAGTTTAAGAGAATCCCCAATACTAACATACACACATACAAGCATACCATATATAACTTCAACGTGCCCAGGGGGAGATATTTAGTTTCCCCATGCCTGACGGCAAAGGTGGGTTTTGAGGAGTTTACGGAAGGCAGGAAGAGTAGGGGCAGTTCTGATCTCCGGGGGGAGTTGGTTCCAGAGGGCCGGTGCCGCCACAGAGAAGGCTCTCCCCCTGGGGCCCGCCAACCGGCATTGTTTAGTTGACGGGACCCGGAGGAGGCCCACTCTGTGGGACCGAATCGGTCGCTGGGATTCGTGCGGCAGAAGGCGGTCTCGGAGATATTCTGGTCCAATTCCATGAAGGGCTTTAAAGGTCATAACCAACACTTTGAATTGTGACCGGAAACTGATCGGCAGCCAATGCAGACTGCGGAGTGATGGTGAAACATGGGCATACCTGGGTAAGCCCATGACTGCTCTCGCAGCTGCATTCTGCACGATCTGAAGTTTCCGAACACTTTTCAAAGGTAGCCCCATGTAGAGAGCATTACAGTAGTCGAACCTCGAGGTGATGAGGGCATGAGTGACTGTGAGTAATGAGTCCCGGTCCAGATAGGGCCGCAACTGGTGCACCAGGCGAACCTGGGCAAACGCCCCCCTCGCCACAGCCGAAAGGTGGTTCTCTAATGTCAGCTGTGGATCGAGGAGGACGCCCAAGTTGCGGACCCTCTCTGAGGGGGTCAATGATTCCCCCCCCCAGGGTAATGGACGGACAGATGGGATTGTCCTTGGGAGGCAAAACCCACAGCCACTCCGTCTTATCCGGGTTGAGCTTGAGTCTGTTGACACCCATCCAGGCCCCAACAGCCTCCAGGCACCGGCACATCACTTCCGCCGCTTCGTTGACTGGGCATGGGGTGGAGATGTAAAGCTGGGTATCATCGGCATATTGATGATACCTCACCCCATGTCCTTGGATGATCTCACCCAGCGGTTTCATGTAGATGTTAAATAGCAAGGGGGAGAGGACCGACCCCTGAGGCACCCCACAAGGGAGAGACCTCGGAGTCGACCTCTGACCCCCCACTAACACCGACTGCGACCGGCCAGAGAGGTAGGAGGAGAACCACTGAAGCACAGTGCCTCCCACCCCCAACCCCTCCAACCGGTACAGAAGGATACCATGGTCGATGGTATCGAAAGCCGCTGAGAGATCGAGGAGCACCAGGACAGAGGATAAACCCCTGTCCCGGGCCCGCCAGAGATCATCCATCAACGCGACCAAAGCGGTTTCCGTGCTGTAACCGGGCCTGAAGCCCGACTGCTGGGGACCTAGATAATCGGCTTCTTCCAAGGACCGCTGGAGCTGGAGTGCCACCACCTTCTCGACAACCTTCCCCATGAAGGGAAGGTTGGAGACTGGACGATAGTTGTTAAGTACTGCTGGGTCCAGGGAAGGCTTCTTGAGGAGGGGGCGCACAAGCGCTTCTTTATAGAGTGATGGAAAAACTCCCCTCCCCAAGGAAGCGTTGGTAATCTCCTGGGCCCAGCTCCATGTCACCTCCCTGCTGGCCGAGACCAACCAGGAGGGACACGGATCCAGTAAACAGGTGGCGGAACTCACAGCTCCAATGGCCTTGTCCACTTCATCAGATGTCACCAGATCAAACTCTTCCCAGACAGGTGGACAAGTACGTGCCCCAGTCACCTCGACTGACTCGTTGTCAGCCGACTCTGTTTTACAATTGGAGTCGAGGTCGGCCCGGATCTGAGCGACTTTATCAGCGAAAAACGTGTTAAACTCCTCGGCACTACTCTGCAAGGGCTCCCCAACTCCCCCCTGGTTAAGAAGGGAGCGGGTCACCCTAAACAGAGCGGCCGGGCGGGATTCCGCTGATGCAATCAAGGCGGCATGGTACGCGCATCTTGCCGCCTTGAGCGCCACTTTGTAAGTCTTAATAAAAGCTCTTACAAGTGTTCGATCAGATTCAGACCTACTCTTCCTCCATCGCTTCTCTAGACGTCTCTTTTGGCGTTTCAACTCCCGGAGCTCCTCGTTGAACCATGGAGCTCTACGGGGTCTAGCGCCACGGAGAGGTCGCAAAGGCGCAATCCGGTCGAGAGCCTCCGCAGCAGCCATATTCCAGGCCTCCGCAAGAGACTCTGCCGAACTGTGGATGAGTGCCTCTGGAATAACCCCAAGCGCCGTCTGGAAACCCTCTGGATCCATTAGGCGTCTGGGGCGGAACATCTTCATTGGTTCCGCCTCCCTGCGGGGAAGGATTGGAGCCAGGAAGTCAAGCCGTAGTAGAAAATGGTCTGACCATGACAAAGGCACTGTTTCTAAGCCCCTTAGTCTCAGACCATTGCTCAGTTGCTCGGAAAGGAATACCATGTCAGGTGCGTGCCCCCCCTCATGAGTTGGACCCCGTACTACTTGAGTCAGGTCCATGGCCGTCATGGTGGCCATGAACTCCTGTGCCAACCCCGAGGTTTCGCCGAGTGACGGCAGGTTGAAGTCCCCCAAGACAATGAGTCTGGGGAACTCCACCGCCAACCCGGCTACCTCCTCGAGTAGCACAGGCAGGGCTTTTGACACGCAGCTGGGAGGCAGGTACGTGAGAAATAAGCCCACCTGAACCCCTAAGTCCAACCTCATCAAGAGTGACTCGCAACCCGCAATTTCCGGAGCAATGAGTCTACGTAGGCAAAGGCTCTCCCTGGCTATAATAGCCACTCCTCCCCCCCTTCCCTGGGGTCGAGGTTGATGCCATATCTGAAACCCAGCTGGGCAAATTTCGGAGAGAGGAACACCTCCCTCCGGGCCCAGCCAGGTTTCAGTGATACATGCCAGGTCGGCCTCCTCATCCAGGATCAAATCATGCCATGCGGACACACATGTGTGCATGCACAGTGCCTAAAAACAAGCAATACATAAAAAGCCAAAAACAAGATGGTGGCCCATGCGCAGTGCTGCAATCTTGGCTTCTGCACATGTGCAGAAGCAAAAAAAAATTCCAAAAAGAAGATGGTGGCATCCACAGATAAGCACTAAGAAAACCGGTTCCATGACATCACTTCCGGTTTACTACCAGTTCCATAGGACCAGTTTGAACCGGTAGGAAACCAACTCTGGTAATACATTTGCAGGAACTTTGAGTTTACTCACAGTATTCTTTTTGGGAATGATACTCAAAAGATTGTTAATATGATTTTGAAAATATACCAAAGTTTAAAGAAGTTAATGTACTGTTGAATTATATATCAAAAATGAAAAAAAAAATATTTATGAAAAACTTGCTCATGGGCCATGTGAGTGCACACATGCTCAGTGCTAAAGACTCAACTTCTGTAAATGTGCAGAAGCAAAAAAACAACTTCTGTGCATGCTCTGAAGAGAAGAACAAGACAGCTCCACTTATTGTGCCACCAAGACAGCTGGTTTAGAAGGGTGTCCAGTCGGCCATCTGGTTTGGTGAGTGGGGGGAGGGAGTCCCACTACCGGTTCTATAGAACCAGTCGAAAATGACTTGAACCCACATCTGGAAAGTTTCCTTTTAGTTGAATCCAACTGTGGAATAGAATCGTCAGCCTTGTTTTTGAAGTTGCCGCTGTTCACTAAATGGGAAGGGGATTTTATAACCTATTTAATCAAACTTAATTAAAAAGGAGTGCATTATGCAATATTACATGCTGATTTAAGTTCTCGACTTATGATCACTATTGAACCCAAAATTTATATTACCAAGTAAAACATTTGTTCAAAGAGTTTTGTCCCATTTTACAACTTTTCTTGGCACTGTTGTTAAGTGAATCATTGCAATTGTTAAGCTAGTAACCCAATTATTAAGTGAATCTGGCTTCCCTATTGACTTTGCATGTGCGAAGGTCCCAAAACTGATCACAGGACCCTAGGACACTGTGACTTTCATAAATATGAACCAGTTGCCAAGTATTTGAATTTTGATCATGTGACATAAGTGCAAAGGTCATAAGTTCGGAAACTTCAGATCATGCAGAATGCAGCTGCGAGAGCAATTATGGGCTTCTCTAAGTATACCCATATCACTCCAACACTCTGCAGTCTGCACTGGTTGCCAATCAGTTTCCGGTCACAATTCAAAGTGTTGGTTATGACCTATAAAGCCCTTCATGGCACCGGACCAGAATATCTCCGGGACCGCCTTCTGCCGCACGAATCCCAGCGACCGGTTCGGTTCCACAGAGTTGGCCTTCTCTGGGTCCCATCGACTAAACAATGTCGTCTGGCGGGACCCAGGGGAAGAGCCTTCTCTGTGGTGGCTCCGACCCTCTGGAACCAGCTCCCCCCTGAGATTAGGATTGCCCCCACCCTCCTTGCCTTTCCCAAACTCCTTAAAACCCACCTCTGCCGTCAGGCATGGGGGAACTTGCCCATGTTGTTTTGGTATTAGATTGATTGCATGTGTGTTTTTTTAATATTCTGGGGTTGTTTTTTATGAATTTTTAGCTTAAAATTGTAATTGGATTGGTGGGTATTGGATTTGTTATTATGTATTGTTTTTATCTTGTTGTGAGCCGCCCCGAGTTTTCGGAGAGGGGCGGCATATAAATCCAATAAATCTAAATCTAAATCAATAAATCTAAGTGTGAAAAATGGTCATAACTTACATTTTTCAGTGCCATTGTAACTTTAAACAGTCACTAAATGAACTGTTGCAAGTCAAGGATTAGCTGTACTGATTTGAAAGCTGAAATGGCTCCTTTTTTCCCCTATGGCATCAAACAAAAGAACTCCTCTCTATTCTGGCATTTAATAGCTAGACACTTAGATAGAATACATACTCCATTAGACGTTCCCATTATTATTATTATTATTATTATTATTATTATTATTATTATTATTATTATTATTATTATTATTATTATTATTATTATTATTAATTAGATTTGTATGCTGCCCCTCTCCAAAAACTCAGGGTGGCTAACACCTGGGAACTTCACCTAGGAACTTCCCTTTCAGAGGATGTACGAAGACACATCTAGTGAGAGTATAAGGTCTACAATGAAGGACTTGCCCTGAAACTTTCCTCTATCATTATTTACACTTTAGATTTCTGTTGCAGTTTTTTCTCATCCTATGAAGTGGGAAATTGAAGATTTACACTGCTACTTGCCCAGATACCAGACTACCAAAACACTAGTCACAAATTAAAAATATTGTACAGCTTATTTTTTGCAATGACCTTATGATTGTTCTTTAAGCCTTTTGCCAGTTTCCACTCCCAAATCGGACAAGAGGCAGAAAGGGAAAAAAAAGATTGTTTTCATGTTGCATATGCTTTCATAGCATAATGACTATCAAAGTATACATAACATAAAATAATTCTCATCTGTTATAAATATATTTGCCCAATAAAAGAGAATATGTACGGTATATGTAGTTCAGAGTTGAATGTGGAATCCCAGATGCTCTCTGAGTTTAATTTAATTGCTTGCGGACTGGATATCATCTTCCTTGGTAGAAGGAAATGGAATTTGCTCTCCATTTATATACAATAGTTTGTCCTGTCACTGTTGATGGGAGTGTTGTTTTCTCCTTGGTGAGTCTTTATTAAGCTGTTGATTATGGCTTGACTATACAGTAATAACTCGTCTTACAAATCTAATTGGTTCCCGGGAGAGGTTCGTAAGACGAAAAGTTCATAAAACGAAACATTGTTTCCCATAGGAAACAATGTAAAATCAATTAATCCGTGCAACAAAAAAAATGCAAAAAGCCCCCCGGCTGTTTTAAAAGGTGACAGCTGGGCGGCAGGGCTTCTCGGCAGCCTCCCGAACGCCAAACCCAGAAGTTCGGCAAAGGTTCGGGCTTGGGAGGCCGCTGAGAAGTCCCGCCGCCCGGCTGTCACCTTTTAAAACAGCCGGGGGGCTTCTCAGCGTTCTCCTGAACCTGAATGCCAAACCTGAACTTCCGGGTTCTGCATTCGGGAGGCTGCCGAGAAGCTCCCCGGCTGTTTTAAAAGGTGACAGCCAGGCGGCAGGGCTTCTCGGCGGCCTCCCGAACGCTGAACTTTTGCCAAACTTCCAGGTTTGGCGTTCGAGAGGCCCCTAGAAGCCCCGCTGCCTGGCTGTCATCTTTTGAAACAGCCATGGGGCTTCCTGGCGGCCTCCCGAATGCCGAACCCAGAAGTTCAGGTTTGGCGTTCGGGTTCAGGAGGACAGCCGGGCGGCGGGGCTTCTCGGCGGTGGCAGGTTCGTAAGAAGGAAAAAGTTCGTAAGAAGAGGCAAAAAATTTCTGAACCCCGGGTTCGTATCTCGGGCTGTTTGTAAGACGAGGGGTTCGTATCATGAGGTACCACTGTATATGAAAATTCTAGTCATTCAGAACAAGAGCCACAAACCATATTAATGTTGGCCAACTAAAGAAAAAGGATCTGGCGGATAAAGGGCTTGTTTGATGTTTTAAGAGACCTTTGACACTGGAGCAGTTTATAAGTATTATAAGAATAAAATAAAAATCATTTTCATTTTTTAAAAAATAAACCAACAGCTATCACCTGTCTTGTCAGTTTATGTCATTCCTTGCTATATAATTGCTATTAGTGCATGGAATAATAGAGAGCAGCACATAAGTTCATTCTTACCGTAAGCTAGGTAAAGCAATGAAAATCATTCAAAAGGCACAAAGGAACTTTTTTTTTGTCTTTTCTTAAAATGTAATGAGGCAAAAGATCTTTCTTTTCAAAGTTCTTCATTATAAACAATAAACATTGCTTTTACTGCAAACTATTTAAAGAATAGTGGGAAACACAAACATTTAGATAGGAATGAGCTAAAGTTCATTTCTCTTGACTTTATTAATTTTTGAGTTGTAAAAAGCAGTAGCCTATTTTATCTACCTTAAAAATGCTAAGGAAACACTATATTTCATTTCATTTCATTTTATTGGATTTGTATGCCGCCCCTCTCCATAGACTCGGGGCGGCTAACAACAGTGGTAAAAACAACATGCGACAATCCAATACTAAAGAAGCTAAAAACCCTTATTTTAAAACCAATCATACATACAAATGTACCATACATAAATTGTAGAAGCCTAGGGGGAAAGAATATCTCAGTTTCCCCATGCCTGACGACAGAGGTGGGTTTTAAGAAGCTTGCGAAAGGCAAGAAGGGTGGGGGCTATTCTAATCTCTGGGGGGAGTTGGTTCCAGAGGGCCGGGGCCGCCACAGAGAAGGCTCTTCCCCTGGGTCCCGTCAAACAACATTGTTTAGTTGACGGGACCCGGAGAAGGCCCACTCCGTGGGACCTAATTGGTAGCTGGGATTCGTGTGGCAGAAGGTGATCCTGGAGATAACCTGGCCCGGTTCCATGAAGGGCTTTATAGGTCATAACCATCCATCTATCTCATCATCTATCTAGTCATGTTTAAAGATATTACTAGAAATTGTAAAGGCATTCATATTCCCATTTTAACATGAGAAGGGTTTATTTCTTTTCATGTAAAGAGGAATATTATTTTTGACACTTTTGTACATTCAACTTTCTTGATCAGTATTGTGTTAACATGTTCATAACTTATTTTACATAATGATATTAGACCAAATCATGTAAGCCAAAGAGTCATCAGAAATATTGCAATACTAATACAAAAATGATGACATTTTATTTCAGGAATCCAATAAACACGGAATAAGACTTTCTGATTAATTAATTTCATCGTTGGGTTCTGAAATCCATCCTAAAATGCTAATCTAGGGCAGCTTCTCTATAATGAGGGCTCAATTTGCATGTGTCAGCATTTTTTAACTGTATGAATTAAAATGGCAACCTGATTAATATTTACTGGAATTGTAAATAAAATCAGGGCAGGAAACATTATTCACAGGGTTGTATACTCAGGGGCAATAAAAGGCAATTATAGATTGGTTGCTTCAGGGACTCAAAAGCTCATAATAGTTGGATGATATTTTTTATATTTTTAGCAATACTTCCTGTTGTGATTCAGCCTGAGGCTCCTCAGGGACTGGCTGGATCTCTGCCGGATCCATGCCCAGAGGAGGAGGACAGTGAACAGGAGGGGGAGGACCAGGCAGACAGTGGAGAGGAACATCAGGAAGAGGAGGAGGGAGAGCAGCCTGAGACCCCCGGGGGGAGCTCTCCCCAGCTAGTAGCCTGGATTCATTGGATGAAGACGCACAGGCTATAATAGACATGAGGCAGCGACGAGCAGCTCAAAGACGGGGCCAATTAGAAAGGTATTTCCATCCCTGAATTGGCAACAGCTGGGTTTGGGTGTGGTTCTCCTCAGCAGGGTTGAAAAGGCAGGCCCGCCCTTACAGTCTTGTGGAGAGTTATCAATTGGGAGTCCTGTGACCTTGCTTCGATCCTCGGCATCTCTGATCTTGGCTTGTGGCCTAGAAGTCTGGAAGACTTGGGAGAGGCGTGGGTTTTATTATCTCCAGCGTTGTTTTTGCCAGCAAGAATCCTGTTTTATTGCCTGGCCTTCGTGAAACCTCTGTGAAGCTTCATAGTTTTCCTGTCTGTAAGAACAGTTTTTGTTACCTGTGTTTGCTTTGCATTATATAAACTGCCTTTGCTTTTTACCAGTGTGTCTGGATACTCTTTTTGGTTGGTGTTGGCGTCTGGGGAGACCCAGACAGAACACTTCCAATTCTCCATATATATGGAACAGACAGGGACAGATATATGATACTGTTGATATTCCAATAATGGCTTGAAAACCCAACATAACTAGCATAGTAGTTTATGCATTCAAGCAGGATTTCTGCCAAATCTCCCCCCACCCCCATCCCTTTTTTTGTCTAGGTTGTGGCTTCACAGATGCATCCAAATGGCTTGTTTACTCAAAGCTGGATCATTTTCAGAAGCTGGGGGAGAAAACTGAAGAGGAAAACTCACAGTGAATTCTGACAATCATACTGCTTTGTACATGCATAGGGCAGCTAGCACTGACAGATGTGAATGGTAAATGAGAATGCCTATTCCAAAAATATATAAAATAGAATAAAATGTCAGATTGTGAAAAACTAAGCAAGTTCTTCTTTCATATTAAAATATTATTTTAAATCTCTGTTATTTCCCCTGAAAAAATTATTATATTAAATTGTAGACTAATTTATTTATTTGAGAGATAAATTAAAATTATTTATCAAAGGTAATTTATTTCTTTTCCAACTCTAACCCCAATGAAATTATTAATGGGATCACAGAAATTAATTTATGATGTTATAGTGTTGGGAAATAGCAGTTTTAAAATGCCTGTTGTTCATAATTGAGGTGACATACTTCTATTACCAGAATTATGGAATCAAAATTACAGGCTGCATTTGTTTGTGTCTTTGGTCTTTTTTTCCCCTCTTAAATCTCTTATGTCTGCCTGGATAAGTCATTTGTAAGGCTTTTCATAAATATTTTGTGACCGTCTCCTTTCCAGAACTGAAAATGACTGACCCAAGGTAACCCAACTATGGAGAAACTAGAAGTTATACTCTTCATGTTTCTAGCCTAATGCCTTAACCACTACACCAAATGTGCTGTTAGAAGTTCACAACTATTACAGAAAACACCTGGCAACTTCAAATATCAACCAACAAATGTTCTACCCTCCACATCGGCAAAAAGAATCCAAACCTCATATATAAACTGAATAAACAAATTCTCACAGCCAACCCACACTCAGTAAAAAACCTTGGAATACTAATATCAAATGATCTAAGTGCTAAAGCCCACTGCAACAATATTGCCAAAAAGGCTTCTAGAGTTGTTAACCTGATCCTACGTAGCTTCTGCTCCGACAATATCACACTACTCACAAGAGCCTACAAAACTTTTGCAAGACCCATCCTTGAATACAGCTCATCTGTCTGGAACCCATACCACATCTTGGACATCAACACCCTTGAAAACATCCAAAGATATTTCACCAGAAGAGCCCTTCACTCCTCCACTCGAAACAGAATACCCTACGAAAATAGACTAACAATCCTGGGTCTAAGAAAGCTTAGAACTACGGCACCTAAAACATGATTTAAGTATTGCCCACAAGATCATATGCTGCAACGTCTCACCGGTCAATGACTACTTCAGCTTCAACCACAACAACACAAGAGCACGCAACAGACTCAAACTTAATATTAACCGCTCCAAACTTGACTGTAAAAAATATGACTTTAACAATCGAGTTGTCGAAACGTGGAACTCATTACCGGACTCAATAGTGTCAACCCCTAACCCCCAACATTTCTCCCTTAGACTATCCATGATTGACCTCTCCAGGTTCCTAAGAGGTCAGTAAGGGGCATACATAAGTGCACTAGTGTGCCTTTTGTCCCCTGTCCAATTGTCTTTCCTTTATCTCATATATCATATATATTTTCTTCCTTTCATATATCTTCTCCTCTATTTTTACATATTATCTTTATATATATTACTTCATGTCTATTCTCTTCCATATGTATTGTGTATTGGACAAATGAATAAATGAAATAAATAATAAAAGAATGCAGGTATTATAGATGTAGAAAATGAACTGAACTTGTGATGTTAAAATATGGCTGATACAACTTATAACCTCCCTTGTCTCCTCTGTTTCCTCACAGACATTGCTGCAAGCAAATAGCAATAGCACTTAGACTTATATACCACTTTACAGTGCTTTGCAGCACTCTCTAAGTGGTTTATAGAGTCAGCATATTGCTTTAACAATCTGAGTCAATTTTACCGACCTCCAAAGATGGAAGGCTGAGTCATTCTTGCCTGGTGAGATTGCCAAATTGCAGGCAGCTGCCAAGCAACCGAAGTACTGCATTCTAACCACTGCGCCAACATGGCTATCAAATATCAAGAAAACATTAGTTCTACATATGTATATATCATATAGATCAGAGGTCCCCAACCGCCGGTCCGCGGACCGGGACCGGGCCGTTGGGGCTTTTCAGCCGGTCCGCGGCGCCAGGGCCCCCTCGGCCTTTCCGCACCACCAGCGGCGCTCCCCCCGCCAGCCAGCCAAGCCCCGCGCCCGCCGGAACCGGCTCCTCGCTCTCCCCCCGCCACCCGCCGCATTTGCAGGAGGTGGGGAGGGTTGGGCGGCCCGCCAAGGCCAGGAGGGACGCCGCTGCCCCCCCCTTCCCTCTCTCCGCCCGCCGCTGCGCCTCCTTGACGCCGAGAGGAAATGCCGGCAAAGGCTTTCCTCAGCGGAGGCCGGCGAAGGTGATATTGAATGTCAGGGGAGAACGGGCGGTTGCGCGCGCTCCCTATCTCCCTGCTAGCCCACTCGGAATATTCAAAATAAGAAAAACCTTTGCCGGCGAAGGCTTTTCTTATTTTGAATATTCCGAGTGGGCTAGCAGGGGGATAGGGAGCACGCGCAACCGCCCGTTCTCCCCCGACATTCAATATCACTTTCGCCGGCCCCGCCTCTCCTGCAAACCCCCTTGCTGAGAGCCCGGGGCGAAAGTGCTCTCGCAAAGGTGAGGCGGGCAGGGCGTGCGCGCGTCATCGCTGAGAAAAACGGAGAGAGAACGAGAGTGAGTGAGAGCAACAGACAGCAAGATAGAGAGAAAGTGAGAAAGAGAGAGTGAGAAAGGGGGGGAGAGAAAGAGATAGCAAGAGAGAGAACAAGAGAGAGAAAGAGCGTGAGAAAGAAAACAAGAAAGAGTGAGAGAGAGAGAAAGCAAAAGAGACAGAAAGAAAACAAGAGAGAGAAAGTGAGATGAAGAGAGAGAAAGAGGGGGAGAGAGAGAGAAAGAGAGAGGGGGGAGAGAGAGAAAGAGAGGGAGAGGGAGAAAGAGAGAGGGAGAGGGGGGAGAGATAGCAAGAGAGGGAGAGAGGGAAAGGGGGAGAGAGGGGGGAGAGAAAGAGAGAGGGAGAGAGAGAGGAGATAAAGGAAGAGGAGAGAGAGAAAGGAAGAGAAAGAAAGAAAGAGGGATAGAAAGAGAGAGAGAGTGAGAGATGCTCAGTGAGCCTTTCTTTGAAGTTGCCTTTCTTTCTTTCTTTCTCTTTCTTGCTTTCTTTCTTGCTCTTTTTCTTTCTCTCTTTTACCTTCCCTTCCTCTATTTCTTCTTTTCTTTCTCCTTCCTACCTTCTTCCCTTACTCTCCCCTTTCATAAGTTTCCTTGCTTCCTTCCTCTGTTCCTGTCCCTTCCCCCTTTCTTTCTTTCTTTCTTTCTTTCCTTCCTTTCCTCCCTCCATTTCTTGCTTTCCTTTTCCTTCCTCCCTTCTTTCCTCCCTCATTCCCTTCTTTCACTCCTTCCTCTCTTACTCTCCCCTTTCACACCTTTCCTTGCTTCCTTTGCACCCTTCTTTTGTTCCTGTCCCTTCCCTCTTTCCTTCCTTCCCACCCTCCGTCCATTCATTCACCCATTCCTCTCTTGATCGCCCCTTTTACGGCGCCGCTGACAGCTAGCTCCCCCCCCCCACCGGGCCATGGAAAACTGGTCTAGCTTAAAGCCGGTCCCTGGTGCAAAAAAGGTTGGGGACCTCTGATATAGATTTTTAAATAGTTTTACACAATAATCGGAAGTAATTACTAAAGTAATAGCTCCTTGTCCATAAAGGACTCTGGAAAAATGCATCTGATATTTCTTCATAGCATCCAACATAATTGCTTTTTCTGTAATAGACTATTGTTGAAGAGACGGAGTAACAACACGGACACAAGAGCTGGATTTAAACTGGGTCATTTTTATTAACATAAATTAGCATAATTTAATTTAAATAAATTAGCATAACACATAACTAACTATGACCCAAACAATGGACCTGCAGGGTCAAACAATTACTTCCGGGGCGGAAATGACGTAGCAATAACATTCCTGGGCAACATATGGGCGTATCTCGATGCTAATCCAGGTGAGGGACCACTCCCTCACCTGAGACCCTGCCATGCACTTGCATGAGGGGGGTCCCGCCGGCTAACCCCTCCCAGGGGACTTCCAGGTGCGGGACCCAAAGACAGGTTCCCCCCAATTGCTCAGGTAGCCTCCACCATGAGCTTGGAGAGAACCTGTCAATCATCCCCAAAGATGCCCAAGGGAGAACGCGCAGTTGCTAAACCACCCATTTTTCCGCCCCTAACCTGCCTACCCAAATGACCAAAGGTAAGCCAATCAGCCTAAAAGGTGCAAGCACCCCCTAACCGCACATCCATCTCCCCAGTGTGGAATGGGCAGAAAAGCGGCCTGGCCTAAGGGGCAAAGCCGCAAAAAATTCCCATTCGGCCCCCCTAGGGGCGACCCTTAAAAAGCACACTGCAAAATAGGGAGGGTGGGTGGTGTCTGCTCTCAGGCAGCAGGTCTGGGCAAAAAGGCTGAGCCCAGGCCTGCAAGCCCTTTTATAGGGCCAGCAAGCCTCGCCCGGACCCAGAAGCCAATCAGGCCTTGCAGGCCTGAATCTTGGCCGAAATCTTGCATCGCGAGATTTCGGCCGATATCCAAGATGGCGGCCGCCATGAGGAGTCCGGTGCCTGCCCGACCCTCCAACAAACGCCGCCAGCAGGGTAAGTCCGCTGGCGCTAATACAGCTCTCTTTATGATAGATTTGAATGGCTGGACGAAGGTTGCACCGGAGCCAGTAGAATGCAGCTTCCGGCATGAGGGGAGATTGCGTGAGATCTCCCCTTTGCTTCAGTGATTCGCCTGAGGCTTTGGGAGAGCCGGGGGGCGTGGGCTGAGCACCCTATAAATAGGGCTGCACAGCAGAAGATTCTCTTTTTCACCCCGGCCCTCCTCAGCAAAGAGTGAAAACCAGCCCACCCTCCTCTATTATGCAATGTGCCTCTAGAGGTCACCTTTCAGTGGCCAAGTAGGATTTTTTTATGGTTTCAACCTTTGGTGCGGCCATTTTTTCACCTACTTCACACTGAATAGTGAGCATGTACAGGTAAGGGGTGCGGCACATATTTATTTTATTTATTTATTTATTTATTTATTTATTTGTTTGTTTGTTTGTTTGTTTGTTTGTTTGTTTGTTTGTTTGTTTGTTTTTTATTTATTTATTTATTTATTTATTTGTTTGTTTGTTTGTTTGTTTGTTTGTTTATTTATTCTATTTTTATGCCGCCCTTCTCCTTAGACTCAGGGTGGCTTACAACATGTTAGCAATAGCACTTTTTAACAGAGCTAGGCTATTGCCCCCACAATCTGGGTCCTCACTTTACCTACCTCAGAAGGATGGAAGGCTGAGTCAACCTTGAGCCGGTGATGAGATCTGAACTGCTGACTTTCAGATCTACAGTCAGCTTCAGTGGCCTGCAGTACAGCACTCTACCTGTTGCGCCACCCCGGTTTAGTTTCAATCTGGTTAAATTGGTTTATCCCTTTGGTCACTGGGCTTTGGCAGGTAAGGGCTGGAAATGGGCAGCAGTAGGAACTGCGCATTTTCCTTTAGGGCATCTTTTGGAAGGTGATGGGTGACCCCTCACCAGAACGCCGGGCAGAAACCTGCCTGAGCAAATGGACGAGGGATGCCCTTGGGACTCACCTAACCCTATTCTCTGATGGGGATTGGATGGTGAGCCCTCCCCACAGGCTTCGAGGGTGTGGCCTAGAACATAGTGATGGGTTTATCCCCTCACCTTGATTGGCAATGCCCATAGTTGCCCAAGAAGGTTTACCATCAGGAATTTCCACCCTGTTTTATGATTGGTCTCTGCAGGTCCTGCTTATTAGTTAATAATCAGTTAATTTAATCTTGTTAATTAATAAAGTGACCCGTTACTTCCAGCTCTCTGTGTCCGCGTTCTTATTCTGCATCCAGCGCAGCAGCAGCCTCTTTCTAAGATGTCACTTTATCTAAGAGAAACAAAATACATTCTAAAACTCAAAGTACTTCATTTCCAATTACTTCAATTGCAATTTTAAATTTCAAGTACATCTTTTTTGATGATTTTATTCATTACAAATTTAGGCATTGTCCAACTCAGAGATACAAACATTAGAACCCTAAAAATAAAAGCAAAATTAAAATGTCATTAAAATGTTTTTAAAAAATGCCTTTAAACCACATACAAACCCAGGGTTATGTGCTACATCTTATATAAACAGTGCAAAGGGTTCCATTATTTTTTTTAATCCTACCCGGTTCAAACCTATTTCTATTATAAAACTCATAGGAACATAATCGAATTTTGTAAAACTTTTAAATAAATTATTTTTGAGGGGCGGGAATCAATTTACTTTTACTCTGACTGTACAGATGCTGTACCAAGTCTGAATCATTTTGTTCATATTTTCAAACAACTCTTTGCAATGTTTATTCTTTCAACTACTTTTTAGAGATGAATATCCAAAAGCAATATTTTTAAAATAAAAATAATATCTGGTGATAGACAATGTACTGTGGTATTCATTGCCTTTGGGTTGTGAAAAGGCTGCTGTAATTGCAGAACATTTCTCCCCCTTTTAAATGTACAAAATCTGATTCAAACAGATTCAATTAAGTGGTTTAGGTTTATTGGATTTATATGCCGCCCCTCTCCGCAAACTCGGGGCGGCTCACAACAATAATAAAAAACAGTACAGTACACAATACCAAATCCAATGCCCACCCATCCAGTTCCAATTTAAAGTTGAGTTGCTTATATTTGGATATATCTGAATTATACTTTTTTTATTGCTACTAGTAATGCTCTGTAAAGCATTAAATATCTTTTAGCACAGAAAAAACTCTAAAGAACAAATGTTAAGTACGGTAATTCATTTTACACCTATTCATCTGTTGCATAGAGAGCTAGAGGTTTAATATGAAAAGAGAAGATATGGACATTGATTTGTAGCAGTGTTTCGTGTTCATCTTTTACCACAAAAATCATGCAAATTCAGTGAGAAAAACCTCCAAATTTCAACATTGTGAAATATGTCATTATGTTAACATTAAGAGATAGAATTCTATCAATTCTATCTAGGGAAAGAAATTATCGATTGAATCCACAGTTTGGAAATTTTGAGAAAGCAAACTTTGAGGAAGACCCACATCTTGTACTATATCTTATATATATACAGTAGATCCAGTTCTATCAAGAATGTATATACAGAGTAGTTGCTGCTCTTTTCAGTCTGCTCAAATGCATCTTTCTTTAACCCAGGATTGATCTGAAACACAAATACAAACTATGAAAGAAAAGAGCCTGACTTCTAAATCAATAATAAAAGCTTAAGAGCCTGAGCAAAGTTTTTATGTCTTCTGTGGCATTACATGTTAGATTTTGATCTTATTTTCCAATTTCTTGAATGTTTGAAGCATAACAGTTAAGTTGAACTTTTTCTATAATTTGAAATCAAAAAGAAGTCTATGATGGAATACAATATAAGAATTATATAAAGAATCAAATAAAACTGATGCTTATACAACTCTTTGAAATGTCTTTATGCAAGTTAATATAACCATCAGTTATAATTGATGCCATAATTGATATGTTAACACAGCTTTCCTCAAAAGCTTTCCATTATTTACATACACATACCTGACAGCCATGGAATTACTTTATCTGTGGAAGTATGTATCCATGGCAGGAATAGAAAAGAAAAAGAAAAATTTCATTGATTGTCATGGTCTATTTTTTCAAAAGATTTTGGAGAGCTGTAAGATTTTTGCACATATCACAAGAAAAGTACTGATTTAAAATGTATGTGGTCTTTTGTTTTTAAAATTGTTATTGGAACAAACTGAGGCCAATCTACCGTGTTTCCCCGAAAGTAAGACAGTGTCTTACTTTCTTTTTATCCCCAAAAGCCCCACTATGTCTTACTTTCGGGGTATGTCTTATATTGTTAAAGGGGCACTGACAGCTAAAAAAACTGTGTAAAATGTGTTTTTTTAGTGTATATGCATTTTACCTTCTGTGACGGGCGGGGAGGGAGGTTTCTTTGGAGTAGGGACGTGCCCAAGTAAATTTGCAGAGGCGGCAGTGACAAGTGCAGGGGACGGCGCGGTGACGTATGGAGAGGGGGACGGCGCAGGCGTGGGCAGGAGGCGGCGCTCATTTGGATCAGACGGAGGCGGCAGACGCGGTGACGTATGGAGGGGGACGTGGGCAGGAGGCGGCGCGCAGCTAGATGTGAGGGAGGCGGCAATACCCCCCGTATTTCCCCGAAAGTAAGACATATGTCTTACTTTCGGGGTACGGCTTATATTAGCCGATCCCCCTGAAACCCCCGATACGTCTTACAATCGGGTGTGTCTTACTATCGGGGAAACAGGGTAATTGTTCAGTACCAGTGATGGGCAGATGGAAGCAAGGCTTGGAAAGTAAATTTTAACAGTTTATTTTGCTAACAGAGTTTGCTAACTGAGGCTGCTCAACTTAAAAGAACAGCAGCCCTTCAGTTCCTCTGGCAGCTCTTTTATATTCGAGCTGTCAGAGTCAGCAGCCAATCAGGATGCTTCCCCGTTCCTGCTAGGGAAACAGACCAGAGTGAGAACAGGTGTTGTTATACTTACCTGAACACCCATTTTCATGTAGGAGAGTTAGCCAGGAATGGGTTTGACCTTATCCGATAGCCAATCAGGACTGTGTCTTAGAAAAGTATAAACAGCACCCTTCATATTATATTCCCCCTCTTCGATGAAGGATGAAAGAACAGACTATGCATGCAGCTTCCAATTCAGTCAAAACAAAACTTATGTAACAATTAGAACTATACGTACTGTGCAATAAGTAGAACCAATACTCACAATAAGAAATTAATGATAACATATACACAAACTCAAGCTCAAGCTCAAGCAAGGGCAAGTCTTGAAAGCTAACTCTCCTACATGACAATGGGCGTTCAGGTAAATATAACTTCCATTCTCCCTGGTAGGAGGAGTTGGCCTCCAAGGATGGGACATGCCAAAGCATCCCATTTAGAGAGGGTAAATTAAGGCTGACTGGGATGAACTTGAAACATGGTTGCGAAAGGCAAGACCTGAAGGTCAAATTCCACCATACCTGTGACAAAGGAATTAATCTATGGTGACAGAGAGAGGGCATAGGATATGCCCAAGACAACCTTATGATGATAGAAATAGGGCATAGGAGATACCCAAGGGATCGCCTTACAACCTCTTTGATCGATGATCAAACAAACTGGACCAGAATATCTCCAAGACCGCCTCCTGCCGCACAAATCCCAGTGACCGATTAGGTCCCACAGAGTGGGCCTTCTCCAGGTCCCGTCAACTAAAAAATGTCGTTTGGCGGGCCCCAGGGGAAGAGCCTTCTCTGTGGTGGCCCTGACTCTCTGGAACCAGCTCCCCCCAGCGATTAGAACTGCCCCTACCCTCCTTGCCTTTCGTGAACTCCTTAAAACCCATCTTTGTCGTCAGGCATGGGGGAACTGAAATATCTCCCCTGGGCCTATACAATTTATATATGGTATGCTTGTATGTATGTCTGCTTAATAATGGGTTTTTTAAAAATATCTTAAATTGTAAATTATTAGATTTGTTATAAACTGTTTTTATTGTGTTGTGAGCCACCCCGAGTCTACGGAGAGGGGTGGCATACAAATCTAATAAACATAAACAAACATAAACATAAACTGAACAGTAGTGGTAGCTGGGCTACACATCAAATGGGCAGTGACTCACCCTGGCTGAGATAGCCCCAGCAGTTCAGAATACAGGGAGATCACTGCAGAAATCCATAACCCCGCCATAAAAGTTACCATTTCTCTAAGGAAGCCAGATTGAAGGAGATGAAGGATGTCTCTGAAGGGAGAAGTCCATGATATAAAGACCGAGCGACATAAATGCATAGTGCCGGATACACAAGTGCATTCCATTGATGCTCCCAGTTAGTAGATGGGGAGGGAAGGAGACAAGGTGGAACAACCCCTGGAGTCTAATAGAAATTGAAAGTTACCTTACATGTGATAGTGAATGTAACCTAAGAATGACCCTGAAGGTGAAATACACCGAGGTCATTTCGTATTGACAGGGGTGTCAGGTCAGAACCCAGCTGGCTGAAGTCACTGTCAGGAGGAATACTACCATATAGGTGGTAGCATAGTTCCCTCTAAGCTGAGCAGTGAGCAATCGCTCACTTAAAAATCATCATCAACTCAGAGTTTTCCAAACCTGCCCAGAAGCCGAGAGGGAAAGAGTGAGAGGGAAGGAGAGAGAGAGGAAGAGAGAGAAACAGATAGAAAAAAGAGAGGAAGGAAAAGAGAAAGAAAAAGAATGGGAGTAAGGAAGAGAGAAAGAAAATCAAAATCTAGTTTGAAACTAACTCAACTATTTAAGTGGCATTTTGATATTGATAGAGTTGCCCTATTATGAGCTCACTGTTATAGACACACAGTACAGTATTTTATTTTGAAATTCTCTGAGGCAAAACAGGGTGGGTTTTTTATTTGTTTGTTTGTTTGTTTATTATTTCTGTGCCGCCCAGTCCCAAAGGGACTGCCGCTCAGACACTATACTTTTCGGCCCACCCCCCGAAAAAATTAGAGGGAACACTGGGTGGTAGTTACTATCCATATCAGCTATTCAATCTAAATTTGTTTTTATGTTGACAAGATTCAGGTAAACATACCAATATATCACATTAGTTGGTTCAAAATCTACATTAATTAACTGCATTATTATAGTAATCTAGATTTGATCTACTATATTTTTGGTTGTTGTCCCTTTTAAGTGTGAATCATCACCATGAATTGATTTGTAAATTATCATTTTTGTTACATAAATATTATTTTGACCTGAGCATATGCTACTATCTATAAAACTAATTGGTATATTTATATAGGCACAACAGTAAGTAAATGAGTAAATTAATTTATTGTTGTAACCATATTTCATAAGATATGGTGGTAGCAAAATGGAGCCAAAGATACAGCTAACAACATAAGCATTCCTAGTTTAAATGACAAGTGAGCAGAAGTGGCAACTTGGTTGCTGATAGTTGGTAACACATCCACAAGAGGCTAATTCAGCAACTTGGTTGCTGATAGTTGGTAACACATCCACAAGAGGCTAATTCAGAGTTGGAGTCCTTGAGTTCACTGCCATTAATAATTTAGCCCCAATGTCATTGTAAATGGGGAAGTAGAGGACACAATGGATATTAAGATACGGGAATGGAATGATCTAGAAGTGAGGGAAAGTTAAAGCTATTCTCCATGATGCTCTGGTTATATTAAATACTGCAGATACTGGGAGAAGTTCTATGCTTTTTTTTTCTAATGATGATATCAAGATGAAAATTTGGATAATTGACTTACAGTGACATCTTTAACAGCATCCCTTTCAAAATAACAATCTCTGATATTTTCTTTATACCCAGATGTAAGTTTTTGAAATAGTGATACAGAATACATTCATAGGACCGCTATGTCCCCCTGATGATCCTGAGCCAATCAGCTGGTTAGCCCGAGGACACCAATCAGCTGCAGCATTTGCAGCTGAACCTCCATTGCCCAGCTGATCGGGCCCAGCAGTGTTCCACAGTAACAGACCACCCATTGGGCCTTTCTGTGCTTTGTGGCTGGATGGGTTTCGGCCATGGCAGACACCACGGTGGCTGGATATATGCTGCCCAATGCCAACCAGAGCCGGATGGTTACAGGTGGGCATGGCAGCTGGATAACTGGGGGGGGAGGCTTTAAAAGATACTGGGAGGTGAATGCTCCCAGCACTTACTTTTCAAAGATCTTAATCATACCATTTCTCTACATTCTAAGGCTCTGGCCAGTTTGAGGGAAGTAAAAGCAGAGTTTTGCCACATTTGTGTCCTGGCTCAACCCTAGACACACATACAGCCTGGGAGAAACCCCATTTAGCAGTAGTGACTGCGAAAGAGATCTTGGAGTTTTGGTGGATAATCAACTAAACATGAGCCAGCAATGTGCAGCAGCGGCCAAAAAATCCAACACTATCCTAAGCTGCATCAACAGGGGGATACACTCTAAGACCAGGGAAGTATTAATACCACTCTACTACGCCCTGGTCAGACCATATCTGGAATACTGCATCCAGTTCTGGTCACCACACTTCAAAAGAGACATTGAAACTCTGGGGAAGGTGCAGAAAAGAGCAACCAAAATGATTAGGGGACTTGAAACCAAGACTTACGGAGAGAGATTGTGGGAACTGGGCATGGATAGCCTAGAGAAAAGGAGGGGCAGATGGGACATGATAGCTGCATACAGGTATATGAGGGGTTGCCACAGAGAGGAGGGGGCCACCAGAGAGCCAGACGAGGAACAATGGCTGGAAGCTGACCAAGGAGAGATTCAACCTAGAAGTAAGGAAGAACTTCCTGACGGTCAGAGCGATCAACCAGTGGAACAACCTGTCTGCGGAGGTTGTGAACTACCCAACTCTGGACACTTTCAAGAGGAGATTGGACTGCCATTTGGCTGGGGTGCTTTAGGATTCCTGCTCAGGCAGGGGGTTGGACTTGATGACCTGCATGGTCCCTTTCAACTCTAACAATAAATAAATAAAAAATAAATACATTTTGTTCCTGCCAGGTCTGGCCTGGACGGGTTGAGAGACGTAATGATGTAAAAGTTAACTGAATTCTATCTAAACAATATTTAACCTTGGTAATGTCATCAAGATTATGGTGTCTCGCAGAGGGGGGGTTAGAGGTTCTTATAAACAAAAACAGTAAGAGTAGATGATCACTGTCTTTTCTGTTATGGACATCAAAGACGCTAACTCCGGAAAGTAATGTAAGAGAAAATAAGATGTAATTGCTGGTTCCAAATGAGCTTAGAAAACTATAATGCCTATTACTGTCAAAATCATAGTCATAGAGACTGTATAGCCTATATGTAAAAGTCAGATTCAATAAGGAAACCCTTTGTTTAGTTACTAATTACACTAAATGGATTGCCATGGTAAACACATTTATTTTCTGGACTAAATTGTGTATTGCTAACATAACTTCTGATATTGTTGCCTTTTCTCGTTTTCAAAGAGATTAATGGACAGAATTAACCCAAAATGTTTTCTGTCTATCTCAACTACAGGATATGATCACTGTCTCACAAATGAAAGCAAATATATGTGTCCAGGATAATCATTGTCTGACCAATCCTTCTGTTGCATTGTTCTTTCATATCAACTGATCAAAATTAATAATTCACCACTTGATTTTCACAAAGTCCAATTTGGCGGTAAGGATGCTATATATTTATATATGAGCAAAATCTAGGCAAGAAAAAAGAAGAAAAGTTCAGACAATATGTCTCCTGAAAAAAATGATATTAAAATCTGACAGGTACTATTCAAACAGATATTCACATGATGTATCCACAGTGATATTGCAAGAAATGTAACCTGGAACCTTAGGAGTCACTCAGTTGGTGGTATTTATGGTCTTGCATAAGTGCAAGAAGATATACTGATGATGTTGTAATGATGTTCTCATGAGAATGAGAATCATTAGTAGGCAGAAACTTTGAACTATTGATTATTTTGTTATCTCTGTATCTGTCTGGATTTCTGACCTGGAGATCTTGGTTAGAATACATCTACAGAATACATCTACAGTGATACCTCATCTTACAAACTTAATTGGTTCCGGGACGAGGTTCTTAAGGTTCTTAAGGTGAAAAGTTTGTAAGATGAAACAATGTTTCCCATAGAAATCAATGGAAAAGTGATTAATGCGTGCAAGCCCAAAATTCACCCCTTTTGCCAGCCGAAGCGCCTGTTTTTGCGCTGCTGGGATTCCCCTGAGACTCCCCTCCATGGGAAACCCCACCTCCGGACTTGTGTATTTTTGCGATGCTGCAGAGAAATCCCAGCAGGGGATTCCCAGCAGCGCAAAAACGAGCACTTCGCTGGCAACGGAAGTCCGGAGGTGGGGTTTCCCAGCGAAAGGAGCATCAGTGAAATTGCAGCATCGGAAAAACATTGAAGTCCTCGAAACCCCACCTCCGGACCTCTGTGTTTTTGCGATGCTGCGATTTCACGGAAGTCCGGAGGTGGGATTTCCTATGGAGTCCCCTCAGGGGAATCCAAGCAGCACAAAAACGGGTGCTTCGCTGGCAACAGAAGTCCGGAGGCAGGGCATCCCAGCGGCGGCGGTGGGTTTGTAAGGTGAAAATAGTTTGTAAGTAGAGGCAAAAAAATCTTAAAACCCGGGTTTGTATCTCGAAAAGTTTGTATGACGAGGCGTTTGTAAGACGAGGTATCACTGTATTTCTTTTTGTCCTGCTTTCTGATCTAGGCCTCAGATAATATTGAATGAAATGATTTGTTATTATCTGAAGCTGAAGAAGATGAAATCTATTTGGTTTGTTTTACACAAGAAGGACATGTGGGTTTGTTCGAGTGTGGGTTATTTTCCTTCTTTGGCAGAGATCTTTGATTACAGGATCCAAAAAGGTTATAATATTTTTCTACAGAGTTGTTGTCAGATGAGCAGTGGAAACACATAATAATCAATTAAAAGTTTGGCTGCTCGTCCAGTTAGTAGCAGTGTTTGTTTCAATTAATCCAAACATTTTAGCATTTTGTCTTGTTCACTTGTTCATTTTGTCTTGGGGTTTTGAGAAAACTTCAAAAGAGAACATTATTTCTGTTTCTAGACTTAACCAGTGTCAATCTTTCTTGTATCATCTTAATATGATTATTTGAGCAGAGTTGCAGAGTTGCTGGGCAAGGAAGTATATGCCTAAGATCTTAAACCAAAGAGTGTAATCCTTTTCCCCTCTTGGAACATGGGCAGTGGAGATATTTGAAAAGTGAAAAAATATTTTATTTTGAACAGCATATTGTGAACCCCGGAGCCATCTTTGAGTATCTTCAGCATTGCCACAGCAAGGCTCGCTGGAGCTGTGGAAAAGGGATGGGGGAGTAGAAATAGCTAAAGGGAATATGTAGGCAAAATAACTATCTTTCTCCTGGGATCTAAGGACACTCTCACCAGCACCTAGAGGGGCATGGATGGGAGGCATGCAGGTTTGGGAGAGAGAGATCTGATTGGCTTGTGTGATGGTTGTGTATAATTTATGTTTGGTATGTTTGTGTGTGTGCTTATTAGCATATTGGGGTTCTTTTTAAAACTTTTTTAAATATTTAAATTTATTTGAATCTATTTGGATTTGTACGATCTGTTTATGCTTTGTTGTGAGCCGCCCCGAGTTCGCGGAGAGGGGCAGCATACAAATCTAAATAATAAATAAATAAATAATAAATAATAAAATAAATGTAGGGGCAAAAATGTGACATGCCTAAGAAATCTATACTTTGAGAAAGCCTGCTTTGGATTTTTGATTTCCTATGTGCTATTACAGTGGTACCTCGACATACGAGTCTAATTCGTTCCAGACCCGAGCGCGTATGTCGATCAACTCGCATCTCGAACGAATGCCTTTAACTGGAAGCAAGGAATTCTTGCGCCACCTAGTGGAAGGTCGGCTCGTATCCCGAATTTGAGCTCGGGTGTCAAACAGAAATTTTGCTCGCGTCTCGGCTCGTAACTTGGAATTCTCGCATGTGGAGCAGCTTGTATCTAGAGGTACTACTGTACTTGGAACACTGACACATGTAGGGATTGGTATAGTGGCTAAAAGAAAAACAATAAAAATTATTTCATGTCCTTTCTTTCTAGAAAGCCATTCAACAGTGCATAGGTCAATCATATGACAATGGCATTGAACAACCAAGTTAAATGATAGATTGATAGATCTTTTGGTAGACCAGTGTCCAGTGTTAAATCTATTGAATATAAACCTTAGAGCAACTTAATTTGTTTGAAATATTCAGTTGTGGAAGTTTGGATTTATATCTCTGGTGGATAGTGAAGCTGTAAACTCTGTCAGTAAATGATTTGATTATCTTTTCTAATCTTAAGTTGTTCTGAGAAATTTTGTTTCCTTTGGTTGACCATAAACAGATCAGAACTGGTGTCAATGTTTTAAGTTACTGTAAAAACTACTGGCTCATTTGCATAACTTTGCATAATTTTTTCAATGATGATTTTTTTTAAAAAAAACCAGTTTTGCATTTATGGATGTTAAATATTCAAAATTACAGTTTATGCAGCAAATAACCTAACAGCATAACTTGTTAATTCCTTTGGTGATTATTTGACTTACTCTTTCCCATCATTGATGTATTAACAAAAGAAGACTGTAATAAAGGCAGGGGTTCAGTCAGTTTGATTCCTAATGTAAAGTACAACTCTAATAAATGTTGCTTTTTTATTTTTGTTTCCAAATTTCATTTCGATACATTGTAGCTTGTTGTTGTTAGCTCTGGCCCAGAGGTGGAGGTGGATGTGGGGGAGATATCCACATGCCACAGGCCTGTTTTGCTTCCAGTAGAATCTGTCTCCTCTGACCAAGGAAGCGTGAGTGACAGGGAAGAGGGGAGTTTGGCAGACAGCCCAGGAGGAGATCAATCATCTGTATCATCCCTGGATTCTGATCAAGAATTAATGACACATCCACGCATGCGTAGAGTGATGCCTAGGAGACAACAGCTGAAGGATTATTACAAGAGAAAATGAGGCCACCTGTGGTTGGGTGGGGCTGCTGTAATTAGTGCTACAGATAAAAGTGCAGCCTGGTGTGTTAGCCTCATGGCAGTTTATCTGATTCATTGTTTCATCAAGATCGTGGTTTTTGCTGTTCAGGATTGTGTGTGTGGACTCTCTGGACTTTAGAATTGGACTCAATTTCCCAGTTATTGGTTGAGCAATTGGATTGCATTTAACCTGTGACTTGTGTGTACCAGAAAATCACTTTGACATTTAAAAAGGAAGCTGTTTCTGTTTTTCTTTTTATAAAAACTTTTGGGTTTTCCTTTTATCGTGTGGTGTGTGTCTTACTGGACTAATTACCCTGTAATTACGGACGGTTGAAACACACCGGCAGAACAGTAGCTATTAGAGGTAGAGGTAGGCATGGAATGGAACAATTTTTTTTATTATTATTTTCATTCTCTCTTTTTTTTCTCTAACATAGAATCAGCAATTTTTTGTTGCTTTGTCAGTTTGGGTGGCATCTGAGCCCAGGCTTGTCTTGCTGTATTCACATGTATTCCCAATATAATTGTGACTATGCCACAAATTTGTGCATGCTTCTATTGGTATTGTGTTCCCTATACTGACTATCCTTCCTTTATTTTGTTTGCAGGTTATTTACTTATAACCTCTGTAATGGAAGTTGTACCGTTCTTGCATACAATCTTACTAATTCAATGTGTTGTGAAATAAGAAGTAGAAAATCTTTCAAATTGTAGAAGTAATGAGAAGTAATATAAAAGACCTGAAGAATGAAGGCTGCATTGCCAGCTACCTTTTAAATCTGTATTAATATATTCATTAACTAACCAAGGAAGACAAAACGTAGGATACTATATAAAAGTAATAAAAAAACTTAACTGATTCTGACAACCAGCAGAAAAACTACCGGTACATCCTTTCTATTAGAATAGAGCCTGTGTATCTCTGCAGCTTGCAAGATCATTACAGACATTTGGACTGCTGGTACTAAAAGATCCTGAGTAAATATGAACCATATTGAATCAATAAGACTGTGGCCAGTAGCATGAAAATCTTTACTTCTTGTCTCTGTGTTTATTTGATGCCATCATAAATGGCACCAGCAAAATCCATTATCTTTTGTGTCAAGCACTTAGAAATAGATGTAGAGCAACCCCAAGGGAAAGCATTTATTTACAGTCTTGCTGCCAATTTAATTGTAAGAACATATTTTATAGTTCAGAAGATGCCTAAAGATAACTGTAATGATATGAGGGAAAGACCTTGGGTTATGGGGCAGAGATGCTACTTAGTTAGATAAATTGCACAAAGCCCACCTAAATAGTCGGTAGGGCAACAGGCTTTGAAGAATCCCCAATAGAGGAGATTTACACTTTCGAGAGGTGCTCGCTGAACTTGCTTGTTTTATTGCAGATGTTTCATTACCAAACTAGGTAATATCATCATTGCTGCTGCTGATACCTGCTCTGTCGGGCTTTCTGGTAGAATCCTCCCAAAAATTCACAGGTACAAATTTCAGCACACACACGTTTGAAAATTCAAAACAATGTTCTTTATAATGAAAATTCACTTAAACTAAGACCTCTTTTGGTATAGCAAAGAGCACTGGTCTCCAAACAAACTGTTAATTTGTACAACTCCCTTATCAGTTCTGTGATACTTAGCTTGCAGCTGTGAGGTAATTCAAAGTCCTTCTTTCACAAAGTGAAACACATTTTGCTCTGGTTTAGTTTCAAAGCGGGGAAAAATCAGCACACAAAATAGTCAGTAAAGCAGTCATGAAACACAACAATCAGATAATTCTCCACAATGGCCAAACCCACAGGCTGCTATTTATAGCAGCCTCACTAATTACCACAGCCCCACCCAACCACAGGTGGCCTCATTTTCTTTGATAATAATCTCTCAGTTGTTGTTGCCTATGCATCGCTCTCCGCATGCGTGGCTGTATCATTAACTCTTGTTCTGAATCCAAGGAGGAGCTAGATAATTGATCGCCTTCTGAGCTGTCTGCCACACTCTCCTCCTCCCTGTCACTCATGTCTTCTTGGTCAGAGGAGCCTTCATCAGCAGATTCCACCGGGGGCAAAACAGGCCTGCAGCATGTGGATGTCTCCCCCACATCCACAGTCCTTGGGGCAGGAGCTGGGCCAGAGCTAACCATAACAATACCTAGTTTGGGTAATGAAACATCTGCAAGATGTTCATTACAAGCAAGCTCAGAGAGCACCAAGGCCTCCCTCATGTCAATCCTGAGCTACAATTATTTATACTTTTAGCTTTGCTGGATTCTGTTAATGTAGTTTTACAAAAAAGTAGAATTAGGTTATCTTGCTATGTTTCTTGCCTGGTCTAGCAAGTAAGGTTGGCAATAACAGACCATTAAGCATCTGCAGCCCAACTATACAGATCACATTACCCTCATTCTTGCAAATAAGGACTCACTCCTATTTTTCTATTGCAAGTGAGATTACATGGTAAGTATCAAATATAAAACATGTTTGTTTGTTTGTTTGTTTGTTTATTTATTTATTTATTTAATTTGACTTCTATGCCGCCCAATCCCGAAGGAAAAATTACAACATTTTAAAATGTTATATGATCCATTACTGTTACTATCCTTTCTCAAGGCAAAATAACAGTATGAAGGCATTTTTTATATTGATATTTGGCTACCACTTTTCAATTAGCCATAGAATGTTGGTGTGTGTGTCTGTGTGTGTGTGTGTGCGAGAGTGAGTGAGTGAGTGAGTGAGTGAGTGAGTGAGTGAGTGACAAGAGAATCATTCCTCTGCATCCATACAATCTATATTATATATTTTAAAAAATTATTCCCAATGAGTAAATGGGTAGTTTTAACTACTGTAGCTCAGCAATTCAAGAGCAAAGGCATATTTTACAATCAGTCAAAAGACCTATCATTCTATTTCTTAGTATTAATTTAAAAAAAAAATGTTTACATAGCTTCCCATCTTACATTGAATAAGTACATAATAGTCTTTGTTTTCGGGAATTATTTCTGTTGAAAAGAACAGTGCATGACTGTGCCTAGATAAATTGATCCTTTTGCAGCCACACTGGAATATAGATTTTTTTTTTTTAAAAAAAGTGTCTTGTTTGTAAGTGTGTGTGTTTATATGCAGGTAGACACAAAGAAAGACACAATTACACGAAGCAATAACAAGGCAATATTTTTCCGTATAAGTGTAGCAGTGAATAATGTACCTTCATTACAAAACCTACAGACTTCTATGGGGAGAAAAATAAAAACAATATTTTTCTCTACATTTATAAGAAACGTTAACTGAAATGAAAATGTAAGTTTTTTTTCCAAAGTAAATGCACTTTAGCCCAGATAAATGGTGCTAAACTACTTAGCTTCACTAACTTTAGAGGTATTTTCCTAGAATGCTCACTATTTCTGAGCTGATATCTTGAATTAAGCCTTAATCAAAGCAGACCAGTATTTCATATGGGAGCTGGCTGTAGTACTTTCAGGAAACGTCTTTTTAAAAAGAAGAAAGAAAATCTGTACCCCCTGAAGTATGAATGGTGAAGACAGTTTGAGAAGTTAGAATTGAACTGTGATTGGCTGAGGCATTTCCATTCCTGGTGAGAAGTAACCATGCATCCATTATGCAAATTGGAGAGCTCTGGATGCATGATAATAAGTTATAACTGAAAGAGGTTCACCAGTCTGCCTGGAAGAGGCAATAATTGTAATGACAGGAGGTTAATCAGCTCCACACAGCCAATCAGGATGCAAAAACATGTGAAGCAGAAATAGCTTTATTGCCGTTGAAGCACCAAGTTTACAATTTTCCATTGCTCCAATATGTTTGCAAAGAAAAAAAGAAACAAAAAGGTCTCTTTAAAAAAGTTTCCACTTGTGTACTAATTAAGATTAATGTGAATGTGAAAACCTGTTGACACTGTAAAAGTTAGTAACCCAAGGCATGTCTGAGTAAAATGCCTTTCAAGTTAACTTAATTGAAATAATTGTAATGCTATAAAAACAGAACAAAATGGAATATTTCGGCACAGGCTAAAACAGCTTGGAGCTATGGCCTGAATTGTATTTGCTGACTGAGTAATGTTGTTTCATGGCATACCATAAAGAGTCCTACATATTATTTAATTTCCATGGAAGGAAGATAATGTAATAGTAGCTCATTCTAGTACAGAAAGACAAATAAAAGATCATCACAGATTTTTTTAAATTTTTCATTTTGCTTTCTTGTCCAATAATATTCTTAAAATATTTCTTCTTTTTTTTCTTATTTAGGATCTCTGTGAGACAACTTCCATCCTGAGAATTGCTTAGCTGATTTTTGACAATAAGATACATATTTTATTTGCCACCTGATAACTCCCAGGGGGATGGAAATATTGTTAATACTGTTTGCTGTTTATTTTAAATATTTACTGTGCTATCATTTTATTGTTGTAATAACAATAACTTACAGACAAGTTATTTAGCTCTAGGACAGTTGCCCAGAAACTCAAAAGGGTATACAGTGTTCCCTCGATTTTCGCGGGTTCGAACTTCGCGAAACCTCTATACCATGGTTTTTCAAAAATATTAATTAAAAAATACTTCGTGGTTTTTTCCCCTATGCCACAGTTTTTCCTGCCCGATGACATCATATGTCATTGCCAAACTGGCGTCTGCCTTTAAAAAACATTTTTTAATAAACTTTAATAACTAAACATGGTGAGTAATAATCTAAATAGTTGCTAAGGGAATGGGAAATTGTAATTTAGGGGTTTAAAGTGTTAAGGGAAGGCTTGGGATACTGTTCATAGCCAAAAATAGTGTATTTACTTCTGCATCTCTACTTCGTGGAAATTCGACTTTCGCGGGCAGTCTCGGAACGCATCCCCCGCGAAAATCGAGGGAACACTGTATTAGAATTCACATCTGAGGCCAGATTTTTGCACATAAAAGAAGTTGAATGGATTTAGTGACATTTTTTAGTTTACTTTGATTGTATGGTTTCTGCCTATTAATGAGACTGGTAACTGCGAAGTTAAATTTCACCTTCTTGTTTCCTGTCAGTGATTAAGGACAGCTCATTCAAAAACCAGATTTTTTTCAATATTTGAAGACTTAAGAACAGTCCTTTAAGACTAAGTAGTTTTGTCTCTGGTCTCTAGTGATCTGACACATTCCTAACCATAATAACAGGTCATTTTATCTTGTATAATTTCCTACCATGTTCACATAAGACTTTAACAAACAAAAGGTAAAGTTGTAAACTAGGGGTATCAAACTGACGTTATCATGGCAGTGTCACATGATGTAGCAGGACTTTTTCCCCTTCACTAAACTGGGCATGGGCGTGGCCAGTATGTAACGCATCTGGCCCCTGGGCCAGGAGTTTGAAAACCCTGTTGTAGAGGAAAGAGACAAATATATGTATGTAAATTGTAAATGTATTTTTTCTTCTATCTCTGTTTCAGAGGTTTGTTAATAGAATGTTAACGAAATTACAGGAAAAAGGTAATAAATCATCTTAACTACATCTCTCAATAATTGTTAGATACCATACAATCATAGAAATTTAAAAGTGATCACTGAAACTATCCAACCCTTTTTTCTGTATAAATAACCAAATTAAAATACCTCTACTAAAAAAAAAACCCAACCCACCAACCACACTTGCTTGACTAAATCTAGCAATTGGGATCCTCTCCCCTCCTAGATTAATATCTAGGAGGGGATAGGATCCCAATTGCTATATATATTTATTGTCAAACAGCTCTTAGTAAATGCTCTTCTTCCTTTCTATTTTTTCTAATATTCAACCAAACTCTTCTTGTAACTTTACACTGTGATTCTATGTACTTTACTGAAGTTAAAAAACAAATCTTGATTCTTGTTTCAATCTGACACTGCTTCAGACACTTGAAAAGTCAATATGATTTGTCTTTATCATCATTAGGCAGTAGTAATCCAGCTGGAAACCAGAGCAGAAATACAAATAACAAATGACCCCAGATGAAGTGTCTGTAGTCCAGAACCAGACAATGAAAACTAAAACCAAGATTACAGCAATTCGAAAGAAGATTAGAATCTTTTAAAAAAAGATTTCAGTTATCAAGAGCCTAAAACTAAAGACAGAATTCAGCTGCAAGCCATTCAAACGGTCTTTGTAAAATTCCTGTTCAGGAACATAATTTTAAATTGATCTTTGTATAAACAGTACATATTGGTCAAATAGATAATTGTGTGCCTTGGAGACAAACAGACTAACATACTGACACTAGCAGTCTTATGACTGTGCAGATGGAGATTCAACTGGTTTCTTGACGTCAAAAGATGAGTTATATAGCCCAAAGAAAATTTGTCTTATGCAATCAGGAACAGCATAGTTTACTTCCATGGAAGATTACTGCTCTTTATGGATCTCTTTTATCTTTCACAGAAGGAGCAGGACATCAATAATTTTATTTTTATTTATTCATTTTGTCCAATACACAATGAGGGTTTTAGTGGGTATATATCTATATACACATAGTAAAATACATGATGAAGATTATAGAGGAGATACTCATAGTAAAATATATCTATAAAATAATAGAAAAGAAGAAATAGGAATAGAACATATCAATGAAAGAATAGAAGAAGAGATATAGGAATAGAAGAAAGGTTTAGGAGATATAGGAGAGCAATAGGACAGGGGACGGAAGGCACTCTAGTTCACTTGTACTCGCCCCTTACTGACCTCTTAGGAATCTGGATAGGTCAACCGTGGATAGTCCGGTAATGAGTTCCACGCTTCGACAACTCAGTTACTGAAGTCATATTTTTTACAGTCAAGTTTGGAGTGGTTAATATTAAGTTTAAATCTGTTGTGTGCTCTTGTGTTGTTGTGGTTGAAGCTGAAGTAGTCACCGACAGGCAGGACATTGCAGCATATGATCTTGTGGGCAATACTTAGATCTTGTTTAAGGCGTCTTAGTTCTAAACTTTCTAGGCCCAGGATTGAAAGTCTAGTCTCATAGGGTATTCTATTTCAAATACAGATGTTTTTAAAGCATATTAAAAATGAAACAAAAATGGTTTCTGTAATGGCACAATTGTCTCACTGTCTAAAATGTCCTTTCAGAGTTTCTTGAGAATGTCAGTCCAAAATCATCCGGTAAATATGCTAACTGGATAGCAATTTCGCATTAGTGCTTTGGCAGGACTAATCCTGTTCTGTAATTATTATATTATGAATTTTAATTATGTTTCTTGTATATATGAACAAACGAACTAGCAGCAATGTGAAGAAAAATCACACCATTATTTTAGTGATCCTCAAAATCCAATGCACACTTATATTCCCATGTTATATTTATTGCACAATTATATTGACTTTGGAGTCTTATAAACAAATTACAGTAAGAATCTAACTGCCTATTAATTTTTAACATTTTATTTGGTTTTTCCATTTTTAGATTCCATACACAAGACTACTAATGGCATTTCTTTTGAGAAGAAATGGAGATACTAATTTATAATTTAAACAAACAGATAATATGATTTTTGTTTTGCCAAGAAATGGCAGCAATATTTGTTCATCACAATGTTTGTTCATCACAGACTAGATGGACCATGAGGTCTTTTTCTGCCGTCAGTCTTCTATGTTTCTATGTTTCTAAGTTATAGCATATGGAACTGAAATGATGAAATGACTAAGATGTTCAGGTTAACATCATGATAAACTGAATTACAAACTACTTTGCCTTATAGTTTATAATTATAAGTTATAATTACTACAAGAAGTAACATTTCTCTCTTTCTTCTAATTAACATAAAGTTAATAAAATTAGTCATGTGTAAAATAAATAAGCTGCCAAGGAACAAAAGTCAATTTTGAAAATAACCATTAAGGGAAGGAATCCATGAAATAGTACATTGTATCTACCTATTTAACCACAAACAGATGAATAATGAAATTACTAGCCCTATAAACAAACAATATTTATTTTTCTTCCCTCAGCTATTTGTTTGGTAAAGTTTAAAACAACAAAGCTTCTAATAAAATTACATATTAAGCCTTTTAATGTATTGGGTATGTGAGATCAAAGAAATAGTATATTGGATACCAAACTGAGATTTAAGTTAAATGTTTTATTTATTTATTCATTCATTCATTCATTCATTCATTCATTCAATTTTTATTTATTTATTTATTTATTTATTTATTATTTAGATTTG